>NC_091469.1:259602574-260802574 GCF_036971445.1 Narcine bancroftii
TTTAATCATTGTTTCCCACCTGCCCAGATTCATTTCCTAATACCAGGTAGAGTGCAGGCCAACCTTTAGTAGGGTATTGTCTTGGTGTGTGGGGGGGGGGGGGGGGGGTGCGAAAAGACTCTTGGACATACTTAACAAATTCTGCTTTGACTAATCTCCTTGCACTAAGGCAATTCCAGCCAATACTGGGAAAATTAAAATTCCCTCATTGCTTTATGATTTTGCCTTGCACCTTTCTTCAATTCACTTATATATCTCTTCCTCTAATTCTGACAATTATAGTATAATCCCAGCAAAGTGATCCTAATTTTTTTCTTCCTTTTATACCCATGTCGCCTTGTTGGATGCTTACTCCAAGTTATGCTCTCAAATCAGTAATGAGGCTCCCTCTCTTATTTGCATTCTGAGAGTGAGATTCCAAAATATTATATTGCATCCTTCTCTGTTTATTCTATATCCAGAACACCAAATGGTCAATCCTGCGCTTTTCTCGTTACAATTCATTGTGCTGATCCATGGTTTAAGGTCACTTGTTTTACCTGTGAAGTCCTCAAAGTAAGTGTAATTGGGTATATCAGCTTATACCTGCCTGTCTGCTTTGCCTGATTTAGCCTTTTAATAGTTGTCAATCTCCCCAACTGCAGCACTACTACTCTGCTCCTAACACCCCTGCCAAATTACTGGAAACCTTCATGGAAGGATATCTGTCTCCTTCCAGTTCAGGTGCAAACCATCCTTTTTGTTCATGCCCCAGCTGAGGCAGAAACAATTCTATGATCCAAGTACCTAAAGTCCACGGTATTGCACCAGCTCTGCAGCCATGCATTCAACTGTCCTACCCTCCAATGTCTACCCTCATTATTGGGAGTAATCCCAAGGATATGAGCCTAGAAGTCATGTTTTTTAACCTACTGCTTAACTCCATAAATTCACTTTGCAAAACTTCATTTCTCTTTTCACCCATGTTGTGGGTGAAAAGAGATATTCCTTCTCCTTTCAAATTTTTTGAACCCACTCCAAGACATTCCTGGCCTCTGGCAGTAAGGAAACAATATGGTACTTTAGAATCTCACTCTCAGCCATAAAAAAACACCTTCCTGTTCCCCTCACTCATGAATTTCCCCCCCCCCCCCCCCACCACAGTGTATCAGTAGCACAACTAATTCTATTAATGATGCCGGATCACTCAGAGAATGGCATGATTAGCGTAGCGGTTAGCACAATGCTGCTACAGCACCAGCGACCGGGACCAAGGTTCGAATCCCCTGTTGTCTGAAAGGGAGTTTGTGTCTGCATGGGTTTTCCCTGGGGGTTCTGGTTTCCCCCCACCCTATAAGAAGATGTACTCAGGTCAATTGGGTGGCACAAGCTCATGGTCCGAAATGGCCTGTTACTGTGAGGGAAAAACCAGTTGAGGAAAGTGTAGGAGACTCCAAACATCGATCCTATAAATTGACAAACTATAAACCAGTTTCTTTTCAGCAAGTAAACAAAAGCAATCAATTTCTAGGTCAGCAAGGTCAAAAGATTTGCACATTGTGCTGCTGTCACATTTTTGGAAGGGCTTTATGCTAGAAATAAAAGAGTCACACAACACAGAAACAGGCCCTCCGGCCCATCATTTCTATGCATGTACCCATCTAAACTAATTCCATTTACCTGCACTTGATCCAAAGCTTGCTTTGCTTTGGCAATTCAAACACTCACCCAATGATTCTGTTTTATATTTTATTTAAGAATTTTAAAACCACATTTACAATTATTAAATGGATAAATTGAAAAAAAAACATTAGTGGGGTGTGTACATATAAAAATGTACCCTAGTCCCTCTGCCACCCATCCTTAACAAGAAAAAAAAGGAAAAGAAGAAAGTAAGGAGAATACCAACAAAGAAAAAAAAATCTCATTTCACATAGTACTGGAGCTAAGGGTTACCAGTCTGGCGAGTTTTCAGAGAGTCCTTCAAATTGTCAAACCAACACATTGTAAGTATAGGCTCCATATTTTCAAAAAAGAAATAATATTTATGACATAAATTATGTTATTTTCTCAAGTGGAGTTCGCCCACTGATTTTTTTATCATGGTGCATTTACCTACCACCTGCCCCACTTACTCCTCTTCTTACAACTCTTCATGCAACACAACTTACTAGAACTTACCATATTAATCCCTCTCTCAGGACCAATATTCCCTCTAATTTTTTTTAGTGGTCAGTGTGTGCAAAAAAATGTGATGCAATTTTTTTTCAAGTGACAAAAGTATGTGGACACTGAATGCTTGTGCAAATGTAAACTTGAAACGGTTTGAAGATAATTTTGGCACAGCTGACCTCTCATGGCTAATAAAACTATTGGCTTGTTTGAACCTAATACTCATTAATTATAATTATTCATTACAACATTATTTAAGTAAACTAATCTTTTGAGCGCACATTAACTTCCTTTGTGCGCTGGTCACAAAATTTGTGTTCACGCCCACAGCTTAGAGGGAACAGTGCTCACGACTGCCTTTGCCTCTTCTGCTCCAAAGAAAACAAGCCCAACCTGTTCAATCTCACCCAACTGAAACATTCCATCCCAGGCCTCTGGACCCTAGCGCCAGGGAGAACAAAAGTCCAGCTGAAAAATTTTGAACCGAGAATGCCAGGGAGCAAGACAGAGTGGACCAGTACTGCATGCAAGAATGCACATATACGAGAGAGCAGATGGAAGCAGCTTTAAATATAGAGAATGTAGAACTTCTAGAATGAAAGAGCATGACTTGAATGTCAGAGGAATGAACAGAGAAGAAATGGATCAGGGAATAGGCAACCACTAAGCTGAAGGAAGCCAGAATGTACATTCTAAAGAGAGATATCCAAAACAACATGTGAATGTAAGGACATGCAAGTGAAAAGATGACATTCTACCAAGTAATCTCATTGGTGATGTACATTTGTTTTACTATTTAAAATTCTGAACACATTGTGAAAAGACATTTTTGTTTTCATCTCCCAGGGTTCTTCAGAGTGGGCTTGAAGTAGAACGATTGCGCCTCAGGAACTTCTACCATTATTTTCACTCCAAGCGAGGAATGTGGGTTTCTCAGGCCAAGAAAACAACTATCGAACCAAATGAAGGTTGAAACTTTCTCTATGCACTTTAAAAAGAATCAACTCGAGGCAACACAGCCGATTACCAAGCCATGTGGGGGACGATCTCTTTTGAGGAAGCATTAGTTGCATTTGAATCTTGATTTATTTTGCTCTGAGTTTCCAAAAGTCTTGTTTTTTTTTAAAGCTGCTGGTTACTGCACGATTACTAAAATAAACTGATGGGAAGCAGTCAAGGACCTAAAGACTGAATCTTTTGCAGGACGTACTGACCTTCATTATCATTTTGGATATTTTGCTACTCCTCCTTGCCACAAGACCATAGAACAGACAGCGCAGCTCTCTTACCCATTCTATGGTTGCTGTCCCTTCTCATTGTTTAGTCACTATGTTTTGTATGTTCTCCATCTATCAGTAATAATCATACCAAAATACCCCACCCCTTGGATTACAATTGTACATATTTGGGGAGCACTAAGCATTTGGTGTTCCTCTCCAGCACTCTCCTTTGAGCCCCCTACCCCACTGAACTAATAGAAAGAAAAAACCTGTACATGTGTATTTCTTGGACCCAACACTGAAAAAAATTCACCCAAGGAGCATTGGCACTGATCAGAATGCTGTGTCCATTTATATATGTGAATGCTATGCTTTAAAAGAACTGTAGGCACTCAGTCAAGTTAAGCCAGTTCAAGTCCAGCCAAATGAAGCCTTATTCTGGCCTGAAGAGCATTCATCGTTTTTGTTATTACAAAAGTGCAACCTGGAAATCAGCACCGAATATTCAGTCCTCAGCAAAGACCCAGATGACTGCCCATTGAAACTGGTTGTAGGTTATCTGTGGTGACATACAACGGAAGACTTAAACTAAATGAAGACTGATGCCAAGGACTTTCTTTTTCCAAATACAGGCACAGTTCTACGTGGCAACTTTAAAAGCAAAACACGTTTCTTCCGTGAAATGTCATCTCCCTTGACATTGATCAAAATATGCAGAAAGCAATTTTATCTTTTTCTTATTACTTTTACTGTCATTCCTTGAGTGAGGTTAGGACAGCCTGAGTTTTTAACCGAACGAATGATGAAAATGAATTAAAATTCAGTGTTTAAAACCGAACAATTGGAACTAAATCAGTAATGTTACACTTGTTGTCTTGAGAACTGGTGAAAAATTTTAGGATGTTTTTAGAGTGATGTAGTTGGAATTTATGACATGAAAATTATGTTTTAATTTACGATATTATCTGCAGCTTTTATTGTTTACAAGGCATACTCCAGGAAGGAGAATTTGTTTTTTTTTAAATGAAGTATTCTAAATGAAGAATCTTTTTTAAAATTTTATTTATTCAGGTGACAGTATCTGATTGAAATAAATACAAGGAGTCTTTTCACAGGAGAATAAGCAGTGACAAAGTAAAAGTGAATTATGTAATGATTATGCGGAATCTGAAAAAAAATTCTCTCATTTTAGTCGTAGTTTTTTGCAGGTGGCCTTAGAAATATTATTAGATGTCCCCACTGGCATAGTTAATGAGTGTCAATCAGGCCATGATGATCCAAATTTATGATTACATTTGGATGCCAGTAAGGCACTAAAAAAGCCCTTCGGTTGGATGATCTATGTACAGGGATCTAGTTTGGATTTGAAAAACAATATCCTTTTTCAATAATCATTGTTTGTACCTTAATTCTAATTCTGGTCACCACTTAACAATAAAGATGGTAGAAATAACTAATTTGCTTTTAAACCCAACACTTGATAGGGTCATACTCACCTTGTCTGATCTCAGATTTAATAGATTTTGATAGTCTTAAATGTTTTTTTAATAACATCCTGTAATGGAGAATTCCTAAAATTTATATTATAATGAATCTTTCTCCTCCTCTCAGTTCTCAGACTTCAGGCAGGGCAATATCCTACCAATTTTACCTTTTCAAACATCTCAATGGGATTGCGTCCAATTCACTTGCACTCTTGGGAATATAGCTCAAGTCCGCTTCACTTCTGAACAAGGCAGCCCTTCACACTGGAGAATCCTTTACTTGGAGGTAAATTCTTAGATCACATCTACTGATTGCCATCTAGTTGTACTCTCAAACAAATAGTATAAAGCCATTCCCTGACATATATCTGAGATCCATTCTGACCGACCGGTCAGATCTCAAAATGGACAAAAGTCGGCATGTAGTCCCCACACTGATCCCACTGCCCCGCACTCACCCGACAGCCCACTGTACCTGTACAGCATTCTTTTATCCTGAGAAAGCTGTGTTATGCACAATGCCAAGATATCGTCTGATGATCAATATCGTACGCACACAGCCATTAGCACTGGTGGATGTATGACCAAGTGTAATTTTTATATTTACTGTATATAATTTTTTTTATTATTTTTTCTATCATATATATGGATATATACAAGTCTCAAAGGTTGTAAGTAGAACATCCATATTCATGGATTTAAATTGACTTGCAAGAAAAATTATAATTTACTAATTGTTTGTTACTTATATATACATAGGGCTGTGGGTCTTCTCATATATTCCTGTCACATCTTCACACTATATCCTGCTTTTCTGTTTGTGCAACTAAAGTGGCTAATTTCCTATTTCTTGCAAGGTTTTTGATTTCATTTTGCCCACTCTTAACTTGGCTATCTTTATTGTGAGTTTGCATCCTTTTCATAGCTTACTTTACCCTATGGATTGTATCATTAACACCCTTGGATTATATTAGAACTGCTCCCCTGTACCATTAGCTGAGCGCCATACTCTGCTCTTTGAAGCTTTTGAGAAATGTCCATTTGAAAATGAGCTATTTAGAGCCTTTGATTTTGGTCAGTTAGCCAATCCTCAATCCGTGCTAGTATTTAGCCCCAAACCTAATTTTATGCAACTTAGGCACTTGTGCAAATGATGAATCCCTCTCCTTATCCATCTTGTTCAATATAATATGAAAAAAAGTTATGATTCAATTGGAATGTCATTCATAACAATATGTAATCTCTAGCCAATCACATTAAGATATGATGTCTTTTCACCACTCCTAGGAGAATAGACAAAAATTTTCTTGAGTAATATCGACATATCTAGCTGATCCTTATTTTCTCTATCATCTTCTTAAATAGCCAGATAGCAGACTGTACCTTTCTATTCAGCAAAAGCATTCTAAAATCCATGGTGTTTGGAAAGTCAAAATATCAACTGTCTGAAGCCATTTTCTAAACCTCCAAGGATGCAGGCCATCAATTCCAAGAGATTTGTCAACTTTTAGTTTCATTAAATTTGCTAGTAGATTTTAAAAAAATACTTCTTTAAATTCCTCATTGACCATGATACAAAACAATCTAACTGTCGAACTTTTAAGACTCCAGAACAAAGCAGATCTCCAGCTTAGCTGATGCAGTACATTTGCAACATTGCCATCTACCTGTCAATGTGAAAACTGATCAGAAATGTCCTGCTAATTAAAGTAAAAACTGTCCAATCAATGCATTTATAATCTGTAATGTCATCAAAGGCATTTTAGATAATGTCATGAAGCAGCATCTACTCTTCAAAGACCTATAGAATAATAATATGCAGCACAGTACAGGCCCTTTGGCCAACCTAATAACTGACTAGACGACTCACCACCATGCCATCGATGCACCTTCCTTTAAATTTAAATCCCATTCGTGAGCACTGTTACAGCATGCTAGCTGCTTCGCTAACCGTGCTGCCATCATAATTAACCCTCCCTCCCCTAAATTTACAGATAAAATTTTACTAATGTACTTAATAGTAATAAAAAATGAGGACTTCCAGTAGGCAGGGATAGGGAGACACTTTGGGAGAGTCACATCGACGGCAAGCTGCACTGGCCAGCTATTCACCCTGGGCACCGCCATTTTATTCAAACACCTGCTGTGGGCAGGGCATGATCAAGGACACCCTGCTGGCTGAATGCTTGCACCCAAGGGGTTGTGTTGCTTCAGAGAACATTTGCTTTTAAAATTTTAAACTTTTAGTTAAAACTTTATTTATTTTTATAACCATTTATTTCCTCAATTTTATTTTCTGATTGATAATTTTTTTTACTGTAATTACTGTCCTGCAGTACAGAAACAAGCCCCTCAGCCCATGAAGTCAATACCAAGCATTAATTTGGACCAGCACTTGGTCTATAGCTTATAGAACATTGAAAGGGTTCTTTGTATTAATCCTCCCAGTGCATTACCAGACACTCATCGGGATTAAATTCCTTTGCCAATGCGGTGCTCATTTCACCAATTGTTCTATATCATCCTGTAGCCCAAGACCAGGGGTGGGCAATCATTTTTTGAAAACTCACATTCTACCTTAAGTAATCCCAATGCCATAAGTGCTCTGTGATAAGTAAGGGATTGCTTAAGGTGGTATGTGAGTGGAAAGGGAAGGTTGAGCATCACTGGTCTTGACCCAATTGTTACTGAAATATTTTGCTTGAGAAAAATTGTCATTCGCACATTTCCTTTGGAGTTATGAAACCGTGTGCTTCACAAGTCAATAAGGGACAGTTAAAGCAGTGGTTTTCAAACCTTAAGCAATTCCTTACTAAACACAGAGCACCAGTGGCATAAAGAATACTTATGGTGGAATGTGTTTTTAAAAAAGGTTGCCAATTCACCACTAATTGTTGTTTCATTTGCAAACTTACCAAATATACCTTCTGCAGTCATATCCAAAATATTAATAAACAAAGGTCCCAGACAATTAGTATAGTGCATCACTGGTTACAGAGCTAAAAATCACAGAAACAAGTCTTCGTCAACACCTCTGTCTTACTTCACTAAGGAAGTTTTTGATCCAATTTTGCAAACTTGGTTTTCATGGGCTTTGGTCCAGTCTTCTGGACGTTGTTGAACAAAAATATAACAATATATCTTGTGCTCTTTCAAGAGATTCAATCAAATGGGTCAGGCAGATCTCCTTCAAAATTAAGGTGCCCATCTTTGATTAATCCCTTTTATTTTTTTCAGCAACTTGCCCATCGTTGACATTAGATTAGAAGGCCTATAATCCTGATCCCCTCCTTGAATAATGATACCAGATTTGCTCTCCTTCCATCAATTGGCATGTTAAATGTGATCCAAGACTTATAAATGTCAGCATTCCACCATTCTTCTTTCTTTCTCAAGTTAAGTCATCTTTATTTGTCATTCATACCATGCATAGCACGGTAAAGACAAGATAGTGTTTCTCCAGGACCGTGGAGCAGATTTACATAAATAGAAGTTAAAATATTAAGCAGGATAAAGTAAAAGTCCACTGTGCACTATCCACATATGTTGCAGGAATTCAGGAACCTGATGGTTTGGGGGAAAACAAACTTGCCAAATCTAGACATAAGAGCCCGAGTGCTATAGTACCTCCTACCAGATAACAGAAGGGAGAACAATTTACATGAGGGATTTGTGAAGCCCTTCACAATGTCTATTGGTTTCTGCGTGCATCATATGTTGTAGATGTCCGTCATGGTAGGAAGAGAGCCCCCAATGATCTTTTCTGCTGACTTCACTATCCTCTGCAGGGTCTTACAGACTGAGGTGGTACAGCTTCCAAACCAGGCAGTGATCCAGTTACACAGGATGCTCTCAATACATCCTCTGGAGAATGGAGAGAGGATGGAGGGTGGGAGATGAATTTTCTTCACACTTTGCAGGAGGTTGAGGCGCTGCTGGTCTTTCTTGGCTATGGAGCAGGTGTTCAAGGAATAGGTGAGATCCTCCCACACCATCCTGGGATACATCTCCTCAGACCTTTGAAATGTATCCACCTTTCAGTCTGCAACACCTCTAATACTTCCTCCTTTTGAATAGCTATTTGTTTTAGTATTCACTATTTCCCTCTCTGAATTCTTCTATTGCTGTGTCCTTCTGAGTGAAGACAGAAGCAATATTCATTTAACCATATAACAATTACAGTACGGAAACAAATCCATACCGATTTAAGTGATCTGCTCTAGTCCCATTTGCCTGCACCCTGCCCATAATCCTCCAATCCCCTCACATCCATGCACTTATCTAACTTTTTCTTAAATGACAAAATTGACCTTGCTGCAACCACCTCTTCTGGAAGGTCATTCCACTCTCATATTACTTCTAAACTTTTGTCCCCTAACCCTCAACTCATGACCCCTCGTTCCAATCACCTACCCGCAAGGGGAAGAGCCTATTCACATCTACTCTATCAATCCCCCTCATAATTTTAAATACCTCTATCAAATTCCCCCTCAACCTTCTATGCTCCAATGAATAAAGACCCAGTTTAATCAATCTTTCTTTGTATTCTAGATGCTGCAATCCAGGCAACATTTTAGTAAATCTTCTCTGCACCCTCTCTACCTTATTGATATCCGTCCCATAATATGGGGACACAGTATTCAAATTTTGCCTCACCAACGCCTTGAGTAGTCTCAACATCACTTCCCAACACCTATATTCTATGCTTTGATTTATAAAGGCCAGTGTACCAAAAGCCTTCTTTACCACTCTATCCACATGAGATTCCACTTTCAAAGAGCAATGAACTGTTATTCCAAGATCTCTCTGTTCCCCTGCATTTTCACATCCTCTGGCTCAATGTCCATATTGCCCTTTTAGCCCCTAAAGGGCTTTTCTCTTTCTACCATCTTGCCCTCAATAGACTTATAAAATTCTTGGAATGTGTATTAATCGGCAAGCAAGGATATTTTGTGCCACTTCTTTACTCACCACCCCCTCCCCCAATTTGTTTAAAAAAACCACCAACTTTTACACTCTACTCTCATGGGTTTTAGAATATTGGCCTTCATAAATCAAAGTATTGAGTACAGGAGTTGGGATGTTATGGTAAAGTTGTATAAGAAATTGGTGAGGCCAATTTTGGAGTATTGTGAGCAGTTTTAGTTGCCTAACTACAGGAAAAATATCATTAAGATAGAAAGAGTGCAGAGAAGATTTCCTAGGATGTTGCCCAGACTTCAAGAACTGGGTAACAGGGAAAGGTTAAACAGGTTAGGGTTTTATTCCCTGGAGTGTAGAAGATTGAGGAGAGATTTGATAGAGGTATTTAAAATTATGTGGGGGATAGACAGAGTAAATGTAGACAGGCTTTTTCCTCTGAGGGTAGGTGATATATAAACCAGAGGACATGTGTTAAGGATGAAAGGGGAAAATTTTAGGAGGAACATGAGGGAGAACTTCTTCACTCAGAGAGTGGTGGAAGTGTGGAATGAGCTTCCAGCTAAGTGGTAGATGCGGGCTCGATTTCAACATTTAAGGGAAATTTGGACAGGAACATGGATAGGAAAGGTATGGAGGGCTATGGACTGAGTGCAGGTCAGTGGGACAAGACAAGAAAAAATGGTTCAGAGCAGATGAGGGGAACCAAGGTGGCCTGTTTCATGCTGTAATAGTACTATGGTTCTACTCTCCTGACCATGTCTGCTCTGCCACATGGACTAACTTAATTTTCCTTCTGTATTTGATTGTATTATGTATTCTCCTCCCTTCAAAATCTTTTATATGTCTCATTCTCATGCCAAAACTTTCTTTTCTCCATTATCCTCTCAACCACATCTCCTAATCCCATTCTCTAGCACATGACACTCCAAATAATCTATATTTTCAACCTTAGGATGGACTGTATTCCAAATTTGTGTTGCATGACCGTCTACCTCTTTTCATCTATGTCATTACCTTTGGCAGTGTTGTCTCCATTTTTCAAAGCACCACAACCATTCTGTGACATTCCTGACCCAGACATTACGGAAATAGCACATCATCCTGAATGCACATGAACTGTCACAGCAGCACACAGCTCTGACACTCACTATTGAGACCCCTGCCATGATTGTCCTTAGACATTTGGTCCAATCTCCTTATGCTGCTGAGCCATCGTGATCCTGTGGTGTCAGAATTTCACCTCTGGATGGATTTCCCAGGGATATACTTTCCCATCATTTCCCAACATGGAAAACCAGTAATCCAACAAATCAAGGACACTCCATAGTGTTTCTAGCTGGTGTTCAACCTGGCCAGAATGTGATGATCTAGGTTGCACGGAGCATCTCAGAATTCCCACATTCTGCAAACACACTAGACTATGTTTTCCTGCCTCATCAACCTTTTAAACCAGTGGTTTTCAAACTTGCCTCCTAAACTCACATTCCACCTTCAGTAATCCCTACACCATCGGTGCTCTGATTAGTAAGGGATTGCTGAAGGTGGTATGTGAGTGGGAAGGGAAGGTTGAGAACCACTGCTTTAGACCCAATTTATATTTTGCTTGTGAAAAATTGTCATTGGCCCATTTCCTTTGGAGTTATGAAACCGAGGACATAACGAGTCAATTAGGCAGAATTAAAATAGTAGTTTTGAAACTTTTTCTTTCCACTCACATACCACCTTCAGCAATCCCTTACTAATCACAGAGCACTTCTGGCATAGGGATTGCTTAAGGTGGAATGCGAGTTTAGGGGGTAAGTTTGAAAACCACTGTTTTAAAGTATAATTCTGTCTCTGTTTCTACACTATATCTGTCAAAGAGCAAAAACACCTAAGAAAGAACCTACTTGACTAGCTCTAATGTCACATTGTTCAGAAGTTGCTACATACTCTCCCCTTCCAAAGCTTGCACTTGGAGTATTGCATGCAAGAGAACTTTTGTAAGGAATTAAAAAAACATGCTGTGGTTTCCTGGTATTTATTTTCTTTTGTACACAAGCACCAGTAGTTCAATCAGTTGAAATTAATTGATCTTAATTGAAAAAGTTACAATCAAAGCGAGCAGGGTGGTGAGAGGGCAGAGATGTTCACTTCCCTCCCTCTAAGTATATCCCTTATCTCCTCACCTGAAATTCCAAGCTTCAAGCTAAAAAGTCAACAAGAATATTGTTTTAAACGTTACTAAAGTTGACTACAAAAGATAGGATAAACAGACAAAAAAAAACACTGATCAAACCCAGTATTCTGAAACTGGTGTGCTCAAGGATTTTCAACAACTTCGCTTCTGTCACAAGGTCAAAGAGGGGATGGTTCCAGGTGATTCACAATGTTTGATTCCATTTATCGGCACGTCAGCAATTGCAGTGGCCCACTTTGACCACTGGAGGAAGCCAAATGCTTGACATCTTGCAACAAATCATCCGAAATGGCAAAGCTTTTCAACTATCTACAAGGCAGAAATCATAAATAAAAAAATAAATGCATGCTTTCCACTTGTCGGATGAGTACAGTTCCAAAGGCATTCAAAGCTTGTCAACATTCAGGACGAAGCAGCTTCATAAATTGGCCTATTATCTATCAATCATTCATTCTGTTCATCAATGTTGCATTGTAGCATGCATCATATAGGTGGTTGTTCACCCAGGCTACTCTGACAGCAACTCTCAAACCCGTGACTTTCTGTCCCTTACCACCCCTCTCCCCCCCCTCCCCCCCCCCCCCCCGCCCTCCACCAGAAGGGAACTGGCAAGAGGCACGTGGAAACACTGCTACCTTCAGTTCTCTTTCAAGGCACATGCCTATCCAACATACAAGTTTGCCACAGCAACTGTACCCAAAAATAAATGAATTAAAACATGTTGTAATGAATCTAGAATAATTTTGTGCGTTCTGCTTTAAAAGGTGTGTTAAATCCATTCTTTTCTGCATGCTTACCTTCCATGATTAAACTTGGCACACCTCAGGAGGATTCTAAATCCCTGCATCTTTTGTTAATTTATTCACATCTTCTAGCATCTGTCCATCAATTCTTGACACTTTTAAAATCAACCCATCACTGATTTGGATACCCTTACAAGTCTCTCTCTTAACATATTACGATCTTTAATTTCCATTGTTAGTCATAGTTGGACAACTTCTGCAGTAGGATTTTGTTTTATTAAAGGAGTAAACATTTTTTGTTGAAAAGTTATGATATATTTATTTAAGTTTCCCAATGTTGATCTACAATTGTTGAATTTCATCTTGATTCTCAATCCGCTTTGGTCAATTTGTACTCGGTTTCCCACCTTGAGATCTTAAATTCTCATTCCAGATTTAACTAAGTGAAACAAACTTAATAGTTTGTCCTGATTGTGTCATCACTCTTCTCCAAAATCTTCCTCAATATTAACTATGTCTTGCTGCACATTACTAAATTTAACTTGCTGTCTAGTAGGTTCCTTGACATGTTCATTCGGCTTCTCCCATCCAGCCATTGTCAAATCCAGTTCACTACTTCACTGAGGGTCTGAACCTTCCTGACTAACCTTCCATGCGGGACCTTGTCAAAGGTTTTGCTAAAGTCCATGTAGACCACAGCCTTTCCTTTCTCAACTTTTCTGGTAATCTCCTCGAGAAACTCTATAATATTGCTTAAACGCTACCAACTATGTACAAAGCCATGTCGACTATCCCTAACCAGTCCATGGCTATCTAAATATTTGTAATCTGATTACATAGAACACCTTTCAATAATTTAACTACTACCCATAAGGCGCACAAGCCTATAATTTCCAGGGTTACCATTGGAGCCTTTTTTTTTAAAAAAAAACAGAACAACTTGAGCTACCCTCCAATCCTTTGGGTCCACACCCATGGCTCAGGACATTTTAAATATTTCTGCCAGAGCCCTGCAATTTCTACACTAGCCTCCATCAAGGTCTGAGAGAATATCTTGACAGGTCCTAAGGATGTATCCACCCTTTACTATCCTATTGCTCTAAATATACCTGTAGAAACCTATAGAATTTACCTTCACATTGTCTGCCAAAGCAACCTCATATCTTTTAGCCTTCCTGATTTTGTTCTTAGAGTATAAAAATGCATGAAAAACCTCAAGTACCTCATTTGCTCCATATTGCCTATTCTTGATATACACCTTTCTCTTCCAAACCAGATCCCCAATAACTCTCAAAACACCAAGGTTCCCTATGCCCACTAATCTTGCCTTTAATTTAGACAGAAGCGTATAAACTCTATACTCTTAAATTTCAACTTTGAAGGTCTTCCACTTACCTAGCACATCCTTGCCGAAAACATTATCCCAATCCACGCATTCTGGATCCTTGCTCATTTCCTCAAAATTGGTCTTTCTCAAATTTAGAATCTCAACCTAAGGCTCAGACCTATCCTTCTCCATAATTAATTTGAAACTAATGGCATTAAGATCATTGGGCCCAAAATGTTCCCCACGCATACTTCAGTCACCTCTCCTGTCTCACAGAAGGCCCAGTGTTGCACTCTCTCAAGTCGTACCCCTATATAGGATTTGGAAAACTTTTCTGAACACATTTGACAAACTCCAAGCCATCCACCCCTTTTAAATTAAAAGTTAAAATCTCCTACTTTCAAAACCTCTTGCTTCCTACAGCTGCCTGCTGTGTCTCTACAGATTTTCTCCTCCAATTCTCATTGGCTGTTGGGCATGAGTGTGGTCCTACCTTACCCATTCCTCAGCTCCACCCATATAGCCTCAGTAGACGAGCCCTCTGATCTGTCCTGCCTGAGCACAGCTGTGATATTTTCCCAGATGAGCAATGCATTCCTCCCCCTTTCATCACCCCCCACCCCCCCACACAATCAAGTCTAAAGCAACAGAAGCGCAGAACATTGAGCTGTCAGTCCTGCCCCTCCTGCAACCAATGCACTAAAGGACACAATGTTAGAATTCGAAGTGTCAATCCACACTCTAAGCTCACCTGCCTTTCCTACAATACTCCTTGCATTGAAATAAATGGACCTGAGAACATTTCCACCACATTCAACCCATTGACTTCTAATGTTACATGGAATTTTTTCACATAATTTTTTCCCTCCTCCACTCTATCTGTTCTGGCACTCTGGTTCCCATCCCCCTGCAAATTTAGTTTAAACCCTGCAGAGCAGCATTAGCAAACCTCCCTGCAAGGATATTAATCCCCCTCCAGTTCAGGTGCAAACTGTTCCATCAGAACAGGTCCCACCTTCCCTGGAAGGGAGCCCAATGATCCAGAAACCTGAAGCCTTCCCTCCTGCACCGTCTGTAGCCACATATTTTGCTGCATTATCCTATTTCTCAACTCACTGGCATGTGGCATGGGTAGCAATCCTGTTATCACAACCTAACTCCCTCAACTCTCCTTGCAGGAACTCCTCACCTTTCCTACCTACGTACATGGACCATGACATCTGGCTGCTCACCCTCCCTCCTGAGAATGCAGTGAGCTCAATCTGAGATATCTTGGTACCTGGCACCAGGGAGGCAACATACCATCCAAGATCCTCGCTCTCTTTAACAGAACCTCTTATCTGTCCCCCTGTGGAATCTCCCTCTTCTTTTCTCTTTCCTTCTTGACCTAATCACTATGGTAGGTTATCACCACCCCACCGCCCCACCACCATCCCCCACCCAACAGCATCCAAACTGATATACTTGTTATTAATGGTACACTTGTTACTGCACTGCCTGCCTGTTCCTTTCCCTCTCCTGACTGACTGTCACCCATCTACCTTCCTTCTAGGTGTGGTGGCATTCCTGTAATTCCTGTCTATCACCCCCCCTCCCCCCACACCTTGCTTCCTGGATGATCTAGGGTTCATAGAACATCCAGCTTCATTTCCTGAACTCAGGTGATTCAGCTCTGATGCACTTCTCGTGGTTGAAATAGTCAGGGATATTGCTGGCTTCCCTGATGACCCATGTTCTGCAAGAGGAGCATTCCACTGCCTTGTCTGTCATTCTCACAGTCTTGGACTAGAGGAAAAAACATACAAGATATAAAACCTGGCCTGACCTGTCCCTGCCTGCTGAATCCTTTTTGTTCCTCGAATCGGGTGGCCCTTCCTTACTTCAACTCCTGTACTATCACCTCAGCCCCTATTCGCCAAAGCCCCTGGAGCCTTTCTGATCTGAGGCCCCTTTCACACTTGCCAGTGATCCCAGGAATTGAACGCCAATCGGCCTTTAAAGTAACAAGGGTGAAAGCAAAAGTCAGGTGGCATCATCTCATGTCAGTGATTGCTAGCCTCAACCCTTAGTACAATCCTTGGTGTCTGCAGATGCTGGCATTGAGATCAGGCAAGTGTGAAATGGGCAATTGCATTGCAGGCACTTCCAATTAAAGGTAGAACAGACCAAAAGCCAGGGATAGACCCTTGCAAGTGTGAAAGCGTTCCGTCTTCCAGTCTAGTGTGAAAGACCAAACCCTCATTCCTATCCTGGGACACTGAACAGCTGATTTACTGGGATGCAAGTGTGAAAGGGGCTTGACTCAGTCCACTCCGATAATGACCACTCCGCTGCACAGTCCCTCACTTTTATAGTGAGGTTTGGGTCACCTGATCTCGATTGCAGTTCAACTGTTGAACTCAATTGCCCAATCAGCTGCTCCTTTGTCTTCAACTTGATTGCCCATACAGCTGCTATCAAATATAATTCTTTGCATTTCTGAAATGGAAGCTCTTTTAATGGCAAACACGAGTGCCATTTACAAAGCCCAGACCCCCCCCCACCCCCTACCTTCAATCACGCCAACCAGAAAGTGGTCTTACCATAGTTTAAACAGCATGTCAACATTCACCAGAGGAGAGGACACCCTGGATCGAGTGTACCAACGTTCCTTATGCGTACAAAACTGCACCGCGCCACCACCTTGTTTACTCAGATCATATATCCATCCTGCTAATCCCTATGTACAGTCCAATGGCAAAACAAACTAAGTCAGTTCGCAGGGAGATCAGGACATGACCTGTCGGAGACGTAGCAGTGCTACAAGACTGTTTTGAGACCACAGACTGGAGCTGTTTTAGGGAGGAAGCCACCTTCAATGGTCATGAATTCAGTGATTGGCTACGTCAGCAAGTGCATTAATGATGTCACTGTGGCGGCGCATATCCTCTTGGCGAACCAGCCCTGCTTGTATCGCCATGTGATGGGCCAGCCATGGGGAAATGGTGTTGTCAGAGGTTTCTCTCTGACTCCAGTATCCCTTCCACTGCCCACCCTGGGCAGCGATTATGATGTCACAATGGACCAGGTGACTGAGCTCATCCTGCCCTTAAAGGGGCGTGCTGAATTTGAATAAAAGCAGTCATTAATGCCCCTCAACGTGGTGGCTGTGTTTCTTCCACTGCTCACATCACCAAAATAAAATGTTTCACAGCCAGGGCAATCCAGAAACCATGGTTGGATGAAGATATCTGGGCCCTTCTCAGAGCTCGTGATGCTACCTGCAGGACAGGGAATAGGATGGCACTAAGATCAGCCAGGGCTGAACTCTTCCATGCAATCTGGAAGGCAAAGCAGGGGTACACACAGAAGATCCACAGACAGTTGTGCGACAGGAGGTGCACGTGGCAAGGGATCAAGACTATAACAGATCATGTCAACCTTATGAGTGAAGGACAACGGCACCTCCCTTTCAGACAGACTGAGCACCTTCAATGCATGGATTGATGAGAAGAACAGGATGGTCCCCCTAATGAATGCACCCCCTGCATAGCCAGGGCCTAGGTGAGGGGAAACCTATCGAAGGTGAACCGACACAAGGCAGCAAGACCAGACAACATACCTAGTCGGGTACTGAAGGACTGCACAGATCAATTGATGGAGGTCTTTACGGAATCATTCAACATCTTACTCCATCAATCCTGCAGGGTTCAAGATAGCAACCCAAGAGGGCGACAATAACAGGCCTCACTCTATGGCACTGTCCTCCACCATTATGAAATGCTTCAAGCATCTGGTGATGGAATGCATCAAAGCACATCTCAGAGACCCTGGACCCATTTCAATTTGCCTATGGAAGAAACCATTCCACAGACGATGCTATAGCTTTAGCCCTTCATTCCATCCTGACCCATCTAGAGAACAACGCCTCACATGCCAGGCTGCTGTTCACTGACTTCAGCTCGGCATTCAATACAATCAGAGGCTGATAGAGAAGCTATCATTGCTCGGATTCATCACACCTCCCTGTTACTGGATTTCCTAACGGAAAGAATAGTGTCTGTCCGGGTCGGTAGCAGAATATTGAGCATCGTCATGCTGAGCACATGTCTGTGTGCTTAACCAATGACTAAATCGCCAGATCCAGCTCCAATAGTTTGCAGATGACACAACAGTAGTAGCATGAACAACAATGAGTCGCACTACAGAGAAGAAGTAGAAAATCTTGCGATATTGTGCAAGAGTAACAACCTGAGTCTCAAAGTGGGCAAGAAGAACATGAAGATTGTAGACTTCAGGAGGATCAGGAACAACCACTCTCCACTACACATTAACAACTCAGTAGTAGAGAGAGTAGAGGGCACCAAGTTCATTGGAATTCACTCAACTTGTGACTCATGGTAGACACACAACATCTCCTCACTTGTCAGGAAGGCACAACAGCACCTGAACTTCCTGAGAAGACTGAAGCGGGAAAGGCTACCGGCCACCATCAGATCAACCTTCTACAGCAGCACTATCGAGAACGTCCTTGCCAGCTGCAACAAAGTGTGGTACAGTGGCTGCAGAGAAATGGATCAGAGGTCAATCCACAGGACCACAAGAGGAGCAGAGAAGATCACTGGAGTCTCTGTACACCCCCTCCCATTGATGTGATCTACTGGGATCACTATCTGAAGAGGGCGCGCAAAATCATTGAGGACCCCCTTCCACCCTGCACACAGCATCTTTTAGCGGCTCCTATCAGGGAAGAAATACAGGAGTATCAGAGCCAGCACCACCAGGCTGAGGAACAGCTTCTTCCCACGTGCAATAAGAATGTTGAACGACCAAAGGAACTGCTCGCATTAACCATCTGAGACTCTCATATTCACAACATTTTTTTACTTATTTGTAGATATGAAGGCTTGTCTTGTTTGTGTATCATTTGTCTATGTGTGCTATGTCTGGTTGTGTGTTTTGCACCAAGGACTGGAGAACGCGGTTTCGTCGGGTTACACTTAGGCAATCAGGTGACAATAAACTTGACTTTACTTTAACTGGCCAGCATGTGGCACCAGAAACTCACGAGAGACACAGCAAAACTTGCATTATCCAGCTGACACAGGTGTCTTTCTTTACTCCTTTGTTACTCACCAAGAGTTTTCTGCCCCTTAGGTTCTGCTGTCTTTGGTTAGGTTTCTTACCCTTTATGATACTTCCTGCTTCGATACTTGCCTCTCTAAAGCTTTGCATGTCCCTCTCAAATGCTTTAAATGTCTCTCTCTCCCTTTCACATCTACTTGTATGTATAGAGCACAGCTGAAATAGTTTCACAGGTTAATGAGATTAAAATGTAATACGAAGACACACAGGTCATACATACAGTGGAGGCACCAAATGTTGGTCAAAAATAAATGTTTTAGGAAATGTTTTGAGGGAGGAAAGATAAATAGAGAAGGAAAGGTTTCAGGAGAGAATTCCAAAATTTGTCCGGAGAGCAAGGTTCAGATTGGCAATGCTGGAGCCAAGACAATCGGAGAAGCACGAGAGGCCAGAATTGGAGGAATCCAAAGCTCTTGGAGGATAGTAGAGATGGCAGAAGGAAGGAGGAATGAAAGCATGGAAAAACATTTAAATAAATATCATAATCTTGCTTTTCTTTCTCTTATTGTCATGGACACATGGTGACTCAGTTTGCCTTACAGCAGACAAAAGTTAAAATATATCATGTATATTAAGATAATTTTATTCTCATTGCACAAGTGCAATCCTAATGGTGCACACATATATCAAAGAAATATACAAACCACACAATAAAACAAACAGATGATGACCAAGGTGGTCAGAGTCTTTCAGGATATTGGCTGCTCTGTGGAGGCAGTGAGACCTGTATCAATTCTCCAAAAGAGGGCAGTGCACAGCCAATAATCTTCTGGGCTGTACTGATGACCTTCTCATCTCGTGCCGAGCAGCTGGCACACCACATCTGAATGCAGTAGGCCAGCACACTCTTGAAGAAGCAGCGGTGAAAGGACACTAGCAGTTTCCCCTGCAGCCTGACCTTCCTGAGAATACTCAGGGCATGGAGTCATTGTTGTGCCTTTTTAACTACTGTGATAGTATTGGTTGTCCAAGAGAGATCTTCAGCAAAGTGTATGCCTGAAAGCAGTGACCCTTTCCACACAGTCCCCTTTGATGAATAATGGGTCTGGAACTATACTGTTCCTCCTAGTCTGTTATAAGTTCTTCAGTTTTTGAGGTGTTTAAGACAAGGTTGCTCTCTGAACACCACACTGTCAGTCTTTGGACTTCATCCCTATAGGCTGTCTTGTCTCTTTAAAAATGTAACACGATGGTTGGACTTATATTTTTACATGACAGTAAGAGCAACCTTTGACTCTTCTGTTTTGCATTTGCTTTCTGCTATATTCCAATGTCTGATTCTCATTCTTTCTTCGACTGATGATTAATTTCCAAATTCTCATGCTAGCAGTTCCAGTTGCCACACCATAAAATGGGTGAGGTTACATTGGAGGGGCACAGAGAGCATTCTCAAAGAATTTACTGAGGATAGAACTTTTCACAGAGGAGGAGGGACAGTACAGTCTGTATACATTTTCCCTGGAATGGAAATAGGGTAGGAGCCTCCATTGAGATGTGCATAATTAAGAAGGGCGTAGATGAAAAATGAGATTATTTTCCCCTTTAACAGAGGGATTTATGGTCACATGGTATAGGTTTAAGAAGGTTGGGAATAGGAGAGTTAGAGGGGACCTGAAGACTTTTATTTCTACACAGATCGTGGTTGAAATTTGGAAACCATTGTTTGAGTGGATGCAGAGGCAAATACAGCCACAAATTTTAAAAGAAATATTTAGAGGACTATTTGAAAAACCAAAGCAGAAAAGCTGCAGATGCTAATGACTGGATTGAGTATTAATAAATACTTGATTGACTGGCCTCAACCAGTGCTACATATGGTAGGTCCATCAGGAACCATAGACATGTCAGCCTGCAGTTCCAACATTTACTTTATTACCTTGATTAGAGACTGTCAGCATGGCTTTGCGCATGGAAATTTGTCTCTCACCAGCTTGATTGAGTTTTTTTTTGAGGAGGCGACCTGGAAAATTAATGAAGACATTGGTGGAGCCCATGTAGACAAGGTCATTGTTTCACATACTAGTGAAGATAAACCCAGCTTTCTAATTTCTCATAACTACAGACATATGAACTTGCGAATCTTTTCTGTGCCCTTCTTTATTGCAGCCACATCCTTGGTTTTGTATACTGACCACAATAATTGCTGTCTAACTGGTTTTGTACAACGACAACATGAGAGCCCAACTCTTATGCGCAATGCTCAGCCTAATGAAGATAAGCATAACAAATGATATTTTCACTATCCCATTCACCTGTGTTGCCACTCTTCCAGAACAACAGTCTTGTCCATCAACACTCCTAAAATACCTGCCATTTGTTCTGGCTGTGTTAATCTCCCAAATGCCATCACCTCACACGTGTCTGGTGCAAGGGTACAGGATATCTCAAATCAGGTCCAGAGTATTCTAAAAGGAGAGGGCGAGCAGCCTGATGTCTTGATACATGTGGGTACCAATGACATAGATAAAAAGAGGGAGGAGGTACTGAAAAAGGATTACAGCGAGCTAGGACGGAAGCTAAGAAACAGGACCGCCAGGGTGGTGATCTCTGGATTGCTACCTGTGCTAAGTGCAACTGAGGACAAAAATGGAAGGTTAAGACAAATGAATGTGTGGCTGAGGGGCTGGTTTAAAAGACAGGGTTTTGGCTTCTTGGACCATTAGGATTTCTTTTGGGGAAGGCATGACCTTTACAAGAAAGATGGATTACACCTAAACCCAAAAGGGGTCAATATATTGGCAGCTAGGTTTGGTACAGCCGCCAGATGTGGTTTAAACTAATTTGGCAGGGGGATGGGAACCTGTATGATAGGGCAAAGGACAGGAAAGATAAAATAGAAAAAGTTGGGTTAGGCAGCGAAAGTAAAAAATCAGAAAGAGCAAGGAGGGTGAAAAAAGCAAATCTGAAGGCTTTATATCTTAATGCAAGAAGCATTCGGAACAATTGGCTGTGGAAATTGAGACAAACAAATACGATTTGATTAGGATTACAGAAACATGGCTGCAAGATGGGCAAGCCTGGGAACTTAACATCGGGGGTATACAATATTTAGGAGGGATCGGCAAGAAAGAAAATGGGGTGGGGTAGCATTGATGGTGAGAGAAGGGACCGACACGATTGACAGGAAGGATATTAACTCGGAAGATGCGGAATCTATATGGGTAGAACTGAGGAATAGCAAGGGGCAGAAAACGTTAGTGGGGGTGGTATATAGGCCTCCATATAGTAATGTAGAGGTGAGGGAAGGCATAAAAAGAGAAATTAGAGAAGCGTGCAATAAAGGAACAGCTGTCACCATGGGAGACTTTAATTTACATATAGTTGGACTAGCCAAATTAGTAAAAATACTGAGCAGGAGGAATTTCTTGAATGTTTATGGGACGGTTATCTAGACCAATATGTCAAGGAACCAACTTGAGAGCAGGCCATTTTAGACTGGGTATTATGTAATGAAAAGGGGCTAATCAGCAATCTTGTACGAGGCCCTTTGAGTAGGAGCGATCACAATATGATTGAATTGTCACTCGACATGGAGAGTGAAGAAATTAAAACCGAGAGTAAGGTCCTGAATTTAAATTATGATGGTATGAGATGGGAGTTGAGTAAGATTGATTGGGGGGTGTTTATGGGGGGGTTGACGGTGGATAGACAATGGAAAGCATTCACAGATCTACTGGAAGAATTCCAGAAATCGTTTATTCCGGTTTGGCATAAAAATAAACCAAAAAGGTGACTCAACCATGGATAACAAGTGAAATTAGAGACAGCATTAGGTCCAAAGAGAGAGCATATCAATTGGCCAAAAAAAGTACCAAATCCAAAGACTGGGAACAGTTCAAGATGCAGCAAAGGAGGACAAAGGGATTAATCAAGAGAGCAAAAATAAATTACGAAAGTAAGCTTGCGGCAAATATAAAAACCGACTGCAAAAGCTTTTATAAATATGTCAAGAGAAAAAGATTGGTGAAATCCAGAGTAGGTCCCTTGCAGTCAGAATCAGGGGAATATATAATGGGGAATAAGGAAATGGCAGACCAATTAAATTCTTACTTTAGTTCTGTTTTTACAAGAGAGGATACAAATAACCTCCCAAGGATTTTGGGAAACATAGAAACTAATGCAAGGGAGGAGCTGAAAGAAATCAGTATCTCTACGGACATGGTCTTGGGGAAATTGAAGGGATTGAAGGCCAATAAATCCCAAGGGCCTGATAATTTACATCCTAGGGTACTTAAGGAAGTGGACATTCAGATAGCAGATGCTTTAAGAATTATTTTCCAGAACTCGATAGACTCAGGATCAGTACCCATGGATTGGAGGGTAGCTAATGTTACCCCACTATTTAAAAAGGGGGGTAGAAAAAAAGTGGGGAATTATAGGCCGGTGAGCCTTACATCAGTAGTGGGCAAAATGATGGAATCCATTATTAAGGATGTAATAGCAGAGCATATGACTAGCAGAGAAGGGAACGGACAGAGTCAATATGGATTTACAAAAGGTAAATCGTGCTTGACAAATCTATTGGAATTCTTTGAGATGGTGACAGATAAAATAGATGGGGGAGAGCCAGTGGATGTGGTGTACCTGGACTTCCAAAAGGCCTTCGATAAGGTCCCACATAAATGACTGGCATGCAAAATCAAGGCTCATGGGATTGGTGGCAAGGTATTGATGTGCATTGAGAACTGGCTGGCAGGTAGAAGACAGAGAGTTGGGATAAATGGCTCGTTTTCTGAGTGGCAGGCGGTGACCAGTGGGGTGCCACAGGGATCTGTACTGGGACCCCAGCTGTTCACAATTTACATTAATGATCTGGATGAGGGGATTGGATGTAATATCTCCAAATTTGCAGACGACACTAAGCTAGGTGGGGTTGTGTGCACTGAAGAGGGTGTCAGAAAGCTCCAGTGTGATTTGGATAAATTGGGGTACTGGGCAGATACATGGCAAATGCACTACAATGTGGATAAATGTGAGGTTATCCACTTTGGTAATACAAACCGGAGGGCAGATTACTATTTGAATGGAAATAGATTGGGAGATGGGGAAGTGCAGAGAGACCTAGGGGTTCTTGTGCACCAGTCACTGAAGGCGAGCACGCAGGTACAGCAGGCGGTTAAAAAGGCAAATGGTATGTTGGCCTTCATATCAAGAGGGTTTGAGTATAGGAATAAGGATACCTTCCTGCAGCTGTACAGAGCCTTGGTGAGACCCCACCTGGAGTATTGTGTGCAGTTTTGGTCGCCTTATCTAAGGAAGGATGTTCTTGCAATGGAGGGAGTGCAGAGGCGATTCACCAGGCTGATGCCTGGAATGGCAGGAATGACTTATGAGGAAAGATTGCGCAATTTGGGATTGTACTTGCTGGAGTTTAGAAGATTGAGAGGGGATCTCATAGAGACATAAATTCTGGCAGGACTGGACAGAATGGATGCGGAAGGGATGTTTCCAATGGTGGGGGAGTCCAGAACCTGGGGCCATGGTTCAAGGATAATAGGCAAACCATTTAGGACCGAGATGAGGAGGAATTTATTTACCCAGAGGGTGGTGAATCTGTGGAATTCATTGCCACAGAGGGCAGTAGAGGCAGGTTCATTGAATATATTTAAGAGGGAATTAGATATATTTCTTCAGCATAAGGGAATTTGGGTTTACGGAGAGAAGATGGGGACGGGGTACTGAACTTTAAGATCAGCCATGATCTCATTGAATGGCGGAGCAGGCTCGAAGGGCCGAATGACCTACTCCTGCTCCTATCTTCTATGTTTCTATGGATTAAATTCCATCTGCCACCACTCGGCACAACTTTTCAGATCATCTCTGTTCGGCTGTATCCTTAGTCAACCTTCATCACCATCTACAACTCCACCAATTTTCATGCTATCTGTAAATTTATTAATCATACCTCCACGCTCTCATGCTCAGACTCCCTGATAGATCACAGTGAAAGTTAAACCCTACTAATATCCAAGGAAGACTGCCCACTAAGGGATTCAAGAGGAGCTCTCGTCAATACACGAATATCAAGGCTGCAGCTAAAAGAATCACCTGCTTCATTACTGGCATGCAAAGCATCAAACTCTGAAATTTTGTCCACAGAGCAATCGCAATGCAGGGCCCAGAGTCCGGACTCTTGCTACCAATGCTGCACAAGTCTCCAGAACTTCAGAAAAATCATGTTTTTCCACTGCTATTGGCTGTGTCACCATGAAATGCAAAGCATTTATTCAGCTGCCGAACTAAATGTTCAGGAATCTGCAGTGTAGAAGGTATGCGTTCTTTTGCAACAGCTGCCAAAACAAACACAACTGATTTTATCTGAAGGAAATCTGTCCAATGTCAATAGGTTCTCATTATTAACCTATTGGTTGCCATCATGAAAAATTTTCACCTGTTTTTTGGTAACAGTTTATCTTTTTATTAAATGGAAAGAAGGAAACGTTAAGACACTTGAAATTGTCAAAAAAGTAAAACCAAACACAAGAGCTCTTGTTTTTAACAGCCCATAACAAAAAAAGAACTAAACCAAAAATAAACTTTAAAATTAAATAACTTTAATCCTAGTGTCCAATCCACAGAGCACTCCTTACAATGGCTACGGGTACAAAGGCTTCAGATCACCCAGTCATGGACAACAAGAAACAAGCTAGGAATCAGAATAAAGTAGCAGCCAAGTTCTGGTTCTACAACAAAAAAAAACGTAGTTCAGTCAGACAAAGAATTAGCTCTGCTGTAATGTTATTATAAATAATCTTCCCTACTGCGCAAGCCAAAAAAATAGTGTCTTAGGATTGGAGAGGCAATTCTATTTTGTAATGCTGATAAACTCTAGCAAGAATGCCAGTCTCAGAATGTAGCCACAGATACGGGGTCTCGTCTTTCAGTCAAACCCTGACTTGCACCAGATGTGCATGAGTGCAGAATGTGCTTCAACAAGAAATAGAACAGAAAATACAGCACATTGGGCAGCAAATTTTAAATGTTATCCACTCAGCTCATCTTTGGGGGCTTTTTTTCCCCTTGTTTCCCAATGCTTTCTGTTCTTATTTCAGATTTTCAGCCTCTGGAATTTTGTTTGATTTTCATTTGCTGAAGGTTCTGATCGAAGCAGCTCCCCATAATCAGGTAAATTCAACATTTGATTTGTTGTGGAACAGAACACACAAACTTGCAATTCCAAGATTGTAATAGAACCAGCAATGAAGAAACTAATGTTCCGAAATAAACACGTGAAGGATTTTGTGAACAAGTCAGTATTTTACACAAAAAGAATGGAAAAACGGGTCATTATAATACTCAGAATCATTTCAGTTGCATGCTGTGCTCCAAGATACTTAAGTTGCTAAAAGAGCACATCACCTAATCTACCATCACAGCAGCTGCAGATTTTCTTGCTTAGTGAGCATTATACAAGATCCAAGCATCACTTGCTGCTTCCGCAGTGCTATCCCGCCCCACCCCCGGCAGGAGTGGCAATGCTTGCTCACAATTCTGTGTTGAGCTCATCAGAAAAAAAAACCCAAAGCAACTGCTCATCACGTATAGCAAGACAACATTTGCGTTGTTCCAGTGGCATTGTCACTGCAGCTTCAGTGTGTAATATCAACATTTCTCTGTATTTTTTTAAACTACAATCACTGTGTCTGCAGGCTTTCATGTTTCACTGCTATCAACACCTTGCACTGCAGTTGGTGGCCAAGACTTCTTTGCCCGCACTTGCCCAAATTAATCACCTCTAATCAGCAACACCTTGCCACCTTCTCTGTGGCTAACTAGTGGTTTTCATCTTGCAGTGCAGCCTGTGTAATTCTTTTCATGAAGTCCTCTGTGGACAGTAGTCATTGACACTGCCATTCCTGTCTCCTGAAGAGTGTTTCTGGTCTGTCGGATGTACATTTGGGGATTTTGTTTTCATTATGAGGAGAATTCTGTCGTCAGTAATGGAGGTCATCCTTGGAATACCAGTCCATTGGCGATTTCTGACCTAACTAGTACACTCTTCCTTAATGATGTTCCAAATGGTAATTTTGGTAATCCTAATGTTTGGGCGATATTTCTTATTGTTTTATTCTTAATTTATTCTTGGCAGGTGCAGATGTGTCAAGGACTACTGTCAACAGAGGACTTCATGGACAGAAATACAGAGTCTACACTGCAAGATGTAAACCACTAGTTAGCCACAGAAAGGACGGCCAGATTACAGTTTGCCAAGAAGTATTTAAAAGAGCCTGCCGAATTCTGGAAGATGTCTTGTGGACAGGTGAGATCAAGATTAACCTGTATCGGAATGATGGCAAGAACAAAGTGTGGAGGCATAAAGGAACTGCCCAAGATCCAAAGCATACCACCTTTGCCATGGTTTCCATTTTGCAGTGTAGCCCTTGCATTTCTGTCCATGAAGTCTTCTGCAATCAGTAATTTGACATATTGACACATCCACACCTGAAGAGTGTTCCTGGTCTGTCGGACATACTATTGGGGATTTTTCTTCATTATTATGATGAGTTTTCTGTCATCCGCTGTGGAGATCTTCCTTGGAATACCAGTCCCTTTACGATTACTGAACTCACCATCTTAATGATGTTCCAAACTGTTGATGTAGGTAATCCTAAAGTTTGAGCGATGTCTCTTACTTGTTTTTCAGCCTCATAATGGCTTCCTGGACTTTCACTGGCACAACTCTGGTCCGCATGTTTAAAAATGACATCTACAGACTCCAAAGGTGATCAAAAGCTTAGAAGCAAGTCTAGCTCTCTCATACCTGCACCAAGGAAGCAATCAAACATAATGGAGTCCTCACAAACACCTGTGAAACCAAAAGTCCTAAACATTATGGTGCCCTGAACTGAGGGGTCTATATATAAAAACCAAAATATATGCAAATATCTTGAATAAAATCTGTAATGTGCATTTGAATTAAATGTGAATTGCTTGAATAAAAATTTAAAACTATGGAGCACAGGGACAAATAAAGGAAAAAGGGTGTCTTTGTCCCAAACATTATGGAGGGCACTGTACACAACTGTGCCTTAGAAACATATCACTAATCCTTCACTATCACTAGGTCAAAATAACAAAGATAAGTTTAGATTTCAAAGATCTGACAGTGGTATTTGACTTTAGCTATTTTAAATACATGTTCCTTTATCAACTGGGAAAGTTGGTAATTCCATAGATAGGCTGTACTTTAAAATATTTTGAAAAGACTATGCTAAAAAATTACAAGTTTTCTTCGAACCATAGAACACTATAATACAGAAACAGGCCTATTTGGCCCTTCTAGTCTGGGTCAACCCACTTTTTTGCCACTAACCTGCACCCAGTCCATGGCCCTCCATACCTCTCCTATCCATGTACTGTCCAAATTCATCTTAACTGTTGAAACTGAGCCCACAATCTAAGTTCTTGTACCCATCATATTGTCAGATAGCCATTAAAAAGTCAGATTTCTTTTAAAAAAAACATTTACTCGTGAATAAATAACCAACAAGTGACCTTTGGTCGAATAGAAAAATGTGTGAGGAATTAAGAGTGGAAAATAAGGAAACTGAGAAGTAGGTAAGAATTCAGGAAATTACAGTCATCAGGATGTGCTGAAGTAGTTGCAGGCTGACATAGCTATGGTGTCTAATGGACCTATATAAGCACAGAAACTGGTCAATCAAGTATTTATATATACTAATCCCATTTACCAGCATTGTCTGTAGCTTTTGTGCTGTGGTGTTTTATAGGGTCATCTATTACCTAAATATTACCCAAGTACCTGCCTCTGCACCTCCTCTAACAGTGGTTTCCAAATGTCAACCACTGTCTTCAAGTTTCCTCAAAATCTCCTAATCTTAACCTTAAAACCTTGCTCTGGGAGAAAAGAAATCTCACCCTTTCCTTCATCTATGCCCCTCTTAATTATATACATCTTAATCAAGACTCTTCCCCCCACCCCGCCAATTCCATTCCAAGGAAAACCTATCCAGAAAATCTCTATCCCAAGCAAATTCTTGGTGAATCCTCTATGCACCCACACCCCCCCCCCCCCCCCCCAATGCAATCTCATCTATTATGTGCTGTGACAAGGAAAATTACTTTCATGAGAAGTTTGGATCCAATGTGCTCTTAGCTTTTGCAGAGGGACTTTGTCAAAGGCCTTAGTGAAGTCCACATAGATGACAATAACTGCATCCACACATCTAATCACCATCTTGATAAATTCAATCAAATTAGTTACATCGCTTATCAAAGCCAAATGGTTATCCTTAATTAATCAACATCTTTCCCAGTGCAGATTATTCCTCTCCCTCAGTTTTTTCCCCTACTGGTGCTCTACGATGTTAGATTTATAAATCTCTTCAGTGAAACCCCTGGTATCCAGAATTCAAACAACCGGCAAAAAAAAAGAGCAAAATGTTTTTTTTTAATGTAGGTAAAAATAAACAAGCTTAAAATTGTAAAAGTAAATATTCTCTGAAACAACACATAAATATTTAGGGAAAAATGAGAGGGAATAATTCAACCAGCTGAGCGCCTTGATGGTGCTTCGCTCAAGGCACCTGTTCGAATACAGATGTGTGAAAAAGCAATGGCATTGCCCAGGACGAAGAGCTGGTTGATGCCGCTCACCATTTGGGTGATTCTCTTAAAGTATCTCCTTATCCCTGCCTAGTAAGAGTACTCCACTCAGAGGCTTTTGTTTGTAAACTTTGGGAGGGGGGGTTTAAATTATCTATAATATTATTGTTCGTGGAAGGGGAGGAACCTGCAGATGCAGCGATGGTTAAATATTTTCAAAGAATGTGACAGAAAGTCAAATGCTTTAAGGTTTACATATTCATGCAAGTGCAGTTTGTTCAGATTAAGTACAGTATAGTATTTTTGTCTTCTAAACTGTTTATTCTTAAATGCAGGTGTATTAGTTAGGTATTTTAAGCATTAAGTCTCAAGCAACCAGACAATACATTTATTTGGCATCTACCAATCCTCATAGGTGCCAGGCACCGGGGGGGGTGGGGGGGGGGGTTGTACTGTAATTACGTGGCCAGTTTCTGCTGCCCTTCTTGGAGAGAAATGTCATTTCATAGTCCTCCAGCAATTTGGCATTTCCTCAATGGCTCATGAAGATTTGAAACTTCCCCTCAGCAGTCTTTTGCCTTGCCTCACAGCAGTGTGAGATACATCTCACTGGGACCCAGGCATTTAAATAGATTTAAGCCCACTAAAACATATACCTCTTCCTTTTTTTTGCTGGCCATTTGTTCCAGATTTTCTCTACCTCCCTTCCCAATTTTTTCAACTGTAATCAGGCAACATTATCTGGATTTCTGGAATGTTTAACTCAAATTCTTCAGTGTCTAAGTGTGAATCAGTGACTGTCAAATAGAATTCCAGAAGACATTTGCCACAATGCTGCAACAAAAAGAAACAACTCAGGGTGGAGGTAACATAATCAGAGTGGCTAGAGGATCGGCTTGCAAATAGGAAATAGTAGGCATAAATGGGACATTTTCTGGTTGGCAATAGGTGAGGAATGATGTGCCACAGAATCTCAACTTTTCACAATTTATATGTGACTAGGCTTCAAGTGTATGGATATTAAGTTTGCTAATGGTATAACGATACACAAGAAAAATAACTTGTTATAAGAACAAGTTCTCTAAAAATGCATATTTATAGCGTGAAGTTCTCCACCTTGGCAGAGAAGGGAAAAAAAAGCACATTATGGTGAAAAATTGCGGATTTTATCGACAAGCGTATTAAAGTACTTCTTTGAAGAACTTTAGTGCATTAGATGCAGAGGGTTGCTATTTCATAGGAAAGCAATTAATTAAGGAAGCTAGCAGAATGCTATCATTTATTCTGCAAGGAGCTGAATACAAACGGATGAGGGTCATGCTTCAATTTCAGAGCATAATGGTGAACCTCATCAGGAGTACTCTATGATGGATTCATCTCCTTAATTAAGGATATAGTTCTGAGAACATTTCAATTATGATATTATGGATATTAGTGAAATAGCTCAATTTTTCAGGCTTCCTTTGCCTTAAACCCAATGAAATGGGGTGGTGGTTGGGGGAATGAAAGGGAGGGGAGTGGCATTGCTCATCAAGGAAAATATTACAACTGTGCTCAGGTAGGGCAGACCAAAGGGCTCATCTACTGAGGCTATATGGGTGGAGCTGAAAAACGGGAAAGGTATGACCATACTCATGGGGTTGTATGATAGACCCCACAATAGTCAACTAGAATTGGAGGAGCAAATCTGTGGAGAGATAGCAGGAAGCAAGAGGTTTTGATAGTAGGAGATTTCAGCTTTGCACATCTTGACTGAGGCTTCCATACTGTAAAAGAGATGGATGGTTTGCAGTTTGTCAAATGTGTTCAGGAAAGTTTTCTAAATTAATATATGGAGGTACCAACTAGAAAGAGGAGCAATACTGGATCTCCTATTAGGGAATGGGACAGAATGGGAGACAGAAGGATGTGTAGTGGAACTGTTTGTGTCCGGTGATCATAATGTCATTAGTTTCATTAATTATGGAGAAAGATAGGTCTGGGCCTCAGGTTGAGATTCTAAATTGGAGACAGGCCAATTTTGAGGAAATGAGAAAGGATCTAGAATGCATGGATTGGGATAAGTTGTTTTCAGGCAAGGATGTGCGACGTAATTGGAGGACCTTCAAAGGTAAAATTTGAAAGTACAGAGTTTACATGTTCCTGTCTAAATTAAGGACAATGTTAGCAGGCATAGAGAACCTTGGTTTTTGAGGAATACTGAGTATCTGGTTCAGAAGAAGAGGGAGGTTTATAACCATTAGAGGCAACATGAAGCAAATGAGGTTCTTGGGAGAATAAAAAATTTTAAAAAACCTCAAGATGGAAATCAGGAAGGCTAAAAGAAGACACTAGGTTTCTTTGGCAGACAATGTGAAGGAAAATCCTAAGGGGCTCCACAGGTACCTTAAGAGCAAAAGGATGATAAGGGTCAAAATTGGTCCCCTTGAAGATCAGAGTAGTCGGCTTTGTATGGAGCAAAGAGATTGGGGAAATCTTAAATGTTTTTTTTCTTCAGTATTTACTCAGGAAAGTGTCAGAGTTGAGGGAAGTAAGGAAAACAAGTAGATGGTCATGGAACTGATACAGATTAAAGAGAAGGAGGCATTTCCCATTTTAAAGCAAATCCCCATGGCCTGACAAGATATCCCCTTGGACCTTGAGGGGGTCTAGTGTAGAAATCGCAGAGACTCTGGCAGAATTTTTTAAAATATCCGTAGCCATGGGTGTGGTGCTGAAGGATTGGAGGCTAGCTCACATTGTTTTAAAAACAGCTCCAAAAGTAACCTTGCAAATTATAGGCTGTGAGCCTGACATCAGTAAATTATTGAAAGGTGTTCTAAGAAATTGGAAATGCTAGTATTTGAATAGCAAGGAATGATTAGGGGCAGTAAACATAGCTTTGGATGTGGTATGTCATGTTTAATCAATCTTATAGTTTTTCGAGGGAGGTCACCAGGAAAGTTGATGAAGAAAAGGCTGTGGATGTTGTCTTCATGGTTTTAAGTAAGGCCTTTGACGAGGTCCCACATGGAAGGTTAGTCAGGAAGGTTCAGATGATACTGAAAGATTGGAGGTGTTGTGGACAGCGAAGAAGATTTTCAAAGGTTGCAGAGGGATCTATTCATAGATCTATCCAAATGTCTTTTGAGCATCAATTGTGCACATTTCTAAAGTTTACTTTGGCAGCTTGATTCAGATATTGACAGCCCTTGGAGTGAAAAATTTTCTCCCCTCCCCTCTGACTTAAAACTCAGCCTTTGAGCTGTATAATTGTCTACTTCAGGAAAAAGTCTGTCTGAATTCACTCTATCCATGCCTCTCATAATTTTAAAAACCTTTGAGGTCACCTCTTAGCTTCCCATATGCTCTGGGGATTAAAGATCTAGCCTATCCAACCACTCCCTGTAACTCAAGCCCTCTGTTCATATTAACAACCTGGTTAGTGTCCTCTGGTCTTTTCCAAAGTATTGATATCCTTCTCATAACCAGGCAACCCAGAAGTATGCACAATAGACCAATTTTGATCCCACCAACACCTTGATTCATGAGATCCCAACTTTTATACTTAAGTGCCAATGTAGGCAGGGTTTGGAGTGTCACCATCTTGTGCACCCAAGTTGGGACTTTCTGAAAACTATGCATTTGTATCCCTTGGTCTGTAAAACTCTCACAATCCTACCATTCAGCATGCAAGTCCTACTCTGGTCTGCAGCATCTCAAACTTGTTAAATTCTATTTGCCACACCTTTGATCACCTTCCCAACTGATCACAATCCAGTTGTTACCTCACTGTCAATTTTGGTATCATGTTTTTTTAGAATTCTTATAATCCCAAAGTCCTCTCAATTACAATAAATAGAGATCTACTTTCTTTAGATGCTTCTGATAAACACAACCCTCTAATCGCAGAAATCATCTTGATGAATCTGGGCTGCTAGAATATCCTTTCTTAAATTTGGATACCTAAACTGTGGACACAACACCAGGTGTTTGTTTCATCATTACAAAAAAATTAAACTCCAATCCTCTTGGAATTAAGGCCAATATGCAATTTGCCTTTCTATTACTTTGAACACCTGCCAGCAAACCTTTTGCACTGTGCACAACAATATTTTGATCCCTCTTTATTGCACTCCCTGGCATTCTTTCTCCTTTAGTTGATCTCTAAATTTCAAAGTGCCATAGACCCAAGGCCCAGTCCGACCTCCAGTGAGGTCTGTGTGGAGTTTATAACCATATAACCACTTACAGCACAGAACAGGCCAGTTCGGCCCTACTAGTACATGCCGTAACAAATCCCCACCCTCCTAGTCCCACTGACCAGCACCCAGTCCCTACCCCTCCAGTCCTCTCCTATCCATGTAACTATCCAGTCTTTCCTTAAATGTAACCAATGATCCCACCTCGACCACGTCTGTCGGAAGCTCATTCCACATCCCCAGCACCCTTTGTGTAAAGAAATTTCCCCTCATGTTCCCCTTATAATTTCCCCCCTTCAATCTTAAATCATGCCCTCTAGTTTGAATTTCCCCCACTCTTAATTGAAAAAGCCTATCCACTTTTACTCTATCTGTCCTTTTAAAATCTTAAACACCTCTATCAAGTCCCCTCTCAATCTTCTATGCTCCAGAGAAAAAAGCCCCAGTCTGCACAACCTTTCCCTGTAACTCAAACCTTGAAATCCTGTCAACATTCTCGTGAACCTTCTCTGCACTCTCTCTATTTTGTTTATATCTTTCCTATAATTTGGTGACCAAAATTATACCTAATGCCTCCACCTTTTTTCCTAACCTCCTGTGGGGAATTTTGTCAAAAGCTTTACTAAAGTCTAAATAGACAACATCCACAGCTTTCCCTTCATCAACCTTTTTTGTAACCCCCTCGAAAAACTCAATCAGGTTTGTCAAGCATGATCTACCCCTGATCAAACCATGCTGATTACTCCCTAGCAATCCCTGTCCCTCCAAAAATTTGACCTCACCAATGCTTTGTACAATTTCATCATAACCTCCCTACTCTTGAATTCAATACTCCGATTTATGAAGGCCAACATTCCAAATGCCTTCTTCACCACACCATCTACCTGAGTATCAGCCTTGAGGGTACTATTTACCACAACTCCTAAATCCCTTTGTTGCTCTGCACATCTCAATAGCCTACCTTTTAATGCATATGACCTATTTAGATTTGCCTTTCCAAAATGTAACACCTCACACTTATCTGTATTAAATTCCACCAGACATTTCTCAGCCCACACCTCCAGCCTTCCTAAATCACTTTTTAATCTACAGTAATCTTCCTCACTGTCCACAACACCACCAATCTTTGTATCATCTGCAAACTTGCTTATCCAATTCTCCACCCCTACTTCCAAATCGTTAATATATATAACAAACAATAGTGGACCAAGGACCAATCCCTAAGGAATTCCACTAGTCACCGGCCTCCAATTGGACAAACAATTTTCTACCACTACTCTCTGACACCTCCCATCCAACCATTGCGGAATCCATTTCACTACCTCCTCATTTATACCTAATGCCTCCACCTTTTTTCCTAACCTCCTGTGGGGAATTTTGTCAAAAGCTTTACTAAAGTCTAAATAGACAACATCTACAGCTTTCCCTTCATCAACCTTTTTTGTAACCCCCTCGAAAAACTCAATCAGGTTTGTCAAGCATGATCTACCCCTGACAAAACCATGCTGATTACTCCCTAGCAATCCCTGTCCCTCCAAATATTTGTAAACACCATGACCTGGTTTTCCTCTAGGTTCTGCACACAATACTCCACATTTGGCCTCACCAGCATCTTGAACAACTTTACCCATAACATCCCAACTTCTATATTCAATACTTTGATTTAGGAAGACCAATGTGCCAAAAGCTCTCTTTACAACCCTATCCACCTGTGATGCCACTTTCAGAAAATTATGTATCTGTATTCCCAGATACCTCTGTTCTACTGCACTCCTCAGTGCCCTGCCATTTACTGATTGTCCTTCCAAAATGCAACATCTCACACTTACTTGCCTTAAATTCCATCTGCCATTTCCAGCTGACCCAGATCCCTCTGCAAGCTTTGAAAACCTTCTTCACTGTCCACCAATCTTAGTGTCATCTGCAAACTTGCTGATCCAATTTACCACATTATCATCCAATCATTGATATAGATAACAGACAATGATCCCAGCACCAATCCCTGAGGCACCCCACTATTCAAAGGCCTCCAACCTGAGAAGTAATTATCCACCACTACTATCTGGCTTCTTCCATCTAGCCATTGTTTAATCCAATTCACTACTGTAATAAATTGTAATACCTCCACCCTCTAGCACCATCCTTATTGGTTTTAAGACAGCAAGCACTTTCTCCTCTTTAACTTATATAATTTCCATGACCTCACTGCTCATTTTCCTTACTTCCCACAACTCTATGCCTATTTCCTGATTGAATACTAATTAAAAAAACAATTAAGATCTCCCCCATCTCTTTTTGCTTCGTACAAAGCTGACCACACTGATTTTCAAGTGGACCAATTTTGTCCCTTAGTATCCTTTTGCTCTTAATATATCTGTAGAAACTCTTTGGGTTTTCCTTCACATTATCTGCCAAAGCAACCTCATATCTTCTTTTAATCTTCCTGATTTTCTTTCTTGAGGTTTCTCTTGCATTTTTTATATTCCTCAATACCTCATTTGCTCCATGTTGCCTATACCTGCTATGCACCTCTCTCTTCTACCCAACCAGATCCTCAATTGTTGCAAGTGTTGAAACTGGTTTGGTAGGTCTCAAAGGCAAGGACTCCAGACACAGTTTTTGTAGTGAAGGATTTTATTTACAGAAGGCAAGTGTGGGAAATAGTAACAGATGCAACACACACGCACACACACACACACACACACACACACACACACACACACACACACACACACACACACACACACACACACACACACACTACAGCAGCCATGGGAAAATAATATCAGCAGTGAAGCATGCCTACATTTAATAACAAACATGGGTAAAATAGTATCGGAACAAAATGAACACATATACAGTAAACTGGTACATACAATGATCAGGGAAAAAAATCACTACAATGCCCCACCACCCCTTGATCAGTGCAGGCACAGCTCTATGCTGCAAGGGACCCTAATTAAATGCTATCAACCCTTTTAAACAGTGCATATTTTATCAGGTTTCTCCAGTATCCTTCCGTTTCTAGGCCTGGAGTGAAGCAGTGTGGCCCCAAGCTGGAAAGAGGGAACACAAAGAACACATGTCACGTTTATAGTGCTGGAGGGTCCAGCCCAGGACATTATCAGGGTTAAATGACTTAGTGCCTCAAGGATTAATCCAATTACAACAGCCAATAGCCCAAGGCCAAGTATAGGCAGGCTGGAGAGCCCAGTCCAGGTAATTTACATGGTTCCAATGGCAAGATGTGCACTAATGGGTGGGGTGAAACCAAATCTTGATTGGCAGCTGATGCCCTCCAATTAGGTAGGGGGCAGTGCTATCACGTGATAGCTACAACACTTCCCAATCCACCGATGCCTGCTAATCTTGCCTTTAATCCTGACAGAAACATGCAAATTCTGTACTTTCAAAATTTCTCCTTTGAATGTCCTCCACTTACCTGCACATCCTTGCCAGAAAACCTATCCCAATCCACGCATTCTAGATCCTTTCTTATTTCCTCAAAATTGGTCTTTCTCCAAATTAGAATCTTAACTGGAGACCCAGACCAGTTCCTCCAATTTTCGCTGACTATTGGGTAGTCTATAATATAATTCCTTAAGTGTGGACATACCTTTTCCATTCCTCAGCTCCACCCATTCAGCCTCAGTAGACAAATCCTCTGCTCTGTCCTGCCTGAGCACATCAGTGACATTTTCCCCAACGAGCAATGCCACTCCTCCCCCTTTTATCTCCCTTGTTCTATCACATCTAAAGCAATGGAAGCCCAGAACATTGAGCTCCCAGTCGTGCCCCTCCTGCAACCAAGTTTCACTAATGGCCACTATGTCATAATTCCACATGCCTGTCTCCACTCTTAGCTTATCTACCTTTCCGACAATACTCCTTGAATTGAAATAGATGCACTTTAGAAAATTTCCAAAATGTACAACCTATTGAGTTCTAGTGCTGCATGCAATTTTAACATCATCTTTTCCCTCCTCCACTCCTCTATCTGCTCTGGCACTCTGGTTCCCACCCTCCTGCAAATCTGGTTTGAACTCACCAGAGAAACACCAGCAAACGTTCCCACAAGGATATTGACCCTCCAGTTCAAATCCAAACTGTCCCATCAGAACAGGTCCTACCTTCCTTGGAAGAGAGCCTAAGTATCCAGAAACTGGAAGCCCTCCCTCCTGCGCCATGTCTTTAGCCACATATTAAAACTTCATTATCCTCCTATTTCTAACCTCACTAGCACGCGGCAAGGGTAGCAATCATAAGATCGCAAATCTGTCTTTCAACCAAGTGTCTAACTCCCTGAACTCTCCTTGCAGAATATCATCACCTTTCCTACCTATGTCAATGGTCCCAATATGGACCACTATATCTGGCTGCTCATCCTTCCTTCTGAGAATGCTGTGAACTCAATCTGAGATAGCATTCAATAACTCCAAAAATGTTGGTTCTACAAGCACTTAGAAGGGTGTTGGCCCCTGGGATGTAGATATCTCTGGCAAGTCTGTGGACACTGTCAATGGGCATCTCCTATGAAGAGGCAAGGATGTGCTATTTACAGTGAAGACTGGATATCTGGGATGGAAGGCCTCAACCCTGTAAATGAAATAACTTTACTCCTCTGATTTCTAATAAATACAAGCAAACTACTATGTTGTACATATGATATTTAGTTTTTTTTTCCATTCTCACTCATTGAATGAGTGGGTAGTATAAAATGGGTTGAGGTGGAGCTGCCATCATCCGGCATGGGTTAGGAGAGACACCAACCTGACTCTTCTCGTCGCTGTTGGTCTGCTGTTCAGCTTCTTCATCAGGCAACTGAAGACATCAAAATGATATATGTGTTTAACTCCCATTTCGGGGAGGCGGGTATATTTAGCTGAAGAGACAGTGTCTATGGCGAGTGGGGAAGTTGACGGTTGGGCTTGATGGCCTTTGGCATGAGCTGACGCGCATGCCCGGGCTGGAAAGCAGATGGACAAGGGTGAGCGGGTGCCACTAGCAAGACAATGAAGGTCCATGAAAGAACCTGAAGAAAGTCGGTGGTTGTGGTTGGTATTTTTAGGTGAGGTGGGACTATTGTCAGAAATTGCCCAAGATGAGACGATCACGATTGGAATGCCAATTGGAAGTGGTCTTCCTGTTTTCTTTTGTGACCAGTGTCAGGACTGGATATGAAAGCAAACATATTTTAGAGTATAGATATGCCCCGACTTACCACCTATGCAACTTGCGGCCATCCGTACACACAACCAAAATTTTTTATAAATTGAAAAATATAAAAATTATGCTTTTACAGTGAAAATCTGGGCCTATCTACAGAATTAGCGCCTCTCGTGAGAGGTTGGCAGGGGTGGACAACCTCTTGCGAGAGCTGGCTGGTGGCCAACCTCTCATGAGAGCTGGCTGATGGCCAAACTCTCGTGAGAGTGGACCTTGGTGGCCGCCATGTTGCCTTTGATGAACGATAACACAGTTACAGTGCATTTCCAATGTATGTCCCTTTTAAGATTTAACCGATTGGTCAGAACAGAACACAAACATAAGTTGAGGAATACCTGTAAATATCAACGATGAATACAATATGATTGAAATCCCCATCATGAAAAAAGAATCTTAGGGTTGTATGTGTACTCTGTCAATAAATCTAAACTTTGATGTGTTTTCAGCCCTTCATTCCCTCCATTATAAACGTTAGTCCAGATGCTTTGATAATAAAAAAATATTTGCTACATTTTGCACATTGAATCAAGAGGAAAAAAGGTAGTTGCAAAAGTAGACTTGAGATACAGGATTGACCTGATTGAACAATCTTATTGATTGCCTGACCAACATCAATGGGGCATTGATAAGAATGTGAGGAAAAGAAGCTGGCATTAGCCTTTCGGCATGTATTTCCTCTGCCATTCAAAGAGATTGTGCCTATGCCAATCATGGACATGACTCCACTTTTCTTCCTATTCTCCATAGTCCTATCCCTCCCCTACTCCCCTAGAATGAAAAATTAATTCAATGGTTGCAAATAGTCCTCTCATTCTAGATTTTATCATGAAAAAAAATCTTCTTCTCAATATCTACCTTACCAAGCCTCCTCTGAATCTTCGGCTATCTCAATTTGACCACCTTTAATTCCACTAAATTTCAATATTACATGTTCTATCTTTCATTCCAAGAATCAGCTTGGTGACACTTCTCTGAATTATCTCTATTAACGAGATCAAAATTGTACCGAGAACTTCAGGAGTGGACACCCTGTTCTCTGTTCAATTGAAGCAAGACTCCACCTACTTTTGAAAAACAGGGCATCCTCTTGGCCTTCAAAATGACTTTCTGTGTTGATGTGAAAAGTTAAAATAATAAATAATCAGAAATAAAAATAGAAAATGCTGGAAGGCAGTAACTGTGGAAAGAGAAATAGTTTATATTTCATGTTAAAGTTCCTCCATCAGAGCTGGGTAATTAATTCACAGATTCTGACACAGGATTTTTGACCTGAAACATTAATAAGTTTTCCCTGGTTGTTGCTTGATCTGTTGAGTGTTTCCAGTATGTTCTGTTTAATTGATAATTTATATCCGCATATGAGGACACCCAGATCCTGCTCTAGCTTTTCCCCCCTTAATCAGTATTCTGCTTTTGTGTTCTTATAAAAATTTATTCTTCTCATGACTTACTTTCATGTTTATTTTTGTTGTCGATTAGAAGTACCTTATCCCTACTTCTAAATCGCTTCTGCAGCTTATGAATAGTTTTCAGTGGTTTTCCAAAACTCACATTCCACCTTATGCATCCCTAATCTATCGGTGCTCTGTGATTAGTAAGGGATGGCTTAAGGTGGGATGTGACTGGGAAGGGAAGGTAGAGAACCACTACCCTAGATCCAATTGTTACTGAAATATTTTGCTTGAGAAAAATTGTCACTGGCCCATTTCCTTTGGAGTCATGAAACCTGCACATAACGAGTCAATTAAGTACAATTAAAACAGTGGCTTTCAACCTTTTTCTTTCCACTCACATACCATCTTAAGCAGTCCCTTACTAATCACAGAGCACCGATGGAATAGGGATGACAGAGCTAATGATGGAATGTGAGTTTGGTTGGGGGGGGGGCAGTATGAAAATCACTGGTTTAGATCTATCATTGATTCCTGTGGCACCCCAACTGTTTTACCTTGGTGACCTGAAAATAACCTATTACAATGTTTAAAAGACATTTTGACATAATTCTGGATAGGAAGGGTTTAGAAGGATATTGACCTCGTGCAAGCAAATAGGAGTAGTGCAGAAAGCCAACTCAGTCAGATGGGTGCGTAAAGGACAGAGCTAATGCAGGCTGGGGATTTGATGTTAATGATGTGGAAGCAATGATTACTTTTCAAAAATGTTGGCTGGAGATGTGTTACATCACCATTCATGGCATGAAGTAAGCTTGTGTTGGTACCTTTGGATAACTTTTTATTATTAAGAATGTAGCAAATTTTTGTGTCCACTTTTTCAGGTATTTCTGGAAATTACTCAGAGATACATGAAGGTCTTATTCCTAGGTCAGATTAGCACCTCTGATTTCAACTCAAGAATTGTGGTAGTCGATTTTTGAAGCAGTGGACAGAGGCCCAAAATTTCCACATAAATTAACATCGTTAAAGTATTTCTATTGATTTTTTTAATATATGGCTGCAACTGAAAAGGGATTTTGAATCCATTCATGGCAGTTGCTTCTAGGAAGCTCAGGTTTTGATGACATAATAATGCTCTTCATTTGTCTTTGGTGACTTGAAACTAGGTCGTTTACATGTAATCGTTGCCACGTGCACTGACAGCTGCTTGAGTACTGCCCTGGTCTCACACCTTTATTTTATGATTTACTAATAAGAGTTTTGTTTAGCCCAGGATGATTTGAAGGATCACTCTTATCGACCTCAGGCACCATCAGTCTGATCAATGTTATAAGAAATAACCTTGTCATGAGACATTAGCCCTTCCTGTTTACGCCTGTGGTGCTTGCTGAATATCTCCAGCATTTTGGGTGTTATTTCAAATTTCCAAAATCTGAAGCATTTCACTCCTGTCTGCATTTGATCTCCCACTGAATAGCATTACTTGCAATGGCCCAGTGAATTGATCAAAGGTGAATCAAACTCTTTGGACAGACATATATTAAGAAATTTACCAGAAAAGTAATGAGCTAATCTTGAAGGCTTTATAACTTTCTACTAGCTTGTTATTTTCATTCTTCACCAACACCTAATTCGAGCTTAAATACCATTGTCATTTTCAGGAGTCAAGGACTACTGTGATATTTTCAATTTTGAAATTTTATAGAAGATGCAAATAGTGTACAGTGAGATCTGGCCCAGACTGAACAAGCTCCATTCAGTGGACTGAAAAAAAGTCTTATTTCAATTCATAAGGAGTGCTGCCTGTCAATCAAAATTACTGTCAGATTGTCTGAAGCACATTACCCCTTCATCACTATTGAGCAGATGCAGACTGTGTATAATTCCAGACATCTGAAAGCAGTCATCAACAGCATGCAAAGTGCAATGGTCAACACATGGTTTATTCAAAGATAATGTTTCAGTAATGTTGGACAAGGTTTGTAGTTCCCTACAAGGACATGTGCCGTAGTCATAAGGGCCTCTTAGCTAAACAGTAAAGACGTACTGTTTTTAACCATTTGGAAAGTAGTCAAACAAAACCAGTAGAAACTGAGAGTGAGGTTGTAGTGAACGGCGAGAAAAGATCTCAAATCTAGCAGTGAGATCCGGATCAGTGAGAAAAACTGATTGTAAAATGGTAGACGGAATTTAATGTGGACATTTTGAGGTGCGGCACCTTGGGAGGGTGGACCAGGGTCGAACTTGCACGGTAAACAGTAGGGAACTGTGGAATGCAGCAGAAAAAAGGGATCTGCAAATATGAATATACTTCCCTGTAAGTGGCATCACAGCTTGGTAGGATCATAAGGAGAGGTTGTGGGACATTGGCTTTCATAAATTAATGTTGTGAGGAAACTGCTTTTGTATCTGAAAACAGGGGATTTCATAAGCATGAAGCTGTGTTGATTCATCCTGAAATAGTTTAACTTGCTGGTGACACAACCTATTCATGTTAACAAGATCAAATTTATTTAAATGCTGGATTATTACTGAAATTTTGCACTTTTAAAGGCTGTCAGAAGAGAAATTCATGTACAGTATATGGTCAACATTAGGGAATAGAGGAAAAGATAAATGCTATTTCAAGACTCAGAATTAGAATCAGAAATTTTGTCATGAACAAGTCATGAAATTTGGTGTTTTGCGGCTGTGTCATAGTGTAAATATTTATACTATAACCATCTTTCAACATTAATATAAATAAAAATAAATAAAAGTGGTAGTTCCCGGAAAGTAAGGCAGTGTCTTTGGTTCATTGATTATTCAGGAATCTGATGGTGGTGGGGAAGAAGTTGTCCTTGTGCAGCTGAGTTCTCGTCTTTAGTCTCCTGAACCTTTTCCCCAATGGTAGCAAAGTGAAGTGGGCATGACCTCGGTGGTGGGGGTCTTTGAGGGTAGAGGATGCTTTGTTAATTCTGGCCATGACCAGACTCTCAAAGCCTTTCATCACAGTAGAAGTCAGTGCTACTAGGCAGTCGTCATTGAGGCAGATCACCCTGCTCTTCTTGGGTACCGGGATGATTGATGCCATTTTGAAGCAGGTGGGAACCTCTGACTGCAGCAATGAGAGGTTGAAAATGTCCATGAACACTCTGGTTAGTTGGTTGGGATAAATTTTCAGTACCTTACCAGATATGCCATCAGGGCCTGAAACCTTGCGAGGGTTTACTCTCTTGAATGATATTTTGATGTCGCCCTCAAAGTCCTCAGCCTTTTCAGGGATTCTAGTAGGCACTGTATGGTTCTTCTTCTCAAAGTGAGAATAAAAGGTGTTCAGCTCATCGGGTAATAAAGCATCACAGCCATCTATATGTTCACCCTTGATTTGTAGGCAGTAATGACCTGCACTCCTTGCCATAGCTGGCCTGTATCTGTCTCTGTCTCTAGCTTCTTCCAGAATTGCCACTTTGCTTCAGAGAAGACCTTCCATAGGTTGTAGTTGAACTTCTTGTAAATATCCCAATCCCCGGCCTTAAATACCCTTGTTCTTGCCCTCAGCAGGATGCATGTGGGCACACACTCATCCATGCAGGTCTTGTTGAAGTGAATGACACCTGTTGCATATTTATTCATGTTCTTGAATATGTTCCAGTCCATCAATTCCAAGCCGTCCTGCAGACGGCTCCCTCAACCACACCTTCGCCGTCTTCACCACTGGTACTGTGATCCTCAGTCTCTGCTTATACATTGGGAGTAGAAGTACAGCCAGGTGATCAGACTTACACCACCGAATGGTGGTGTAGCATTGGTCGAGTGTTTTGGTTCCCTGGTCTCGCATATGATGTGTTGGTAGTAATTTGTCAGAAACTTCTTCAGGTTGGCCTGATGGAAGTCCCCCACAATGATGGGGAAGGAATCAGGATGTTCTGTCTCACGGGCATTAATCACAGTGCTCAGTCCCTCCAGTGCCAGCCTGACATTAGCCTGGGGCGGAATGTACACTGCGACCAGGATGATGGTGGTGAACTCCCTCGGCAGGTAGGATGGGCAGCACTTAATCACCAGATGTTCCAGGACAGGGGAGCAGGACTGGGACATGACCGTCACAACAGTACATCGTGATGAATTGATGATGACACAAACACGGGCTCCCCTGGTTTTCCAGACACCGGTGTTCAATCAGCCCAATGGAGGGTGTAGCCCTTGGGCTGCAGCGCCATGTCCAGGATGTCTGTGTTTAGCCATGTTTCTGTAAAGCACATCACACAGCATTCCCTGATGATTCTATGATGCTGAAGTTTGGCTTGGAGTTCATCAAGTTTGTTCTCCAAGGATTGTGCATTGGCCAGGAGGATGGTAGGGAGTGGAAGCCTCAGGGCCCAGCATCTCAGTTTGACCTGTAGCTCCCCCCCCCACCACACCCCCTCTGCATCCATGTGGTCGGGTCTTCTTTACCTGTTGCTGGTAATTCCTGCAGTGTTTAAATGGTCTGTGTGCTGTCCCTTTAAATCACCCGTGATGTTTAAATGTACTGAGAGTCTGCTCTTTGGGACTCTCAGTACATTTACAGGGCCCAATCACTGGCTGTTTAAAACTCTCGTGGTGTTGTACTTGCCTGAGCGCTGGCTGCTTAAAGGCCCTGCGGACCAACGGAGACTGCCGATTCTGCCGATTCCGACGTCTGCCAGCGATCTTAGGATATTGTGGGGTAAGTTTGATTTTTATGTTTCTGAGTTTGTAGTTCTGAACAGGAATATTTAATCATTCCCGTCAGAGCTGCACACAGAGCAGCTCTGTGTTAAGGCACCATCTTTATTGATTATAGATTGACACTTGTGAAAGATTTCTACAAATATTCAGAATTCCCATTTCATTTCTCAGTGCTGTATCAGCTTTTGGACCTAGACATGAACAGGAATGTTGCCATATCAAAATGGGGGGTAATTTAAACCACAGTTTATTGTTTCCAAACATACTACAGGTAGTTTGACATGTATTTCCGATTCTGCTTTATCATCACACCTATAAATGATTTAGTTTCAATTTGAAAATATTTATTTAAAAGGTATATTTTGAAGTAAGAATGAATGTGATGGTCAGCTTTCCTGATATACATTAGACCAGTGATTCTCAACCTTTTTCTTCCTACCCACATACCACCTAAAGCAATGCATTACTAATCACAGAGCACCTATGTCATTCTTTTTCTTTTCTTTGGCTTGGCTTCGCGGACGAAGATTTATGGAGGGGTAAATGTCCACGTCAGCTGCAGGCTCGTTTGTGGCTGACAAGTCCGATGCGGGACAGGCAGACACGGTTGCAGCGGTTGCAGGGGAAAATTTGTTGGTTGGGGTTGGGTGTTGGGTTTTTCCTCCTTTGTCTTTTGTCAGTGAGGTGGGCTCTGTGGTCTTCTTCAAAGGAGGTTGCTGCCCGCCGAACTGTGAGGTGCCAAGATGCACTGTTTGAGGCGATATCAGCTCACTGGCGGTGGTCAATGTGGCAGGCACCAAGAGATTTCTTTAGGCAATCCTTGTACCTCTTCTTTGGTGCACCTCTGACACGATGGCATAGTACTTAAAATGGTATGTAAGTGGAAAGAAAAAGGTTGAAAACCACTACATTAGACTTAATGGAATTAAAGAATGATTCTTGCTTGTAAATAGTGTCAGGGCCCTAGTTTAAATTCTAGCTCAGTTTTAAGAACATAAGAAATAGGAGCAGGAGTCGGCCATCCGGCCTATCGAGCCTGTTCTGCCATTCAATAGGATCATGGATGATCTGATCATTGACTCAACTCCACCTACCTGCTTTTTCCCCATATCCCTCAATTCCTTTCTTCATATAAAAATCTATCTGAACCTTAAATACATTTAATAAAGTAGCCTCAACCGCTTTCCTGGGCAGAAAATTCCACAGATTCACTACTCTCTGGGAAAGATAATTTTTCCTCATCTCCGTCTTGAATCTACTCCCTTGAATCTTGAGGCTGTGTTCCCTCGTTCTGGTCTCACCTACCAGTAAAAACAATTTCCCTGTCTCTATCTTATCTATCCCTTTCATATTTTGATATGTTTCTACAAGATTGCCTCTCATTCTTCTGAATTCGTGTGAGTATAATCCCAGACGATTTAGTCTCTCCTCGTAGGTCAATCCCCCTCATCTCCGGGATCAACCTGGTGAACCTCCTCTGGACTGCCTCCAAGGCCAGTATATCCTTCCTCAAGTATGGAGACCAGAACTGCACATAGTGCACCAGGTGCAGCCTCACCGGTACCTTGTACAGTTGCAGCATGACCTCCCTGCTCTTGAATTCAATTCCTCTAGCGATGAAGACCAACATTCTATTTGACTTCTTAATAACTTGTTGTACCTGCAACCCATCTTTTTGCGATTCATGCACAGGCACTCCAAAGTCCTTCTGCACTACAGCGTGCTGCAGTTTTTCACCACTTAAATGATAATCTGCTCTTCTATTTTTCCTACCAAAGTGGATGACCTCGCATTTACTAACATTGTACTCCATCTGCAGACCTGTGCCTGTGGTGACTAAATAGAAACACAGCTGGACTGAGCAAGTAAGGAAGTAAACCTCCGAGTAATTATGATTTTTTTTTAATGACACAGATGCAAGGCTTCTTCCTGTTGTTCAGACCTGATTTCTTTGTGGCCCATAAGGTCCACTTTGCCTATGTTCACTTCTTTCTTTGGCTTGGCTTCGCGGACGAAGATTTATGGAGGGGTAATGTCCACGTCAGCTGCAGGCTCGTTTGTGGCTGACAAGTCCGATGCGGAACAGGCAGACACGGTTGCTGCGGCTGCAGGGGAAAATTGGTGGGTTGGGGTTGGGTGTTGGGTTTTTCCTCCTTTGTCTTTTGTCAGTGAGGTGGGCTCTGCGGTCTTCTTCAAAGGAGGTTGCTGCCCGCCAAACTGTGAGGCGCCAAGATGCACGGTTTGAGGCGATATCAGCCCACTGGCGGTGGTCAATGTGGCAGGCACCAAGAGATTTCTTTAGGCAGTCCTTGTACCTTTTCTTTGGTGCACCTCTGTCACGGTGGCCAGTGGAGAGCTCGCCATATAACACGATCTTGGGAAGGCGATGGTCCTCCATTCTGGAGACGTGACCCACCCAGCGCAGCTGGATCTTCAGCAGCGTGGACTCGATGCTGTCGACCTCTGCCATCTCGAGTACTTCGACGTTTGGGATGAAAGCGCTCCAATGGATGTTGAGGATGGAGCGGAGACAACGCTGGTGGAAGCGTTCTAGGAGCCGTAGGTGATGCCGGTAGAGGACCCATGATTCAGAGCCGAACAGGACTGTGGGTATGACAACGGCTCTGTATACGCTAATCTTTGTGAGGCTTTTCAGTTGGTTGTTTTTCCAGACTCTTTTGTGTAGTCTTCCAAAGGCGCTATTTGCCTTGGCGAGTCTGTTGTCTATCTCATTGTCGATCCTTGCATCTGATTAGCTAAAATAGCATGTCTTAAGGTTCCATATTCCTGTTTCATTTTAGTATCTCTTTTATAACATTTTTTTTTGCGACTTTTCTATTACATTTCTACCATCCCTGTCGGCTCACGTTTGAATAGCTTGGCAGCATGGCCCCAGTTCACACATAAGAAAGTGTACACTCAGCAACCTTTGACTCAGAACTGCAGGTGTGTTGCAGCTTGTGTAACAGTTTGCAGGTGTAACTTTTGCGGATTAAATCTAATCTGTGCTTTTCAAGATCATGAATAACCAAGCAAAGTTCTGGAGCTTCAGAGAGCACATAGAATTTGGTCTGTATTTTATGGCTGTGGATAGGAGTCACCAGCCTTATAACCTCCATCTACCATTAAGAATGCCATAAAATCTTCATGCCAAGCAGTCAAATTGGATGGAGATCTTATTTTGCCTGATTATTCACTCTAGTTGTGAGCAACTGTCTTAAAACATTAGCTGAGTGAATCACTGTTCAATATAATGTCATAATTTCAGACAGGGTGTGAACAGGTATTTTGTAAGACTAGGTGTGGCTTTCAAAGACAAAATTTTTGATCTTTATTTTTCATGGTCATGAATTTATGTCAACTGACTCACAAATTCCCTGAAACTTTATGAAAAACGTTAATTTTTTTTCAGAATCGTGATTAAGATACAAAAAAATGGTAAAACTCAGGACTTCCCATATCTGTGAATTGTGTTTTCATATTCATGGCTCATTGTAACCTTGTTTTACTAACTTGTGGCTGAATTTAATTGCTGAAGGGCATGGCACAAATTTGGAGACCAGCTGCATCTCCTTCACCCGTTTAAGTTCCTAAATTAGAGAGCGAGCAAGCAACATTTTCCATCCCTTTCATTCTGTTCTTGAACCCTGGGAACTATCAGTGTCTGGATATTATCGAAGGCTCAAAGTTAATCCCCTGTACATTGGGTGTTTTTTGTCAAAAAAAGCAGGGTGTCGTTAGGAAAGAGGCTTAGCTCCCATTTGTAAGATTACTTTTTTGAGTTGCCAATATTTAAGAGCTTGTTAGCCAGAGAGAGACCAATTAAATAAAACAATAAAAAGTTGTTGCAAGATAAGATAAAATGGTTTCACTGATTGAAACATTTGGAGGTGTTATGTTTGTTCCTTGAAGAAGAGCAACCTTGCATGGTTTTAACACTTAAAGCGACTTTATTTTTTGAGCTGCTTGAACCAACAACACACTCAACTTCTGTCATAGTCTACTTTTTGATCCCACACAAACTGCATGCGTTGCCTACTGGGAAATGTAGTTCTTTATAATACACGCAAAATAACACATCTTTTCCCTTTATTAAAAAAACACACAAGCACAATACTATGTCTACATAACCCGACCAGTCTCTTTCCACTCAGCAGCTTTCAATCAGTGTCTGAGGTGGTTTAATGGTCCTTTTTGGTTTGGTATGCGTTATCACCAGTGTACGGCTTGCATTTGCTGTGTTAGTATTTGTGTCTTTCTGTGAACTCTGCAACAACATGTTTCTTTTCAACGTGTGCTGGCCACTTTTGTGTATTGATAGGTGACACAACCATGGGTTGGAGCCTGTGGTCATAGATCCACATGGTTCCCTCTGTCTGGATCTGATAGGAATGTGGATGTATAATGTGGATTAATCATTAGACTGAGAAGGCTAAAGCCTGGAAGATAAGGGGACCTGACAAACAACAATTGAAATAAGAGATACAACACAATAGAAATTAAGAGAGACAACAATAGAAATGTTACTTTAACGATGCCAAAGGGAAATAAGCCATAATATTAGAAGTATTTTAAAATTGTAACAACTTGTAGCTTTCAACGCTCCTGTTGATTGGCTTTCACCTATCCACTGAAATAAAAAAAACAACGGGGAAGGGGTTGGTGTAGGAGACATTGACAGGGGTGCAGTGCTGCCTGAGCTCACCAGAGCGCCGCTCCAGCACCTCACGGGCCAGCTCAAAGCAGCAGCAGCTCAATGCAGGATCAATGGCTGTCTTCATTACTCAGAATTCCCCACGCAGCTGGAACCACTCAGCCTGTGCCAGCACCAGGGAAACGCGCCTGTCTTCTATCCATAACTATGTACCCAAATGCCGTCATAGCGTTAACTCCAACAATTGTAATCCTTATTCAGGTAAGTATAAATAACCCATACACTTCGGGAAATTTTATTTTCTATCCAATACAGATGCACAGGGATGGCTCATAGAAGAACTGGAAAACTAAAATTCATAAAATTGTTTGATCTAATATGGCCTTCTTTGAATAAATATAAGATTAAAATTCACTCTTAGTACATGGGGCAAAGACTCGAACACGTCCCAGCTTCTCTCTGCACATGCCAATGAAAGTGCCACGCACATGTATTCTCTGAAATAGGCAATGGATTATCGATGTGGTGTTCCCTGTCGGGTTCCTCAGAAATTAAGTTAAGGGCAATGTGTTTCAGGCTGAAAAGCAAAGCAATCTTTGAGAGTCACAAAACAACACTGATGAGATTCAATGTCGAGATCAAGAAAAATTTACATTGGTAACATTCGTACAAATTATCGTGGTCTTTAGTGAAGTCTACATGACCTTTGTTGACCTCACCAAAGCCTTTGACACCATGAGCAGGAAAGGGCTTTGGCAAATACTAGAGCATCACGGATGCCCCCCCAAGTTCCTCAACATGGTTATCCAACTGCATGAAAACCAACAAAGTTGGGTCAGATACAGCTATGAGCTCTCCGAACCCTTCTCCATTGACAACGGCGTGAAGCAAGGCTGCGTCCTCGCACCAACCCTCTTTACTATCTTCTTCAGAATGATGCTGAAACAAGCCATGAAAGACCTCAACAATGAAGACACTGTTTACATCCGGTACCGCACGGATGGCAGCCTCTTCAATCTGAGGCGCCTGCAAGTCACACCAAGACACAAGAGCAACTTGTCTGTGAACTACTCTTTGCAGACGATGCCGCTTTAGTTGCCCATTCAGAGCCAGCTCTCCAGCATATGACGTCCTGTTTTGCGGAAACTGCCAAAATGTTTGGCCTGGAAGTCAGCCTGAAGAAAACTGAGGTCCTCCATCAGCCAGCTCCCCACCAGGACCACCAGACCCCCACATCTCCATCGGGCACACAGAACTCAAAACGGTCAACCAGTTTACCTACCTAGGCTGCACCATTTCATCTGATGCAAGGATCGACAAAGAGATAGACAACAGACTCGCCAAGGCAAATAGCGCCTTTGGAAGACTACCAAAAGAGTCTGGAAAAACAACCACCTGAAGAAACACACAAAGATCAGCATGTACAGAGCCATTGTCATACCAACACTCCAGTTCGGTTCCGAATCATGGGTCCTCTACCGCATCACCTACGGCTCCTAGAACACTTCCATCAGCGCTGTCTCCGTTCCATCTTCAACATTCATTGGAATGACTTCATCACTAACATCGAAGTACTTGAGCTGGCAGAGTCTGCAAGCATCGAATCCATGCTGCTGAAGACCCAACTGCGCTGGGTGGGTCAAGTCTCCAGAATGGAGGACCATCGCCTTCCCAAGATCGTGTTCTATGGTGAGCTCTCCACTGGCCACCGAGACAGTGGTGCACCAAAGAAGAGGTACAAGGACTCCTTAAAGAAAGCTCTTCATACCTGCCACATTGACCACCGCCAGTGGGCTGATATCGCCTCAAATCGTGCATCTTGGCGCCTCACAGTTCAGCGGGCAGCAACCTCCTTTGAAGAAGACCGCAGAGCCCACCTCACTGACAAAAGACAAAAAACCCAACACCCAACCCCAACCAACCAATTTTCCCTTGCAACCGCTGCAACCGTGTCTGCCTGTCCCACATCGGACTTGTCAGTCACCAACGAGCCTGCAGCAGATGTGAACATACCCCTCCATAAATCTTTGTCCGCGAAGCCAAGCCAAAGAAAGATAGGAGTAAATGAGGAGGTTTGATTTTTATCTTCTTTACCATCCACCACCTTCACATGATCGACTTATTTGACATGTTTAAACTGCAACAGAGAATAAAGTTTGCACTAATCAAAGTCACTGCAACTCTGCCAATGCTTCCAAGTTTGCTAAGAAAAATACAAGTTAGGAAAGAAGCCTTAAATAACTATTGGAATGGTGGGGTCTTCTTGTGTTTGGCAAAAGAAGGAAATTACTTGATTGCTGATTTCATCATGATTCATTGACATAATATCTCATCAGGCCGAGATTAATAAGAACGCAACAGCAAGGAAAGAACGCAAAAGCTCAAAATATCCATACATCCCTCAAGGTCACCGCACAGGTTGATAGCACAGTAAAGAAGGCCAATGGGATCTTGGGTTTCATTAATAGGGAGTTCAGGAGTTGAGAGGTCATGTTGCAATTCTACAAATCTCTGGTAAGACCATATTTAGAGTATTGTGTTCTCTTCTGGTCACCTCATTATAGGAAGCATGTGGAAGCTATGGAGAGGGTGCAGTCGAGATTTACCAGGATGTTGCCTGGATTGGGAAACAAGTCTTATGAGGCAAAATTAGCAGAGCTAGGACTCTACTCTTTGGAGTATAGAAGGATGAGAGGGGATTTGTGTGGTGCACTGAGGTCACAGCAGGCAAGTACAAACTCAGAAAAGAGTGTACAGCAGGCTTTATTCCAGTAAAAGTCTGAACACCAGTTCATGCCTTGGTGGCTCCCTGTGTGACTGGCTCAGGAAGGCCTGGCTCAGGTTTATATTCAGGTCAGCTGATTGGCAGCTGGCCAGGTAGAGTCAGCCCCTTAGGTGGTCAATTCATGTCGGCTAATTGACAGCCAGCCAAGTGGAGTCAGCCTGTGGTCGTATTGCCACAACTTGATAGATTATGAGAGGCATAGACAGGGTGGACAGCTAGCATCTGTTTTCCAGGGCAGAAACAGCAAACACCAGAGGACATATGTACAAAGTGAAAGGAGGGAAGTTTAGGGGAGACATCAGGGGTACATTTTTTACATTGTGGGTATCTGGAATGCCTTGTTGGGGATGGTGGTGGAGGTTGAAACACTGGGGGCATTTAAGAGACTCTTGGACAGGCACATGAATGAAAGAAAAATAGAGTTATGGGGTAGGGAGGGCTTTGTAATTTTTTTTAAGGAATATATGGGTCGGCACAACATTGATGGCTGAAGGGCCTGTACTGTGCTGTAGTGTTCTATGTTCTATGACTAAGTTGTCTGTCCAAGTTTGTTGCATTGACCTGCATTTAAGCCAAATCCCTCTAAGCTATTCCTATCCATGTGGCTGGATAAATGTCTTTTAAATGTTGCTATTGTGCCTGCCTCAAACACTTGTCACCCTTCAGCTTCCTATGCTCCAGGGAGAAAAGTCCCCACATATCTAGCATCTCTTTGTAGCTCATGCCCACCAATCCTGGTAATATTCTCATGAATATTTTCTATTCCTTTTCCAGCTTAATGCTGCCTATCCTGTAGCTGGGTGACCAAAACTGTGCACAATACTCCAAGCATGGTCTTACCAACGTAAGTGTGGCTTGGTGAGTAAATAGTGATTTTTTGGGGACTGTTTAAAAAGGGCGTATAGGTGGACTTGGGCCTTTTTCGTTTCATTTACAGGCGAGTTGGTGTTAGAGTCAGAGGTGGGGGCGAGAGACTGATGAGTAAACCGTGATTTTGCAGGGGCTGTTTATAAAAGGGCATGAGGGGGAAATTTAGAGTTGATTTTGGAGAATAAGTAATTTGGTAATTGAGTTAATTGGCAGGGACCAATAAAAAGAAGGGTAGATGAAGGAGCAGCCAGAGTGGACTTGGAGAGGCTGAGAAAGAGCTAGTTTACTTGCTACAAGAGAGGTAAGGCCAGGTGAGGTAGTTCAAATCCTTCAATTGAAGTTAGATAATCGAGTCAGCTAGGGCATTGGGTTACTGTGGCTGTAGGAAATCTGGGACAGCATACTTGTCCCTGACGACTAGACCTGCAGAAAGTGCATTCGTGTTAGGGAACTGGGACAGAAGTTGGATCCCTTCCGATCAGCCACTTCAGTGCCTTGCTGAAGAAACTTGCCCCATCAGGGTTTTCCAGATGATAACCTCTTTCTTTCAAATCACCACAAAGTTCCTCTTCTGTTTCCCTTATCTCAGGTGAAACCTTGTACAGCCAGCCTTCTCTTGTATGGACCACAAGGGTTTTGAACAGGCTTAACTAAGAACTCACAATCCATCTTCAAAATGGGGTTTTTCCACCAGCTTGCCATCTTGTCATGTTCCAGTCCCAGCTGCTGAACTGAATTCTATCTCTTTCTATCTCTCTGCCAAGAATGTGCCTGCAGAAGCGAATGCAGACCTGTGGAATGGTCATTCAGGTGGCAGCCCTGAAAGCACTGTGCTGTCCACCTGAAAGGGACAGCTGCAGGATATGTGCCTTGGTGTGCACTTAGGCTCCTGTCCCTTCAGGATGGTGGGGTAGGGGCGGCCGGCGGGGGATGTCGGGGCAGGGGCGGCCAGCATGGGACTACAGGGCAGGGGTGGCCGGCTGGACGTCAGGGCAGGGGCAGCTGGCGGGGCATGTGGGGTCAGGGGCAAGCTCCATAGGACTATGGGGCAGGGGCTGCTGGCGCAGGACTACAGGGCTGGGGCGGCCGGTGCAGGACGTTGGGGCTGGGGTGGCCAGCGCGAGACATCAGGGCAGGGGCAGTAGGTGCAGGACCGGGGCAGGGGCTGCCGGCACAGGACATTGGGGCAGGCCGCCCCTACCCTGAAGTCCCACGCCAGCTGCCCTTGTCCTGACGTCCTGCGCCAGGGGGCAGGGGCAGCGGGGAGGGGGGCTGTAAGGCAGGGAGTTGGGTTGCCAGCTGATTGTCATCAGCCCACCCCTTAGCAGCCGCTTTAAGGCAGCTGCATTCAGGTGTCTAGGGGGACGACAGTGCTCTGGCGATTATCCCTCTCAAAGGAGGGTTGGAAAGTGAACCTCTGAGGCGCCTCCTGCTCTTTCAGATGGCCTCCCGACAGCTGCATAGGGGTAGAATATGCGTCTTTACATTGGGGTATTCTGGCCTCTATCTTGATGATATTCATATTACAACTATATTTACTTGTTTTCTGAGGTCTAATTGGACACTTACCAATTAGGGCAGCATGGTTTGCAGAGCAGTTAATGCAACACTGTTACAGCACCAGTTCGAATCCAGCACTGTCAACAAAATACATTCGCCCCCCCCCCCCCACCTCCCCCATGACTGCATGAGTTTCTTCCCGGTGCTCAGGTTTCCTCCTACCCTCTATAAATGAATTGGGTTCGTAGGTTCATTGGTGTGTTTGGGTGGCATGGGCTCATGGTTTGAACACCCTGTTACTGTGCTTTCTCTCTAAAGCCTAAATAAAAAAAATTACTCCATATCCTGTATAGATGAAAAGGAAGCATGGATGCTGTTTTGACATTAGGGAGACTGTCAATTCTTAACCCTTCACATCATTTGACCTGGTTTTGGTTCAAAAGTATACAGCGGACACTCATGTCTAAGATTGTAGTACACTTCTTGTAAACTGTTGTGGAAACATATTTTCTTGAAATTTAAATTTTAAATTTAGACATATAGCACAATAGCAGGCCCTTCCTGACCATCAGCCCAATTACACCCAATTGACCTGCAATCCTAGTATTTTCAAGGAAGGGAGCGGACTGGGGGAAACCCATGCAGGCATGGGTAGAACGTACAAACTCCTTACAGAGAGCTCTGGATTTGAACCTGAGTGGCTGGTGCCGTAACTCTGTTACCCTAACCATGCTGCCCTACTTGACAATTCGAGGTGAAGCACTCATCTTCTGAAACTCTGTGTTTCTTTGTACATGCTGCATATTATTACACTCAAAACAAGGAGCTCATGAGGATAAATGTATTATATTGGGGTGGAGGCAGGACAGAAAAGAATCAGGAGATAGCAGGTACTGGAATCTGGAGTAACAATCTGCTGGAGAAACCAGAAGGTTGAGCAGCATCAGTGGGAGAAAAAGAATGCTCAATGTTTTTGGGCTAGAACCCTTCAACGATAATCAGAATTGCCCATAGGAGCAAAGTTGTTGAATGCATCAAATGATTGCAGACTCATGGTGACAGGTTGAGTCAACAAGTTCATGATTAGTCCCAGGTACCTGAAAAATATGTTGTCCTAAAGTTTGTCATTGGGCCAAGGGAAAAATTTGTTGTGCTGCTTTTAGGATGCTGCTTCTACCTTTGTTCTAATTTCTTAAGGAATGTGGGTTTAGGCTTAGTATTATGGGGTATGGTGAGAGGAGAGAAGATCGCTAACAGAGATCTGAGGCACTTTTTTTCTACTGATTCTGGAATGTAGTGCTTTAGCTGGTGCTGAAAGAGAATATTCTCTCAGTATTAGGTGAGCACTTACATTGCCATGGCATAGGCTACGAAAGCGCAGGCAAATGAAGTGGGTGCAGATGAGTAAAAGATGATCAGCATGGATGTGGAGGTCTGGAGGATATGTTTCTGCGCTGAATGACTCTAAAACAGTGCTATTGGTGCATGGTTATTGCACTAATAAGCTGTTGTGGGAACATATTTTCTTGACGATGGCTTGGGCATCTGTGCAGGAGATTACCTGGGTGTGAAGTCTGAACTGAGAATGGTTGTTAGGCGAGTATGCAGCAGGGCAGACAGGAAGCAGCCAATAATATTCATCGTCAACTGGAAGCATTTGCATTTTCATTTGGCTGGTGCCTTTCCCGTGGCAGTTCATTACTGAAGCAGAAATTGTTGCCCATGTGAACCTTCATGCTATAAGGAGTGTTTCTTTTGTGAGGGCAGGGCACAATTGGGCGGACACAAAAATGGGTGGAGATTGTCACAGCTGCCGGAACCTCAGTCGTTTCTTGTCCAAGGACTCCAACCCAAAATATTGACAAACCTTTTCCTCCTGCTGATGCGGCCAAGCCCACGGAGTTCCTTCAGACAATTGCTATTTGTAGCTGAGTAATTTCTTAATGCTTCATATAACGATTTAACTGCACTGCATTCATTTTTGAGGGAGAAATTGGTGCCACGAAGGATAACTTGGAAGTTAGAAGAGTATTCTTTAGCATGAGAGTGCTTAAAAAAAAGACCAGCAAACATCATGCTTCCCAACGTGCTTTTCTGTTTAACCTGAGTGGCATTAATATAAAATAAACCCTGTGTCACAAAGAAACCTCACCCATTCCTGTGTGACTGTGACCCTGCAAGTTTTGTTCACCCACTGTGGAACTTTTTAAGTTTGTAAATGATTAAAATAAAGATTTTTGAGGAAACCTCAACCCTCCAGGGCATGTTAATGGCGACCATGGCAACAGAAAGGAGTGTTGGCTCGATAACAAACAGATGGTGACATACATAGCTCAGGGAGTGGCAAGCGAGCTTCAGGCAGGATAAACAAGCAAGTCTGGGAATGTCCTGTACTGTATCAGGTGACCAATAGGGCATAATTAGACCATTCAATGCATTACACAATAATCTCTAACTTTAAATGACACTAGACAATGAATGTTTTGCTTTCTGAACACCTTTGGTTGTATTTATGGATTTTGGGCTGTTAATCACAAAAATCACCTTGAAATTTTCCTAGCAAATACTTTTTTTTCAGATACAACTTATTTTTGTGGTTTCCTGTCATTTTTTTTTAACATGCTTCAACTTAAAAAAAACATGAAGTACAAATGTCATTGAAAATTAATTTTCTTCATTCAAACTTGGACTTCTTCCTGGCTGATCTCGGTGCAGTCAGTGACAAACAAGGTGAAAGATTTCACCAGGATATTGCGACCATGGAAAAATGGTGCAGGTACACGATCCTTTATCTGGAACCCTTGAGGGACAGTGTGTTCTGAATTTTAGATTTTTCCAGATTTCAAAAAGCCAGATTTAAGACCACCCGAATTGGGCTGCCATATCCACCCCCACCCCCTTCCAGTCACCCTGCCATCTCCCCCCCCTGCCTGCCCACCCGACTTGCGCTGCTGTTCTCTCCCCCTCGCCTGCCGGACTCGCTCTGCTGTCTGCCCTCCCCGCCCGCCCGATTCGCGTTGACGATCTCGGTCTCTCGCCCACCCAACTCGCGTCGCCGGTCTCATTCTCTTGCCCTCCCAACTCGTGCTGCCGTCTCTCCCCCTCGCCCGCCCAACTCACACTGCCATCTCTCTCCCCACTTGCTGGGTTTTGGAGCTTTCTGGATTTTAGATGTGCGGATAAAGGATTGTGTACCTGTATCGGGGCAACTGGAATCTATCACTGTTGGCCAACTATTGTTGGACGCTGACATGAGAAGCATCAGATGCCGAGTACAAAGGAAAATCAGCGGCAAAATATTTTTAGGTCAGTTGAACTAATGCGATGTGTCAGCATCATTAGAATTGGAATTTATGGTCATGAAGAAGTCACGAAATTTGGTGTTTTGCAGCAGCGTCACATTAACCATCTTGCAACAACAATATAAAAAATAATAGTGCACGAAAAGTAAGGCCAAGATTTTTGCTCATTCGGGAATCTGATGGTAGTGGGGAAGACCCTGTCCTTGTGCCACTGAGTGTTCGTCTGCTCCTGCATCTTTCCCCTGAGGGTAGCAGAGTGAAGAGGGCATGGGCTGGGTGGTGGGGGTCTTTGAGGAGAGAGGCTGCTTTTTTTTAAAGACTCCATCTCATGTAGAAATCCTCGATGGAATGGAGTCTGGTGCCAGTGATGTCGAGTTAACAACCCCCTGGAGTTTATTCTTGTTCTGAGAGTCGGCACCTCCATACCAGAATGCTCTCGACAGTACACCTGTCGAAGTTTGCAAGAGTCTTCAGTGACAAACTGAATTTCCTCAGAAACTTCACAGAATATAGCCGCTGGCGAGCTTTCTTTGTGATTGCATCGATGTGGAGGCTCATGATGTGATTAAACATACTAAATTCAATAAAATGTAATGTTTTTCCAACTTCCCATGTAAGACAGATACAACAAATCTGAAATCATCTTTGATTTCAGCTTGGTTTTCTAACATAATCCCCATTTTATTCAGGAGAAAAAAAATTGTTGTCCAGTATAATGTTGTTGAATCATTAAGGATAGACCTTGAAAATGGCTCACAGCCGACTTTGATCATTTTCATTGATGACATTAGCCAATGTCACGATAGAAATGGTGAATCTCAACATTTTGGGTTGGAACCCTTTATTAAGACCCTACTGAACTACCTTCAGAGAGATAAGTACGAGAAATTCCAGTGTTTCCTCCTCGATCCCCTGGTACACAGCCGTCACTTCTGGAAGCCTGCACACACGTCACCAGAAATGGATGTTCCCCAGCGTGCAATGTGACGAATTCAAACAATAAAGTCAGTTATTGGTTCACCCTTGCACTGTGTGGATATCACTTTAATCTGTGGTGCTGCCGTAGAAGATAGGTACCCTATCCCACATGTCCAGGATTTTGCCACAAGGTTCCAGGCCGCCAAGTTTTTTCCAAGGTAGACTTCATGAAGGGGTAGCATCAAAACCCAGTGCATCCCAGCCTTTTTGAGTTCCTGCAGATGCCATTCGGACTGAAGAACCCAGCCCAGATGTTCCAGTGGCTGATGGACATGGTTGGTAGGGACCTTGACTTCATACTCATCTACCTGGATGATATCCTCATCACCGGCCCTGACACTAGAACACACAGGATGCACCTGACTCTCCCTTTTGACAGGCTGCAGAAGTTCAGACTTGTGGTGAACCCAGCCATTTCGGCCTAGAGACAATCTATTTCCTGAGACACCGTATCACCCCACAGGGAGCCACACCGCTGCCGAACAAGGTAGAAGTCATCCAAAACTCCCAAGCCGAGCATGATCAAAGGCCTACAGGAGTTCCTGGGGATGGTGAACTTTCATCATCGCTTCCTCCCGGGAGTGGCCACCCTCATGCAGCCCCTGTTCGACCTCATCAAGCTCAGCATCAAGACGCTCCAGTGAATGCTGTACCATCACAGAAGCATTTCAGACCATGAAAGTGGCACTAGCGCAAGCCACAGTCCTCGACCTCCCCCCCACCACCCCCGGCCCTTACAATGGACGCATTGGACAGAGCAGTGGGTGTGATGCTGGATCAATGGGTTGACTAGTCTTCAGCAAATGCTTCTGGATGCCAGAGCTCAAATACAGTGCGTTCAAACATGAGTTGTTAGCCTTGTACCTGGCGATACGGCACTCCCGATACATACTAGAAGAAAAGGTCTTCACCGCCTACACAGACCACTCACCTACGCACTCAGCAAGATCTCAGACCTATGGTCTCTTACATCTCAGAGTACACAATAGACATCCGCCACGTCGCAGGCAAATCCAATGTGGTGGCCAACGTGTTATCCAGACCCATGATCGCTCTCACCTCAGGGGGGCTCGACTTTGCCCAGCTGGCCCAGGATCAGGCAGAGGATGCAAACATCCAGGCCTACCAGACGGTAGGTCAGCGATTTCTGCCCTTCACCAGGAGGCCCGTCTCTACTGTGCGACATATCCACAGATTTCCCCAGACTTATCCTACCTGGTGACGGCGGGTGTTCAATCAAATCCACAGCCTGTCCCACCCCTCCATAAGGTGCACAAGTCCGCCTGTTGTCCAACAAGTTTGTGTGGCACGGCCTCCACCATGATGGGACCCTGTGGGCTAAAACCTGTTTGCAGTGCCAAAGCACCAAGGTGCACAGACACACCAAGACCCCACTACAGACTTTCAAGCCAGTCCACTCCCGTGAGCCAGGGCCCAACAAGATATTCCCTTAGATCTTGAGGGAGACTAGTGTAGAAATTGCAGGAGCTTTGGCAGAAATATTTAAAATGTCCTCAGCCATGGGTGCAGGAGAATTGGAGGGTGGCTCATGTCATTCTGTTGTTTTTATAAAATGGCTCCAAATGTAGCCATCGAAATTGTCGGCCAGTGAGCCTGATGTCAGTAGTTGGTAAATTATTGGAAGGTGTTCTAAGAGATTGGATATACAGGTACACGATCCTTTATCCAAACATCTAAAATCCGGAAAGCTCCAAATTCCGGTAAGTGGGGAGAAAGGCAGCCAGCGCTTGGGGGATGCGGCCGGGCGGCCAAGGGACCAGCGGTTGGGGAAGACGGCTGGGCGACTGAAAGGGGGTGGAGGTGGATATGGCAGCACAATTCGGGTGGGCTTTCCAAAATCTGGAAAAATCCAAACTTCAGAACACACTGTCCCCCTCCAAGGGTTCCAGATAAAGGATCATGTACCTGTACGAGTATGTGGATAGCCAGGGATTAATTAGGATATTCAACATGGTTTTGTGCATTGTAGTTCATGTTTCACCAATCTGACAATTTTTCAAGGAGGTTGCCAAGAAAGGTGATGGAAGGAAAGGCTGTGAATGCTGTCTTCATGGACAGGTCCCACATGGGAGGTTAGGAAGGTTCAGACGCTGGGTATTAATTTAGTTGAAGAGCAGAAGGCACAGAAATGCCTACAGTAATAGTTGAACACAACAATAAACTCCTGTAATGTTAACAGTTAAACTGTTTAGTAGTGTCTTATAGTTTTCAGATAGAAAATGAAATTTCAATGGCACAGGTTTTACTTGCAGTGTCACTGGTTGAAAATTGTCCTCGTTACTGTGAGCCTCTCCCCCCCCCCCCACCCCCACCCCCATCTCTCTCTGTTTCTCTCCTTCCATCTGCAGAGCAACCTCCTCTCCTGATAGGAACATAGGAAGTAGGAACAGGAGTAGGCCAATAATGGCCCATCGAGCCTGCTCCGCCATTCAATACGATCATGGCTGGTCTAATTTATGACCTAACTCCACCTACCTGCCTTCTCCCCTTATCCCCTAATTCCCCTATCATGTAAAAATTTATCTAACCAAATTTTAAATATGTTTAATGAAGCAGCCTCAACCACTTCCCTGGATAGAGAATTCCAAACATTCACTACTATTTTTCCTCATCTCTGTCCTAAATCTACTCCCCCGAATCTTGAGACTGTGTCCTCTCGTTTTAGTTTCCCCGGCCAGCTCAAAAAACCTTCCTACACCTATCCTATCCATACCCTTCATAATCCTATATGTTTCTATAAGATCTCCTCTCATTCTTCTGAATTTGAGCGAATACAATCCTAGACGATTTAATCTTTCATCATAAGTCAACCCCTTCATCCCAGGGATCAACCTAGTAAACCTCCTCTGGGCCGTCTCCAAAGCCAGTATATCCTTCCTCAAATATGGAGACCAGAACTGGACACAGAACTCCAGGTGTGGTCTCACCATTACCTTATACAGTTACAACATTACCTCCCTACTCCTGAATTCAATTCCTCTTGCGATGAAGGTCAACATTTCATTTGCCTTCTTAATAACCTGCTGCACCTGCAACCTAACTTTTTGCAATTCATGCACAAGCACTCCCAAGTTCCTCTGTACAACAGCATGCTGTAGTTTTTCACCCTTTAAATAGTATTCAGCTCTTTTATTTTTCTTGCCAAAGTGGATAACCTCACACTTACTAACATTGTACTCCATCTGCCAGACCTTTGCCCACTCATCCAGCTTAACTATATCCCTCTGCAGACTCTCCACATCCTCATTACAATTTGCTCTTCCACTCAATTTGGTGTCATCCGCAAACTTGGCTACACCACATTTTGTCCCCTCCTCCAAGTCATCAATGTAAATGATGAACAGTTGTGGGCCTAGCACTGACCCCTGCAGCACCCCACTTACCACTCTGTGCCAACCTGAAAAACTCCCATTTATCCCGACTCTCTGCCTCCTGTCAGAAAACCAATTTTCGATCCATGCCAATAGACTTCCCCGGACTCCACTTTCCTGTAACTTACTGATAAGTCTCTTGTGCGGCACCTTATCAAACGCTTTCTGGAAATCCAAATATACAACATCAACCTGTTCCCCTCTATCCACCGCACCCATTATATCCTCAAAGAATCCTAACAAGTTTGTCAAACAAGATCTTCCCTTTCTAAAACCATGCTGCGTCTGCCTGATTAAACCCTTACGTTCCAAAAGTTTCACTATTTCATCTTTAATGACGGCTTCAAGCATTTTTCCAACTACAGTCATCAAGCTAATTGGCCGATAATTTCCAGTCTTCTGCCTACATCCCTTCTTAAAAAGTGGCATGACATTTGCTGTCTTCTAGTCTGCTGGGACCTGCCCAGAATCCAAGGAATTTTGGTATATGACCACCAATGCATCAACTATAACGTCTGCCATTTCCTTCAGAACCCTTGGATGCATATCATCAAGACCAGGTGATTTGTTTGGCTTTAGTCCCATTAGTTTCTCCATCACTACTTCCTTTGTAACAACTATTTTATCAAGGCCCTCCCCAACATTCACATCCTTAATTCCTCACTTGGGCACGCTGGACGTGTGTTCCACCGTGAAGACTGACACAAAATATTCGTTCAATGCCTCGGCCATTTCCTCATTTTTTGCTACCAGTTTTCCTTTCTCATCCTCCAAGGGTCCTATGTTAACTCTAGCCACCCTCTTCCGTTTTATATATTTATAAAATTTTTTGCTTTCTGTTTTTATATTTTGTGCCAATTTACTTTCATAATCCTTTTTCCCATTTCTTATTACCTGCTTTGTAACCCCTTGTTGTCTCTTAAAGTTTTCCCAATCTTCCAGTTTCCCACTGCTCTTTGCAGCTTTGTTCACCTGCGCCTTCAATTTTATACTCTCCTTTATTTCCTTTGTTAACCACGGTTGATTTTTCCCTCCCTTGCTGCCCTTTTTCCTGACCGGAATATATTTTTGTTGAGCATTACAAAATATTTCTTTGAAAATCTTCCACTGTTCCTCAACTGTTTCATCAATTAACCTGTGCTCCCAGTCCACTCTGCCCAATTCCTCCCTCATCCTATGGTAGTCACCCCTGTTTAAGAATATACTAGTTTTAGATCTAACTATTTCCCCTTCATTCTGAATGAGAAATTCAATCATACTATGATCGCTATTTCCCAGATGGTCTCTGACTATAACATCATTTATTCTACCTATCTCATTGCACAACACTAGATCCAGGAGAGCATTTTCTCTTGTGGGTTCCTTAACATGCTGCTCTAGAAAGCTATTGCAGATGCATTCTATGAAGTCCTCTTCCAGACTCCCATGGCCAACTTGATTTTCCCAATCTATGTGGGAATTTACTTTCATAATCCTTTTTCCCATTTCTTATTACCTGCTTTGTAACCCCTTGTTGTCTCTTAAAGTTTATGACGACTGCCGTATCATTATTACATGCCTCACTTATCTCTCTATTTATTTCCTGTGCCACTAAACTATTGTTATTTGGTGGGCAATAGATAACACCCACCAATAATTTTTTCCCTTTGTTATTCTTTATCTCTACCCAAATGGACTCAACATTATGCTCTTTAGATCTTATATCATCCCTCACTATTGCCTGGAGCTCATCTTTGATTAAGAGTGCAACTCCACCTCCCTTACCATCCTGTCTATCTCTTTGCACCACCTGATACCCTTGAAAATTCAAATCTCACCTTTCTTCTCCTGTCCTCCTCGCCAAGTCCAATTTTGACTTTTGGCCTGCACTCTACCCCCTGCTGTTCTCCCTTCTTCCCCAGGCTTTTTTATTTATGGCCCTGCCTGTTTTTGGCTCACGCCTTGAAGAAGGGCTTGGGGCTGAAACCTTGGTTATATACAGTATCTCCTATGGGCACTGAAATATGTGTTTTTACTACAGTCACAGCAAGTCACAAAGGGGGTTAAATTGTAAATATATCACAATATTGACATAGAGTTGATTAAAATGCAATCACATGGTTGCACTGACAGAGAAGGAAGGCTGGAATGTGTCGTTAAAATGTTTGCATGGCTAGAGTTCAGAGGACTCAAGTGCTTCAGTTCTAACATTTACGAAATTTTCAGAGTCCATCTGGCTTGATGAGGAATAGATATTTCAATTGGTGAAATTCCGATACATGAGAAATTCCAGAAAAAGATCAGAAAATATTAACAAAAAAATGCTCAAGAGCAGATTGCAATGATTCAAGGGCAATATTAACACAAGTTTAAAGCATTTATAGTGACTGAAGGACAAACAATAATAGGCCTTTCCTAAATTTTTGGATACAGACATAATACTTGTTTCATCACATGGCGGTTTTGTGGGAATATTACAGCCAGACCATGAAATTAAGGATAATTTTCAACAACTCTTGTTCCAATTTGTGTGACATGTAACTGACACATTATGCTGAAAGACATCAGGTTCCATGCACACTCAATGCAACAAGATTTTGGTCCAATGCCAAGGGAGTTAAATCTACAGAGGCACACACTGCAGATCAGCAATTCTTAATGGGGGTTGGGAGGGTGACATCCAGCCACCCTGGGCACCACAGTGCTTTTAGGGGGGGGGGGTGCATGAATGGAAATCTTTCATGGGGGTGGAGGGGTCCAAGGTATACAGGGGAATGGAATCTGAATGGATGAAACTTTTTTTTAGGTGGGGGAGGAAGGAAAGGACTACTCCTAGGGCATTGCTGTAGAGTTGCCAAGCAATGCGAGATTTTTACAAGGTTGGAGGCTTTTGGAGACAGCCTGAAATGACCTAGATAAATGTGTAAAATTAACAATATTTTTAGAGCATTCCTTGCTTGGACATGATTGTGTTTGCCTTCAACATAGTTTTCCTCTTTTGCTCCATTGTCTTCAATTCCAGGAAATAAGAGCGCAGGCTGAAAAGTTTTGCTCTATCTGCTCAAATCTGCAAACAATCTCATTTTGCTTGGTTTTTGTGATGGGTAGTGAATGTAGGTTAAATTTTATTGTAAAAGGTATGTACTGTTCATTATTTTCCATAACATTTAAGTTGACTTATGAGCTAACCCTGGTAAGAAGTGCTTTCATTTTGTAATAGCTGGGAATTTTTACTATTTCCAAATCCAGACACTAACACAGAGGTACTGAAGGTCAATGACATTTCTGTTTATTGAAACACTTAAAGCACAGATGGCCAAACTACAGCCCATGAGAACTGTGGCCTGTTAGAGCATAGTCTCTAACAATATACAGGAATGCGCCTCTTGACGTCCATAATACGTTCTGGGAAACTGGGCATTCTGGGATGTGGACGTTTTGCAAATGCCACGTTACTGTATATACAGAAAAACTATAGGATGCTGAACTTATGATAAATTAAACTAATTTTTCTTCACTTTTATGTTCACACTTTTTATTAGCCTCGATCACACAATTTATCAGGATCATCCTCATCACCGTTCTCAACTTCCTCAGAGTTTCAGGTGGAATAACCTCCACTGATAAATTGTCGCTCTGGTAATGCCTGAAGGACCTGGCTGAAGCTCTTCTTGGGGAGGTGTCGGCTTCTTCAGGAATGTATTCAGTGTTGTTGGCCTAATTTGCTTTGAATTTCTTTATATGCAGCAAACACTGAATGACCATTCCTCTCTACCAATGAAAAGCATTCAGTGTTTGGGTCCATCTCTTCAAAAAGCTGTTAAGGGGTTAACCAGATTCTTTGCAGACCTTAACAGTGAACTTCTTCTGCAGTTTCCTTTACCCTTCCCTCTTCTTCAGTTCCAGTTATATCTGCTACGTCCTGTTCTCCCATCAGGATTTCTGACTGAACTCCATTATAACCCTATTGGATAATGGACGTAGAGGCGGTCGGACGTTATGCGGCGGACACTTGTATTACACTGTATGTACATTACACTTTTTAGTTTCAACACTAGATGTTGCTGCCATTTTGAACAATTACAAGGTTAACTGTTGCATTGTTACTGATTGATTGAAAATGTTTACCATGGTTAAATTTTTTTTTAACTTCTACCTCAGTTGATCAAATGTAGTGGAACTGAAGACAGAAAATAGTAAGGGGTGCTGAAAAATTCAGACTTGGTGGGGAAAATTAATACTATTTCTCAGAAGAGGAAATGTTTTGTTTGATTTGCAAGGAATCTGTTAACTTCAATAGTCTATTTTTAAAGTCTATCTACAGATTTATACATGGCATCATAACACAGGTTATGACATCATGACACAGGCCATGAAATGTATTCACTGAGAGTTCTGGAGCAATGTTGGAGACGGCCTTGTCCCTTTCTTGATCTTTTCTCCTGTTCTTATTTTGCACCCAGCTTTTTATTTTTGCTGTGTTTTTTTTTAAATGTTTTAGAGTTGTATTATATTCATTTAAATTGTAGAGCAGCAGGTAGAGAAATGCCTACTGTAATGTTAACAGTTAAACTATTCAGTAGTGTCAGATAGTTGTTTTGATAGAAAATTAAATTGCAATGGCACAGAGGTTTTCTGATCTAAAAACAGTTTTTCTTGCAGTGAAACTGGTTGAAAACTGCCAACCTTAATGGTGTTTGGCCCGTGACTCATATTTTTCTGTATGTGGCCCCTAATCTAAAGCATATTCACACAGATCTTCAGGAAAGATGCAATGACCTGTTAAACCTCAATGTAATTGCATATAAAACCCATTTGAGGAACAACCGACCAATGTTGGCACTTAAATTCAAGAAGTTGATTTTCAGAGTGATGTAGTGGATTCACCAAGGTGGCTTCCTTGACAAGATCCAGGAATAGACTGAACATCACAAGATCATTTGAGTTTGGACACGTATATTCTATGTTTCAACTTAAATTGTAATAAATGATGTCTTGCACAAAATGAGGACAAGCTAAGAGTACCAATCTTCATCTGAAAATGTTAGGTTCAAATCTTGTTCACAGCCATTGAGGCTGATCTTAAATCCAGTAGGTCTTTATAAATAAATGACATTAATCCACGGAACTAAATGTAAGTTTAAAAAAAATAAATCAAGAATATTTGAGATTAGAGGGGAAAATCAAAAAGCTTGAACTAAACAAAATGCCAAACTCATAATTACCTTTAAAAACAATATCTATTAGGAAGAATAAATTTGGCTGTCAATTGTTCAAAAGAACAGTTATCTGAAATAAAAAGATCTTTATAAACTTTTGATACCTAATCTGTACAATTCCTTAAAACCTATGTCTAACACAGATGGTTGAAATAGTTTGTCATCTATAATGGGACTAGAAAGAGAAAAAACTATTATAAACAAAAACTTTCTAAATTGAACCCATATTCTCAACCTATTTCTCATTACTGGATTATGTGTCAAGTTAGAAAAGGAAAAGGATAAAAAGGATCCTAAAATTGCCAACATAGATTAGAAAATATGTCCAAACTCAAATGATCTAATTTTTATGCAGATGTCGATCCACTATGTGAGAAATGTAAAATTTTTGAAGTTTCACTGATTCATGTTCTGGGATGGCCCCAATTTAGGAAGATTTTGGAAAAACATTTTCCAAACTTTATCAACAATTTTTAATATCAAAATACAATCATGCCCTTTAACTGCTTTGATTTTTCCCATGAACCAGATATATAGTCTGCAACTCAGGAGAGAGTATTAGCATTTTATCATGTTTACAACCAGACAAGCAATTTTAAATAGTGGCGGCGGAGTCAATTGTATCATTTAAGAAAAGGTTGGACAGGTATATGGATGAGAAGAAGATGGAGGGTTATGGGCATTGTGCAGGGAGGTGGGACTAGAGAGGGGTGTTTGGTTCGGTGCGGACTAGAAGGGCCTAATGGCCTGTTTCCGTGCTGTAAACTGTTATGTTAAAGATGACTCTTCACTTACACACACACAGTGGTTACATGATGTAATGTCATATTTAAATGGAGAAAATTAGATATAACATTAAAGAGAGTTTCAATTTGAAAAGATGTGGGGGCCCATTCATAGATATTATCATGTTTGAAAGAATTCTCTGGATGCTTCAGAGAGTTTGAAGGTTGTTATTTGATCCATAACCTTACATCATTTTCTACAAGGTAACCTTGATTAGAGGGAGGGGTAGTTTAGATTTTTCTTTTTTTATATAAAAGATTAACTTATTAAATTTGGGTTTAAATATGGTTGGCAAAGATCATATCATTAGACAGAACTTGCCCTTTGTTTAGATCAGGGGTCGGCAAACTTTTTAAACCATCGACCTCTTCATGGAATCCTTGATCTCTCGTCGACCCCCAAGCATGTAAAATTAATAAATAAATATTATCAATAATAAATTTTACTATAGCCTAGACATTTAACAACCCTTTGGATAGACCATTTTGCTGACCCCTGGTTTAGATCAAGGGATGGTCTAATGTAGTTTTATTTATTTTCTACCTATGTGTATACATGACCTGTTATTTGTTTTTATTTGTAAGATTTATGTTAAATGCAATAAAAGTATTTTAAAAAAATATCACAACAAGAGGCAACCTTCAACTATCACTTTCCAATTTGGAACCTGACATCAAAAACTTGCACAGGGGCCGGAGTCACGTGATGGAGTAGTGGCCGGACGGTGAACTCCAGCCCTCTCCAGAAAAGTCGGGAAAAACAAGAGAAAATACAAAGGCACAGAAATACAAGTTAAAGAAAAGTGAGTATAAAGGTGGAAAGAAGATGGAGACAAAAGGAGAAAAATCAAAATCAACGGAAAGAAGAGAGGAAGAGAAGACAACGGAGGAAAAAGGTGAAGGCCTTACCTGTCCGAAGAGGCCCGCTGTGGAGAGAAGACCCCACTACCTCAGGTCGGTAGAAAAAGAACTACAACAATGGCTCACAGAGCCGAGTAAAAGTGCGCAACCGCGCATGCGCGAGGAGTCGCGCATGCGCGATGCGCATGAAAAAAAACACACCGACGGGAGGGGGGACCAGCTGGGGAGTCGATCTCCACAGCCGGCAACGACAGCTGCAGAACACCTGCAGCAAGAAGAGACCACAGAGGACAATGGAAACAAGAAAGAAGAGGAGGAAAGGGCATCAAAGAAACAACAGATGGTCAACCCAGAGGAAGAAGAAGAGGAAGAATACAGTGAAATAGATAAAGGGAAAGGCAAGGTAAAGGATATACTTGCTCTTGTTAGAGGATACATGGAGTCATTTAAAGAATGGCAAACACAGGAATTCAATGATTTAAGAAGAAGAATAAACAACACAGAAAAGAAAATAAATAAAATGGATATGACCTTAACAGAAATGGGGAAAAAAATGGACAAGATGGAAGAGCGGGCAGTAGCAGCAGAAATGGAGGTAGAAGACTTAAAAAAGAAATTGGAGGAATCTAATAAAAAAACTAAAGAGACACAAGAATTACTAGCCCAAAAAATAGATATAATGGAAAATTATAACAGAAGAAATAACATAAAGATAGTGGGCCTTAAGGAAGATGAAGAAGGCAAGAATATGAGGGAGTTTATAAAAGAATGGATCCCCAAGGCCCTAGGATGTCCAGAACTACAGCAAGAAATGGAAATAGAAAGGGCACATAGAGCATTGGCCCCTAAACCACAACCACAACAAAAACCAAGATCTATTGTAGTAAAATTCCTAAGATATACTACAAGAGAAAAGGTACTGGAGAAGACAATGGAAAAAGTAAGAGAGGGCAAGAAACCACTGGAGTATAAAGGGCAAAAAATCTTCATTTATCCAGATATAAGCTTTGAACTCCTAAAGAAGAGAAAAGAGTTCAATACAGCAAAAGCGATTTTATGGAAGAAAGGATATAAATTTACACTGAAGCATCCTGCGGTATTGAAAATATTTATTCCAGGACAACAAAACAGACTATTCTCGGATCCAGAAGAAGCACGAAAATTTGCAGAACAATTACAAAAATAGACTGAGGGATGAAGACGGGTAATGAGAGCAAAAATTATCACGATTGATATGTATGTGGGTAAAGACAAAAATAGACTGAGGGATGAAGACGGGTAAGGAGGGTAAAAATGACCACGATTGATATGTATGCGGGTAAAGAGGTATAAGAGTGAATAGAGACAATGGGCATATGTGAAAGTATCTGTAATTAGAGGAAAACATAGAGAGTATAGACAAGAATTAATAAGGGAAGGTAATGGAATAGAGAGAATAAGGAGGGAATTAAAAGAGTGACCTTTGTGACATATAAAAAGCGAAATCTTTTCTGGGGGGGCTGGGTGGGGGAAAAGAGCGGTCACTGCAAAATCAGTTGACGCTTGCGAGTGGATTCGCAAATCCAAATGGAGAGGGGAGATGTGGTTGTCCGACAAGGGATAAAGGGCAACTCAGGTGGGGAAGGGGAGATTGGGGATAAAGAAGATAGAAATAGGAGAATAAGGAAAATGTTGGATGTTGTAGGAATGTTGTCTGGTAAAGAGTTGAAAATAAGAAAACAGAAATGGAAAAGGAGGAAAGGTAATGATGGAAAAACAGAAAGAGAAGATAAACAAAATATAAAATGGCTACGCTGAACTATATGACTCTAAATATTAATGGAATACATAACCAAATTAAAAGGAAGAAACTACTAAATTTACTGAAAAAGGAAAAAATAGATATAGCATTTGTCCAAGAAACACACTTAACTGAATTGGAGCACAAGAAATTAAAGAGAGATTGGGTAGGACATGTAACAGCAGCATCGTATAATTCAAAAGCAAGAGGAGTGGCTATATTAATTAGCAAAAATGTGCCATTTAAAATAGAAGAGGAAATAATAGATCCAGCAGGGAGATATGTTATGATAAAATGTCAGATATATTCAGAGCTTTGGAATCTACTTAATATATATTCACCTAACGAAGAAGATCAAAAGTTTATGCAAGATATCTTTTTGAAGGTAGCTAATACGCAAGGGAACATACTAATAGGAGGGGATTTCAATCTGAATTTGGATCCAAATATGGATAAAACGGGGAAAAAAATTAACAGGAAGAACAAAGTAACCAAATTTATAATTAAATCAATGCAAGAAATGAAACTTGTGGACATATGGAGGAAACAAAACCCAAAAGAAAAGGAATACTCACACTACTCGACTAGACATAAAACATACTCAAGGATAGACCTATTCCTGTTATCAGCCCACATTCAAGGGAGAGTTAGGAAAACGGAATATAAAGCTAGACTATTATCGGACCACTCACCCCTGTTATTGGCAATAGAGCTAGAGGACATCCCTCCAAGAATGTATAGATGGAGATTAAACCCCATGCTACTTAAAAGACAGGATTTTAGAGAATTTATTGAAAAACAATTAAAAATGTACTTTGAAGTAAATACGGAATCAGTGGAAGATAAGTTTATACTATGGGACGCAATGAAAGCATTCATTAGAGGGCAAATAATAAGTTATGCAACCAAGATGAAGAAGGACTATAATCAGGAAACAGAGCAGTTGGAAAGGGAAATAATAAACATAGAAAAAAAATTAGCAATAAAGGAAGATACAACCAAAAGAAGAGAATTGGCAGATAAAAAAATAAAATATGAAACATTACAAACATACAAGGTGGAGAAGAATATAATGAAGACAAAACAGAAATATTATGAACTAGGTGAAAAAACACACAAAATCTTAGCATGGCAGCTTAAGACAGAGCAAACTAAGAAAATGGTATTGGCAACAAGGAAAAAAGACAAACAAATTACATATAATCCAAAAGAAATTAAGGAAAACTTCAGAGAATTCTATGAACAATTATACCGAACCGAAAACGAAGGGAAAGAAGGGAAAATAGATGAATTTTTGACTAAAATTGAACTACCAAAACTACAAATAGAGGAACAAAATAAATTAACAGAACCATTTGGAACAGTAGAAATACAAGAGATAATAAAAAATTTACCAAATAATAAGACACCAGGAGAGGATGGACTCCCAATAGAATTCTACAAAACATTTAAAGACCTAATAATACCGCCCCTCCTGGATGTAATCAACCAGATTGATGAGACACAAAACTTACCAGATTCATGTAAAACAGCAATAATTACAGTGATACTAAAACAAGGGAAAGATCCACTCTCACCAGCGTCATATAGACCAATATCTCTGCTAAACACAGATTATAAGATAATAGCTAAACTATTAGCGAACAGATTAGCAGAACAGGTACCGAAAATGGTAAATTTAGACCAAACTGGATTTATCAAAAAAAGACGCACAACAGACAATATTTGTAAATTTATTAACTTAATTCATGCAGTAGAAGGAAATAAAGCACCGGCAGTAGCAGTTGCTTTAGACGCAGAGAAGGCCTTCGACAGAGTAGAATGGAATTACTTGTTCAAAGTATTGCAAAAATTCAGTTTACCGGAGAAGTATATTAATTGGATTAAAGCATTATATAAGGGACCATTAGCGAAAGTGACAGTAAATGGACATGTATCAAAGCAATTTAACTTAAGCAGGTCAACGCGGCAGGGATGCCCACTATCACCATTATTGTTTGCGCTAGCTATAGAACCACTAGCAGAATCGATAAGAAGAGATAATAATATAAAAGGAATAAAAATAAAAGACAGGGAATATAAAATCAGTCTGTTTGCGGATGATGTGATAGTGTACTTAACAGAACCAGAACTATCAATAAAAGAACTATATAAGAAATTGAAGGAATATGGAGAAGTGTCGGGATACAAGATAAACGTAAATAAAAGTGAAGCAATGCCTATGAATAACGCGGATTTCTCAAAATTTAAGGAGGAATCCCCATTCAGATGGCAAACGCAGGCAATAAGATACCTAGGTGTGCAAATAAACAAAAATCTAGGCCAATTATATAAACTCAATTACAATCCATTAATGAAAAAATTACAGGACGATTTAGAGCATTGGAAAGAGCTACCACTAACACTGATAGGAAGGATAAACTGTATTAAAATGAACATTTTTCCAAGGATACTATACTTATTTCAGGCATTGCCAATACAACTGACAGAAAAATTCTTCAAAGAGTTAAAGAAAATAATAAGGAGATTTTTATGGAGGGGGGGAAACCGAGGATAGCACTAGATAAATTAACAGAATGGTATAAACAAGGAGGCTTACAATTGCCAAACTTCAAAAATTATTATAGAGCCGCACAATTAAGGTACCTATCAGATTTTTATCAAACAAGGGAAAAACCAGACTGGACGAGACTAGAATTAGATAAAATAGGGGAAAAGATACCTGAACACATATTATATAAATGGGACGAAAAATTGGTACAACATAGAACTTCTCCAGTATTACACCATCTCCTCAATATATGGAAGAAGATTCATGTAGAAAGAAATAAAATAAATTACCAAATACCAAAACTAATATTGACGCAAAATAAGCTACTCCCTTTTACAATAGACAACCTTGCCTTTAGAAAATGGGAAAAAAAAGGGATTAAAAGAATAGAAAATTGTTTTTCAGGAAGTAGATTCTTATCCTTTGAACAAATGAGAGATAAGTACAATATAACTGGAGATACAGCGCTGGCATATTACCAACTGAGATCCTACTTGAAAGATAAATTAGGAAGCAACTTGAGTTTACCAGAGGGAAGTAACCTTGAATATGTGATTACAGATACAATGTTAATCAAAAGATTTATAAAAAATATGTATATTAAACTGCAAGAAAAGGAGAATGAGGAAACAAATGGTAAAACTAAACAAAAATGGGAACAAGATTTAAATATAAAGATAAAAAAGGAAACATGGGAGAAGTTATGCTCTGGAACGATGAGAAATACAATAAATACGAGGCTGCGTATGATACAATATAATTGGTTACACAGACTATACATTACACCGCAAAAGTTAAATAAATGGGACCCAACAGTATCTGATAGATCTTTTCGATGTAAAAAAGAAAGGGGAACAACAATTCATGCAATCTGGACATGTGAGAGAGTAGAAAAATTTTGGGATGATCTCAATCAGATATTAAATAAAATAACAGAAAACAATATACCAAAGAATCCAGAGATCTTTCTCCTAAGTAACATAAAAAATAAAGAATTTGGAATTGACTTGGAAGATGCACAAAAAAGATTTGTCAAGATAGCCCTAGCCGTAGCAAAAAAATGTATTATGTCAACCTGGAAATTGGAAGATAATTTGAAAATACAACAATGGTATATAGAAATGAATAAATGTATTCCATTAGAAAAAATAACATATAGTTTAAGAAATAATATTGAAATATTCGAACAAGTATGGGAGCCTTACATTAAATACAATAGCGAAAACCTACCGGGAACAAACATTACCTAAGTTGATGGAAGGAGAAGAAAAGAAAAGAATGGACTCAGTAGAATTTCTGGTGTATTTTTGTTGAATGACAACATTGTCTAACTGAATTAATGCAACCTAGATTGTATACCTAAAATGGATGAGAGGGGGGGGTGGGGGGGTGGCTTGGGAGGAGGGAGAAAAAGTCACTGTAAATGTGTGGAAAAGAAAAAGTGTATATCATGGCTATTGTGATTTATGGTGTGAAAAATAAAAAAGTTAAAAAAAAACTTGCACAGGAACAGCAAGCTCAAAGATCTCTCTAAAATTTTAATTTTATATTTACTTTTTAAAGGTCTTTTAAGCTTTCACATCTTCACGTTTATGCTTAAGATTCCCTTATGATTCATTGTGTACCAATCATTGTGCTCTAAGAATCTTTTGTATATCTTTTTTCTAATATGTACGTACAGGTTTTATTCTTTCCTACATTTTCAATAAGAAAAATTTCCTGTTTATTTGTTCTGAAATCACACAGTTGATATGTTCAGAATAAAAGCCTTTGCTTTCTTTTCACCTCACGTAACAATTTTTAAAAAAAACTCAGTCAACAGGACGGAAGTATGGAAGAAACCAACTAAACGGCTGCTTCACAGGTGAGGGGACCTACAAACTTTGAGCAGTCCCAAGGCATCATAGCCCAGAAAAAGGTTGCAAATGGCTGATGTGTTCAGACACAGACTCACTTGTGACGCACTCATACACATGATCATATTTGCTTTCGACCAACCCTTCCCTCACAGAAATTTCACCACAAACCTTTTACTCTAAATTCTGATCTTGAATCACTTCAGAATTATTAAATTGACTTGTATGTAAGAGGCATTTGAAAATTCTGGCAAAAACAAAAAAGGGATTGGAGAGAGGACGAACCATGGAGTATGAGAATGCTTTTGGCAAAAACTCAGAAGGAATCAGCCTTACTTAATTAACTGTCCTAAAACATTTTCGTCAAAAGAATACAACTAAATTACCATGCTACCATACCTATTCAGTGAAGTCTTGTGCATGACCATAGTCTTAAAAGGCTTCGGTTTCAAGATAGTTGCTATATTATCATGTTCCTTTACAACATGGAAGTCCACTCAGCCCATTGCAGACTCACTGAGAAATCTCAAAGAGCCACTAATTTTCCCCTGTAATCTATTGGGGTTATCCTGCATAGATACTGAAGTACAGTAGTTTAGATTTTGCCAAGCACTTGATTCATAAGATGAAAAAGTTTTTAATTCAAAGACCAGTGAATGGAAAATGAGAACATGTAGTAAGTATCATGCCTTGGGAATACAGTGCTGGAATGTTTGCTTAGCTGAAAAACTGCATCTTGGTTTTTTTTGTGCACAGCCACTGATCAACTTAAGATACAAGGTGTTTAAAATGAGGTGCTAACTAAATAATTAACTAAGGTACATGAACATACAGGAATTGCACCCAAAAGAAACAGTAGCCCCTTTTCACACTGTCAATTCCATGTGGGTTAACCGGCTAATTTAACAGACTCATTCCCAGTAAGCATGTAGTGTAAAACATCCCAATCTAGCAGGGAGAGTTAAATCCATCCGGGCTCTGACACTTGGTGGGGGCAAGTGTCAAGAGCCCAGCCAAGTTAACTCACTAATTGCCTTCTGGCACTGTGAAAGCACAACCTGCTCTCGCATGGTCACCGCTGGAAGTGGGGACCCACCCCCCAGCCCTTAAAATCATGGGTGGCCGATTAAACAGGTAAATCAGGGTGAAGTGGGAAAGGTTGCCGAGTGCAGCACGCTCAGTAAGTTTTCCCGCTTCCTAGGAGGGTTGGTGGTGTGAAAGGAACAGCAAACCATAGCAGAGCAGTTATGAGAAATTGGAAACAATCACAATGTAGAAGGTCACAACAATGAAGTCAAGTACATTCCAATAATAAGAGTTGTGCAAATTGTACAAACAGTTGAGTGAACACTTAGACTAATTGATAGATGGACTACACAGGAAATACGAGTGTGGAAAGCCTGGATTATTGCTTAGTTCCAAGTGCAGAGAAATAAAAGGATTCAGAAACTGAAATGTTTAATTAGATAAATGCCAGAGGCCTGGTTTCATGTCTGTAGAGTATCGACTCCAGTCCAATAGGATAAAACGGTGCAAGAGTTATGTACTCTTATGACCAGAGCTAGAACTGTGACATCATGAGGGTATGGCACAATTTTCAACTTTGCATAAAGGAGGCAAATACCGTATTTGATGGCATATAAGACCCACCCCATTTCTACGGGGAAAATTAACAAGGGTTTTGTGTATTTACAGGTAAGCTTTGAGTGTTATTGAAATCTGTAGCTGCAGAAAAAAACTTGCAAATCAGACAACAGGAAACATCTTTAGAGAAAACAAAAGCAGCTCAGCTATAGCAGAAAACATTTTAAGAACAAACTGCTGCTGTCCGACCCCACGTTCGGCCCCCCCCCCTCGTCTGTCCCCGTGCTGGTCCCCGGGGCGGTGGGACCAGTACAGGGACCCACAGCGGGCCGCTGGGAGAGTCTCCCAACAGCCAGCTGCCAACTCCCACACTGATCCCACTCTCCTCCTCCTTCTGCCCCCCGCCCCCCTCGACAGTGCACCACCAGTCCTCAATAATAGATGGTGGTGATGCTAGTGAGCCAAGCAGCAACAATGATCAATGTTGGTGTTCCTCAGCATTATCACCCCAATTTCAACTTAGGATACAAGAACAGGGGATATTTTTGTGGCAGGGAAAAGTGGATCTTGTATGCCATCAAATGTGGTACATGACAGAAAATTGTGGTGGGTTATGAATGATCAAGTAGGAAAAAGGGGAACACAAATGGAAGGATTTATAGGAATAAAGGTGCAATTAAATTGTTTACATACAAATATCCCCAGAGTAGGATGTCAAATGTTATTCAAATCCTTCCTTCTGCACAAGTTGGAATAGAATTAAACTTCCAAATTAACATGTTTTGAAATGTGACATTGCTAAAGATATGTTTATGGCATTGAATATTTTTGGGGTAAGAATCTCTTTAGTTTGAAATGGGAAATAATACCAAGTGAACTGTGTCAGAGAAATAAAGTGAGCAGTTTACAAATATTTAAGGACATTTATAAAAATACTTTGCGATTATTTGGATTGAATTACTTTTCTTTGGCTTGGCTTCGCGGACGAAGATTTGTGGAGGGGTAAATGTCCACATCAGCTGCAGGCTCGTTTGTGGCTGACAAGTCCGATGCGGGACAGGCAGACACGGTTGCAGCGGTTGGTTGCAGAGGAAAATTTGTTGGTTGGGGTTGGGTGTTGGGTTTTTCCTCCTTTGTCTTTTGTCAGTGAGGTGGGCTCTGCGGTCTTCATCAAAGGAGGTTACTGCCCGCCGAACTGTGAGGCGCCAAGATGCACGGTTTGAGTACGTCTTCTTTGGTGCACCTCTGACATGATGGCCAGTGGAGAGCTCGCCATATAACACGATCTTGGGAAGGCGATGGTCCTCTATTCTGGAGACGTGACCTACCCAGCGCAGTTGGATCTTCAACAGCATGGATTCGATGCTGTCGGCCTCTGCCATCTCGAGTACTTCGATGTTAGGGATGAAGTCGCTCCAATGAATGTTGAGGATGGAGCGGAGACAACGCTGGTGGAAGTTCTAGGTGTGTAAAAGGACTAAAAATGATACCGAATGTAATTTGTAAAAAAAAAGATTAAAAATCTTAATTGGGGAATGCAAAGCAACAACTAATTATGCAATATGATAGAACAACAAAATATTTCATAAAAGCAGCTCATCACTGAACAACTGGATGTTTGACCAAAAGCTTATACACAAAAAAAAATCAGGTTCAAACAGAATCTGAAAATTATAAAGGGATTGAGGCCAAGGGATCGGGTGTTGGCATGGAATGCCACAGTTTAAAGCTCATATGTCAGACATACAAAGGCAAACTGGTTAAAACTGAAGACAACAAGGAGAAGAGTCACCTGAATGGGCTGCATGAGGTTGGAGAAATAAAGAGGTAAGAAAATCAGTATGAGAAATTTAACACAGAAATTACCAGACTAAGTCCTGCTGTAGCTCTATAAGTGGTGTTTAATGAATAGGATTTTGAGAGAGCCGGAATACTGGATTTAATTTCTACACTAGGGATCTAAATTAAGAATAAATCACTGTGTTCCTTTAGTCATTAAGTACTATATTTAGTCATAATATCTCATTAAAATGGAACATTTACATTTGTTACATCTTCAATTTCCTTTATATGATGTAATACACTGGACTGGGATGCCCTCCCTCTAAAGCCATTTTGCCTTCATTATCTTCCAAAATAGCTCCCAAACATAATCTTAAAAAACTTAATATAAGTACGTAATTGCCTCCAAGTTACAAACTTCTGTTCCTGCATTCCACTGGCTCATAATTTTGAATTCCTTCCCACATAGCCAGCAGTGATTTTTGAAGACTTGCCACCCAGGCCCAAAGGGTAATTCAGTTGGGTAATAAAGGCTGTCCCAATTGATTCTGGCTCCTATTCAGAACAAATTTTCACCTTTCACCTTCAAAAGATGATGGAATTCTTCAGACCTGTTTCGAGGCTGCTGTCTTTTCTGTTCTGTTCCACTTTCACCGCCCGTTTGCATGCACCAAGTATTTAGATTTTTGTACCCATACAAGAACATTGAGATATGAATGCACAGAAGCAGATCAACTCTAGGACAGAGGCAGTCAAATTGGAAATTGCACTCTTCCACAAGCAATACAAGCGGTGAATTCTTAGTTTCACGCAGGTATCCTGGAATTTTCCCCTCCCTTCTGTTTATCTGGCATTATCAGAGAGAGCTTGGAAGTCTTCAACACGACTTGCCACACAACTTGTGAGAGAGTATTTCAAGTTTTCTTTTCAATTACCATTATGTCATAATTGTAAAGTCTCAAAGGGATATCCTCTGGCAATTCCTTCAGACTGACATACTAAATTATATACCATGAAGATGAATTTTGAGATCAGATGAAATATTAAAACATTTATTTTTTGAAAACAGTTTTACAAAAGCAAAGCTGGCATTTTTACAGTTAAAAATTAGTACTGCCATAATTCATAATATCAGGACATTTACAAAGAACCTCAACAACCATCCATTTATCTACATGCTTAAAATGCTGCTTATTCATTTGGTGTTACTGACTGCTCCACACAAAATCACAATTCTGGAATTTTCCACAAAGAACTTAATGGTTCTGTAGAAATCACATGGCACATCAATGGAAAAAAAACCCTGGTTTTCCCATCCCTAGCCCACTTGAATCGTGGAACCACCTCTTCCAACTTCCAGGTCAGCCTGTACCCTTACTTATTTCCCACCCACCCACTTCGACTTTTGTCCTTTACGTCTGCCTCCCAGTTTTTTTTCTCTCTCGTCTCTACTGAGGGAAATAAGGAATCCAATTGGAAATTCTGCCATCATCAGACCCAAGTTTCTAAATAAAAGCCAGGTCTACAAAAGCCCTTGTATCAGCAGACCAACTGGTCAGGCAACCCAGTATATAAAAATACAAACTTCCTCTTTAGAATTTTATAATGCAATAAAAACATCAATAAAATATTCTTCTGAGGTGGTGGGATGGTTACACTATAGTACAAATGTACACTATCTACAGTTACATTCTCATTGTTTAACCATTTTATTGCTAATTAGAAAGGGTAGCATCCAATTATACTTCACATCTTAAATTTCCTCTCCCAGATTAGTTACATTGTGTAAACATGATCTGTGCATATCACATTACAAAACCAAAACTCTACCCAATCCTTTGGGTTTCTCTATGTTTCTTTGAGATCTCCATTTCCCCTCCCTCCCCCAAAATCACTGTATATAATTGTACCTTTCTAAACGCAAGTTTTCAAATCCAGCATCTTAAATCCTCTCCAAGGACAGATTAATAATCTACCGCACAAATCATAATAGTATAAACTTTGTAAATACACACATACTGGAGAAACTCAGCAGGTCCCATAGCATCCAGAGAAGGCAAAGATATATAACCAACATTTCAAGCCCAACCATCCCATGGACACTGCAGGCCCACTTGAATCGTGGAACCACCTCCCGAGTTCCTCTAGTACTTCTGTGTATTTACCACATCTGCAGACTTTAGTGTCTCACCCCCCCCCCCCCCCCATACAAACTTTGTACTTTTTGTTAATTCTATTTTGTTAGTTACATTATGGACTGTTCATATTACCTACTTATTTTAATGTTAAGTAAATTCTAATTTCTAGAATGCAAGACCAAACTAGATAACATTCAACTCAGAATGACCAGAAAACTAGCATCATGTACACCACTATCAATGAGTTTGTACACCTTAAGTAATGGCAATTTAATGGAATTATAAAACAATCCAGCAATTATTATTTAAATCTTTGGTAAACCCATTACCTGCAAAATACCTGGCCATCACAGGGACACAAAACAGTTTCAACTAAAACATTAGAAGAATTTAAAATGCAAAACTATTCTGAAAGTAAACCAAAAACATCTGGATTATCTTTAGTAAAAGGCAAAAGATTTATACAATCTGAAGAGAAACCAAAGATCTTTTGAAGAGTAATTCTGATAAGCCTTATATATTTTTTTTCTCTAAAAGCACTCTATAGCTTATAACAAACACTATGGTGTCTTAATAACTTTCTCCTGTGTCCATCAGACCTGTTAGCAGTGGCAAAATTCAGTCCCAGTGTACTTTTTAAAATTCAAACACTCCCATGTTAGTTCTATTTTGAAGTGACACATTCAGTTGTATTTGCTTTTGTTTGCAGTTTTGAATGAAGCTTCTTCTGGCGTCAAATTACATTTCATTAGGACACAAAATTGCTCTTTAGGAAGCCCCTCTGCAGAAAAACAACAAAGAAATAACAAGTCAGTGTCAAACCATTTTTATAAACAACTTGACCACCACACCTTTTACATTCCGAAAAACAATTTTCCTGCAGTTAACTCTTGCTCTGGGCATTGTGCTGGTTTTTTTTTGTTCTGGGTAGAAGGTGAAGGATAGCAGAGATATCTGGAAGATCAGCAGTCTCTCATAAGTAGTGGAAAATCAAAGTAGAGGATTCAGGGTCATTTATATCTCATTCCAGACCACAAGCCCTGCTGTCAACAGAAGATTCTAATAGTACCAGAAGCTCAATAGACCAAACCCTCCCCTGGACACTTCATAATATTAACTAAACAGAGGAAGACATGTTCTGTCAGTTACCAACCAAGTATGGCTTTCTTGTTTTTTTTTTAAAAAGAATGAAATTGTTTCACTTTTACAATGATTATTTTTTTCCAACAATCCAGGTCAGAGGGAAGCTGCTCACACCTTCCCTTTATTTTCACTTGCCTAATTCAATCCTTACATCCATAGCAGCATCAGCTTTAACTGAGAACCAAGTTTGTGGATAGGCCTTTATCTAACAAGACCAAAATCTGGATTGGAGACAACATGGGAATAGTCACTCAATCTTCAAAGAATCTCAGATTCTGGAGATGTGCTCCATTTCCTACATCTTTCCTCTAGTCAGCCAGTCCCTTAGGACTGGGGTTAGCTTGCCCAAGTGTGAAGCATAGATCGCACTGCATTAAGACAGGGGAGGCAATACTTTTCCCTTTGCCACTTGTGCAGTGCTATGTGCTCCTGATGCAAGCATTTTCGATCCCTTCCCAAATACTGCCCCTCCACTTTTAGCTGTGTGTAACGACATTGCACTTTCCTACCTTGCCTCTGTCACAAATGGTTTTGAATACATCCTTGCATCTTTTCCTCAACAGGACATGGCTCGCCTACTGAGAACCTGGTGTTTGGTGTGCCTGCGACATGACTTGGCCAACAGAGTCAGTGTAATTTAAACTTCAATGCTGCAGATGGTGACTTGAGGGAAGATGGCAACATTGGCTTAATTAACATTCCAATTGGTGGCATCCGTACAGTAACGCAAGTTGTCCACTGCCAGTGCACATACAGGAGGGCAAGGATCATTGCTGCTTGAAGCTACAAGTTTTGTACCAGGTTTGACGTCTTGGTTTTCGATTTCCTTTATCAATTAAAGGCTATGCTAAAGCATTGAAAGTAATGCTAAGTTTCATCAACAATGCCTGCCTTTGAGAGACAGCCCCTGAGATGTGGGAAGTGATCTGCCTTTTCCAGAATCAAATCATAAGCCATTAACATCAGAGGGAATTGCTGTACACCTGGGCCAGGTTGAGGAAAGACTACAAGAGCATGACCTCACATGTTTCTGTGAACAAGTCCATGATGCCCTAGAGCTCAGCTAACAACTACAGTACAACTCCAATTATCTGAAATGTTTGGGACCTGTCCGATAAACTGTTTATTTTGAGAACTGGTCATTAAAAAAAAAAACAGCCCAGTAGCAACAGCAAATCACGTGTAACAGTGATTAAATGACAACTAAAAACAAGAAAACTTTTTAAAGCATTACAATAATCTTTAATTCTCACAAAAGAAATGCTGGCCAATCACCAACAGCTCGCCACCTACCGCCAGCAGCTCAGTGTCCCCAGTCAGTTCGGATCCAAAAAATTTTTGAATTAAGATTGCCATTTCAGCCCACGAGTACACATTGAGGTTGTAGGTTAATTTTGCAGTGAGGACTCGTGGGCCAAAATGGCCTGTTACCGTGCTGTGTGCCTCAATTAAAATTTAAAAAGTTGGCCACCTCTGCCCCCAAACCTTAATCCTAATGATCTCTTGAATCTTGCCAACCACTGAAATTAGACTAACCAGACTGTAATATCTTGTCTTTTGCCTCTTTCCCTTGTTAAAGAGTGGAGTCACATCTGCAATTTTCCAGTCCTCTGGAACTATTCCTGACTTTCATAGATTCTTGAATGATCACAACTAAAGTCTCTTCGCCTGACTCACCTGGATCACACATTCTAAGCTTCCAGACTGGCCAGCCTTTCAAAAATGTCAAATTCATGAGATACGATTTCCCACATGACAAGTCATGCTGAGTATCGATAATCAGTCCACACCTTTCCAAATGAAAACAAATCCAGTCCTTTAGAATCTGTTCCAGTAACTCTCCTCCCAGTGATGTCAGGCTCGCCAGTATGTATTTCCCAGTCTTATCTTTGCTGCCCCTCTATAACAAAGGCATAATGTGAGCTATATTTTAGTACCTCACTCACACCTAATAAAAGGTCCAAGCTCCAGACGTCTTCTCATAACATCTTACAATATGCCTAATCAGGCCATGAAAATCTATCTACCTTCATCTTTCAAGATATTCACCACCTCCTTTGTAATGTTTATTTGCTCCAGGATATCACTACTCCCTCTGGCACTCACTAGCTTTCATGTTCCCCTCCAAAGTACATTCAGAAGAAAAGCATTGAAGACATTAGGCCATTTCAGTTCTGGCCTCTGCCTGGAGACCGGCTATGGGGGCGGATCGAAATTCTGGAACCTACCATTCAGACTGCAGCCCCAAAAGACTGCTCCAGCGTCCCATTCAAAGGATCCCCGTGGAGGTTGACTGACGGCTGTGTAATATGCGGCAGAGCAATGGTTCTCAGAGCAGTTCCGGCTGCGTGGAGGATTATAGGTAGGGAAGACTGCCATTGCTCTGCCGTGTTTTGAGCCGCAAAGAGCGGCCCCGAGAGCAGAGGCGGCCTGGTGTGGCTGCCCTAGCCCGCACTGGCCTCCCCGATGGTCCCTGCTGCCCTAATGGTCCCCACTGCTCCGACTGTCCCCGCTTACAGCTCTCGCTGCCCCAAGGGATCCCGCCGCCTGACTTGGAGTGAATGGTGAGATGGGTTGCGGGCTGATGACATAATCAGCCCGCCCCCAAACAGCTGCCAAGCCCAGCTGTCAATTCAGATCGATCGGCGGAGGGCTGCGTTGTGGAGATTATCCCTCTCTGAAAAGGGTTGGATTATGCAGTTCGGAGACCGCCTCTGTACATTCAGAGAGATAGGTCTTTATGCGTTTACATCCTGACTTTTGGGCCATCTGAAATGGCCTCATGCCCATTTTTTGTGGCTCCTCGTGTAGATTACGACATTGATCCTTTAGGGGAATCACCCAACCTCACCCTTTTCTCTGAACGTAGAATCTTGGGATTCTCCATTATCTTGCCAGCCAGGGATATCTCAAGGCCCCTTTTGCCATCCTGGTTTCCTTTTTGTATATTCCTACACTTAACACTCCAAGGAACCTGCTTTATTCTAGCTGCGTACATCCAAAATGTTGAGGATGGAGCGGAGACAACGATGGTGGAAGCGTTCTAGGAACCGTAGATGATGCCGGTAGAGGACCCATGATTCGGAGCCGAACAGGAGTGTGGGTATGACAAAGGCTCTGTATATGCTAATCTTTGTGAGGTTTTTCAGTTGGTTGTTTTTCCAGACTCTTTTGTGTAGTCTTCCAAAGGCGCTATTTGCCTTGGCGAGTCTGTTGTCTATCTCGTTGTCGATCCTTGCATCCGATGAAATGGTGCAGCCGAGATAGGTAAACTGGTTGACCGTTTTGAGTTTTGTGTGCCCGATGGAGATGTGGGGGGGCTGGTAGTCATGGTGGGGAGCTGGCTGATGGAGGACCTCAGTTTTCTTCAGGCTGACTTCCAGGCCAAACATTTTGGCAGTTTCCGCAAAACAGGACATCAAGCGCTGAAGAGATGGCTCTGAATGGGCAACTAAACCGGCATTGTCTGCAAAGAGTAGTTCACGGACAAGTTGCTTTTGTGTCATTGGAGCGACTTCATCCCTAACATCGAAGTACTCGAGATGGCAGAGGCCGACAGCATCGAATCCACGCTGCTGAAGATCCAACTACGCTGGGTAGGTCACGTCTCCAGAATGGAGGACCATCGCCTTCCCAAGATCGTGTTATATGGTGAGCTTTCCACTGGCCATCGTGACAGAGGTGCACCAAAGAAGAGGTACAAGGACTGCCTAAAGAAATCTCTTGGTGCCTGCCACATTGACCACTGCCAGTGGGCTGATATCGCCTCAAACCGTGCATCTTGGCACCTCACAGTTCGGCGGGCAGCAACCTCCTTTGAAGAAGACCGCAGAGTCCACCTCACTGACAAAAGACAAAGGAGGAAAAACCCAACACCCAACCAATTTTCCCCTGCAACCGCTGCAACTGTGTCTGCCTGTCCCGCATCGGACTTGTCAGCCACAAACGAGCCTGCAGCTGACGTGGACATTTACCCTTCGTCCGCGAAGCCAAGCCAAAGAAGACATCCAAAATAAGCCTCTACCCCCCCCCTCCCCCCCTCATCAGGTACTTAACATCCCACATCAACTAATATTCCCTAACCTTGCCAATGCCACAACATCAAAAGGGCAGAAATTTTTGATCCCATGTCAGTTTGCAGCTAACTAGTGCTCTTGCACAACACGAATACTAACTGGTTTCAGTAATTCAGAGTCGTTTACATTCCTTCCTGGATGTCAAATTGTGTGCAAAATACAACTTTTATACAGGTGCTCATATACTCAGCAAAAAAAAAACCCTTAAGTTCTCAAAAGATGTTCTCTCTTCTGAATTAATGCTCATTTTGTCAAATGGAAGTCACAAGTTGTTCAGACTTGTTTATGCACACACCCTTGTAATATCTTGTTATAATTGAATGAATATTTTTGACAAGCTCTTACAAGATCACTGATCTGTACAAAAACTGATTTAGTCACCGGGCAGAAACAATTCCTTCAGCTACTGCAACTGTCAAGTGCCCATCAGTACTAATCTCATTTACCGACACATGGTCCAAAATTTTAATGCTCTGATGGGGAAAGGTTGAGAGAGTACCTGCCCCCGCCACTTTCTTAGGCTGGGTGCTCCAGATTACAACACCCTCCAAGTGACAAAAATCCTCAACCCCCCCCCTACTCTTACAGGTCAGCATTTTCTGAGAGTCACTTCACTGCCATAGTTACTGGTGCTGCCACTTTCAGGGATTGGACAGTTAGGTCCCCCTTGCTCTGTCCTCCCTTGGACCCTCCCATCCATGGTACATGCCCTACCCTTATTAGATCTCTCACAATACAACATTCACTCATTGGGTTTAAATTCCACATTCTGCTGCACTGCCCAATTTGGCAGATAAGCAACATCATTCCATCGTGGAGCAAGAGAGCAAAACTAATTCTTTTAAGCAACAGCGAGAAATATGATCTCAGTTTACTGGGAACTAAAGTCCTCCATTAGACCATAGGAATTTGGGAGTTATGCAAGGCTACAGTGGAGACTATATACAAGAATTTAGGTGCTTTCAATGACCATGACTGAAACTTGGCCCTCATCCTGTGACCATGTCAGGTTTAATTTCAAGTACTGGAACCAAATCCAGATCCACTTCCATTTGAAAAGGCTTCTCCTCCCACCGCCCCCCCCAACAGCCCGCCACCATCTGCCACCGCCCCACTCTCCCCCCGACAGCCTGCCACCAGCCCCCACACTGATCCCACCGCCCCACTACCCCCCGACAGCACATCACCAGTCCCAACAATAGATGGTGGTGATGCAAGTGAGCCATGCAGCTACGAAGACCACTGTCGCCGTTACTCACCATTATCACCCTAATTTGAACTTTGCATCCAAGATCCAGGTTTACAAACTTGCATGGGGTGAATAATGCTTGAAACTCTTCACCACTTGAGATACAGTAATCAACCATTCTTAACCACTTTCTCTCACCTCCAAGCCCCAATGTGTTGCTTGGTTTTCCAAACGGAAAAGCACACAAAACCTATTGTACTGAGCATTAACAGACCAAGTTGGAATTGTTCAGCAGCTTGGCCATTTAAAATGTGGGCCCTTTGTGCAGTATACCCAAAACTAACAATTCCATTCAGTCAAATTTTTCCAGTCCCTTGAAGCATCACTGAAAATAAAAGGGTTTTCACAAGTCAAGAATAAAATTGTTTGTGCAGCATATCGTTCTAATGTTTTACACACCGCCTTCAGACGTGGACGAGGCAGATTCTATTAAGGCAAGGGAGTAGTAAACCTTTATCATGTGTCATGGGCCAGATGGTGGGTGAGTGGTTGAATGGTGGGTTGTACAGATTTTTGGGTGGCGTTGGACCAGGGTGGGAGGGGCAGCAGCACTGTACAAATACATTTATATCAAGAGCCAGATAAATTTACATCGCAGGCCATAGATTGCCCACTCTGGCATCAAGGCCTTTCAGGAGTACAGATAGAGAACCAGTGTGGGTGCATAGGGCCAAATACCATTCTTCTGTGTGGCAACCATCCATTAACCTGTATTTATCCAATATTGTTAACACAATAATCTCCTTTCAGAGCCTCAAAGTAGTTCACATATAAATCAAAAATGACAATGACGTTAAAAATTTGCACTGACAGCTCCGCTTTAAGGTGCTTCTTAGAAACAGGAACTGGGAGGTAATTCCAGGGATAAGAGTTTGGGTGGCCGCTAATGGTGGAATGAAAGTGAAAGACGCACAGGGTGCACAACAGTTGATAAACCAATTTTAAAAATTGTAAATATTTTCAGATTTAGGGAAGGATTAATCCACAAAAATCACAAGTTTCAGTTAATTTTTTAAAAATTAACAGCATCGGGTCAATGTTCCTTCAATTCTCATTGGGAAAAGGAAATGCTCCATCATGATGGAAGGGCTCAAACCCGAAATGTTGGACCTGCTGAGATTCTCCAGCATTGTGCTTTAATTCTGCTCCATCATGTTGCAGCTCCATGATTAACACCCATCAACAACTCTCTGGTGTATAGTTACTGGGTTTATCCATTCACCCTTTTGATTAAAGGCTGAAGAGGCCAAACTGGTAGCACTGGTCTGGGTGTGTCTAATTGCTTTGCTACTTACCGATCTATATTCACGGTGCATGGACCTGTAATACCACATATTTCCCAAAAGGCTGGTGGCAGCTTTGACAGCTTTTTCGGATTCACTGAAAAAAAAAGCAATCATCCTTCAAACTTCTGAAAATTCATGTTTATTGGTTGCTACCATTTTTCATTAAAGCACAAGAGTTGTTTGACAGTTTACAAAGATTAACACTATTATTCATTGTGTAGATACCAGAGCATGTGATCAACCTGCAGCAGAAATTCATAGATCTTATGGGATGGCTTCTCAAGCAAATGGTTGCAATCAACTGGTCAAATGCTTCATTGTTTGAACTCATTAACAAGCACCAAGACGCCACTTGGCTGGGAGTGGAAAAGATCCGGTCAGATCTTTCCAGCATGGTCTCGCCCCCAATGCATTTATGATGTGTGTGAGGTGATCATTTGCCAAACATGTCTATAAAAGAACACACACGCACACAAGAGGACTCCACAATCTAGGGACAGTTCCCAGAGACAAACTACCGCAGGAGCATCACCAATTTGGTGACGGGCACACTTGGGTCAGCCCATAACTTGATGGTCTTCCAACAAGACATCTGAAACTGAAGGCTGCCGACGTCCCCATTCCAGGCTGCTGAAGTGCATGCAAAAGGCTGCACTGAAACTCACTGCAGCCAAAGCAAAGACTCTGTGGAAAAGGGCTGTAATCGAAGGTCCTGCTGGCACTGGACACCAAGGCTCTCAAATACTTAGTGGACATATTGTCCCAATCGACCACAAGTGGCCTTGGTGCTTTGTAAATAGAGTGCACTATGAACACATTAATGACACTAGAAACTTTCTCAGTTCCTTTCTCTGTCCTCGTCATCAATCTATGTTTTCTCACATCCTTTTTCCCAACCTCAGGCCTATCACAGTTCCTTTCCCTACCCCACATATCCAACCAACACCTACTCCTCCCATCCCTTCGTCCCATGGTTCTGCCAATCGCTTCCCTTCAGTAGCCATCTTTACTAATACTCTTCTCGCTCTATATGCTTCCACCCATTACCCAGCTCCACTGGTCCATCATCCTTCGCTCCTCCTTGGATTGACCCTTTGTTCTCTTTAGTATGGATCTTCTCCCCTCTAATTTTTTCAATACTGAAGCAGGATTTTAACCCGAAACATTGACTGTCCATTCTTCTCCATACATGCTGCCAAACCCACCAAATTCCTCTACCATTTTTTGATGTCTTCATCTACAGTCTCAGGTCTCCAAGATTCTCTAACAAGCAGCTCCTGTTTACCATCAATAAGCCAATGCAATGGTTTTACTGGTACACGCAATCTTAACAGTGAACAAGAATGAAAACTGTACATCTTGCTTTATCATAGTAGCTAACCAATGCAAACAGGCTAGGGCCAAAAGGCAAGATAATTAGGTCATTTTAACTCTGATACAAATGATTATTTTGTTAACTTTTTAACCTGCTGTTTAACCACCAATCTTAATATTCTGATTTTTATTTTCTCTGCTTGGGAATTTTTGTTCCCCCCCCCCCCATTTAGTATTTATTCACTTACAAATCTCTTCTCTCTTTGATGTTCATGATCCTTCCCAATCCATTATGATTCACGATTTGTCTGGGAGCTTCATTCGTCTCGACTACTAGACTGTTGAGTATTGTGCAAATATTAGCAGCCACCTCATTCGATGGTACAGAACTGTCGTGACCTTCGGGTAATTTATTCAAGAGGGGTCCGATGATTTTGATCGCTGCAGAAATAAAGAGTTATGGAGCTTTTAAAATCTTCTTCTGTTTAACAAACAAACAATTTGTACTTTTGTGTGCAAGGCACAAATGTGAGCAGAGGGAATCAGGGGGTGAGCCCAGGGATGGAGAAAATTGCCAATGTTCCATTTTTTTTAACCCTCAAATAGGATGCAGTTGGTTATCCATGGCCTGGTAACTTCTTGCAAAAGACTCTAGAAATAATCAAGGACAAAATTTGCATTCATTTAGACGCGTGGGAATTTCCCACTATGGATTTGTTAATGGGCAAATCATTCAATTAATTTTGTGTTTTTTTAAAATAAAGTAACAGAGGGGGTTGATGAGACAATGCAATTGATGCAGTACACATCAAGTTCCAAAGGTATTTGATTAAATACCACCTAATAGATGCAATCTGCATCAAATCCATGGAATAAAAAAGGGTCCATAGCAGCATGGGAAGAAAAACAGCAAACTTCATCAGAACCGTAGAAGGGATAGTGGAGACTGTGGATAGACCAGAAGGGATGTCTGCTTTGTTGTCAAGATAACTTTTTTAAAAAAAATGGCAAGTTAATAAAGAAACAACAAATTGAAACAAAAATACAACCACACCTGTGCAAAATAAAAGGTGTGTGGGAATGTCCACCTGAAACGGCAAAATGTATCCCAAGGGTTAATTATGTGTCTTATGCACATGGGAGTTCCCACAGCTAAACTTTCGACTTGGTGAAAGTGAGTGGAATTGAAGTTAATCAATGCCAGGACAAGTTCAGCCAGCCAAAGGTGTTGAAAGTACAATGGTTGGATCGCTTTTCAATTTAATCATCAGACTATCCTGATATTGGATGCCCGGAACAGTCTTTTCCCTTAGCCCTTGTAAGAGACAAATAATGGCCATCATATGCTCAGGGCACCTCACCTCGTCATTTGACTAGATGCATCACAAACCTCTAGACTTGCTGCCAAGTTTAACATTTTCATGCAATTACTCCCCCCATCCTAACTTGTATTTCCTACCCATCCCCCAAATGTTCTTGGATCTTTTTGTTTCAATTTCTTGTGAATCAAAAGATTTCTTTAAAATAAATAGTTGGAGCAAAGCAATGACACATTATTCATCTCAACAATTTAAGTCTAAGCCTTATCACAGATAATCCTGCTTCTCAATTTAAATAATTTTGATTTTGGCTTTTCCAGTTCCAATGAAGTATCCTTGTTCCAATTTTCTTTCTCTCCCCACTGATGTTGCTGACCTGTTGAGCACTTCCAGCTTGGTGTTTTTATTTCAGACTTTGCAGTTTTTGTGTTCCTAGTACAATAAAACCTTTCTTATCTGAATTCAAGTAACCAGCATTTTCAAGCAACCAGCAAAAGAAGAAAATAAATGAAAAAAACAAATTTAAAAAAAATAGGTTAAAAAATGTACGTTTAAAATTGTAAATGTTCTCAGAAACAACACGTACACCTTTGGTGAAGATGAGAACAAATGTTCAGCAGCGGAGCACCTTGGTCTTGCTTTGCATGTCGCAGCTATTTGAATAAAGTTGTGTGAAATAGCAATGGCGTTGCCCAGGATGAAAAACTGGTTGATGCCGCTTGCCGTTTGGGTGACTCTCTTAAAGTGTTTCCTTATCCCGGCTTAGTAAGAGTCACCCTGGTCAGATGCTTTATCTGTAAACTAGGGGGAGGGGAGTGTTATTGTTCGTATTTTGGTGGCTCAATTGAGGGGGAGAAATCTGCAGATGTAGCGGCGGTTAAATGTTTTTAAAGAATGTGACTGAAAATAAAAGTAAAATGCTTTAAGGTCTATATATTCATTCAAGTGAAGTTTGTTCAATGTAAGTATAGTATAGTTTTTTTAGTCTTTTAAAGTGTTTATTCTTAATGCAGGTATATTAGTTAGGCATTGTAAGAGCAAGTCTCAAGCAACCGGAAAATGCAAATTCCCTAAGGTGCCAGATACCAGGGGTTTTACTGTATAAGGTTGTTTGTCAGGCAGGAAGGAAATGTACAGTTAATTTTGTCAGGAGTCACTACTAGGACCAATGCTTTTAAAGCATTTTTTAAAAATAATTTAGAACTGGGTGTTCAGGACACAATCTTCAAACATGATGTCAAAATGAAGTGTAACGAGGAAGATAATAATAGACAGATGGAATTGCACAAACTGGAAGACAATTCTAAAAGGACTACAAGAACAGGTATCAAAGGTTCAAACTAAATTTAAAAACAAAACTGCAAGATCCTTGGCTTCGTGGAGTAGGAATAATGAAATCCTGACAGTCGTTTATAAAACACTGAGTCATCCAAACGTCTAGTTTTAGACGTCACTTTAGAAACGATGGGAAGGCTTTGAATACAGGTTGGAATATATTTATCAAAATGGTTCCAAGGGCAAGAGACTTCAAATCTACAGATCGAGTGGAGAAGATGGGGTGTTCTCCTTGGAGGGTTACGTGCAGATCCAGTAATTATTTACGATCAGGGAAATTGTGAATTAGTGGAAAGCATGATTTGGAGAAAGAGCCAAACATGATACAAGATTTTTTTTACATTTTGCACTGATGCCAGGGTAATAGTGGAAGCAGATTCAAATGTTGCTTTCAGAAGGGAACTGAATAAGTACAGCAAGTCCTTGAACAAAATACTGAGCCACACTTTGTAATTGCTTGGGTTGGAACCCAATGCTGCCTCTTAGTTTTTGCTTTTCAAACAGTTTGAGCAGTCAGTGCACCAGCAACACCACGACCTGAGGCAACACCAGGACCCTCAGGAATTTCTTGCAACACCCCTGCCTTCTGAGATGATGACGACCAAGCTGCCTCTCTATCCCTATACTAGCCATCACTACTATGACCACCATCACTCAACTGATGCACCAAAATTGATTAAATAAATTTTATTTGCTTTCATTAAAATTTCTTAAATGTGTGTATAGCACACAATTATTTCAATGTTTAATACTAGAAGTGTTTTGTGCCATTATTTAGAAGTTTGGCGATGCATTTGTGACCAGAAATAAACCATAGGAACTGAAATCTTGTTTTGTTTTTTTTTTAAAATTGCGCACATAAAATTGGTTTTGTTTAACGTCATTACACTTAAAGTAGCATTTTCCAAGAAAGTGTGAACAGCGTGAAGTGAGGACCTGCTGTCCATGAGCAGCAAGTATTTGCAGGGATGTGTGAATAAAGAGAAGCAGGATTAGTCAGATTGCAAATGCAGGGATCCTGCACAACTCACTAGGCCTAAAGGCCTCCTTCCCTTCTATAACTTGTCTGAATTATAATGATGTACAGCTTTTGTATATAATGTGGATGCATGTATGCAATTTACAGTAATGCTGACATTTTTTTTCCACTTCAACCAACCCCGCACAGATGAACTGCAACAGGAAATGCACAAGAATTGAAATTGTTAATGGTTTATATTTATGAAAATAAGCAGGATTCTACCCAGAACACACTGGTTACTCACAGACTTCTTCCTTGTTCTTTGCATGCAAGGCAAGATTTCGAAGAAGGCCAGTCAAAGCTTTTAATACGCTATCGTTATTGCTCTTCAAACAGTCGATAAGAGTGTACCATGTTCTGTCCTGATCCATTGTCAATCGACTCAACACAGAGGCCCACTGATAATTTAGAAACACAAAACTTAGACATAATTCCAGATCAAAAATCTAGAATTCTTTAATTAAAAAAAAAATCAGGATTGCCAATAATTACTTATTGTAAAGGGCAGCTGACTTGATAAAGAAGGGGAAGTCTATTTCCCTTATTTTTCAGACTTGTCACCCAATATAGAGGCAGGCAAGGTTCAATGGCCAGGATTCTAAATCAGTGGACTGAACCACTGAATAGATGAAAATATAATTTGCAGACATTCTCCCAGGATTTGACAATTGCTGTGGAGTCCTACAGGACCATGCTAATGCTCTGCCCATAGTTAGACCACTCCTCCAGCAGCAGTATCTTCATTTCACTGGCGACCAGCACCAGGTCATGGCATAATTAGCTCTCACCTAACAGTACAGGGTAGAAGAGTGAAAGAAGGAAGTGAAGTCATGCTCACAACATGAGATGTGTCAACTCAATAGAAAAGTATTACATTCTTAATAGTTTTAGATTTATTGTCAGAGTACATACATGACATCATATACAACCCTGAGGTTCCTTTTTCCTGCGGGCACAGCAGAATTACCAATAATTGGTAGTGCAAAAAAAAACTACACAGCACAAACATGTAAACAAACTGACTGTGCAATACAGAGAGAACAAAAATAAAAATAATTAAAGTGCACAAGAGTCCTTAAATGAGTCTCTCTGAGTTTGATGCTGAGGACTCTGATGGTGGAGGGGTAGCAGCTGTTCCTGAACCTGGTGGTGTGAGTCTTGTGACACCTATCCACTTTGCTGATGGCAGCAGTTAGGACAGAATGTATGCTGGGTGATGAGGGTCCTTGATGATTGCTGCTGCTCTCCGACAGCAGCATTCCCTGCAAATGTATTCAATAGTGGGGAGTTTGTACAAAATATATAAAGAGGATGCTCCCCCTATATGTGTAAATGCATGCACACTATATCACAGCACAGGTTGTTAAATGGAATAAGCTGGAAGGATGGTTCCTTACCCGGAAGTCTCCTGCTGTAACATTCTGCAGAGCTCCCAAGGCAGCTTCAGTTGTCTGTAGGTTAATATTACTACTCTCCAGGAGTTGGATGTACTTTTTAACAATGGTGGGGTTCCACAGCCACTCAATTCCTTTTGGACTTTTTGAAACTTCAGAAAATATTGTCATATCTGTATTGAGCTAAGAAAATAAAATTAAACATAATCAAATGGGAAGTGGGCCAAGGAATGGCAGAAATTTCATTCAGACACTTTGGCAAGTCAAACCCAGGCAAGACTTGCAAAGTAAATGGAGGTGGTTTTTGAGCAGAGACTTTGCAGTACAGGTGCATAGCTCCCTGAAGGTGGCAACAATGGTAGACAGAGTAGTGATGGTGGCATGTAGCACAGGAGTTGGGATGCCACGTTACAGCTGATTAAGACTGTGGTGAGGCCACATTGGAATGTTGTGGGGAGTTCTACTCATCCAGCACAGGAAGGAGGTCATTAAATTGGAAAGGGTGCAGAAAAGATTCACAAGGATATGTCTATAACTGGAAGACTCACGTTAGAGGAAGATGCTGAAAAGGCTGGAACTTTTTTTCCCCTGATAGGTTTATAAGATCATGAAAGCATAGAGAAAGTGAACGGTCTTTTTCCCAGGATAGGGGAGTTCAAAATTTGGGGGATACGTTTGAAATGAAGAGAGGAAATATTAAAAAGGTGCGCAAGCTGTAAAGGAGAGTACAATTGTGTGTTTAAAAGACATTTAGACAGGTACTTTGTTTGAAAAGGGCCAAATTGGACCAGCTAAGATGGACAACAAAGGACTCCTTTCCATGCTGCATAGCCCTATGGCTTGGGTCTATGCATATCCATGTTTTATTTCTAATTTAATGTAATAGTTGGCCAAAAAATTGAAAAATTTTCTTTTCTATTAATTACCATCAACATACTATCCATTTCTTCCACTTGACATGAAGTGAAAACACACCCACCCCTTTCCCCATGTGACATAATAGGCAAAAGATCTCTTACCTCTTTAACTTTCCGACCCTGAGGAGTGAAACATCCCACAACATCTTCCCTTTTTGCACTTTTGTCATTCCTGCCAGGGCCCTCCAACCGGTTCTGGTAATAGGATGGTATTTCTTCATAAAGACGATAGGACAAATTGCGCAAAACACAAGTGGAATTCTCCAAACTCTTTAAAAAAAAAGGAAAAAGAGCAAAATTTGCTGGGGTACAGCATCTGAATCAGACAATGACAAACATAACCTCCCCCCTCCCCCCCCAAGAATGGGTGGAAACTGCTTATCTAGATTGGTAACGTCTGTTTTTTCTCAACACCTCAGCTAGTTATCTCTGTTTACAAATGAACAACATTATCAATTACCTATCAAAAAGCAATCACTGCTTTCTAGAGTGAAGTGAAAGAGTTTGGATACGCGACTTGCGTAAGAGAGCCCCAGCCCACCCCCCCCCTCCACCCCCACACACATTCACAGTAAAGTAAACCTCTGCACAGTATCACAATTTTCACTGGAATGTTATTCACTGTTCAGCCAAGCAAATTTTGCTTGGGAGATGATAATAACCAAAATCTTCAAATTTGTGTTTTCAACCTGGATTCAAACAATTAACCGGTAAACTAGAAGGAAATTGAGTGCACGTCTCTATAAGATCATCTAAGAGCCCATGTACTGTACTCACAGAACTGCAATGGACAGACGGAATAATAAGCAGTTTTAAATTTTCATGTGAGGGAGGTTTGGTTTTATTCAAATATTTGTAAATTATCACGTTTTAGAAGCAATTACACATTACAATGAAACAAAAAAAGGAACAAATAATATGGAATTTCCTGCCCAGTTTATATTCAATCATCATTTTTTTCTGATTATTGAGTGGTGTTTGACCAACTCCTGCGATGGTCTGATCTCAGAGGCTAAGCAGGCTCAGGCCTGGTCAGATCTTGGAGGGGAGACCATCTAGGAACACCAGCTGCTGTAGGTTTCTGTGAGGTGCACTGGACAAAATGGTGACTCTCTGTCTGTCTGTCTTATGGTAGGCAAAAGTTAAAGAATTTCATGTGTGTTACATGTCAATAATGGAACCCTTTCCTTTAGTTATTGGGAATCAGGAGTGATATCTCCATAGACTAGAATTGTCTATGGTTATGGGACAGTAGCATTGTAAAGGTAGTTTTTTTTCAGGGCTATTCCTGAGACCCACAACTGATCTATCAATGTCCTTCCCGATCACAAGGTCAGAAGTTGGGATGCCCGAGAAATTCCATTTGCTAATCTTTAAATAAACAATCCATGCAATCATGCCAAACGAAATGGCATTTGAGCAGATTAATGATTACAAAATAAAAGATGCATCATGAGCACAACAGCAAGAATCTCAGCCCCTCCCCAAGATGGCAACTGCATTCATTCATTAAATCCATTGCCAATATCTTTGGAGTCAGTAATGGGCCAATAACTGAATCAGCCACTCAAGAACACAAAAGATGAAATATTTCCCAGTAAGTGACCTATCTCCCGATTCCTCAGGCCGTTCCTCCATCCACAAGGTTAGGCAAGTTCTGAAATATTGTCCATGTCCTTCTAGCAATACTCTAGAAGCTCACAAGACAACCACTAGCAGGCATCTCATCTACACACTAAATGCTCAGTCCTTTCACCATCAGATCATCGATTCCACTTTCAAATTGGACTGCAGCGAATGGCCATAGCATTTCTCCAAACGGTTTCAGAAATCCTCAAGTCCTCTCGTATGAGATCCCAGAAAGGGCTGCTGTCATTCAAGAAACTTGCTCACCACCAGCTTCTAATGGGCTCATTGAGTTGGGAAATAAAGGATTATGGAAGATTCAAGACGAAGGGAGAAAAATGATAGGCCAATTAGTTTTAACATTTTGTCAGAAAACTATTGGAGATCAAGGATTCAGCTCTTAACAGCTCAAAAATTCTCAACTGAGTAGGGAGCCATTGGAAATTGTAAACTGAAGCTCATGGCTGATCAGCACAATTTACTTTTTTGACATGAGCAGGGAAATGGATGCTACTGACATGAACTCCAGAAGTATTTGATCCCTCACAAGAAATCACTAAAGGTGAACTCTCAATGGAACTAACCGTTGCTTTCGGTAGAATTTATATTCATGTACATTAAACATGTGCAACAGAATATTACTTGCTGTAGTTGAACATTACTCAATGAAAACTGCAATAATATGTATACATTAAAGATAGATAAACATGAAAGATGTGCAGCTATTAAATATTCACAATTTTCATAGTTCAAAAGAAAAGACATTACAATAGTGCAGACAGTCCTTTTGTGATATCAGAGTAGTCTATGATTAATGTAACAATGGGAGATTCAAGAGCCTTGTGGCCATTGGAAAGAAAATATTGTTGAACCTAGAGCTGCTGGTCTTTAGTACCCTCTACCCAAAGATAACACTATGAAGAGGTTGTGTCCAGATTGATTAGGGTCTTTTGTGATGTTGGCTGTCTTTTTTTTAAATTTTTTTTATTTTTCACACAATAAACCATATTGACCAAAATACATACAGACATTTTTCTCTTGAATATATAGTGTCATTTTCACCCCTCCCTTCCCTCCCTCCCTCCCTCTCCCCCATCCCATTTAGTCAAAGTTCAATCTATAAGATACATTAAATCCGTTAAACAATGTCGTCACAATAAAATAAACAAGAAATTTTTATTACTTTTATGAACTGAGTCAGTTCATTTCATTGTCTTCTCCTTCTGTCATTTTAGGTGCTGGAGGTTCATGGTAGGATTTCTCTATTGTATTTCATGTATGGTTCCCATATTTGTTCGAATATTGTGATGTTATTTCTTAAATTATATGTTATTTTTTCTAATGGAATACATTTATTTATTTCTATGTACCATTGTTGTATTCTCAAGTTGTCTTCTAATTTCCAGGTTGAAATAATACATTTTTTTGCTACAGCTAGGGCTATCATAATAAATCTTTGTTGTGCTCCATCCAAATCGAGTCCAAATTCTTTATTTCTTATATTACTTAGAAGGAAGATCTCTGGGTCTTTTGGTATATTGCTTGTTGGCTGCCTTCTTGAGACAGTATCTCATATCGATATCTTCAATGGATGGGAAGTCAGAGCCTGTGATAGACCTGGACCTTTCTGCAGTCTTCTGCATTACTGGGCCCTCAAATTACCAAACCAGGCTGTGATCAGCAATATCCTTTCCGCAGTGTACCTGTAAAAGTCTGGTAGTATTCAAAGACATGTCAAATCTCTTCAGACTACTTAGAAAGTACTGGCGTTGGTGTACCTACTTCAGGTGATCTCTATGTGCTGGGCCCAAAAGAGATTTTCTGAAACATGCACTCCCAGGAATGTGAAGGTACAACTCTCTACTTCTCTGTCCCACCCATGCAGACAGGAGTGTGGTCCCCTCAGCCTCCTCTTCCCAAAATCAACAATAAGCTCCTTGGTCTTGATGACATTGACAGCAAGATTGTTTTTCAGGCACCTCCCAACCAGGTTTTCTCTTCTATATTCTGATTTATATTTCCAGCTATTTGGCCAACAACAATGGCTTCGTCAGCAAATTTATAGATTGTGTTGGAGCCAAACTAATGGCAACGTACACCAGGCAAGGAAATTATTTGATGAACAGAAAACCCTGGAGTGGAGCCAAATGCAAACATGCTCATTGGCACAACACAGTTGGTGTTGTCCTGCCAGCATCTGTGATGGGGATATAATTAATCATTTGTCCATTTGTATTCAAGGATGCTGTCTGACCTTCTGAGTCCCTCCAACAATTCTTTGCCTACCCAAGATCCCAGCATCTCCAAATTGTGCATTCCTCTATTCATTTGTCGTCTCCAGCATCACCAGGTACTTTGGATAATTGTTCGGGGTATGGACAGAGGCATGTGATGGTGAACAGTGTAAAACAGCAGGGCCGTGGAGGAAAACATCAAAACAATCCACTTCATAACAAACACCAATTTCCAAAATTATTTTACATAGAGCACATTTTTGAATGTTGCTCTTCTGACACCAAAGAAATGAGCTGGGCTCATGAACACAATTTAGGGGTAGACTGGCCACCACTCACCAGTTAAAGTATTTGTTTGCAAATGTTGGTTAAAGATAACCTACCTTGTCTGTTGTATTCTTGTCATCAAGGCAGTGCTGGATGTAAAAGACTAGCGAGTCAACTAAACCTTTGCAATGCCGCATTTTCTGACGAGTTTCCATATTTCCTGAACTTAGATTCCTGAATAAATTATGAGATGATTAATAGTTTTATTCTTTACACTGAAACAATGAAGAAAAATATACCTCTGAAAGGGAATCATCAATTTTGAATTGCATGAATTATTCAGTTAATTGTTTCCCTCACCACAATCCGAAAGCCCTTGAAAGCAACTAAATGGCATGGATAGAATGGAATTTCTATATCCTGATAGCAATTACTAATACTACCATCACTGATACATGTTGTGGATAAATGATATTTTCAGATAACTCACATCAAACTCCTTAATTTTCCAGACCATTCATTTATCTACCCTTGCAATACAAGGCAGCTGCCTTCATTGAATATCATTAATAAATAATTGCCAGTTTTGTATTCAAGTTCACAAAACTAGGGTGAAATTGTTTCGCCGTGACTTGTCAAATACGGGTATACTCAAGATTAAATGCCCTTATCCTCCTTTGGCCACCTTTAACGCTTGATCAGAGTATGACTATTTTTTCTTCAATGTACAGTACAACTCCAATTATCCGAAATCGGATTATCCTCAGTTATCTCAAATATTTTGGACCCAGAAATGATGTCTTTTTGGCTCTGAAATTTTTTGTTAGATAATTGAGGCTTTCAGAAATTTAAAAAAAAAATCAGAAATCCTCATTTTGAAGTTGAAAATTTTGGATAAATGAGGATATCCGAAACAAAACAAAATCCTCGGTTATCCAAAACTTTTTCGGAGCCGAACGGACATCGAAAGTTGAAAAAAAATGTTGCAGTTTTGAAAAACCTCCGAGTAGAATTTTGAGCTTTTGGGATTGGATTTGTTCAGGTTGTTTTTTGGTGAGAATGAAACATTATTTCATGCTTTAAAAAGCCTTCCTTTGTGGTTTGTTGTTGTTTAAACACTGTTCCAGGTGATTTGCTGTTGTTTCTTAAAAAAAACTGACCAGTTATCTGAAAATATTGTTTATCCGAAATAGACCCGGTTCCGACCATTTCAGATAGTCAGAGCTGTATTGTAAATGAAGCTATGATAACTTCTCAAGTTACTTGGTTCCTTCTTGCTACGAAAGCCCGGGACTAAAAACAGCATCTTTCTTCAAATTTTGAATAATTCACTTTTAGTAATTTAGATACAAAATGAACTTATAATAAGTAACAATGAAGCTGTGATACATGTGCCTGATGTGAAATCATTACCGAATGTAGCCAGTTGTATTATAGAAGACGTTATCTTCTGAAGAAAACTGGTGGCGGTCATTACTATTCCTACTCCAGCCTGAGTAAGGAGAAATAATTTCTTCAGTGACTTCATCCATTGTCCCTTTTGCAAGGGTGTCCTTCAGATTCTCATTGGAAGACAGATTCCACAAAATTCCTACAGAGACAAAGTTCAGTGCAAGAGTAAATTTGTGCAGTGTGAAACTATCTTTCCCCTACTCCACACCAATCGAAATATTCCAGAAAATTGCCAGAGCCCTCGATGGTACTCTTGTATTCCACACAAGGTAGTGGTTTATAATGGAGGATCTTTCTGGCATGATATTAGAGTCATTTGGATTGCAGAGTTTTTTCCTCCCCCAAAATACACGGGGGATGACAATTATTTATTGGTAGTTTGAACATGAAACTCAACTTGTCAATTGTCCCAACAAGATATTTGTCTCCTGCAGCACTGATCCACCTGCAGTGGATCATAACAGACTGGTAAAAATGTAAACGCATCAGAAATAACAATAAGGGAAAAATATTTCTGAAAAGGGAATCACTAATATCAAATGGCATGAATTATTCAGTATCCTGTGTTTCGATGCAACTTTTAATTAGCAGATATTAAGTTTCCACCATGGAATTCATAATCCAAGTGTAAAATATACAAACCCACAACCTGCTGGAGGTACATTGAATAAAACATGAGGTGACTATTTAGTTTCACATTAAGCTCATCAACTTCACTTCTCACAACTTGCTTCCCTCCCAAATGGGCTCCAATCACTAATGCAGTTAAGTTAATTGACAATAATTTATTGAAAAAGTCTCTTGTAGTTATTTACATGGTGCAGGGCCATTTACAGTGTTGTTGCTCTAATATTACAGATACTGTTAAATGCACAAGAGGTGGATCCTACTTCAAAGAAATTCTACATTAAACCTGCAAGAAAACTTATTTGTTGGCTTATACTTTTCAAGTATACACCTCAGATACTTTGATCATGAGAAGCCTTAGATCAACTTTGCCTTTGGGAATACAGGACAACACAAACATCCATTTGCTTTGGAGGTACACAATATGGGAAAATTGCACATGCCTCAAGGAAGTTGCCCCACCTTGAGTGCCCCTCCCCCCCAAAACACTTGATATTCCAACAACAGAATGCATAATGTATTCAAATCTGACTGTCCTACTCAATGTGGTGAATGAAAGGTCGTTGTATTCAAATGAACTTGAGGTAGTTTTGTTACTTTAATATTGAAGAGTTAGACTGGAGGTGGACACAAATTTTAAAGCAAAGGAGCAAAATAACAAGGTGTACTGGTGAACATTTTTAAGCAATCCTTTCTCTTTCAAAGCACTGAATCACATGAAAAGAAATCTAAATTTTTAACTAGAAAGGACATTAATCTCCTGTGGATGGTGCCAAATGTGTATAAAAATAAGTCATCAGTCACATTTATACACACAATTCTCAAAGTAAATAGTATCCAGCATCTGAAAGGAAAGTACAATCTGTATCAATATTCCCACCTCTGTAATTTGTGGATTAGCTTGGATCAAGATTGACAGTTAAAGCTAAGCAATGGTAGTAACTCTTTTATTGCCAGTTTGCCCTCTTTAAGGTGATAGTGCAATGGTTAAGCTGCCTGACTATATGTAATATCAACCCTTTCCCTAAAGTTTCCATAAAGGGTCAAGGCCAGAGAGGATGACTGATCATTTCTAGCCACAGATCTTGTCTGACCTGCTGAATTCCTCCAGCAATTCTTTATCAACAATCCACTGACCAGAGTTTAAATTCCACCTTCGCAGAAATTAAATTCAATTAATTCTCTATAATTGGAGGGGAAAAAAACAGCTATTCTTGGCAGTGGGGAAAAAATACACCAGATTGATTTTTTTTAAAAAATCCATAGAGTTCACTTTTCCTTCATGTGTGGAAATCTGCCAGTCTTACCCTCACCCTTCCAAATCAGACCCATAAAATGTCTTCTCAAATGGCCTATAAAGGCACTTGGTTGTCATCATCAACTTGTCAAAGTTCAATTTGATAAGTTAATACATATGGGTCCTCACCAGATGCAAGAAAAGACACTGAAGGATCAAGAAAGTTAAATATCATAAATAATTACTGTTATACAAATGGAACTGGTACTTGTTCACAAGGACTGATACAAAGAAAAGGAGAAAATCTGAAATTCCCCAAACCCAACATGAAGCCTTTTTTTTGGAAAAAGAACAGAAAATGCTGGAAATACTCAAGATCACCAGGGTTAGTATAGTAATTAGCATAACACTCTATTACAGTGCCAGCGACCAGAGTTTGAATCAGCCCCTATCTGCATAGAGTATATACATTCTCCCCTCATCCCTATAGGTTTCCTCTGGGTGCACCAATTTCCTCCAAAGAGGTGCGGAGTTAGTGGGTTAATTGGTCACATAGCTTTATTTGAGTAGTGCAGGCTCAAGGGCCGGAAGGATCTATTACCATGTTGCATCTCAATGTTTATATCGAATCAGGCAGCACTGGAGAGGAAAGAATTATTAACATGTCAAGTCAATGGGTTTTCATCTACTTGAAACCTGTTCCTACTTCCACAGAAACTCTCTGATTACTTCCAGCATCTCGATATGTGTGGTTTATGGAATCATCTTCCTAATTTCAACTGCATACTAAATGTCCTCACACTGCCTCCTCCACCTGCCCCCCCCCCCCCCCACAAACACTGAGCAATTAAGGTCTACCTGTTCCTCAGGCATTAGCGGAGGCAAGCCCCACAGACCGAGGAAAGCCCTAAAGCAAAACCCTACCAATGCAGGAAATCCAAAATCAAAACATAAAAAGTTTGAATACTAAATGAGGTCAGGCATCATCAGTAGTAAGACGATATTTGGTTGGTATTGCAGGTCAATCACCTTCCACCAGAAATTGGAAAAATTAGAAATACGACAAGAGTAATGCAGAAGATAAATTGCGGGGGGTTAGAGAAAATGCTCAGTCATAGAGTGGAGATTGAATGACAAGTTCTGGCTGAAAAATAGTAGGAAAGGCTAGTGAATAACAAAATCTATGACTGAAGGTGTAAACTAATGAAACTTGAAATGCCAGAATAGGACAGAGAGGGGGAAAAAAGTAATGCTAGAGATGGGAGACAAGACTGGGAAGGATAATTACCCAAAATTGTTGATTTCAATGTTGAGACCTGAAGGCATTTCCAAAGGTGAGATGCTGATCTTCAAGCTTTGCTGAAACATTTTAGGAGGCAAGCAAGAGGAGTGGAATGGGGAATTTACCCGAGACCCAATGGAAACTCATATTCATCCTTGCAAATCGTCTAGTGGTGTTCCACAAAATGGCCATTGAATCTGAATTAGGTTTGGCAAAATTTAGAAAATCCCACCAGCACAACAGGGAAAATACTAATTTAGAAATACAGTCATGCGCTACATAAAGTCCATTTGGGCAACAACATCGGGCTGCAAATATGTCAGTGGTCCCATAAGGTTATCAGAAATGCTGATCAGTGATTGGGGACCTAGCAGATGCAACCAGACATAGCAAACGCAATAGTTTCTCGCACGCATATCTCATGTCTTTTGTGTACAAAACAATTGCGCTGCCAGGGGTATAATGGTACAGTACATATATAACTTGTAATACATGTCTTGATAGATATAATAAATACCTACGTTACTGGCTTATGGATGTACTGTACATTACATTGTTATTTTGATGTGAACTTTCCCTAATTACAAATAAAAAGTTTACCATATAAAACTGTATTCTTCAACTTCAACCAGCATCCAATCTCATGTAACAGCATCGAGTGTTGTAGCATTCGTTTAATTTGCTTTCAAAAATATTACAGGCCAATACAGGTACACTACAGTATCCTATACAGCTTTGCTAAGTAAATAATATGGTGTTCACATCACATCCAAATCACATAACATCCTATTTCATAGAACGTATCGTGGACATTAAGCGACATGTGACTTTAGCACAAAAAATGTTTCTTCTCAAAGGAGTGTAGGGCACCTGAATGAAGATAAGGGTGATGTGGTTTAAAAAAAAGGTCATATTTTGCATATCTCCCAATACCATGGGGTTAGGATGCAAGAGCAAACTGAAGTATCAAAGAACAAAAAGGACCTTCTAGAATGAAGAAAGGGAAAAGTGGGGAGAATAATGTGCTTGGTGGTGGGATCACAAAGAGAGTCCTCACTGAACCCAGGTCTTTAAAGATACATTAGCAATCTGAAAAAATTCTTCACAAATTTGGCTGCCCTGAAAAATTCACCACTTTTCTATGCAAGCCATAGCCTGATTCTAACCAGTCGGTCTGACACAGACCCAATCCTGGCTGAAGTTGAGCAAGACAGTTTCATGACAGGAATTTCTTTCCAATCTGTCTGACTGAAGCATTGTGCCTCACCGTTAAAAGGAGAGCTAGTCTTCAGGAAACTCTCATTTGTGCCCAAAACCAAGATTACTTCATTCTCAGTCAGAAGGTGCAGAATGCAGATAATGTGTGTGTACCTGCACACTGAAGGCAGCGTTCCAAGTCATCAATGAACCACTCACTGTAACAATGAGTGCAGGACCTTGAAAAAGATGGATAATTTTCCATATCTTGGGAGCCATTTTTGGCAAGGGTTAAGAGAAGTGATGAAATTCATTATTGGCTCTTGGGCATCATTACAACCTTGGGCCTCTGATGGAAAAATGTTCAGAGAATACGATTTCAAATTGAACACCAATGAGTGATCAACCAGGCAGCGCTGATCCTCATTCATGGTGTGCTTTGGAAACACAAACCACCAAGTACAAGCATATCAAATTACACGAGTCAATAAAAATTTTCCTTCCTGAACACTTTTGTGTATATTTTTTGGATTTTGGGCTGCTGATCACAATCACCTTAAAATATTCCCCTCATTTTTTTTCTAGATATAATCCATTTTTGTAGCGTCCTGTCATATTTTAAGTCTACTTCAAGAATACAAAACCATGAAATGCAACATGTCATTGAAAATTCATTTTCTGCATTCGCACTTGGACATCTTCCCTGCTGATCTTGGTCCAGTCAGTGATGGACATGGTGAAAAGTTATCCCTGGACATTGCAACCATGCAAAACCAGTATCAGGGCAACTAGAATCCGTCAATGCTGGCCGACTATTGTTGAATACTGACTCAAGAGGTATCAGATGCTGAGTACAAATGAAAATCAGCTTGAAGTTGCCCATCATAATCCCCAATTTTTTCATAGTAGCAAAAGGTTGCTGTCCAGTGTTATTGGAAAGGTACGTGTCACCAAGTGCACCAAATCCTTTGGAAATGCCCATTAATCCACAAAGCCCCATCCCAAGCCAGAATGAAGCTCTAATTACAATCAGCTCAGCTGATGGGCAACAGATTTCCACAGTGAGCATTCTATTCTGTCCCATTAGAACATCAGATTACCAGGAGACCAGAGAAAATGCTTCAAGAACATTTTAAATGTATCCTTGGGAAGATATTCATTTTAATGCAATTTACCCTTCCTATCAGTGTTAGTGGTAAATCTTTCCAATCTTCTAAGTCATCTTGTAATTTCTTCATTAATGGCTGATAATTTAATTTGTATAGATGGCCTAGGTTATTATCTAGTTGAATACCTAGGTATCGGATTATTTGTGTTTGCCATTTAAATGGTGATTTTTTTTTCTTAACCTTTGTGAAATCCACATTATACATGCAATTTGGACATGTGAGAAAGTGGAAAAGTTTTGGGAAGATCTAAATCAGGTATTAAATAAAATCACAAAAAGCAACATACCAAAAAATCCAGAGATCTTTCTTCTAAGTAATATAAGAAATAAAGAATTAGGCCTCAAACTGGATGAAGCGCAAAAAAAGATTTATTATGATAGCCTTAGCTGTAGCAAAAAAATGTATAATGTCAACTTGGAAATCAGTAGAAAACCTGAGAGTGCAGCAATGGTACATAGAAATGAATAAATGTATTCCATTGGAAAAAATAACATACAATTTTAAAAATATCACAGTATTCGAACAAATTTGGGAACCGTACATGGAACACAACAGAGAGGACCTACCGCAGACCTCCACTCCCTAAAATGATAGAATGATGAAATGAACTGACCCAGTGTGTAAAAGTAGATGACACATTTTTCTTGTGTATTTTCATTGTGTGATGACATTGTTTAATGGTTTTATTGTATTGTATATGTTGAACGTTTAATGGGTTTGGAGGAGGGTGGGAAGGAGGGAGGGAAGGGAGGGCGGTAAAAGGGGAGAAAATGACACTGTATATTTTAGAGGGAAATGTTTGTGTGTATTTTGGTTAATATGGTTCATAGTGTGAAAAATAAAAAAATATATAAAAAAGAACATTTTAAATGTTTGGGGTGGGAGGGGGTGGGGGCAGGAATGTAACATCCTCACCAACCTTTGAAAAGCCCAAGCCAGTCTCCAATTACAATGAAGAATGCCCACATGGAACCTCAGCAAAAAAAAAAATCCAAGCATTCACATTTCTAAAATAATCCAGGATACAAGCATTTTAAAATATAGCTTTTATATTGTTACAATTTCACACCGAGTAGCTGCCATGATGCAGACTACAATTTCAGTATTAACTCCCCTGGCTCCAAATGAATAACCTCTCTTCCATTAATTTCATACCCCACCCTTAGCATTAGGAGGCAGAAAGTACCTTCCTCTGTTGTGCAAACTGTCTGCTGATGCGCTCCAAGTAACTTGACCATGCAATTTACATAAAACTTTTTCTACATCCCCATCCCTGTAAGGATAAAAGCCTGTACATCTTTGAGCACAAGGGCATTTGGTGACTAAAAATAACCAAATATAACCACAAACTTTTAAAAAAAGAGCATTTTTTCATTTGTGACCCTTATAAATAGTGTTCCTTAGTAGAAGGGAAGTGAACAGTCTTATGAGACTGGTGAGGGATGTACATTTTATTCCTTATCACATCCTTATCACATCCCATGCTAGCGATGCGATGCTAGTGCAGGACACAAGATCTCCAACAGATTCCAAAATAAACGAAAATAAGATTTCCCACCAGTTAAGTCTCCCAGCACAAGGAAGGAAAGATGGGTTGTCAGTGGTCCAAATTGAATGGAAAATTGACTACACATTGGCTTTGGCTTGGCTTGGCTTGGCGGACGAAGATTTATGGAGGGGTAATGTCCACGTCTGCTGCAGGCTTGTTGGTGACTGACAAGTCCGATGCGGGACAGGCAGGCACGGTTGCAGCGGTTGCAAGGGAAAATTGGTTGGTTGGGGTTGGGTTTTTCCTCCTTTGTCTTTTGTCAGTGAGGTGGGCTCTGTGGTCTTCTTCAAAGGGGGTTGCAGCCCGCCGAACTGTGAGGCGCCAAGATGCACGGTTGGAGGAGAGATCAGCCCACTGGCGGTGGACAATGTGGCAGGCACCAAAAGATTTCTTTAAGCAGTCCTTGTACCTCTTCTTTGGTGCACCTGTCTCGGTGGCCAGTGGAGAGCTCGCCATATAACACGACCTTGGGAAGGCGATGGTCCTCCATTCTGGAGACATGACCCACCCAGCGCAGTTGGGTCTTCAGCAGTGTGGATTCGATGCTTGTGGACTCCGCCAGCTCGAGTACTTCGATGTTGGTGATGAAGTCGCTCCAATGAATGTTGAGGATGGAGCGGAGACAGTGCTGATGGAAGTGTTCTAGGAGCTATAGGTGATGCCGGTAGAGGACCCATGATTCAGAGCCGAACAGGAGCGTGGGTATGACATCGGCTCTATACACGCTGATCTTTGTGTGTTTCTTCAGGTGGTTGTTTTTCCAGACTCTTTTGTGTAGTCTTCCAAAGGCGCTAATTGCCTTGGCAAGTCTGTTGTCTATCTTGTTGTCGATCCTTGCATCAGATGAAATGATGCAGCCGAGGTAGGTAAACTGGTTGACCTACACATTATGATATCAGTAAATTGCACCTATAATGATTGAATACTTGTTTACTTAAAAGCTGAACTGAAATGCCAACTACGACATTACTGAACCTCCAGCTTGCCATTAAAAAATGATCCCAAGTTATCCTGGTGCTATCTTTTCAGTTTTAGCATTGGAGAATTGTCAGAGTCCTTTCAGTTGACAATACAAACCCTGCCCACAGCTTGCTCAATCTTTGAAATGCATGTTATAATCCTTTGCAAAGTAATTCTGATCATCAGTCTGGCCCTTTACACTTAAAAAATAAGGTGCAATTGGATTTGCCAGAAAGCAAGAGTACTGCAATTTTTATACTAGCTTAGAGCAAACTTTTAGATCAAAATGTATTAACTGCACATAGTTTTTCATTTCTTCCTCTTAGCCAAAGGATAGCAACCTCTTTTTAAAGTGTCACATTTGGAATATAAATAAATCATAAGATGACCAAGAATATTGAAACACTTGGATGACAAACCTGTTCCAGAAGCCAAACCTACCAGATTGTGTTCACACCCTACTTAGCACTGCCATTTTTCTACTGACACCACTGTTAAATTTACATTTTTTTAAAATTTAGACATACAGTACAGTAAACAAGCGATTTTGTCCCAAGAGTCCATGCAGCCCAATTTACCTACACCCCGGTACATTTTGAACAGAGAGGGTAAACCGGAGCCCCTCCCAGGGAAACCCACACAGACACTGGGAGAGCACACAAACTCCTCTCAGGCAGCATGGGATTTGAACCTTCATCCCAATCACTGGTGCGGTTTTGGTCCTGCACTAATCGTAACACCAACTGTGCCATCACCAATCAACCCAGGATATTTGCAGGACATGTGGAGAATAGTGTCATTGGAGAAATGTAATGTATTGCTGGGGGGAAAAAAAACTGCTAACAGTAACATGATACTGAGCATTACAATTACCATTGCTACAATTAGTAGTCAAGGTGATTCAGGTCACATTAAGAGGAGAATGAAGTAGAGCCAGTACTCGCTCATTAGAATCAACAGAATCAGGATTTATTCTCATGAACAACTCATGAAATTTAGTGATTTGTAGCAGTGTCATAGAGCAAACATTCATATTATGACCATCTTTCAAAATTACTATAAAAAATAGTGCACGAAAAGTAAGGCAGTGTCTTTGGTTCATAGATTATTCAGGAATCTGATGGGGATAAAGCTGTCCTTGTGTCATTGAGTGCTTGCTTTTAGGTTCCTGTACCTCCCCTCCCCCCCCCCCCCCCCCCACGATGGTAGCAGAGTGAAGAGGGTTGGCTTGTGGAGGACTTTGAGGATAGAGGCTTTTTTTAAAAAACACCCATGTAGATGTCCTCGATGGAGTCAAGTCTGGAGCCTGTGATGCCACAGGCCAAGTTAACAACACTCTGGTTCTGAGAGTTGGCGCCTCCATACCAGGCAGTGATGCAACTAGCCAGAATACTCACCTGTAGAAGTTTACAAGAATCTTCAATGACATACCAAATCTCCTCAAACACTTCACAATGTATAGCTGCTGGTGAGCCTTCTTTGCGATTGCGTCGACAAGGAGGCTCCAGAACAGGTTCTCAGAGATGTTGACGCCCAGGAATTTGAATTTCTTGACCATTTCCACTACTCGATGAGGGCTGGATCGTGTTCCCCTGACTTCCTCCTGAAGCCCACAATCATCTCCATGGTTTTTATGGCATTCAGCGCAAGGTTGTTGTCTCTACACCATTCAACAAGCTGATCCATCTCCCTTGTGTACGCTTCCTCATTGCTGTTTGTGATTCTACTGACAACTGTGGTGTCATCGACAAATTTATAGATCGCTTTGGAATTGTTCCTGGCCACACAGTCATGGGTGTATAAATGGTAGATCAATGGGCTAAGCACGCATCCTTGGGGTGTGCCTGTGTTGATAATCCGTGAGGAGACATTGTTTCCAATTCATACTGACTGTGGTCTTCCAATGAGAAAGTCAAGGATCCAGTGGTGGGGTGGGGTACAGAGGCCTGGAGTTTGTAGCTTCTTGACCAGCACTGAGGGAACAATGGTGTTGAAGGCCAAGCTGTAGTCAGTGAAGAGCAGCCATATGTATGGATTGCTGTTTTCGAGGTGATCCAGAGCTGAGTGGAGAGCCAGCGATATTGCATCTGCTATGAAGCGATTGTGACGATAGGCAAATTGCAGTGGTCCCAGATCTTTGCTTAGGTAAATATTAATTCTGGCCACGACCAGCATTTCAATTAGGGATAGTACTGGAGAGGAAGATTTGGTGCAGGGTGAAAATGGTGCTGGACGTAAATCACACAAAAGGAATGTGTTTGACTGGATGTAGTTAGACAAGAGAGGTCACAAATTGAAACTTGCAGTTAAAGGATAGAAAGATTGAGTAACTGGTGAATGTAAATGAGTAGAGAGCAGAGGATTGATCAGATAAAGTTATAAGCTGGAGAAGAAAAGATGGAAGATCCGAGGGGAAGACTTTGTTGATGATAATGCAGTTGCACCGCAGGAGAGGATGTACTTCATCCAGACAACAGCTGTACAATGAAGGACTTTTTTCAATTTTATCTTCATAGATTGGAGTCCTAAACAACAACAACTATTGGAGAATCCCTTTCCTACAAAGCTACTTTTGCTTCCTGTGGTCACATCGTCCGTAATTCCACAAGCTCCATGGTCAACTGATAATGAAGAGTTTGTAATGTACATATGCTCAAAATTCTTATTTGTTGCAAGAGAACAGCTACTTGTTATGAAAAAAATCTCAGTAAACTAATTGAATTAAATTAAAAGGGACAATGCACCCACAAGATAAATAATACATATTCACAGCCACCTTGGTGCAAAAAATGTGACTTACAATAGAGCGGTTAGCCCATTATTAGTGGACCAAAGGAATCTGGGACCACTGGTACCAAATCAGTAGGGCACCACCTCTAAACGGCAAACAAATTGTTGACCTGCATGGATGGAAGCTAATTTAATGGCACTGTGGTCAGGAACACTCTTTCCTTCCATTGGCTTGGCTTCGCGGACAAAGCTTTATGGAGGGGTAATGTCCACATCACCTGCAGGTTCATTTGTGGCTGACAAGTCCGATGCGGGACAGGCAGACACAGTTGCAGTGGTTGCAAGGGAAAATTGGTTGGTTTGGGTTGGGTGCTGGGTTTTTCCTCCTTTGTCTTTTGTCAGTGAGGTGGGCTCTGTGGTCTTCTTCAAAGGAGGTTGCTGCCCGTCGAACTGTGAGGCGCCAAGATGCATGGTTTGAGGCGATATCAGCCCACTGGCAGTGGTCAATGTGGCAGGCACCAAGAGATTTCTTTAGGCAGTCCTTGTACCTCTTCTTTGGTGCACCTCTGTCTCGGTGGCCAGTGGAGAGCTCGCAATATAACACAATCTTGGGAAGGCGATGGTCCTCCATTCTGGAGACGTGACCAATAATATGAGAATACATCATGGTAAATTCCTTGAGTCTTTAAAGTCCTGCAGTCTCAGGACTGGTCAGCAATACCACAATACTTGGAGACAAATCGAGAGAAATTATCAAATCATTCTTTCACAGTTAAGCTTGTGAAAGAAAGCCATGGCAAAAATAACACTAGAGATCCATTCCATCAGTCATGTGATAATTTTTATAATATTTTTTTTTTTAAAGACCTAAAACACAGTCCCCCACTAGCCCCCCAAAACACCAATTTACAAATCCTGTACTTTTTTGGAGAGGGGAGACTAAACCGGAGCACCCAGAGGAAACCTCCTTACAGATAACTCTGGATTCTAACCTAGGTCACTGGCACTGTAGTAGCACTGCACTAATTGCTACGTTAACAGTGCCACTCCAATATGGCTGTCATCCACTTATTTGGCCTGTGGCAGCTTTGCAACATAACGGCACAATTAACACCTACCTGTGATGTTGCCCTTTAGTTCTTCGTCTTGGACTTTGATAGCCTGCATCATCTTCAAAATCCCATTCTGCTTGACCAGCTCCTCTTTGTTTATATTATTGTTGTAGATCAGGTTACGCATTGCTGCTGTAGAACTTCTCTGAACCTCCACTGAATCATGGTTGAAAAGGTTCACGAGGTGAGCAATGGCATTCAAGTTATAGGCCTACAAGAAGGGAAGTACCAAATTCAGCAACAATAACTGTAATGAAATGTTACAAAATGCAGAAAAGTAGAAATGTGGGTCACCTTGCAAAAAAATGCCTTTATTCTTCAGAAAAATTAATGGTTACTAGCACTGAAACACTTCAAATCCACAGCCTATAAAAAGTTAAGGTTCATTTGAATAAGTATTTTCCCCTCCCCATGGGAGAGGTAGCCTTTCATATTTAAACAAAAATCGCATGGTGTGATCAATAGTCCCAAAAGGGAAAAAAAACATGTATTGTTTTGCATTGATACAAACTTTGTTTAAAATAAAGCACAACAGAATATGAAACTTCATCTTCACACCATCCAAGGATGCACTCGCCCTTCTAGGTAAAATAGCAACTTACATTTATTGGTTTAGTGTACTACATTCTGTGCTCCTCTCCACAATGTGGTATCTACTTTTCAAAATGACTACTCCAGGAACTCAGCAGGTTGAGGAACATCAGCAGGAGAAATGGAATTGTCGACGAGGTGAGCTGGAAGCCACATGGGAGAAGATCACCCTCCACTAGCTGTCACCACCTTCAGCTGCTCCCTGTTCATCTTGCTCCACTTACCTTCACCCTCTCTTATTGGCACCCCATCCGCCCTGCCCCCCCAACAATGTGTCTCGATGAAGAGTTTAGATCTGAAATATCGAGAATTCTTTCCTCCGCGCGGATGTTGACCTACCAAATTCCCTCAGATTTAAGTCAAGAAGATTTCAAATAAGGCAGTAGTCAACTTTCTACACACCACTCTTACCTGTATTTTAGCATTTGCATCATGGTAGCACAAATGCTGAATGAATCCAGCTCCAACGATCTGATTATTGGCATCATGGCTGCTCAGAAATTGCACAGCTGTCGGCAGGTTCAATGCATCAGCCCTATAGGAAACAGAGTTATAAATTATAAAGCCACTTAACATTTCTGAAAGGTACTGCAATAAAAATTAATCTCCAATGCTCATAACTAACATGTCGGACACAAATTGTACTCCCTCCCCACATTTGTTCTTTTGGCATTGCCCAGAAATTCTAATATTCCAGCAGGAGTCAAATGGATGGCTGCCACAATGGGATATCACCAACCACCAGCTGTTGACTTTCCAGCCAGAGGCAAGGATTTATGGACAGGATTAGGGGGAACTTTTTCCACACAGAGATTGTGGAATGAGCTGCCATTTGGACAGGCACAAAGATCGGAGGGGTATGGAGGGCTATGGACTGGGTGCAGGTCAGAGGGCACAGGCAGAACAATAGCCTGGCACTGACAAGGTGGTGAAGAGCCTGTTTCCATGTTGTAATGTTTTATGATTCCATGGATAGGGAACCAGAGTAGACCTGACTGGGAAACCAACAGGTTGGTCACTTGTTAGTTTTGGTAACGAGAGTGAGAAGCAGCAAGATGCGAACGGGTGGTGGCTGCAACAAGTGGCAGGACCCCAATGCACTCCGAAAAGACGAAGGTCAGTAAATTTGCTTTACTGCTAATACGTCAATCCAGCACTATGCTTACAATACCATGTTGTCCTCAAGACATTCAACAACTGAGTGCTTGGGTAATGTGGATAAACATCCTGGATAAAGTAGTACACCAAAAGGAAATTTCATCAACATGCACACTGATTCTGCAGCTTTATCAACATACAAAGAGGAACCCATACGAGCAAATTTCTGGTCATACTTACAGATTAATGATAAAGAATCTTAAAAAGAGTTTATTTTTCCATTATTTTAAAATAGCCCTTTTTTTTTAAAAAAAAAGACAGCTTTTACTATAATGGTAGACAAGAGAACACGATTAACCATAAGAAATATGTAAGCAATTTCAGGCAATTTCAAAGCTTCTCCCCACCCAAAGATATTTAAATAAGGCATGCTCTGAGTCATTATAATTAGGCGACAATGCAAAAATATTCCTCTTCATGTTGTCAGGCCTACTTATTCCCACCATTTTCTAATTTTATTTCCAAATTGTCATCCAATAGGAATGGAAAATTAGAAACCGTACAATCCCTTTTGCTCTCAAGGCATCTGATACACTGTGGAACTGCCAAACACACGATCAATCACAAACTTACTGCGACACTGGAAGCGATGCCATTTGAAGTCTGCTCGTTTCTCTTTGTAACTGTTGCATCTGCTGGCCTCCCAATTCTCGGACGCCACTTTGCATTTCCTTCACACTGTGCATGGATGAAGAGCGCGATAGATGCACTGGAAGGTGGGAACTCGAACCGGATTTTCCTTGAAGGACTTTGTTGTATTGTTGAACTCTCTGCAGTGTGCGTTGAGCTGGGGGTCTGACATGTCGGCGGACTGATGCCTCCTCCGCATCTTCAACTGTGTAACCAGTCATGCTCATTGACCCAGTTGATATCCTTGATGACCTTCTCACAGAGTCACCTACACTCATCTGCTTACTCAGAGGATAATTAATTCCATAGTTTGCGCTGTTGCTATATTCATTACCACTAACTGAAGACACATAGCCATTATCAACCTGATCCGAGATCATGCTCACTTCATCATCTGGTCTCTGGTACACAAGCTGCCCATTCATTTGAGCTCTGGACCAAGAATGTTTCTGAGCCTGTTTGCCTGGTAATTGCAACGAGCGCAGAGACAAGTTATCAATGTCCTGTCGCCCCATCTGAGATCTGGGGGCGTATTCGTAGTGCGAAGATTGGTGAAAGGACATTGGTCTAGTATAGGACTGATGGCTTGAAATAGATCTGTGGCGAGGGATGACTTCCTCCCCTTGTCTGCCATAATGACTTGCACTGGCTGACCCTTTAAAGCCATAATCTCCCACAGCCGAGCGCGACGACCAGGTCTGATTGCTTCCCTGTTGGTGCACAGATGGCTTGACGGTCTGAAATATTAACCATACAACTTTTTAAATAAGCCACAATAACAGTCCTGAAAACCAAGTCAACTGTGATCCAGTACCATCTGATGATTAGCTTACTTCACCTCTTCACTGTCCTCTAAGAATTGACTTGCGCAGGGATTTGATTTTACATTTGCACAGCATTCCTCATTGTCAGCAAGTGTCAGCTGGCTTTGGACTACCCAGTCCTCCTTTCGCTTAGTCTACTGATTTGCAGAAATGATTACAATCATATATTACAGCACAGAAACAAATGGTAATGGATCAAAGCTTCAGAACTGTTCTGATTTATTCCTTGTCCGCCTAATGAAATCCCTCCCACCCCCCCACCCCAACTGATCAATTCCATTTTGTGAGTGACCTTATGCACTCTCAAGCAACATTTGACATCAACCAACTGTCAAACCCTGGCATGAAGATGGCATCATACCAATCTTCAATCTTCCCTCCTATAGCCAAAAAACTTCATTCCAGTTTCTACCTGAAAATGCATCCCCTCATTCCTGAGAAAAACTCAATGAAAAACTCAGCAGCATCCATAGGACCTAAAGGGGTTTTGTACCTGGGGCCTTCATCAGGTATAAGCAAAACCAAAGAGGCACCTGAATAAAAGGGTGGTTGAAGAGGGCAGAGGAGAGAAGGGAGGAAGGGGCAGGACCACAGGCTTGCAAAAAGCCAGATACAGGTGGGAGGATAGAAGAGAATGTACTTTTTTTTTTACATCTTTCATACATTAGGTCACCAAAGTGGCACGTAGACCTCATACCTAGTACTGAGGTTTATGCTGAGGAAAGTATTTCTCTGTTTAGGAAAAGGGGAGATGCAGAGAGACTTGGGTGTTGCTGTGCATCAGTCGGTGAAAGTGGGCGTGCGGGTGCAGCAGGCGGTGAGGAAGGCGAATGCTATGTTGGCGTTCATAGCGAGAGGATTTGAGTACAGAGATCCTACAACAGCTATACAGGGCCTTGGTGAGACCACATCTGGAGTACTGCATGCAGTTTTGGTCTCCTTATCTGAGGAAGGACATCCTCGCCACGGAGGGGGTGCAGAGAAGATTCACTAGACTGATACCAGGGATGGAAGGACTTGCATATGAAGAAAGTTTGGATAGATTAGGCTTGTATTCTCTGGAATTTAGAAGATTGAAGGGTGAATCTTATAGAAACATAAAATTCTTAAAGGTTTAGACAGACTAGATGCAGATAGGTTGTTTCCAGTGCTGGGACAAACCAGAATCAGTTTAAGGATGAGGGGGAAGTTTTTTTTAGGACTGAGAAGAGGAAAAATTTCTTCTCTCAGAGGGTGGTGGATCAGTGGAATTCTTTGCCACAGGAAGAAGTAGAGGGCGGTTCCTTATCAATATTTAAGATAGGTTAGATTTGGCTCTTGTGGCTAAGGGGATCAAGGGAGTATGTGGAGAATGCAGGAACCAGGTACTCATCAGCCATGATCACATTGAATGGCGGTGTAGGCTTGAAGGGCCAAATCCTACTTCTGAACCTATTTTTCTATGTTTCTAGGAAAGATTACTGACAAGGTTCAAGTACTTCAAGCACACAATTTCCCACAGCTAGTACACTCTACAAACACAACAAGCAACAGTGGAGCAGAGTCAAGGCCATTAACCTGAGAGTTAATTCTGCCAGTTACAGAGATTGTAACTGAGTTACAGAGATTGTGATCAGACCCTAACCCTAACCCAATTCAATTTCCTCCTTTGCTTCATACCCTTCTACAACCAACATGTATCTACTTCCATCACTAAACCCTTAATTGGGTATAAAGTTTTTCTTTAGCTCCAGCCTAACCACTTTTGTTTTTTTGATTCATTTCTCTCCGTAGCCAAGAACTGATAATGTCACTTCCAGTGTTCGAATACAGGTCAAATTTGGACTGACATTCTGTGCCTGGCCAAATGGCAACTTATGCAAGAAAAATCTCATTCTGATACAGGAAAAACCATATACTCACAAAATACTTTTTCTCTGTTAACAGAACTTGTGACTTGGAGCTGAAGCCCGGCATAGTTGCTGTCTGATACCTTGTCATTCCTCCAAAACCTATAGAGGTGTTAAAAGTCAAAAATTACGTTCAGAGTCAAAGAAGTCTTGGTGTACTTTAATTTGTTTTATTCTTATTTAGTTATCCAAGGAGTTGCTTTAATACTTTGTCCTTGGGTTGGATTCTGGCACACGTAATCCTGCTAAAATGCCATGTTTAAACTTTACCTGACCAGGAGGCGATGCAGCTGGTCGGCTCATTAACTGGTGGCAGTTTCTTTCCAGCAGCAGTTTCCCCAGCAGGAATAACAGCTCAGCATTCAGAAATGGAACCCTTGGATAATCAGCTTCTCAGCCCAAAGGCAGACTCTCAATTAGATTAGCCAATCTATACCACAGACCAACAATCAATCGTTTGTATGGTATGACCCACTCTTGTGCACACCTTCAAACCCCGAGCCACACTTAGGGTTTTTAAGACTCCAATGTCGGGAAAATTGTCAAAAATATTTAACATAACCCCACATGGTTGTTCACACTGGGCGAGTTTTTAAGTCTGGAAGTACCAGAGTGCAACAGTCCCAGCGGTTGGACATGCAGTAGAGTGGATGACCAACAACAAATTTTTCCAGTACGATTTACGCTGCAGGCTTCCTCCAACAGATTGTAGGGGTCCTGCAGGATTAATCGTGGTGCAGAAATTGACTCAAAACTCCTGCACGTTCCTTTTTAGTCTGCTCGTGTAGCCGCAAAATTCCTTGATTGTGCCGTTACAAGCATGCAGTCTAAAAACCATAATTGTCTCAAAGAAAACTATTGCTGCTCATTCAAATCAGCCCTCCCATTGCTCTTGAAAATGAATATTCAATGAGATGCACAAGATGAATACTGAGCATCTATGGAATTTAGCACCAACAGATTAACAATGCACAGCTTGCAAAGAGTTCCATAGAAATTTATTCTAAAAGATTAATGAGCAGTACTCATGCAAGTATGGGTGTCCATTTCGAGTCACTAACAATTATGAAGATAAAGCCACAATTAAGGAGAACTGAGATTCTTCTACTTTTGAACAGTGGCAGAAAGGTATTGGCTATATGTGATCAGAGAACAATTCTTAAATATTTTCATTGAATATGTGTTGTTATCATAAATCTTCAGTATGTCGGGCACCTTGGAGTCAAAGTTGTCCCTTTCCTACATATCCCAGCACCATCCCAAAACTGCTAGAGATGTTGTAGTCTAGTGGCTTCATACTGTTCCTCTTCTTCAATTTATTTCCATTTTACCAAATAGAATTGTTTTTCTGTAATCCATTCCCACCCCCCACCCCCCTACACATGTCCAAGTCTGTCATGTTCTTCTTAACAAATTAGCCCAGTAATTCTCAATCTTTTTTTTGGACCCACATCCCACTTTAAGTATTCCCTATGCCATCGATGCTCTGTGATTAGTAAGGGATTGTTTAAGGTGGTGTGTGGGTGGAAAGAAACTGTTTTAATCATACCTAAATGACTTGTTATGTGCACAGTTTCATAACTCCAAAGGAAATGGGCCAACGACAATTTTTCTCAAGCAAAATGTTTCAGTAAAAATTGGGTCTAGAGCAGTGATTTTCAACCTTCCCCTCCCACTCACATACCACCTTAAGCAATCCCTTACTAATCACAGAACACTTACAACACAGGGATTACTTAAAGTGGTATGTGAGTGGAAAGAAAAAGGTTGAGAACCACTGCTGTAAATGTTCTTGATGTTGGGGTGGGATTTGCCTTTGATATCCTGGACTATGTCCACTATCTTTTGTAGGGCTTTTTGGTCAGGGGTACTGGTGGCCCCATACCAGACCGTGATGTAGCCGGACACCACACATTGGCACTCAAAGCTATAAAAGTATAGACAAAAGAGGCAGAAAAGTTTTTTCAACTGGTAAGTGAGGCAAGAACGAGGAGATTTTGCCTCATGATTCAGGAGAGTGGAATTAGGATAGAGACAAAGAAGAATTGTTCCTCCTCCTCCTCCCCCCAAGAGAGTCGTAAATCCGTGGATTTCTCTGCTCAAGGAACCATACAGGCTGCTCCATTAAATATATCTAAGAAACAGATTTTGCATAGTTCAGAAAATATAGGGAAAAGGCAATAAGTAGATCTGGGTCCATGGCGAGATTAACCACGATCTTCTTGCAATGTAGAGCACACTTGGCGGACAAGATGGCTATGACTCCTGCTCTGCTTTTTTTAAATGTTCTTGTGTATGTGATCGGTGGGGGGTGGGTGGGGGGAGAGACTGTAAAGGAGGACTAACAGTGCTAGATAAAAGGGATTATTAATGGGATGAAGGCACATCAGAATGGCAGAACTGTTGTCCAAATGTATTGAAATTGGCACACAGATCAGAGGACTAAATTGTGCCTGGCTGAAATTTTGGCCAAGTGGCAGTTGAAAGGAATATCAAGGTATCAGGAGAGAAAAAAAAAACACTTGAGGACTGAAAACAGAACAAAAGTGTGACAAATGTGGATAGAATGGAAGTGTTTTATAATAATCATCAGATTGACACTCTTTCTCACCCACAGAATAAATTGCATTACATTAAAATACAGTATACATTGAGATTATTTGAGAGCCCTGCATCGTGTAAAGATTAAAGGGCAGACGTCAGAGCAGAGTTCTTTTTAAAATTGTATTCATTAAAAAAACATCATGATAGGAAATCCTAAAAAAAATTCAAAATAAAATCACCTATGTTTCTTTCAGTGGATGATGCTATGATCAACTATTCAAGGCAGAAATTAGAGGAATGTAGTGGGATAATCTGAAATTATCTAGTTCTGTAGTGTGCTGAATTGCATAGTTAGATTGTACTGCGTGTCAAGGATAAGAAACAAATACTGTGATACAAACTGATACCAGTAGTGTGGAGAGAGAGTTACAAAGAGGAGATGATGTTGTGTCTGGAGCCAGGGAGGCTATCTTCCATGCCTTTGCTCATTTTTTTGTTCAGATAAAGAAATACTCCAGAAGCCTTGGTAGGACAGGGGTGTTGAATGGAAGTTCCAGTTGAGATTCACGAGGCCTTTTCATCGTGCAAAATGTGGATATTCTCTGTCTTTGTATCGTTTCACTTACCTTCACGTAAGCTCCGAGGGCAGATTCAGCAGGCAAACTCCGACCTGTCTAGGGGGTACACCCAGACGTGGAGCGACTCTCTCCACTTCTTCCATAATGGCCGGCGACCCAGGAGCGCGTATTTTAAAGTGCTCAGTGTGTTCAGATACTTATTACTTACATCAATCACTTCATTACTCTGTTCATATGAATGATGGCTAAATTTTTTTGTTCTTTTGGGTGGGAGGGAATGTCTATATTAATTTTCCACTTGCTGGCACGTATGGATGATGTCACAGCGACAGGTGGCACAAATGCACCACTCGCCCCGCCTCCCTAAGCTCCCGACACTGCTCTGTGAAGGCAACGCTGAATCAGCCTTATAGGCCTTCGCCATAAAAAGATAAATTCACCTTTTTTTTCGTTGAGCCGGCTTTAATGCAGGGATACACCATAAAAAGGTCCATAGTCATCCAGCAAAAAAATGGGCCCTTTTGCCCAGCACGTCCATGGAAATTTTCTTTCCCCATTTACACTCATCGAATTTGCCTCTACCCTTCTGCACATTGCATATTTAAGTCTCTCTCTAAATCAGTGGTTTTCAAACTTTTTCTTTCCACTCATGTACCACCTTAAGTATTCCCTAATGCCATAGACACTCTGTGATTAGTAAAGGATTGCTTAAGATGGTATGTGGGTGGAAAGAAAAAGTTTGAAAACCACTGTTTTAATCGTACCTAATTGACTCGTTATGTGCATGGTTTCATAACTTCAAAGGAAATGGGCCAAATACCATGTTTCTCAAGCAAAATATTCCAGAAACAATCGAGTCTAGAGCAATCCCTTACTAATCACAGAGCACTGATGGGATAGGGATTACTTAAGGTGGTATGTGAGTGGAAAGAAAATGTTTGAAAATCACTGGTCTAAATGCATTTTAAACAGTGATTGTATTCGGTTCCACTATTTTATCTGGCAGCACATTCTAGATTATAAAACCACTTTTCGAAATAAAAGTATCCCTCAGATCACCTTCCTTCACTTAAAGCTTACGCCCTCATTTTTGAAACCCCACCATGGGAGGGTGTTGCAATTACACCTTCTCTGGTTTCTTTTCCATGATTTAGCATCATGTCCTGTTTAACATTCCTCTTCCCAGTCTCCCAGAGAGAGCAAAGAGAGTTTGGAAGTGGAAGCGTTCAACATTCTTGCTGACTGCACAGGATCTGCTCTATTTGAGAGGCCTTTGTGTTTACTTCTGACAAAGGCTTTTGTGATTGGTGGCTGAAATGTGATTACATATTAGCCACCTTGCTGGAACCAAGTGGCACCCGCAGCATCAAAAGGAAAAAGAAGTTAGCGCCAGGGATTTTTAATAAAGGTGACTGGAAAACACTGCTGGGTGAAAGCAAATACGATAGTAGAATTTAAGTGGATTCTAGTCTAACAAATGAATATGCAAGAATAGGCACATGCTTCATGTGTGTGCAGAGATTCAATTTAATTTGGACAGCAGGTTAAGCACAGTGATTATGGCTGAAGGGCCTGTTCCTGTACTGTTCTACAAATCAAATTGTGTAACCTTTTTGATGAACATTTCAGGGCAACAAGAAAATGCAGCACAATCCAACTCTCACAAAATAAATGGTTTGTAATCAAAACTTTGAAATGATGGCTTTCAATTTTGCATAGATTTCATTCAGAAGTGAAAAATCCCCAAGTGGAGTTGGCCTTTGAGGAAAAAATGGCATTCCCACTTGGCACCGCACTCCAAGGCACAATTTCTTGAACGCTGAAGCCATCGCTAGTCGTACAGTGGTTAATGCTCAGATCGGAATTCAAATTCTTGAAGATTATGCACGAAACTGTAATTACATATTCTACTAACTAGGCAAACTTGAACTACAAAGTTAACTTTAATTAGTTTAAAACACTGAAAGCTCTGAAGGGAAAACAAACAAAACCATTGACCTCGCTTCCTATTAAGTCACTTAGAGCCAAAATAATGAGCCAAGTACATTTACATTGCAAAGAAAGATCATTTTCTAACAAAGTTACAGCTCAAACTCTTTTTGTAAAGAAATATTATAATTCCTTCTCTTTCTATTTTTAATTGGAACTAGAATTGTAAAAGAAAACTTGTGATTTAATTTAGTAACAGGAACCAGAACTATTAATTAGGAATTCAAATACCTCATTCCAAGCTGCAATTTTACAACTGTTACTAGTTACTATCTGATGAGCATTTATAGCTCTGGGAAGTTCAATACACAAATCAGAATTCAAACTAATTCAGATTCCACAATATGAAGAATTCTATCATTCTATTTGTGCCATTAGAGTAAAGAGGTGAAGCTGGGCTGGTCAACTTTATAACCTTAGAAAATGCAAATGAGACATGCAAAATTTGAGAAGGTATTAAGGATTAGAAGATTAATTGGAATGATAAATCTTGGAATAATATCAAAGTAGAGCACGGAATAAAGCAAGATCTTTCTTCCACAAGCGCTCCCAGTTTAGTCCTACATAGCAAATTTACAGATGGCGAAAGAATGGGGGGGGATTTTCAACCATGGTCTGTCTGGATCTTATCTGGATAAGACATTATCCCAGTACACAAATGCTCTCTTTCAAAGAAAAAAATTGATACGTTTGCAACACAAAGTATTTATCTGATCTTTGCACCTTGAACATAATGAATTCATTGCAGCTGAAATAGTGTAGTAATCGTGAAATCTGTGTAAAATTTAAACAGCAACTATGCTCTTCCAGTGTTTATACAATCATTGATTGAAATTTCACAAAATGTAATTAGTGCATCCTACATGTGAAACAAACCTCAAAGCATCAAATAATGCACAACTACAAATTATATGCATATTCATACATCAGATTTGTAAATTATTTTGTTAAATGCAAACTCAATATTTCCAATATAAAAACAGAAATCTTCAAGTGATAATTGCAGTACTCAGTTATTTCATTAAGAACTTTTTTTTAAAGTTTGTTTTTTTTTAAATGAAAAAGGACTTACATGAAGGCAGTTGACCAAAGGTTTATATAGTGAACATATCAAAAGCAAATTAATTCATGGATACCTATTAATGTTTAAACATATTTCTTATGTCCCAATGGCAAAGCTGCACTTTTAATTGAATATGATGTGCAGTCCATCTATTTTGGTTCAAAATTTAAGGTAGATCTTGAAACCACACGTACAATAGAACTTTAAACAAATCTGTGAAAGTTCCAAAGGTTTGTTTAATGTTTACATCATTACAGGCAAAACTCTAAAGTTTGTATCTCTCACCAAATACCAGAAGCATTAGTCTCCGTGGGGGTACAATGTACCATTGTTGGTACAGTTTGACTCTCATCTCTCTAAGTATTTTAGTTCCTAGTTTTAGAATACAAGTCAATTATGGATTCAAACTTTGCTGCCCCTTTGCATGGGACTGGCCTTCTGGATCAGAGGAGTCTTTTCAGTTCTAATGTGCATCAATGCAAATAATCGAGTGAAAGGTGTTTGATGAACCTAGTTTTTCTCTCTCTCTCTCCAGATGCTTCCCTACTTGCTATACATCCCCATGCTGCTTGAAATTTTGTTACACCGTTGGTTACCAGAGGTTCCCCTAAATATTTGGGGGATTCATTCTCTGCCCTAGCTTTTCCGTGGAGAGGTTTGTTACATCAGATTGAGGATGGTACTGAGGCCAAAGGTTTGACACTTCGTGTAGGATCAGAGCATGCACAAGCCCTGCCTTCCAATTAAAATAAAATGCACAAATTCAAAGCTGGCCAGGGCACAAATAAAAATCGAAGCAGGGGAGGGGGTTAATTAAAGAAGAGTGTGAGAACATTTCTGAAAAGTGGACGAGTGTGATTGATCAAGCGGCACCAAACCAAGAAGGGGTTAAAACCTGGGCGCTGCAACCCTGTAAGTGACACCTTTGCAGAGAAGAGTAGAACTCCTCTGACAAAGAACACGACAAACCTGAACTTTAGCCGAGAGGACTACGCCCAGTTAGTTATCAGTTAGTCACCTCCATTCGTTGACAGAAAGAGATTCGCCCACTTTTTGTTTTAATCCCTTCTAAAAGCACAATCCAGCGAGGGGAATGAATGTTCCTGTGCTTGACCCCCCCGCCAAATCCAGTGCACCTGGAGAATGCAACAGAAAGGGGCTTTTAACAATGGGAAGGGCGAGGGCGTTAGGATGCCTCGGGGAGCTCTTACCTTCGTGAAGCGAGCCCGCGTACGAGGAGCCGCCGCCGCTCTTCAGCATGGTCAGGACCTGCTCCTGCACCCTCATGCTCTTCTGCTGAGCCCGCTGCTGGTACTCGATGCGCTGGTCCAACTGGCTGTCGGACGGCACGGCCAACGTGGAGACCGGGGCGTTCGTCGGCAAAGTGGACTTGAGAAAGCGAGCCTCTTGCATCTTCAAGGGGGTGGGTTAAATTATCTATATAGTTTTTCTAAAACCCACAACGCGCGTTCGTGCTGCTGCGGACACCCAACCCCCGCCGCAAGCTGCCCTCTCTGATCTTTCCTGCCGGCTTCACACTGCGAGGGGGGGGAGGGAGGTGGGGCGATGCCGCTTGCTCTAGGGTGGAGGCTGTGCCCAGCCCTGGCTCGGCGCGACGCTCCACCTTCCCAGGTGAGTCAAAGCCCCCGCCCCGCTGAGCGATGTCCCACGCCACGCCCGCCCGGCAAGTGGTGGGACGGGGTTCGGCCCGACTGCCTGGTGGTTTCCCCCTTGATTCGTCTTTTCAAAGCGACTTTTTTCCTCCTAAATTAGGGCTTCCTTCTGAACAAAAAAAAAACCCTTTCTGCTGTGAGCAACGTTGAAGGTTTCTGTCGTCTCTCAATAAGATTATGATAATCTGACCGAGCCACTTGGGATTGGTTTTGTTCAGTCCAAATAAATTCAAAGAAAAACTATTGCAGGTCCTGTAGTTTCCAGAATTGGTCAAATTTAGAAATCTTCCAATATTTTTATTAATTTTAGGTTCCATTGGTACAAAACAATAAAACTAATCTCACATAGCCATACAAATAGGTAGCTATAATAAGGCTACAATAAGGCTGTAGCTTGAATCCACACACGCACTAGTAGAGTGTATTCGACACTGAGTTTATTCGTGGCAGCTCTACCTTTTATAGCCAGCTCGGCGACATCACCACTGGGGCGTGGCTTGAGTGGGCCGGCTGCCGATTGGCTATCTCGGATGCCCAGGCCCCGATTGGGGGCCCCCTGCGTTCCACCGGCGGCGATTGGTCGGTTTCACCGCTCTGCCGGTGGCCTATGGAAATGGGCGCACGGTGCTTTGCTGGTCGTCGCGTTCAACCCCATCAATCATCACAAAAGGCTGGAGTTGCGAAACTATCAGGCTTTTATCAACTATGGACTGGAACGGCCGTCAACCTCATTGACTGATTGAGGCAGAGCGGAATGGGAAGCAGGCAAGGGGCTATGGGCAGGATTGGTCTCGGGCTACTGACTAACATGAAGAATCCACTACTAATAATGTAAAAATGGGTTCAAAAACTAATTATTCTTACAAATGTAGTAATCAAACATATTTTAAGTTAAAATTTCTAGTCTAGACAGACCTGCCAACTGCTTCCAGCATGTTCTGTTTTTAGTTTACATTTGCAGTATCTACCATGCATTTATTCTAAAGTATCACAGCAACCAGTGTGGATTTATTGCAACAACTCTTCTTCTGGCTCTCCATCCCATAGGATGATGACAGTCCCTTTCTGTCAGTTTGTGTGGTTTGGTATGAGGTTACCCCACTCCTCTGAAAGGAACAGTGTGTGCATGAATGGATTTAGGTGAGTAGGGATTGAACAGGTCCAGACCCACCCTCTCAACATCCCCTCCTGGATCCAGTGGCATGGTGAGATCCAAGATGGCTGGGGGATGTTCGGTTGCAGTGAATGGCCAGACTAAGGGATGTCCTTTCTGCACTTCACAGCACGTCTTTGCTGGAGGGCTGTTGACCCTACGAGAGGGTTCGTCCGCCCTTTGATAGGTCTTGTTTTTCATCCTGTGGGGTGTCTGGCCACCCTCCCGTACCAGGCGAGCCCAGTGGGGGACTCGTTTAGACGCCGACCACATGACCATGCGACAGGTAGTACTGGGTTACTTGGTACTAGAAGCACTCAGGCAAGTGACCTGACCTGCAACAACAATGGACTTCCTGCATCATAAACAAATAAAGCATTGGAGTCATTTCCAAATACTTGTTTCCCCGCTGTGTCTGAGGGCCTGACCCACTCTGAAATTGTAGTTTCAAAAGAAAATAAATCATCATCGATTATATATATGAAAGAAGCTTCTGCTAGTAGCTCTAAAATGAGGGCAGCACATGGGGTTAAAAAAAATATGTTGTTTATGAAGCAGTAAATACAAAAGTCTGCAGATGCTATGATTTTAGTCAATACAGAAATGCTAAAGGAACTCAGCTGGTTTCACTGCGTCCATAGGAGATAAAGATATAAATTTTTAGGGCCTAAGACCTTCTTCAAGGTATGAGTAAAAATTAGGCAAGGGGCCTGTATTAAAAACCTGGTAAAAGAATGGGATGGGGAGGAGTGTTAATTAGATATGATAAGAGGAAAGGTGAGAATTGATGGGGGAAGGAGGATAGTTTTTGGCTCTGTGAAGGGGGACAGAGGGAAAAGGGGAGAGAGAGCTAGAGGAAAGGAGACAAGGAAAAGATTGGCGGGGGGGTTGGGCCTAGCAGAAACCAGAGAAGTCAATGTTAATGCCATCTGGTTGGAGGGTACCCAGATGGAATATGAGGTGTTCAGTCCAGCATTGCATTAGACATGTCAGCAAGGGAAAGGGAAAGGGGTGGGGAATTGAAATGCATTGCCAAATGGCAGATCCATGCTATTGCGGCAGACAGAGCCAGAATGCTCAACAAAGCAATATCCCAATTAGTAAAAAGGGGAAGCAATGTTAAAAAGGAAGCTGAGATGAAAAGAAATGTTTTGGTCGGTCTGATGGGCAAATGGATGAGGTCTAATGGGAGGGGGGGGTCAATGAAAAAATGAATTGCGATGACTATTAGGAGCTACTGTACTGTATACACCAAAGGATGGTCAAAATGGTGAAACACAGGCACAGATATCAGATGAATGCCAGGCAAATTCTGGGTTAAGGACAGCCACATGCAAGGTGCTGTGGAAATATGAATTATTGTGCACTCATTGTGCATCAAGCTCACAATAGATTGAATCCAGCAACATTTCAGGGTTTTTTTAAAAAAGAATGGTTGTTGCTGAGACAAAAAGGCCAAAACCAGGTCATGCAGATCTATACAGAGCAAATGCATAAAAAACAAATTAAGATTTAAAAAAAAACTGCCGGGATAGCTCAAAGATAAAATGTACTTTTTAATTCCCATATATCTTCTATTTTGTAAGAACAGAATTTGGAACATGGACAAGGCTATTGAATGAACAAGGGAAAGTGAGAAATCAAGGGGTTTAACAGGTTCATTGTTACCATTAGCTGGCTGATATCTGCCTCTGGTATTTGTCATCTACCAAAAGTAAACTTGGGTGTTCTGACGGAACTGCTACTATCCTTTGCTGAACCTCCACTTGGTGGACACTGTCAAGCAACACATACTTTTGCATATGCCCTCTTTCTTAGCCAATCACCATCAACCCTCCTCCACCTCACACTACCCTTCCCCTAACCACCTCCCTCCCTCCATTCATCTCCATCATGAGTCCATGTTAAAGATTTGGCCATTCAGCTCCCTCCCCTTTCTTTCTGGTTTCCTTTCTCCAGCCTTCTCCCTCCATACTCCCATTGGCTCTCCCAATCTACCGACGTTCCCCCTCTCCCACCACTTCCTGACATTTCCCACTCCCTTCTACCTTGTTTTCCACTAATTGATCACAAACTGTATTCTGGAGAAAGGATACTCTCCTGTCCCCACACATTCCCTCCTCCCTTCCCCCCCCCCATCCCCATCCCCAGCATCCCTCATCCGCTTCCTTCATCTCTGTGCTCTCACCAGGTCAACTAGTTCCTTCTCATTATGTCAATTAGGCTGGTTAATCCTTCCAGTATAATTCTGACCACACCTTCAAGCTTTCACCCAAGTGTAAATAAGCTCCACATATTTACCAGATTTCAGATTTTATTTATTTACTGTCAGAGTACATACATGACATCACATACAACCCTGAGATTCCTTTTTCCAGCGGGCATGGCAGAATTACCACTAATTGGTAGTGCAAAAAAATAAATTGTGCACAGCATAAAACAAAGAATTGTAAACAGATAACAAATGTAATACAAAGAGAACAAAAAAGAAAATGAGACTCTGACTGAGTTTGTCATTGAGGAGTCTGATGGTGGAGGGGTAGCAGCTGTTCCTGAACCTGGTGGTACGAGCCTTCCTGATGACAGCAGCGAGAACAGAAGGTGTGCTGGGTGGTGTGGGTCTTTAATGGTTGCTGCTGCTTTCCAACAAAAAGGTTGGGTCAGATACAGCAATGAGCTCTCTGAACCCTTCTCCATTAACAATGGCGTGAAGCAAGGCTGCGTTCTCGCACCAACCCTCTTTTCAATCTTCTTCAGCATGATGTTGAAACAAGCCATGAAAGACCTCAACAAAGAAGACGCTATTTACATCCGGTACCGCACGGATGGCAGTCTCTTCAATCTGAGGTGCCTGCAAGCTCACACCAAGACACAAGAGCAACTTGTCTGTGAACTACTCTTTGCAGACGATGCCAATTTAGTTGCCCATTCAGAGCCAGCTCTTCAGCGCTTGACGTCCTGTTTTGCGGAAACTGCCAAAATGTTTGGCCTGGAAGTCAGCCTGAAGAAAACTGAGGTCCTCCATCAGCCAGCTCCCCACCATGACTACCAGCCCCCCCACATCTCCATCAGGCACACAAAACTCAAAACGGTCAACCAGTTTACCTATCTCGGCTGCACCATTTCATCGGATGCAAGGATCGACAACAAGATAGACAACAGACTCGCCAAGGCAAATAGCGCCTTTGGAAGACTACACAAAAGAGTCTGGAAAAACAACCAACTGAAAAACCTCACAAAGATTAGTGTATACAGAGCCGTTGTCATACCCACACTCCTGTTCGGCTCCGAATCATGGATCCTTTACCGGCATCACCTACGGCTCCTAGAACACTTCCACCAGCGTTGTCTCTGCTCCATCCTCAACATTCAGTGGAGCGACTTCATCTCCAACATCGAAGTACTCGTGATGGCAAAAGCCGACAGCATCGAATGATGGCAGAGGCCGACAGCATCGAATCCACACTGCTGAAGATCCAACTGCGCTGGGTAGGTCACGTCTCCAGAATGGAGGACCATCGCCTTCCCAAGATCGTGTTATATGGCGAGCTCTCCACTGGCCACCGAGACAGAGGTGCACCAAAGAAGAGGTACAAGGACTGCCTAAAGAAAGCTCTTGGTGCCTGCCACATTGACCATCGCCAGTGGGCTGATATCGCCTCAAACCGTGCATCTTGGCGTCTCACAGTTCGGCGGGCAGCAACCTCCTTTGAAGAAGACCGCAGAGCCCACCTCACTGACAAAAGACAAAGGAGGAAAAACCCAACACCCAACCCCAACCAACCAATTTTCCCTTGCAACCGCTGCAACCGTGTCTGCCTGTCCCGCATGGGACTTGTCAGCCACAAACGTGCCTGCAGCTGATTACCCCTCCATAAATCTTCATCCGCGAAGCCAAGCCAAAGAAAAACATTTAGATGTGTGTGAGTGAATGATCAATTTACTTATCTTGGATTTATAAACATCTTTTTAAGGAAAAAATTTCTATTTTATTTAATCATGTTAAATTACTCTTATCAAGATGTTCACCCTTATCTATTTTTATGAATTGCCTTTTCAATTCTATTAAAATGAACATTCTACATAAATTTTTTTCCAATTTATACCAGTTATCGTTCCTATCTGATTTGCTTATATCTTCTTATATATGGCAAGGAAAATTCCCCCACTTAAATAAAGTTCATCTTCAAAAAGCTGAAAGGAATAGTGGTTTGCCATTTCCTAATTTTCGATTTTATTATTTGGCAGTCAGTATACGTAACTTGATTCTTCTGCTACAATATGATAATCGAGTTGACCACCCTACATGGATAGAAATGGAGCTAAATTTGGTTACAAACACTTCTATTATGGCAATTCTATGGTCTTCTTCATCCTCTTTATATAAACTAACTGTTAACCCAACAAAGAAGCACAGACTGGGAATATGGGCACAGTTTAGAAGGTTTTGTGGATTTCAGAGTTTTGCTCTCACCAGCCCTATTATATCCAATCCCCTTTTTCCACCTTCTTTACAAGACACTGCCTTCAGTGACTGGCACAGTGATTCAAAGACCTTTTTATTGGCAACAATTTTGTATCTTTCAAACAATTGGTGGTAAAATGTTAATTTATCTAGAACTCATTTTTTAGATATTTACAAATTAGTCACTTTGTTCAATCTCAGTTCCCTGATTTTCCTGGAATCCCTGTGGTGACTGTTCTTGACACCTTTTTTTGATCTACAAACTTCCCATAATGGCTTAATTTCTCTATTTTATGATAATTTGGCTGATCTAAGACTTGCTCTGCCTGGGAGCAGGATTTGAATCTTTCATTGATGAGGTTTAATTTGTTTAACACGATTTCCCTTTGTTCACAGCATTGTTTGCTCCATTTTAAAGTAGTCCATGGAGCACGTAGTTCTAAAGTTAAACTGACTTGTTTTTACTCAGACATAAATCCTTAAGGTGACAAATGTAAAATAGGGAATGCTTTTTTAGTCCATATGTAATGGGCCTGCCCTAGCCTAAAAGAATTTTGGAAAGATGTTTTTCAAACATTATCAGTAATTCTTGGTTAAAATTGGAACCTTTTGGGGTTAGCTCAAAATGTTGATTTATCACTGACTTCAATCCAAAGCCGAATGTTACCATTGACAGCCAGAGGTGAAATTTTGATGAACTGGAAAGATAACACTACCTACACATAAGTCTAGATAAAAATTAAATGTGCTATTCAAATTTCAAATATTATGTTTCAAAAGATATGGGGCCAACTTATGGACTACTATCATAATCTCAATGTTTAATTTTGTTCTAGAATTTTGGCGCTGTCGAGTTGGTGTCACTTGATTCATATGTCAGATATCAACCTTGCTTAGAGGATGGGGTTTTGAATTATTTTCTCTTCCCTTTTTTATATTTTTTTGTTGTAAAATTTTGCTTTATGTCATAATTGTGCACTGGTTTTCCTTATCATGAGAATATTTGTATTTTTTTGGAATTTTTCAGCACATTGTATAATTGTAGTGTTTAAAATTAAATAAAAATATGTTAAAAAGAAAAATGTGTGTGTATATATTTATACATATATATATGTGTGTGCGGGTGTGTGTGTGTGTGTGTGCGCGTGTGTGTGTGTGTGTGTGCGCGTGTGCGTGTGCGTGTTTATACACATCCATACACTATACATACATACTGTTTGTTTATATAATGTTAATTTACTGTGTGTGTGAGCCTGGTGGGCAGCTCGCTTCTTTGCCAGCAGCTCCTGGATTTCCTGGTTGTTTTCGTCGAACCAGTCCTTGTTTTTCCCGGACGAGAAGCCCAGTACCTCTTCAGTGGATTGCAGTATGGTAGTCTTCAGCTGATCCCAGAGGGTTTCAGGGGATGAGTCCGTGAGGCGGATTGCTTCCTCGAGCTTTGCTTTGAGGTTTGCCTGGAAGTTTCCTCTCACTTCATCTGACTGCAGGTTTCCAACATTGAACCTCTTTCTGGGGGTTTTACTGTTCCTGGACTTTATATATATATATTTATATGTGTGTCTATATATATATATAAATATATATATATATATTTATATATAGAGAGAGAGAGAGAGAGAGAGAGAGAGACACACACACACATGAACTGTATGTATATACAGTATATATGTATAGGTGTGTATATGTGTGTATACATAAAATATATTTATTTTATATGTATGTATACACACATACACACACACACACACCACACACACACACACCACACCCACACCCACACCCACACACAAACAAAAGACCATTAGGCAGGATATTATAACAGATTATAGCAGAATTTAGATTCTAAATCAATTGAGAAGGAATGGCAAAAGGAATTTTACTCTGACAAGTATAAGGTTTTGCACTTTGGTAAGTCAAACCAGGGTAAGATTTACATAGGTAAAGTTAGCGTCCAGGAGAATATTGCAGAATAGAGAGACCTAAGGATTCCCTGAAAGTGGCAATTTCCATTGGAGCGAGTGTAGAAGGTGTTTGGCAAGCTCACCTTCATCGGATGGGCTATCAAGGGCAAAAGTTGCGACCTCATGTCAGAGCTAATCCAAGCATTGGTAAGTCCATACTTTAAGTATTATGTACAGTTCCAGTCGTCCAGCTGCCCAAATGTTATCAATGAGTTGAAAAGGTGCAGAATTCACCAGGATGTTGCTGGGTTTGGAGAGCTTGAGTTGTCAGGAGAGATTGGTGACTCTGGGCCTTTATTCCTGAGAGCAAGTTCCGGAGGGTTGACTTTCATGGTTAAAATGAATGCTAACCATTTTTCCAGTGGGTAGACAATTCTAGAGCTAAAGACCATTGGTTTAAGGTGAGGGAGGAGAGATTTAAGAGGGACCTGAGGGGCACCTTTTTCACTCAGAAGGTTGTCTGTATTTGAAATGAGCCACCAGAGAAAGCTGTGCAAGATTCAAAATACACTTGGACAGATCTATGAATAGGAAAGGCTTGAAAGGATATGGACCCTAGGAATGTAGCCAAATGGGACTAGCCCAGAATGTTAACTTGGTTGGCACTGATAAGTTGGGCCAATGAGCCTGTTCCATATTTCCATTTCCTTGTTCCCCATTATAAAGTATCCTGTCATTGCCTGTAACTTGCTCTCTTGGTCTTTATTTATTTCTGCATAAATATGAAAGCTCTGGCAGTTCACCTTTATGATTATTGGCAAATTTGTTCTCAAGAACAACTTAATTTTGTGAATATTGTGGCTGCATTGAAAGAGACACTTTTGTATTCTGTTTACAGTTTATAAAAGGTTGTCCAGTTTGAAAGGGTCATTTTCTGTGCCGTACATGCCTTTTAGGGATGTTCTGTTGTTATGTTTGTCTCTAAATATCTATATGTTAGAACAAGCTTGTGTGTGCTGTCTTGGCACAGAACCTAGAATGTTGTAATTAATATTAATTGTCACATGCATGTACATTTGTACTGAAGTTCTCATTTGCTGCAACCAGATCATTCATTAAAAAAAAAATATAGGATATATTATCCATATAATTTTCTAATTTACACAGGTCTTTAACATTGTTTCAGTTATGACACCACTATTGAACAAAGAGTGCATTTACTCTTCTGCACTTTTCTATTCATATTTTACCAATAGCACAATAACATGGATGCAGAAAATCTAAGTACCAACAGTGAATTCTGGAAATGCTCATCAGCTTGATCATTCTCTTTGTGTAATGTTAACTTTTTCCATAGATGCTGAATGAGTTGCTGTATGTTTCTAGGATTTTATGCTTGATATTTCTTTTCCTAGATTTATGGTGTAATTTGCAATGAACTTATGAATTTAACACACCTATTTATAATTAATTTCGTGAACTTTATAAACAGTAGCTTCATAACACATGATTGTACCCTCGATTCCTATATTCTCCAGCATCACAAAATAATATCTCAGCCTCTATTTCCTCAATGTCCCTTCAGAATAGTTCCCCCATCACTTTGAAGAAATAAGAGCCAGTGATAGTTGGGTGTAAAATAAAAACAATATCATTAAAACTTTAGTGTCGGAACCAACGGCCAAATGAGAATTTGAAGTTTGAGAGAAAAAAAACACCAAGGATAACAGAGAAGGATGATCAATTACAGTGCAGGGATAAAAATCAACCCACAATATGCTGTACTTTAAAAATCCCTTCGGACGAACCTTACTGAGTTCAGGAATGAAAACAAGATGTGTTTTCTTTCCCAGGCCAGAATTTAAGAAATATCACGTTGTAACAAGAGTAGTTAGTATCTTTTTGTATCAAGTTGAATGGACATCGGCAAGTTCTTAAATGTAGGGCTGATTATGAGGGGGCAATTGCACAAAACAAATAAGAGAATTTTATTTCACAAGAGGATTTTCGTTTAACAAAATATCCTCTTGCTCCTTTGGATTTGCCAAACAGTTTTCACATTTATAATATAAACCCCTGTGGTGGTACATGCAAGTCAACAGGCAGGTAACAAAGTGCCTGTTCGACAGTGGCAGCACTGAGATTCATTCAGCTGACTATGGCCCACTCCCTGAGATTAAAAGTCCACCCCACCACCTGCTCGATTGCCCTTGCCGCCAAGGATAAGAATGTTGGTACCCATGGGTGCTGCTCTGCCAATATAACTGTGGGAGGAGAGACTTACACAGGGTTCAGACTCCTGGTCATGCCCAAATTCGGCGCCCCAGTCCTCCTGGGCCTAGATTTCCAGTGCCACCTGCAGAGTGTCACCGTTGCCTTCGGGGGGCCCCAACCTCCACTCACATTACACAGCACACCAACCTTCCAGCCCTGGCTAACCTGCGGCCTCTCCACACTACACATCACCCCACCAGCGCTCTTCCCACATCTTACTCTAGGCTGCAAGCTGAACGCCGCCAGAAGTAGGCGCTATTGCACCGGAGACAGAGACTTAATCAAGGCAGAGGTGCAGCAACTCCTGGTGGAAGGTGTCATGGAGCCCAGTAACAGCCCTTGGAGAGTTCAAGTCCTGGTGGTCAAAGGGGGAAGTAACCCGAGGATGGTTGTGGATTATAGCCAGACCATTAACCAGTACACCCAACTGGACGCCTACCCCCTGCCGAGGATCACCGACTTAGTCAATGAAATAGCCCGCTACCGGGTTTTCTCCGTGATTGACCTGAAGTTGGCATATCACCAAATTCCCTTCCACCCGAAGGACAAGCCCTACACCGTCTTTGAGGCAGACGGGCACCTGTACCAGTTTCGCCGAGTTCCCTTTGGGGTCACAAACGTGGTCTCCGTCTTTCAGCGGGACATGGATCGCATAGTAGACTGGCACAAGCTGAAGGTGACATTCCCGTATCTGGATAACATCACTATCTGCGGCCGTGACCAGCAGGACCACGATGCTAACCTGGAGAGATTCCTCCAGACGGCCGCGGAGCTGAACCTCATTTTCAACAAGGAGAAGTGTGTGTTTAGCACCACCCGCCTCCCCATCCTGGGGTTCATCGTGGCCCATGGGGTCATTGGCCCAGATCCAGAAAGGATGCGCCCACCCACGCTAAAGGCCCTCCGCAGATGCCTTGGCCTATTCTCCCATTACACGCAGTGGATCCCTCGCTTCTTGGACAAGATCCGTCCACTGGCCCAAGCTACAACTTTTCCCCTCCCACCCAAGGCGCAGACAGCCTTCATCCTCATCAGGCAAGACATTGAGGATGCCACAATGCAGTCTGTGGATGAGGACTCCCGCTTCCAGGTGGAGAGCGATGCCTCCGAGGCAGCCCTCGCCGCTACCCTCAACCAGGAGGCTTTCTTCTCAAGAACCCTCCACGGCTCCGAGCTAGGGCATTCCGCCATTGAAAAGGAGGCCCAGGCGAATGTGGAAGCGGTCCGCCCCTGGCGCCACTACCTGACCGGCAGGAGATTCACCCTCCTCATGGACCAGCGGGCCGTGGCATTCATGTTTAAAACTACCCACAAGAGCAAGATCAAGAACGACAAGATCCTGGGCTGGAGAGTCGAGCTGGCAACCTACAGCTACGACATCCAGTACTGCCCCGGGAAGTTTAACAACTTCCCCGATGCCCTCTCTCGCACCTGCACGTCTATGCACGACGACAGGCTGCAGGCATTGCAGAGTCCTTCTGCCATCCGGGTGTCACCAGGTTGTACCACTTCATTAAGTCCCGGAACCTACCGTACACCATCAGGGACATCAGGGACATGACTGAGGCCTGTCGGGTCTGCGCAGAGTGTAAGCCCCGTTTCTTTCACCCACTCCAGGCCCATGTTGTAAAGGCTACTCGGACCTTCGAGCGTCTCGGCATGGACTTCAAAGGGCCCCTGCCTTCCAAGAACCAAAACATCTACTTCCTCACAGTAGTGGAGGCGTACTCACGCTTCCCTTTCACTATCCCTTGCCTGGATACCGTCATCAGGGCCCTGGGGCAGATCTTCACCATATTTGGCTACCCTGCCTTCATCGACAGGGACCGGGGGTCTAGTTTCATGAATGACGAGCTGCGCCAGTACCTGATAGCGAGGAGCATCACGACCAGTCGCACGATGAGCTATAACCTGAGAGGCAATGGGCAAGTGGAACGTGAAAATGCTGTGGTCTGGAAGGCAGTCCTCCTGGCTCTCAAGTCAAAAGGGTGGGCCATTGAGTACTGGCAGGACGCCCTTCCTGAGGCGCTCCATGCCATTCAGTCGCTGCTGTGCACGGCTACCAACGAGACCCCTCGTGAACGTCTGTTCTCATTCCCCAGGAAGTCGGGAACTGGAATGCCCCTCCCAGCATGGCTCACATCCCCGGGACCAGTGCTCCTGAGTAAGCACGTACAGATACACAAGGCCGAAGCCCTGGTCGAGCAGGTCTTCCTCCTACATGCGAACCACAACTAAGCCTACGTTAGGTTCGGCAGTGGCAGGGAGGACACCATCTCAACCAGGGACCTGGCACCAGCAGGAGCACCCACCACACCACGTCATCCTTCAGCCCAGGACGACACTGACCAGGCAAACATCCCCATCCCTAGGCAGGTATGGGGCGCACAGGACCTCCTTGACCACCAGGGGCCCGCTTCAGCCCTGGGAGACGAACCTGCCCCCCTTCCCATCCAATCGACCCTCTTACATCGACCCTGGACCCCGGCCTCCCCTCCGCGCAGCATCACACCAGTCATACAGACCCCTGCCGCCACCCCCCCCCCACTTCCCCTCCGACCAGTGACCAGGAGCCAGTCCTATGACGGTCACAGAGACCCCAGCGGCCGTAGGATCGTCTCAACCTATGAATATTTAATGTTGTATAGTGGGTACGATTCCTTGTTACTGCCCCCCCCGGGACAAGTTTAAAGAAGGGGTGAATGTGGTGGTACACCACTGGCCTACTGCAGGGGGCAACCTCTGTACCTGCAGGAGTGTAAAGGGACAGGATATCACCTGGCCGGCTATCAATCAGTCGGCCTGAAGGGATCAAGCCCCACCTGGGCAGGTGTCCATCATCCTCCAGGATATGCTCCTGCGCCGGCCTCCCGAGGCCTCACTCAGAGTTAATGCAGCTACTGTGGAAGTCTTTGTGGATTAAAGCCTGTTGTACAGTCTTTACCTTGTGTGTGTCTGATTCTGGCTAACAGCGCACCACAACCCCATTAATTTGACTTTATTTTTCTCGCAAGGTTTGGTCGAATATTGTACAGAGTGAATTATTATAATGGAAATCAGTTTCTTGACAGTATGGGCGAACAAGTCTTGATTTGGGAAAGAATACGAACTGTATAGATGCATTTATGATGACTAAATAGCAAGACAGTATTGTAACACCACTGCCTGGAATTATAAGTGAGGATTTCAAATGGTAGGTGTGTTCAATTTAACAAAACATTGAAGATGGCAGTCCATGTGACAAAGTGAGTGTGGAAGATTAAATGCCTTGTGGGATCAGGGTGAATGCAAACACTGCAAATAGTTGGTTCAGTGGCTGGAGAGAGGAATGGAATCAGAGTCAGCGTTGTGGAATTTGTGTTTGAGGGTTGTGTGCAGAAGGGCAGGTACAAAGGTCAAAGACTCTGGCCTAGAAATTCTTTTGCAAAACCCTATTTCTCAAAGAAAAGTATTAATATCATTGAAAATTGGCTTCTCTGGAAACTAAGAAATGTTGTTCAGGCAGAAAATTCTGAAATAGCAATTCATACATACATCTGCTCTTCATCGACTACAGCTCGGCCTTCAATACTATTATTCCCTGAGTGCTGGACAAGAAGCTACAGACTCTAGGCCCCTGTACCCCCCTCTGCAACTGGATCTTTGACTTTCTCATCAGAAGACCACAGTCAGTATGAACTGGAAACAACGTCTCCTCCTTACTGATTAACAGCACAGGCTCACCCCCAAGGATGCGTGCTTCACCCACTGCTCTACTCATTATACACCCATGACTATGTGGCCAGGCATAATCCCGATGACACCACAGTTGTCACAAACAGCAATGAGAAATCATACAGGAGGGAGATTGAACAGCACTTTGAGTGGTGTCAGATCAACAATCTTGCACTAAGTTAGCAAAACCAAGGAGATGATTGTGTACTTCAAGAAGGAGCCAGGGCTTCCTCATTGAGGGCTCAGTAGTGGAGAGGGTCAAGAAATTAAAATTCATGAGTGTCAACATCTCCAAGGATCTGTCCTGGAGCCTCCATGTTGATACAATCACAGAGAAGGCTCACCAGTGGCTATACTTTGTGAGGTGTTTGAGGCAATTTGGTTTATCACCGAACTCCCATAAACATCTACGGGTGTACCGTGGAGAGCATTCTGACTGGTTACATCAGTATCTGGTATGGATGCACCAAATCTCAGGACAAGAAAAGAGGGTTATTAACTTGGCCTGCCACGTCACAGGCACCAGACTTCACTCCATCAAGGACATCTACATAAGGCGATGTCTTAAAGAAAAAGCAGCCTCTATCCTCAAAGACCCCCCACCACCCAGGCCATGCCCTCTTCACTCTGCTACCATCGGGAAGGAGATATAGGAGCATAAAAACGAGCACTCAGTGGCACAAGGACAGCTTCTTCCCCGCTCCCATCAGACTCCTGAATGATCAATGTACCAAAGACACTGCCTTACTTTTCGTGCACTATTTAAAAAAAAATCTTACTGTGGTAGGATGGTTATAGTATAAATGTTTATACTATGACGCTTTACTTCACCCATTTTTATGACTTGTTCATGACAATAAACCCTGATTCTGATTCTGGGATATTCAGCAGGTCAGGCAGCTGCACTGGAAAGAGAAATGTAATGAACTTCTCTGGTTCCTCAAAACTGGGTTTGAAGTTGCACTGAGGGGAGGTATAGAGGAATCATGGTGTATGACTGTGAAAGCTTGAGACAAAGATTGTCCACATGATAACAATTGGTTTCTGTGCCATACATGGGTAGGAACTGCATGCATGTTAATCCTAGGATGAGGATGCTTTAGAGAGGGTGCCGAGGAGATTTACCAGGAGGTTGCCTAGATTGGGAAACATGTCACATGAATGGAGGTAGACAGATCTGGGACTTTTCTCTTTGGAGCGAGGAAGGATTAGAGGTGACTTAATAAAGGTATACAAGATCATGAGGAGCCAGGATAGGGTGAACCTGTGTCAGGCAGGCAAACACCCCATCTTTGTGGCATATTTACACTCAGTCATTCATCTGTTTCCCCTATGCAGGGCATTCAAAACAGGCCTGAATTCTGTTGCAAAAAGAAATAACCAGCTACACAGAAGAAAGGATTCAAGGATGTGCCTTGAGGAAGTACACCAACCTCACTGACTCCAGGGTACCTTTGGCCTGTGACAACTTAGATTGGAGAAGGAGCATTCAGGATGGTGCTAAGAAGCTCAAATCATCCATCAGGCCTAGCAGAAATGCTAGAAAGGGAGCATCAACTTGCAAATTCCTCACCTGCCTGACCTCAATGACAAACTTGGTCAGAGACTCATTTAAGGGCTCTTACTCGTGCACTTTATTGATTTTTCTTTTGTTCTCTCTATATTCCACAAGTCAGTTTGTTTACATTCGTTATCTGTTTGCAGTTCTTGTTTGTTTAGATGTTTACGCTGTGAACAGTTTCTTTTTTTCACTACCAGTTCACGTGATTCTGCCTCGCCTGCAGGAAAAAAGAATCTCAGGGTTTTATGTGATGTCATGCACGTCCTCTGGCAATAAATCTGAAATCTGTTAAGTGCCTCCTAGCCCACTTATGACAAAATCCCACACTGGCCATATTATTGAATCATAATTGAATTGTATTTTACTTTTACCTTTTTAACCTTCAAATTTCTGGCTCTGGGCACCGCTGCATTGGGTCAGAATTTATTGCCAGCCCCTAGTCGACCATGAGAAGGAGGAATTGAGCTGGCTCGTTGAACCACTGCAGTCCTAGTGATAGTATACCCATAGTACCATTGAGGGGAGAGAGTTCTGAGGTTTAGATCCACTGATGATGAAAGACAATATATTTCCAAGTCAGAATGATGTGCAACTGGGAAGGAAAATCGAGGATGGTGATACCAATGCATCTGCTGCTTTTGATGTTACAATAAACTCATTGACTAATCCCAATATATCTTTTTAGATGGCAGATAACCGCAGGCTGTGATAGTGGTGGAGGAGATGCCAATCTGAGGAGGGGTGGGGGGGGGGGGGGTGTTTTGTTCTGCTTAGTGGTGATCTCCATGGAGCTGAGTTCATCCAGGCATGCGGAATGCATTCTGTCAACTTCCTGGAGTGCGATTTGTGGATGGGAGAAGGGCTTTGAGATTTCATTGGATAGTGCTCTTGTCGTAGGAAACTGCTCTTGTGGCAGAGGTGGGGATGTAGGCTTTGAATATGCAAGGGAACTGGGTTTGTGATAAAGCTCTAGGAATAAGAGTACATTGGAGCACATATAAGAGTAGGAATCCTGACTGTTACAGATTACTTGTGACCAAATGATATGGGTATCCTGATTGAAGTAGCAGTGCAATTGGAAGGATAAGGAGTTTGAAAATATTGTCATTGATCAAATGTTCATTGTTCAGGAGAGCTTGGGGGGAAATCACTCTCTGCTGACTATCAGTGGCTCCACCGTCCTGGTAGTCAACCACCAAATTCCTTGGCGTGCACCTGGCGGAGAATCTCGCCTGGTCCCCCAGCACCAGATCCATTGCCAAGAGGCCCAATCATGCCTTTACTTCCTGCGGAGGTTGAGGAAAGTTCAGCTTTCACCCTTCACCTTCACCACATTCTGTGTAACTACATCACCACCTGGTTCAGGAACTGCAACATCCCAGAACGCAAGCCCTTGAAGTGGATAGTGAGGACTGCTGAGGGGATCACTGGGGCCTCTCTCCCTGTCATGATGGACATTTATAATGACCATTGTCTGCAGAAGGCTATAAACATGGTGAAGAACTCCTACATTCTATTTTTCCTCCTGCCATCCATGAAGCATTCGAGCCCTCAAGACCAGATTGCGAAACAGCTTTCTCCCCCAAGCCATGAGGCTTCTGAACTCTGGGGATACACATGGCAAGCATATGTAATATAATATAATAAGTGATATGTTGTTATTAAAAAAAAGTTTCTGATGTAATTTACCATGGACCAGCTCCATGGTCCAGAGAAACGTTATCTCATTTTTCACTGTACACTGCAATGTTTATGGTATGAATGACAAATAAACCCAATGTGACTCAACCTCTTGCATCAAATTCTGCATCTTAGGCTTAAGGCTGGAGTTCTCCCTGGTTATGATGCTCAACCTTTATGGCCCAGGACCATGGGGGAGGAGTCATAGATATGAGTCATCCATGGGTGGGCGAGCTGCATATATACAGTAGTCAACCATAACTATATACAATGGAGGAAACATATCACCACAGAGGCAAGATTCACTTTTGAGAATGTGGCCAGTATTTGTTGCCAAAGTCTCTCAGCCATAAGAAAGTGGATTTGTGCCCTCCTCTGAAGTGTGTTAATTAGCTGTTGGTGTGACTCACTTTATCACAAATTTATCAGTTCCAATCTGCAACAAACATTTAACCACAAAAAGAAAGTTTACTGTATTTTAGTTGGGACACTTCCAACTTGACTAAAATCCCATGGCATTACCCTAGAGAAGAGCAGGGAAGATCTTGGTCAATAATTAACTCTCATTAGGAACATTTTGCCTGGCCAGTGACACATAACTTTTAGTGGGAACTTTCTGTCCACCTTTACTTCAACAACCACACCTAAAGTAAAAGTACTTAATTGACCCTGCGAACATCAAAGGTGGTATAGGAATGGAAGGTTGTTTTTTTTTATATACACACACTGTACTTTGAAATCATATGGAGAATTTCACAATTTTGATCCAGGATGAACAATATTTTTCAGTGGTGTCACTAGAGTTGGTGCCACCTAGTGCAGGTAACTCATGGTGTCACCACACATGAACCTCCTCCCATAATAGACCATACAGTATCCTTAATAATGTTTTTTGTACTAATGTTATTCATAGATCATAATTCTTGTATATCACTGAATGTAATGGCAATAGTAGTGAGATAAACAACTAGCATAATTAAAATTAAAGCTTTAAATTACAATATCATCTGCACAGCCTAAATGTATTTACATTTACATAGTTTCCTGTGGTTAAAGTGAACATTCAGTAAGAAAACAATAGAATTCGAAATAAAAACATTTAAGAACTACATCAAAATTATGTTGATTTTTAACGTTAAACTTTATTGTTACATTAACTGAGCGGAAGCTCCTTTTTTGATTTTTCTCCTTCTTTTCCTTTAATTACTACTTCATTCTCAAAAACGTTATTGATGTAGGTTCACAAACACTAAAGACCACAATATTGTAGCTAAAACACGAGAGAATTTGACAAAAGAAGCGACTATAAAAACACCAGCAGCAACAAAAACAACAGTGCATGCTTGTAGCAGGGGCAGACGAAGCCACATGATTCAAAGCATTATTGTAATTGGGTAAATCGACAGCTCTGACTGGAGCACATTAGAAGATTCAAAAAGTAAATTAGCATTGAGTTTTAGCCTTGTAGGTATATTGATACATGTAAGATGGGCTTACGAAAAATGTTTTTGTTGATATAATTAACTACAGGGATATTTTTATAAAAAATAATACATTTCTGTTGAAACACTGCACAAAAATGTTATAGACAGTCATTTTGGTGTCAGTTCCTCGGATGGTGTTACCTGGTGGGGTCCGCACCCTCTAGTGATGCTCGAGCTATTTCTTCAGATTGGAATGATATTACATGGATTTCCTGCTCATGGCTTTCAGCAACGAGGTGAAGAAGAAAGATACAGAAATGTTTTGTGAAAACCCCGAGTCCACCTGTCTAACTTGCTCATTACAACATAACAGAAAATCATTCAGTCTGGGCCCATGCCAACTCCCAGAAGATCAATCCCATCAGATCTCTCACGCCTATGGAAGTCCTTTGATTTTTAAAAATATTTTATTTTAGTTTTATGATCAGACAAGAATCAATAATTAACCATGACAAATATATTAAATAAATGAAAATGAATCATTGATACACAGTGTCCAAATTTCCAGAAAAGACCTCATCCCTCCTTCCCCAAACAAAAACCCCTTGAAAAGAAAAATGAAGGAAAAAAGAACAGAAAGAGAAATAATAGAGACATGAAATGAAGAAAAAGAAGAAAGAAAAGATAGAGGAAAGAAAGAAAAAGGAACTGTTGGGATCCGGAATGAACTTCAGAAAGTCCAGTTCTTTTTTTTCCCCTACCTAGATCTCAAATATGGGAGAATAAAGGATAAAAAATTCAAAAACAGTACGAGTGCCGAAACCTGTATTTGTAGATATGGCTGCTATACCTCCGAAAACATACTATATTTTTTTCCCCTTAAATTGTAAGTTTCTCCAGGGGAACCCAACTATGCATTTCCACATTCCATCGGACTATGTCCAGAAGGGAGTCAGACATTTCCTGGCCACTGCTAATGCAATCTTAAGAATTGGTTCCTGGACAGCGTCATTTTAGGTCTTACGTCCATAATATTTCCTACAAGAAACAATACTGGACTTAGTGGCAATTGCTTCCCAATAATCTGGTTTAATAAAATTCATACATTTCCCCAAAAAGGTTTCAGTTTAGAGCATGACCAAGTAAAATGTAAGAAGGTACCTACTTTTTCCCTGCATCTAAAATATATATCAGATACATTAGAATTTAATTTACGCAACTTCTGTGGGTTAAGAAAAATTATATTGCACCAGTCTATATCTTACATCAATTGTATTAGTCATGCAATGATGACATAAATCAGACCAGTTCTTATCATTAATGCTAATGTACATTTCATTCCCATCTTTGTTTTGATTTATATAACTCCCACTTAGGAGTGCCTGATCGAAGTAGAAAGTACATCACTGATGTCAATTTGCACAGCCCTTCGACTGGCATTGTCACTTACTTGCACCACGGCTTACTACCAGCATATTTTGGAATGGAAGAGGAAACTGGAGCACCTGGGGCAACCTTGTGCAATCACACAGAGAGTGGAGAAGCTCCATACAGACAACACCCAAAGTCAGGATCGAAAGTGGGCTGCAGTGAGTTGGCAGCACGACCAGCAGTGCTATGGCACTGCCCCATGCCGAGTGTCGTGCAACAGCAAAGCTATTTAAAAGTCCTTTATTCTTTTTTTCATAGCATTCATCCTGGGAACACCTTTCACTTTGAAAGGAAGTTCAATATCATGATTCATTTTGGAAAACTTGAGGTGAATAATCTCTCTGCCAGTAGCTACATGTTGGATGATTCATAGTTGTGTGTCTCTGCAATATGATTTTCTACACATCTCCTCAACCAACTGTTCCAGTTTTTAATCAAAAGAAAGCCCTCATATACCTGAATTCCCATCCATCCTTAGAAAATGCAAATATTGTACTTTGAAGTGTTCGTGGAGGCCATCACACGATCCAAATAGACACGATCTTCATAAACACCATCTTTGCTGATGAATATTTCTGGAAACTTTGTTTTTCTTTTCTCAAGATTTCAGTATCTACAGATTTGGCTTCAGTCTATTGTTATTAGTTTCATATGTTCTAATTTTGTATGCCTGTATTGTAACATTAACAAAATTATCAGATATTAAAGAAAGTCAATTTCACATTGGTTTCATAAGTGGGATTAACAGAGTGCCGGCCACAGCTCGTGGGGATACTGAGAAAGTCCCTTGAAGCAGACGGCGGCAATATCTGCACACCAAGGATTTTGAGGGTAATGTGGCGAGGTCGTTAAATCCACTGGATTGAAATTTAGACTTTGACAAGCGGTGACAGATGAAACATAAGAAGTGAAAAATAAGAATCAACTGGGATAAGCTGGAGAGAAACAAAGAAGATATATGAAGGTCAGCCATAGTTGTTGATATTTGGGAGAAGTGCTAGCATCAGAAGAATGAGGTTTTATTGATTTAAGAACAATATTCTACTCTGGTAATTATGTTAGCATTGAGTTTAATTTGTGAACCTACTTGTAAGTAATGCACATTGAAGGAGTCATTTTGTTTATATTTGTAGCCTTGGTTTGTAACAGCTGCTTAGCTATGGAGGGTGTGCAGATGCCAAATTAAACCTATGAGCTGGCCAGGTGGAGTCAGCCCCCTAGGGGGTCTATTCAGGTCGGCTGATTGACAGCCGCTTAGGTGGTCTTCCAGCAGGTACAGAGATCGCCCCTTCACTAGGCTGGTGGTCATATCACCGCAGCCTGTGAAGTATATAGCCCCTTTCACACTTGCATCCCAATAAATCGACCATTGTGTCCCGGGATAGGAATGGAGGGTTTGGCCTTTCACACTAGACCACTCCTAAACGGGACACTGAATGCTTTCACACTTGCAAGGGTTTATCTCCGGCGTTTGGTCTGTTCTACCTTTAATCGGAAGTGCCTGCAAAGCAATTGCCCGTTTCACACTTGCCTGATCACAACGCCGGCGTCTGCAGACGCCGGGGATTGTAATAGGGGTCGAGGCTGGAAATCCCGGGCATGAGATGGCGTCATCTGACGCCAGCGTTGAGCAGATTTTGCTTTCACACTTGCCACTTTAAAAGCTGATTGACATTGGATTCCTGGAATCATTTTCAAGTGTGAAAGGGGCTTATGGAGGAAAACATGCAATTTATGGAACAAAGAGATAGCAGTGTTTGGGAAACACAAATTTACTTTTACTGGATACATTCAAGCAATCCTCTTCTGAGTAAAAGAAATTCTTCAGAGTCTTCAGATAGGAGACCAGAAAAGCTGTTAACTAAGCCTTTGGTGGCAATTCCTGCACTCAGAAACCTGAATCAGTTCTTGACATTATCCCTCCCACCCTCGTGGGTCTCCCAAGCAGTCAGATCCAGAATAAATTTCATAATTTCATTGAGCTAATGAAGGAAAATTGATCTATTTTGGTGCTAATTTCAACAAGCTAGAAGTTAGTGACACCAGCTCATGACTTCTTACAGGCTGGGAAGCTCATCTGGAAATTGGATAGGAGTAAATCTACTGACTCTCGTATGACAGCACTTCTTGTTAGACGTGAGTATTAGCTCAGTTCAAGGCTAAATGGATTGGTCCTTTTAGGAGGGCAAAACTGAGACAATGGGAGCAGCACAAATAACAGAGACTATACTTCGTGAGGAGTTTGAAGAGATTTGGTATGTCTCTAAAGACTTGCAAATTTCTACAGGGGTACAATGGAGACCATTCTGACTGGCTGCATCACTCTTTGGGTATGGAGGGACCAATGGACAGTACAGGAAAAGACTACAGAGAGTTGTCAACTCGGCCAGTTCCATCATGGGCATCAGTCTTTGCTCCATTAAGGACACCAAAAAGAGGCGTTGTCACAAGAAAACAGCCTCTTTCCGCCCCAGCCGTGCCCGCTTCTCACTGCTACCATCAGGAAGGAGGCACGGGAGCCTGAAGATGAACATTGAACAGTGCAAAAGCAGCTTCTTCCTCTCTGCCATCAGATTTCTGGAATGGGCAATGAACCACAGGCACTTCCTCTACTTTTGCACTAATTTAATTATTTATTAGCCACTTTGCACCTGAAATGCTACCGCAAAACAACAAATGTCGTGATGTATCCCTGACGCTAAATTCTGATTCTGACCTAGGACTATTAGAAGATAGCAGGCTGACATTTTTAAGTATTTCAAAGTACTGCTTTTAACAAAAGAATCTTCCTGTTTAAAGCATTGAACAATTCCAAAGAATCACAACCCTCCGGGATTTAGAATGAATTGTGTCACTACAAATTGCAGTGTTTATAGCCAGTTTGATATAGCTGCTTTTGTCCAATTCCATGCGGCAACTAGCACTGGAGGCCCTGCGATCAGCAAGATAAGCGGTGTTGTAGCTGGAGGCAGAAGGAGCTGTTGAATGTTGCAGAAATTGCATGTCAGCTTAAAGTTCATTTGGGACCTAACAATATCAACAAAGAACCTGCAAAGCACTCCAGAGCAAGATGCCTTTTGTATTTCTTGTGTGTAAGTTCCAGTAACAGCGAGCTTCCCTTAAATTAACAGGTGACCAGATATCCTGTCAAGATTTAGCGTGAAAAGGAATCTATTGCCCACAGAATGGGATACCGACTTAGTTCCTTACAGCAGAAAATTACTTGAAGAAATGTCATATTAGTAATTAATAATATTTAAGAAAATACCAAGAAAACGAAACTGAAGCAAGATATTTCTTTTAACTCTGAAAGCCAGCAGAAGAGTTTTTTTAAAAACAGATACATTATCAAGTAACCTAATTAGGTAAATATAAAATGTTTTCTCATGACATGAGAACAAAACATAAACAACTAGTTAGGAAGTTCCAATATCTCTAAGGAACAGTCAGATTTTGCATAATTGCTTTAAAACATTATTTCACTTACTCAGGTAGTTAAGGATCTTGAAGTTTTTGCTTTGCTCTCTTTGCTTTGAAGGAGAATGTCTCAGTGATTATAATTGACAGCAATGTCATTTATAGGTGTGGACTGTTTCAGTGAATCCATGGGTGTGAGGTTAATAAACAAAATTTGTCACTATATTTAAGCATTGTCTTAAACTTACATCATTTTTTAAAAAAATTGGTAACTGTTTAGTGCCAATCCTTCGTATGCAAAGGCAGAGGGTGGGGCACTGCAGCAATAGGGAGTAGTAGGACCCTGTTTCATTTTTTAGGTGTGCATCACCTGCACCTGGACTGACGACAGTTCTTGCTTAAGTGGAATGAAATTAAGAAAGATAAGGAGGGTAACAGGTGATCCAAGTGAGGAGATGCACACTACGAAGAACTTGCAAAGCAGAGGTGTGTGTGTGCACAGCTTGGATGCCATATGTGGGATGAGAAAGGGTGGATATTTCAGGTTGAAGACCCGCGAGCATTACATCCAGCCATTTGCACACACTCCAAGCGTTCTGGGTGGTGCCACTGCCTCAGAACATCCGGATCAATCTGGAGCTCAAGTATTGTCAACGTGATGTTTGCACATGCACCCTGCAGGTTTCTGACAGTTGCTGCAGCTTCCTCCCACCTCTCAAAGGTGTGCTTGCTGGCTAATTAGCCGTTGTAAATTACTATGGTAGAATGGGTAAGCGGCAGGTTGATGGGCATGTGAGAGAGGAGAAGTTGCTGGAGTAGAGGAAATAAGGTGGTCGGGAATGCAGCTGCTTGACTGGGAACTGGCATGGTCTTCTGTAAATACATAAATGAAATGTAAATACCAATCAAATAAAAATTAATAACAAATGCCAAAGATCACATTAAAATTAAATAATCTTCAGTAGGTTCATTGCCCAATCAAGGTCTCATTTAAAATGCAAGCACAATTGTTATTACAACACAGCTAATGCAAACTGATTTTGCATTTATCTGAGAACTTAAATTTCAATCCAGTTGACAACTTTTGAAAGGACTCTTTCAAACTTTCAATCCTTGAAAAATCAAGTCATCATTTCTATCAATTCTTTGCTGTAACTTTTCCCATGTAAAATCAACAATCTTTTATATATCCCTCATGACTGGAGGGAGAACAAACAATTTTATTAGGTTATAAAAGTGGGTAGGGACTTAGAATAGTCTTCGGGAGGTGGGAACCCAGGGTTATATGTGAGCAGCTGGGGGCATAGCCAGGAGGCAGGGGCCAGCCATCAGCACAACACACCACCAGTGAATCCCAGTTCACTGCATTCACCCCTTCCTGTAGAATTTAAGGTCTGTGAATGAAGACAGAGAACATGGGTTCAGAAAAAAAGGTTGAAAAATATACAGCCATTTACAAATTTACAGATTTAAGCAGTCCGGGGGTCTGGAGATCCTCGTGGAGCGCCTTAGCACTGGGGGGCCTTGGACTTCTTGGGTTGCCTGGTCCCCTTGTGAGGGAAGAGAGGCAGGTTGGCTCAATGGTGGAGGGGCATGCACTTTCCTCCTGAACTGGATTCCTCGAGGCTCTGACTGGGGGTGGCGAGAATGAGCTCCGTGGCTCGCAGGGCAATTGAGGCAAAGGACCCTCTGTTCTGGCGGGTGCCAAGTCCCTGATGGAGACGGTGTCCTCTCTGCCATCCGAGTTCTCCACATAGGCATACGTGGGATTGGCATGGAGGAGTTTCACCCTTTCCACCAGAGGGTCGGTCTGTTCCTTAGAGACATTGGAACTTCCTAACTAGTTGCTTATGTTTTGTTCTCATGTCATGAGAAAACATTTTATAGTTACCTAATTAGGTTACTTGATAATGTATCTATTTTAAAAAAAACTCTCCTGCTGGCTTTCAGAGTTAAAAGAAATGTCTTGCTTCGCTTTCGTTTTCTTGGCATTTTCTTAAATATTGTGAATATGCTTCCTGAGAAGGATTGGGCCAGGAGGGGTGAGCCAGGTTGGGAGTGTAGTTCCCGATGTCGACCTTCTTTCGAAAGTGAATAGGAGCTCATGAGAAGTAGCATTGGTTGCGGTACATAGTAGCTACTGGATGGAATGGAGCGCCATAGGGAGGACTTCCTGCCACCATGAGCCTGGAAGGCCTTTTGACTTCAGGGCCACTTTGAGAGCTTTCCAGACTATGGCATTCTCCTTTTCAACCTGCCAGTTCCCCAGGGGGTTGTAGCTAGTAGTCCTGCTGGACACGATGCCCCTCACCAGCAGATACTGACGTAGCTCATCACTCATAAAGGCTGAGCCCCAGTCACTATGAATATAGCTAGGATACCCAAACAGGGCGTAAATGGAGTCTAGGGCCTTTATAACTGATGAAGTGGACGTGTCTGGACGTGGAATGGTGAACGAGAAGAGGGAGTATTCATCAATGATAGAGAGGAAAAAGGTGTTCCCGTTCGTGAATTCTCCAAGGTCACATTTTTAAGGTGACACAGGAAGCCCAGACCCAAGTACACAATTCATCAAGTACATACAAGTGAAATTTACAGAATTCCCCCACCTTCAAACAACAGATCTACTATTTAGTGGTATTGAATGGAATGTCTGCTTACCTTATGGAGTTGCTGAGCTGGTGAGGTCTCTCCTGATCTAGGACCCGGAGACTCCATACTCCTCATTCGAGTGGCCCCCACCATCCTGGGTTACCCTGATTGGGTAAGATGGCGTCAACTCATAGCATGGCAAGATAGCTGCTCTCCTTCCTCGTCTGACGATGGTGACACCGAGTTTGAATTTGGGTCGCGGCAAGATGGCCACCGAGCCTTTTCGCACCGTTTCCTCGCTGCCACCCTCCATCGGGGTGTAGCGCAGCAAGTGGTTTCAGGTGAATTCGGGGCAGATGGCTTGGGGCTGGAATCGGATCCAGGAGCGGTGTAGGCCACGGATTTCCCTGAACTTCCCTCACGAGGCAAACCCTTGCCCAATGCCCTTTCTTGCCACAGGTGGAACACACTGAGTCTTTAGCCAGGCAACGAGATCAGGGATGCTGGCTCTTGCTGCAGATAAAGCACTCCCTGGCACGGGAAGCGGCAGCCATTAGGGCTGGGGTAGCAGGAACAGCCGGTCTTTGGAAGGGGTCACCTGGGTGAGAAAGTTCACTGTCTTCAAAGTTGTCATTCTCGAGCTCGGCCTGTTCCAGCGACTTGGCCAATTCAACATGCTGGGGGATCTCAGCAGGTCACGTAACATCTATAAGAGGTTAAGATATGTAACCAACATTTTGGGCCTGAGCCCTTGTTCAGGGTATGAGCATAAAGTAGGCAGGTGCTTAAATAAAAAGGCTGGGGGTGGAGGAAAGAAAGGACAGGAGAAGGAGCACAGACAAACAGGCTAAAGGCATAAGCTGCTTTCAGGTGCTTGGACACAGATAATATACCGGCAGACGTGGCAGGGGGAGGGCAGCTGGGATGTTCAGGTGGCCACGGAGAAGAAGCCTTTTTGTCACCTGAACATGCCGGCTGAAGGAGAACTGTGTCCGAGTGAATGCCAGCTCCTGTGGCCGTAGTCCTACTGCTGCTTTCAGGTGCAACGGCGGATTCTCCAAGCCGGAGAATATACCTACAGGAGGAGGGTTAGGTAAGTGCTCCTCCTGGCCGGGTTCTCCTCTTTCAGGTGGGCACCCGACAGCTGCATTGGGGTAGAATAGGCGGCTTTACAGTCGGGTATTCTGGCCCCTTGAAGGTCAGGAGAGGAAAAGTGAGAATAGATGGTGGGAGGGTGTGGCTCTGAGAATGCAAAGCTGTGGAGGAAAGGAAGGAAAGGAAAAGAGAGGGAGAGAGAGACAGAGCTGGAGGGAAGGAGACGTAAGGCCCTTTCAGGTGGGCTCTCCACCTTGAGGGGGGCAACAGGAGTTGATCTTGTGGACTCAAAAGGCTGCTTGCAGTGTTGCCTGGTCCACCTGAAAGGGCCTATAGAGATAGGGGAACTGGAGAGATGGGGGAGGAGGGGCTAATGGAAACTGGAGAAGTCAATGTTGATGCCATTCAGTGGGATGCCCAGATGGAATATGAGATTTGGTTCCTCCATCTTGTCTGGGAAAACGCTTTGAGCACCTTCACTCTGTCTGCTGCAATAGCGAAGATCTCCCAGCGGCAACCCGTTTCAGTTCACTGCCCATGTCCCATGTCCACGTGTTTGTTCATGGTTTCATGCACTGCCAGACTTGGGGCTGCTCGCATAGTGAAGCAGCATCTCTCTAGACCAGGGGTGGCCAAACCTCAGCTTGCAAGCCACATGCGGCTCTTTGACCTTTAATATGTGGCTCGCTGCCGGTCTCTCCCCCTTACCCGCCCGACTCACGTCTTTTAACAGCCTGTTATTTGGAGCATTGTATTTTAGTCGTAAAAAATATAATTATAATAAGACTAATTTTGTAAGGTGGAAATCTAGTTAAAATACCTCTCATTTTTTGGTTTACCTTTTTTTACATATTTGTGTCTTTGATTACTGAAACTAATTCAAATTAACAGTTTAAAAACTGCATGCATGAATAAATATTATTGGATTTAATATGCATTTCTTAAAATTTATTTAAAATTTTTGTTACAAAATGTGTATGTAACAATAAAAATGTACGTGTGAATTTTGTTCTTGTCCTGCGGCTCTCAACCATCTGAGCTCTATCATTTGTGGCTCTTACATTAAGCAAGTTTGGCCACCCCTACTCTAGACCATGGTACACACGCAAAAACACATAGTGCACAGTACATACATTGTACGTTTGAATTTACAATCTTTATTTTTGTTTTCCATCAACTTAAATGAAGAATAAAAATTCCCAACAGCAAAGTCAGAGGTTAAAATTTGCACTCAAATTTTATCTGCACTTTTTTAAAGATAATTTTAAATCAAATCCCTTACTGTTTTCTTTGGTATTGTTGGAGAGAGTGACGTAACTTCAACCACCCCTGAGCTGCATGTATTAGCTTTTATTTCTCTTGCGGCTAAGGCGGGCGGTGTGGCTCAGATGGAGGGACGTCACCCCGCCTGATCAATGGCTCCGTGACGTCATGTCATGTTTAAACTTAGAGAAGATTAGAGACTCAATTTCTGATTTGAATGTAAATTCTCAAACACTGTGGGGATCCTTTTTGAATTACTTTTGTAAACGTTGATTTGTTACAAAGGTAGAACTGTTGACTGATGAGGTAATTTATCACTCCGACAAGAATTCTGTCTTCCAGTTCTTTTGTTTTTGACCAGCTTCTTTCTTGGTAGTAGGTTCAAATTTTCCCTTTTTCTCAATAAAATATCAATACAACAGAATCTGTTCAATTAAAATGTGAGGTACCTTGGATGAAATGATATGATTTAAGTGCAATGTTTCTTTTTGAATTTTAATATATATCCACATGTACTCTTTATTTTTGGATGTGAAATTTCAATTTTAATAAAAATAATGAAAAAGAAAGAAAATTGTTCTCAGGGGGATCTATCAATGTCATTTTGCTCTAAATCTAAAACAGATGAGATTAGCAACATTTTGTTGAATTGCATCATCCACTGGATGAACTTTTGTCTCTTTACTGCATTCTTGCTGATACTGAAGGTATCACAATTATTGCCTTTAAAGCAGATTGTTGTGCACTCCTTCAATGGCACAGTACTAAAAGATGCATCTGACTGCAAGTGGGACGCTCTTACAGTGGGCAAGTCAGCTGTCTTTGTTACCTGGCTCTTGTTGGCTCCATCTTTGCTGCTCTTTTTCCTTCGCAGGTATACTCTTCGAGGCTCTGTCCCAAGGGGATGCTATTGCAAATGAGAGACATGAAAAATCACAAAATTATCTGAGAAATGCGCTATAAATTCATTTAGTTTTAGAGAGAAATATTGGTCTTGAAATTGTATCTTGGATCATTTATGCCCACTTAAGGGTTCCAATTTAATGGTTCTTTCAAGCAGCAGCTATTGATGCTGGAATGCATCCATGTGACACTGAAATCTGCACTAAAACCGTATTTGAATTCCCCATCCTGCAACCTATATGGCACTATTGCAGATAATGTAAACAACTATTTACATTTAAATAGCATATTCCCTGCAACATCTCAGGCATCAGACTTCACTCCATCGAGGACAAAAAAAAAGCAGCCTCTATCCTCAAAGACCCCGCACCACCCAGGCCATGCCCTCTTCACTCTGCTACCATCGGGGAAAAGGTGCAGTAGCCTCAAGACGAACACTCAACGGGAAAAGGACAGCTTCTTCCCCACTGCCATCAGATTCCTGAATGATCAATGAACCGTAGACAACTGCCTGACTTTTCATCCACTAGTATAGTTATTATTATTTTATTTATTGTAATGTCGTAAGATGGTTATAATATGAATGTTGACACTGTGACGCTGCCGCAAAGCACTGAATTTCATGAGAATAAATCCTGATTCTGATTCATATTCAGAATGAAGAGCTACTTTCTGAAGGAGAAGGCTGTGGAGTCACGCATCCCAAAGGAGTATGCAATCCTGTTCAACCATGAGCTTCAACTGGTGAATTAAAGGATGAGGATGAATTACAAAAGGTCAGAGCATGGAGACATTTAATGAGTGAAAAGGAGGGGGGAAGTGGTATTACTGGAGGATACGTTACCAAACAGTAGAATCATTCAGGTAAGGTTTGAATCGAGCACATACTGAAAAACAGAGTAGAATAAATGGGAAGGAATACCTGCCTGGAAAAGATAACAGAAGTATGAGTATCACATTTAAAGAGGAAAAGACAATAATTGCCAGTTAAATACATGAAGGGACTGGGAAGCATTGTTGAATCATGATGGCAAAGTAGGTTCATTTGGGACAAGAGAGAAAGAATTAAAAGAGAATAGTACTGGGAGGCTCTGTTTTACAAAAAAAAGCTTTTAGTTTGGAGTTAGTTAAAGTATCATGAAACTCAGGTATTCGTAGGTGGCATTTGTAAGCAGTCGGTGTAAACAGGGTGTGAAGTTTAATATTCAGGGCAATGTTGGACTGAATATCACACTAGGACATGTTGGTGGAGCTTTGATTCTTCATGCTTCTCATTCAGAAGTCAGGATGCCATCAATTTAGGAAATCAATGCAGATAAAAATTGTGGTGACTGAATAGAGCAAGAACTGTGGAATCCCCACTGTCAATAATCTCAGGTAAGAGGCAACAACTATTTCAGGAAATGGCCAGCTGCAAGATTGTCTGCTTTTGACCACAATGAAGCAAGGTGGAAATATGTTCGTGTTGTAAAACAAGACAGAGGAAAGGACAACTTTGTCCAATTTTCATCCGTCCAGCCGAGGGCAGTTGGATGTTGGTAGAAGGTTGACATCCAGAATATGCACTGGCATTGCTTAACAGTGGCATATCAGTCAGCTATTCACAACGTTTTCTAACACAAACTGGATTCTTCAGCTTCACATTGACCTGTTGGAGAATTAATGTCTAGTTTCTCAAGCAGTTAGATTAGCAATTAAATCCGGAAACAGGAAGAACTTATCTCCAGATGACAGGTTGGTATATTTGTACATTCACACTTAGCATTATCAAATGTAATTGCTTCTCCAAAAATGAGCAGTAATCTGAGTCGTTGGAAAAGTTAAGGAGCAAGTGTAGTGGAAAGACTGCCATTGAGTGAATTTAGTGTCTAGACCAGCCATTCTCAACCTTTTTTTTTGGCTCTATCACCCTGAGGACTCTACTCAAAGTTTATGGGCCCCCTTCCCTGTGAACCAGTCAGGTTTCGTTTTTTTTCGGAACTTCTCTCCTACCGACTACACAAAAAAACCCACTAAAAATATTCATTTTATGTGACGTGAAAAGAAAACAAGGCTTTCACTTAAATGTGCGGTGGCCCCAGGAGAGCCCTAGGGCCCCATTGAGAATAGCTGGTCGAGACCTATCCTTTGTTGTGGAAAAATACTGCAGTGACTAGTCACTATTACAAGTGATATATTTGGTAACATGGCACCCACTGTTGGTGAATTAAAGAACTGCGTGATAGTTACATGTTGCTGGATTTGAGACTGGGAAATATAAATGACCTTTAAACAGTTCATTTTTAAAATTATTATTGGGAGGAGTAATTAGAATTTACTCACAGCAAGAATGGGTGGAATTATCACACTTCGCTCATGTCAGAATTATCTGACAAATAAAAGATGTAATGAAATCTATTAGAATACTTGTATGATATTTTGATAAAAGCACCTGGCAGGGTACTGAAAATCTGCACAAACCAACTAAATGGAGTGTTCATGGACATTTTTAACCTCTCGTTGCGGCAGTTCTCACCAGCTTCAAAAGGGCATCAATCATCCTGGTACCCAAGAAGAGTAGCGTGGGCTGCCACAATACCAACTGCCTAGCAGCATTAAATGAAATATTTCGAGAGGTTGGTCATGGCTAGAAATAGCACGTACCTAAGTAAAGATCTGGACCCACCTCAATTCGTCTATTGTCACAATCGCTCCATGGCAGATGCAATATCGCTGGCTCTCCACTCAGCTCTGGATAACGTCAAAAACATTAATTTATATATACGGCTGCTCTTCGACTACAGTTCAGCCTTCAATACCATTATTCCCTCAGAGCTGGTCAAGAAGCTACAAACTCTAGGCTTCTGTACCTCACCCCCCAACTGGAACACTGACTTTCTAATCAGAAGACCACAGTCAGTATGAATTGGAAACAACATCTCCTCCTTATTGATCATCAACACAGGCGCTCCCCAAGGATGCGTGCATAGCCCATTGCTCTACTTGTTATATACCCAAGACTATGTGGCCAGGAAATTCCAATGTCATCTACAAATTTGCCAATGACACCACAGTTGTCGGCAGAATCACAAACGGCAATGAGGAAGTGTACAGGAGGGAGATAGATCAGCTCATTGAATGGTGTAATGACAACAAACTTGCGCTTAATATCAGCAAAACCAAGAAGATGATTGTGGACTTCAGGAGGAAGTCAGGAGAACATGACCCCAGTCTTCATCGAGGGCTCAATAGTAGAGAGGGTCAAGAAATTAAAATTCCTGGGTGTCAACATCTCCGAAGATCTCTCCTGGAACCTCCATGTTGATGAAATCACAAAGAATGCTCACCAGCAGCTCTACTTGTAAGATGTCTGAGGAGATTCGGTATGTCATCGAAGACTATCGAAAACTTCTACAGGTGTACCATGGAGAGCATTCTGGCTGGTTGCATCACTGCCTGGTATGGACATGCCAACTCTCTGTAAAAGAATAAACTCCAGAGGGTTAACTCAGCCTGCAACATCACAGGCACCAGGCCTCACTCCATTGAGGACATCTACATGAGGTGGTGTCTTAAAAAAGCAGCCTCTATCCTCAAAGGGCCCCCCCAACCCCCACCCAGGCCATGCCCTCTTCACTCTGCTATCATCAGGAGAAAGGTACAGGAGCCTAAAGATGAGCACTCAACAGCACATGGACAACTTCTTCCCCTCTCCCCTCAGATTCCTGAATGATTGATGAACCAAAGACACTGCCTTACGTTTCATGCACTAGTATTATTTATTTATAGTAATGTCGCAAGATGGTTATAATATGTATGTTTGCTCTATGATGCTGCCACAGACACTAAATTTCATGATGTGTTCATGACAATAAATCCTGATTCTGATTCTGAGATTATATGATATCAGCAATTGTAATGCAAAACATCTTTTTCCTATACCCTATTCTTACAGGGGTATAGTTGCGGATGAGCCTGGTGCTGAAAAACTCTGTCAATTGAGTTACAAATTAGCTGCTTTGAGCTTGATTCATGCTACTCAAGGACTGGTGCTCATAGCTGGGCAATATAGATGATAGGGACATAAGGAACAGCAATGCTGTTGTCTGGAGCAGTAAACCAACTGTTACAGGAACTCACCAGGGCACGCAACATCCACGATGCAGCGTCTCGATCTCAAATTATTGACCATCCCTTTAATGGACTCACATAGGTTGAAGCCATCACTTGTTACAGTGACTAGTCACTGCAGTATTTTTCCACAACAAAGGATAGGTCTCGACCAGCTATTCTCAATGGGGTCCTAGGGCTCGCCTGGGGCCACCACACATTTAAGGCATAGGTTGCAAATATCAGGCAATATTTGCGGACGAAGGCTGTGGGCTGCTGGAGACTGGGTCATGGGAACCAAGTATCAAAAGCGTGACTCAAGAGGGTGCTGAGGGCAAAAAGGGCTCCTGAAGGGCCTCGGGCGCTGAAGACTTCCTGACTGCAGAGGCTGCAGGAGCGCTGGAGACGAATCCACGGACACTCAGTGACTCTGAAGGGATTTTCTTTTGCCTCTCTTTCTCCTATTGTTAGGGGCGCCGCACAATCTTGACTCCTTGGTTGCCTTTACAGCAGAAAAAATTTGAAATATATCATACCCAGAATATTATATTTTGAATGCATTATCTCGTAAAGATAAAAGGAATCTTTGAACCCCTGCTGCTGTCTGATGAGATCCTTCATCATTTTGATTTTTGCCCAATATATTGATGGAGCTGAATCAGGTTAGAGGTTTCTCACAAAAAGTAAATCAGGGTTCAGTAAAGTGTGTTGGAGCAAGGGGTGGGGGGGGGGGGGGGGAAGTGGTGTCATGATTCGTCATTACCGTTGAGACCAAGAACACCATGAGCACCTGGTCAACCCCAGTACCACATAAACGGCATCAGCCTGGAACTGCAATCATGGACCAACGTCACCAAACAAATGAGTTTCTACTTGAGATCCATATTATATCATCTGGCCTCTTGAGTGTTAGCATCCACCAATTGGTATAGCCAGGTCACCTGATTTGAAGACAAAATCACCCATACTTAAAGCAGGATGGTTGGGAAGGAGCGGAATAGGGATCAGAAATCATCCTTGATTTTCTCGACTCCTTGCTGTAGAAATACTCAATTTGATTGTATACTAGATCTTCTTCTCAGGCAGTGCTTCTGTGTTGAGGATGACACGCGTCCACTCCAGTTCTGAGGGTCTCGAGGTGATTGATGCGACCACTGCTGGAACTGTGGCTCCTTCCACCAATAGGATGTGCAGGGGTGAGGTGTGTGAGATGGTTCTCTCTGTCCAAACTCTTCTGGTGCATGGACTGAAGGTTCTCAATACCACCTCAGATGATCTTTGTGCAGTCGTGGGTCAGGATTCCCAGGTGTCAGTAGTGTGTTACATTTTTACAAGGTATCTTTGACCACATCCCTGAAACTACTTGGTAAAAATTAGGGTGGCGCAGTTAGTGCAATGGTAACACAGCGCCAGTGACCCTGGCTTGCATCCGGTGCTGTCTGTAAGGAATTTGCACATTCTCCTCCTCTCTGGGTGGGTTTCCTCCAGGTCCTCCTGTTTCTTCTCTCCCTTCAAAAATGCACAGGGGATGTAGGAGATTGCAGGTTCATTTGGTGTATTTTTGGGGGGCGCGGGCTTGTGAGCCAAAAGGGTCTGTTGATGTGCTATATATCTAAAATTATATTTTAAATTCTCTTCGTGTGACAGACCTTTGGATACCATGTCTGTTTCCAGAGTTTGGTGTTGGATACGTAAATGACATGAGATATTGAATGAAATTGGCTGGATGACAATATTAGGGGTGTGGACCTGGAATTTGCAAGGATAACATTGATGGTCCCTTTCTAGTGAATTGAGCTGCCCTAATATTTTCCCAGTGTATCTGAGTGCAGATCAGGGATCTCCAACACATGAGATGCTTAAGGAGAAGGTGAAGAACTAATTAGGTTTCAGGATTAGTTACCATGACATTGGGGGATTCAAATTCAAGAAAGTAATTAAATCTAGAACGTGACCCTGTCAAGAGTGATCACCTTATACCATGTTGCTGTAAAAAAAAAATTCTTGTTCGCTAATGCCCTTCAGAGATGGAAACTTGCAACCCTTACCTGAACTGGCCCATACACCAATCTCATCAATGTCTTCCCTTTTCAGGGGCAATTAGGGGTGGACAACAGCTGATAGAACTCTTAATCAAGGCACACAACACTATGGAGTTCCATGGCTATGTTTCTCTTTCCCCATTTGCTCTTGGAAACATGGGAACCATGAGCAGTCAGAAATTTAGGGCTGAGATAACACGAAATGTCTTCCCTCACAGGGTGGTCAGCATATCTAGTTCTGGTTTGCAACTGCTGTCAAAAACAACAGTGAGGTTTTAATCTATATTGCAAAGTTCCATTAGCGGCAGAAAAAAAGAGGCAAAATTATAAGACAGAAATAGTTGTGGGAATGCTCACGGAAAGTAGCATAACCATAGCAGTTAACACCACGCTATTGCAGTGCCAGTGACCCAGGTTCGTATTTGGCGCTGTCTGTAAGGACCTTCAACCTTGTCCCCATGTCTGTGTGGGTTTTACTCTAGGTGCTCTGGTTTCCTCCTACCTTTCAAAAAAATATACGGAGTATGGGGGTTTGTAGGTTAATTGGTGTCTTTGGGTGGCACAGGTTCATTGGCCAGAGGGGCTTGTTACTGTGCTGTTCTTTCTTTCTTCTTCTTTGGCTTGGCTTCGCGGACGAAGATTTATGGAGGGGTATGTCCACGTCTGCTGCAGTCTCGTTGGTGACTGACAAGTCCGATGTGGGACAGGCAGGCACGATTGCAGTGGTTGCAAGGGAAAATTGATGGGTTGGGGTTGGGTGTTGGGTTTTTCCTCCTTTGTCTTTTGTCAGTGAGGTGGGCTCTGCGGTCTTCTTCAAAGGAGGTTGCTGCCCGCCGAACTGTGAGGCACCAAGATGCACGGTTGGAGGCGAGATCAGCCCACTGGCGGTGGTCAATGTGGCAGGCATCAAGAGATTTCTTTAAGCAGTCCTTGTACCTCTTCTTTGGTGCACCTCTGTCTCGGTGGCCAGTGGAGAGCTATATACTAAATATACTAAAATATATTAATTCTTATTTAGCATTTCAAGTTTTGAAATCAGCACCACCAATAGCAAAACATGGTTGTGTAAACAGACATTTAATGTTGTTTCAAAATTCAGTGAATTACTTGTGGCATATATTCAGAGACAGAACATCCTTCAGCACTGAACCCTTGGCCTACCATATCCATGCCAATTATCAAGTACCCATCTGAACTCATCCTGTCTCCCAACACCAATTTTTGCGCCGATTGCTTTAATCGAACTGCAATATTACCTCACAACTCAAACTCAATCCCCTGATGAATGAAGGCCAGCACACCATAAGCCTTCTTAACGACCCTATCAACTTGCATAACAGCCTTAACTCTTGCGCACACATCAACCCAACCTCCAATATGTGAATTGATTGCACATGCGCCAACAGAAGACTCGCACATGTGCACAGGAATCAAGAGCCTATGGACCCTGGGACACTGACTAACAAAGTAAGTATGCAGATTTTGGCTTACGTCCCCTGTATCCCTGTAATAGTTTGTCAAATACGTTTGATTAAAAAGTTTGTTTTAAGACTTTGGTACTCTAAATGCATAGGCAAAATTCCAACTTGCATCCATTTTGAGATACGACCGATCCTTTGGTCCCAATTATGGTCGTAAGTTGGGGAGTATCTGTATTTTACATTCACATATTCATCTACCATATCATCCTATTCTTACCCTCACTGGCGCCTGTCACAGGCAGAAATCCTGAGATTACTACCCTTCAGATCCTGAATTTCAGCTTCTTCAGGACCTTATCCCTTTTCCTACCTATCTGTAGGTCGTTGATACCAATATGTACCACAATTTCTGGGTGCTCACCCTCTCCATGGACTGAGACATCCCTGACCTTGGCACTTAGGAGGCAACATGTCATTCAGGAGTCTCTTTCGTGACCATAGAATCTTCTGTCTGCCCTTCTAACTATTGAATCCCTACTACTACTACTGCTCTCCTTCCCTTCCTAGCCACTGGCCCAGGCTCAATGCCAGAGACTCGGTCATGTGGCTTTGCCCTGATAGGTTCCCTCCCCCCTACAGTATCCAAAGCAGTCTACTTTTTAAGTAAGGGAAAGACCACAGGGGAGCCCTGCACTTCCTGTCTGCTTGCCTTACCTTTTCCTCTCCTGACAGTCACCCAGCTTCCTGTTTCTTGCAGCTTCGGTGTGACACCCTCCTGTAGCTCCAATCTATGAACTCCTTGTTCTCCAGTATGAGCTGAAGATCATCGAGCTGTAGCTCCAGTTTGCTAACATGGTCTGTAGTGAAGATGCAGCTATCAGGGAGATGGCAAGTTTCCCAGAATTCCCATACCTCACAGGACGAACACTCCACTCACCCTGTTGCCATTCTAACCATTCTACTAAATCAAGGTCAAATAATAAATAAAAATAAGCTCTTGCCAGAGGGTTGGGACTGTAATAATATAAGAAATATGATTGAATCAGGTGTGTGGAAAGAGAATTGTTGAGTTTGGAGGTTCGCCATGATGACGTAGGTTTATGGGGTAGGTTAATGAAGACATTGGCAATGGGAGATGTTTGGGATTGATCATTAAGGAAACCTTAGACACTCAACATGTGTAGAGTTGGACCTCCTTTAAATTACCCAGAAGTAGATCCCAGTCCTTCAGTTAAAGCTTGTTTCAGTGTGCAAGGCCTGGACCATTCACAGATCTTGATCACGTGCAACACTTTTATAGTGGTGACTCAAGAGCATGTGCTGTGCGTTTATTTGCTGCCACTGTCCAATGGCCTCTGCACACTAAGTATCCCACTGAACATAATTGGTATTTTTGAAAAGTTCCATTATTCACCGCACGAAAGGGCACGGCTACAGATCAGAAATTCTGGGCCTCCCTTTCTTGTTCATGAATGACAGATATCTCCAGGAGATGGAGCTATGGCATTACTGTAATATCAGAAAATGCCTGCCAGTACTACGCTAGCAAGTTTTTTATCTATCTTGAATTTATTTATAATGCCCCCCTCCCCCAACTGACATGAACAAAAGAAAGTATGAAGACTTTGTCTTTCTCTCCCTAACGCAGAGTGAAATTATCTTCATTTCAAATTTAAATTTAAATTTAGACATACAGCACAGTAACAGGCCATTTTGGCCCACGAGTCTGTGCCGGCCAATTTACACCCAATTAACCTACCCCCCCCCCCCCCCATAAGCTTTACACCCAATTAACCTACACCCCCCCCATAAGCTTTACACCCAATTAACCTACACCCCCCCCCATAAGCTTTGAACGGTGAGACGAAACCCAGACCCCCTGGGGAAAACCCATGCAGACACTGGGAGAACAAACTCCTTACAGTTATTTTTTAAAATCTTCCTGTTATTTTTTTCCTTTAAAGATAAATTGATTGAATTGCCACAAATGAGCTGAATTTGTTTCATCAACTTTCTTTCTGTTCTTGTAAAATCATCCTAGAGTTCTTGGAAGTGTTTTTTTTACTAGGAATATCGTCTTTTTAAAAATATGCTGACAATATTGCATGTACATGAACATCTTGTGCACATCAGGTAAATCTTGCCAAAGTTGTACACAATTCAATGTTACATTTTTGTAGTTTTTTAACTTTTCATTTAAAAATTGTAACTTCTCTCAATAATGCAAAGTTTAATCATGTTATAAAAAGAGGGTCTGACTCACTTTCTGGAGCAACTTTAATGGAATATAGTTTATCTTATTTAATACTGCACATAGAGTTATTTGACTATTTATTCTCTCTCATGGGTGTTGACCAATTCCTCCAGATTCTAATGCACGTAACCACTCCAGAGATAATTTACGGTTGCCAATTTATCCACCGGCCCATCATTGGGCCCTCTTCCACTGGCACCCTGTCCCAGGAATTGACTAGGAATTGACTGGGATAGGGTCCAGTGGAAAAGGAACACTGTCTGAATGCCGGCATCAAATGACATCATTTCATGCCTGGGATTAACCGCCTCCTCTACCCCTACTCATGTCCCCGGCGTTTGCCGACGTCGGCATGCTGATAAAACCAGTGGAAAAGGGACAGCAGAAAGTCACCCATTTCCAGTTGAAGGTAGAACACTCGGATCCCCAGGGGTAAGTTGTGATCAGTGGAAAAGCAATTAGTGTCCCAGTTAAGGGTGCGCAGTGGAAACAGCTCAAAGGGCTTCCTATCCCAGGACACTGCACAGCCAATTACCTGGGATACCAGTGGAAAGGGGACTATTGATACATGAGAACCACACGGAGAAACCCTCATATTTATAGTGAAACATACAAACTCTGTCTGAAACATAAAAGTCTGCAGACTGATTGTAGTAACAACAAAACCAAATGCTAGAGGAACTCAACTGGTCTTTCAGATGAGGGGAGGAGTCCAGACCAATAAAACGTGTGAATTGGATATGATAGTGGGAGAGGTGAGAATTGATTTTGTCAGTTCAGGTACACGATCCTTTATCCGGACATCTAAAATCCGGAAAGCTCCAAAATCCGGCAAGTGGGGACCGGCATTTGGGGGAGGCAGCCGAGGGACCAGCGATTGGGGGAGGCGGCTGGGCGGCTGAGGGACCGCGTTTGGGGGATACGGCTGAGGGAGGCAGCCGGGCAGCCGAGGGACTGGCGGTTGGGGGAGACTGCCGGGTGGCTGAGGGACCGCGGTTGGGGGAGATGGTCGGGCGACTGGAAGGGGGTGGGGGTGAATATGGCAGCACAATTTGGGTGTGCTTTATGAAATCCAGAAAAATCCAAAATTCAGAACACACTGTCCCCCCAAGGGATCCAGATAAAGGATTGTGTACCTGTAGGTGCTTTTAAGCTGCAGCATCCGGGTAGCCTTCCTGGGACCCAGGTGTGATTATTGGGCAAAAGGTGCCGCCAGTAACTTTTAAGGTGAGGGGGGATAGCCCTATTAAATAGTCAACCCGGTGATTTAAGAGGGATTCCGCCCCCACAGAGACGCGGTAAGTGATGCGTCATACAAACTAGCCTTCCTGTCCCCTACCAGCTGTCAGTCTCCCTCCCACCGTGAATTGCAGTCCTTCCCCCCCACCCAGTGACAGTCGACCCCTCTGACCCATGGCAGCTGACTCCTCTGTCCCCACAGCAGCGACTCCCACCCCAACCCCATGACATCGACCTCTCCCCCCCCCCAATGGCAGTGACCCACCGATTGTGGACCCCATCACTCCCCCTCATGGCAGTGATGTGCCGATTGTGGCCCCCATCACTCCCCCTCAAGGCAGTGACCTCTCACCCCCTCTTATCCACCCCGGGCCCTGGCAGCGACCCTTCTCTCTCCCCCCCAATCACTGCAGACACTTCAGCCGGGGTTTCCCTGTGACACCAGCATGTAAACATTGATGTCACAGGAGTAACCGGGTCGGCCATTTCGATCTTCAAGCCACCGGTCGACACATCCTGGGTAAGTTTAACTGGGGTCCCTAACTACCTCCTAGGTAGAGCAGGGACCCAGTTGACTTTGGATGATGCTGACCAGGTCTGACCCTTTCATGCTGCCTTGTGAGTGAGGCAAATTGCCCGGTTAGCCCCATTTTACAAGGCAGTTTGAAAGCACCTAATGTGAAAGGAGACAGGGAACAGGGAAAGAGTCACCTTTTGTTGGTCTGGACTCCTCCCCCAGCCAGCACTGTCTCTATTCTGAGATTTCCTATTTTTCACTTATTCTTTGCTTATTCCATGAAGAAGGGCTCAGGCCCGAAACATTGGCAACATATCTGTCTCCTATGGACAATGAGTTCCTTCAGCATTTTGGTGTGTTTTTAAATACAGACTCTGTCTACACGCACAGCACCCAAGGTCAGGATCGAACCCAAGGGACAGGAGCTGCACGGAAGCGGTGCTAACAGTTGCACCATGTACCACAGTGCCATGGTGATCTACAAAATAACTCTAATACTGGGTCAATGATTCACTAGTCCAGAGAACTGACCCCCCCCCCCCCACACACGAACTCTATGTATCATTAAGCCACTGAGTGTCACTAGAAAAGGTGCTTGCATCTCACAGTGACTCTAATTGAAGAGATTATATATAAAATAAAGGATAAGATAAAGTTGGAAACTGATTTAGTTGGATATTGAAAAGAATGAGTGCCATCTTTGATGGCATATAGGACCCACTGGCAAATAAGGCCTCACCCTATTTTTAGCATGAGATTTCAGAAAAGCACAGGTGAGCAGTTTGAATGCTTTCCTCCTGTCACCATCTTGCGGATGGTAGCCTCCACTCGGTGCCAAAAACGGCGGCACCAAAATGTCACCTTCGTACATAGGACAGGGGTGGTTTTTAAGGTGATTTTTTTTGGGGAAAAAGGGAGGTCCTATATGCCATCAAATACGGTAATACATGTTATTGAGTTAGAAGACAAATAGTCAAGGTGATTTATATATGGAACAGCAGATATTTGAGACTCTTTCTGGGTGGAATTTAATTGCGAAATTCTCACACTTTATACTTTGAATAGCATATATCTGTGAGTGAGTTACTGGCTGGGATCTAATCAAGGTATTTGCATGGTTTATGCTTTGAATAATTGGTGCCTCAGCAAATTACTGACAAGAAATTATTTGACGTTTACATGGTTCAGATAGAGAATAATGAAATGAATGATTTTATAGGCAGGAATCCAGTGGACAAATTAAGATAACAACAGTGGCCAATTGTACATTTCTAGAATCCTCATAATTTTATATAGCATGGGATTCAATTACAGTTAAAAAAGTAACAAACTGCAAGAATTTGAGTTTGTAACGTCTTCTTGAGCCACCTATAAATCAAGCACAATTATACAAAGAAGGCTCAACATACATAGTGCTATCCAACAACTGCCCATATAGGCATTTCCTAATGTCAATGATGCCTGTGTGTCCCCTCAGCACTTACAGGCGGCTCACGCAGATGCACGTCTGACCAGAATCTCTGATCGACTTCTGTGAGACATAAATGGACCTGCCCGAGAAAGTAGCAGAGTGATCCAGAGGAAGTGTTTCATGTAGCCCCACGAAGCCTGTGACACTTCCTTGAGCTCTCCATCCTTCTACTCAAAGGCAATCTCTTCCAAACCCATAGCCTTTACCCAAAGGCAACTTTCTCAATTGTCCAATTGCTATACAACTGTGTCCCACCCAACTACCACCTTACTTCCCACCATAACTACTGAATGACTATTGAATCTAGATCCCCTCCAATCTTGACTACCAAACCCTTTCAATTCAACTATCGTCCTCTCCCAAACATGACATTTTTCCCCATGTATTGAGTATACTTATTCAATTGCTGAAGTGTTTCACTTATCAGCATAATGTGCAGAGAGATACCTGTCCACTGCATCTGAAATTTTTAAACAATGCTCTCCTGATTTTCCAATCTATTCCCAGGTATGTTATGTAGGACTAGATGTTAATATTGCTTATTGCACTCCTGAGACTTGCTGTCTAGACTCTGCGGGGTAGCCAAGTGCGTGGTGGTAAGTGAACATGGTTCCCATCAGCATTGTATTCTCAGAAAATTACCACCAAATTGAAGAATTCCTGAGTAAATTTCAAATTCCATCCTGGCGGATCAGATTCTTTCTTATCTCTACCAACATTTTATTCCGCTTTCCAGCAGCTGCAGTATTTTGCTTATGAATTGAAATGATTTTGAGATATAGCAGCAAATGCAGTTGTACCTTAGCATATGACAAAAGCTCTCATATATTGCATGGAAACAAATGAAGATCTTTTTTAGATTCTAACTTTTCCCAGGTACTCAAAGTTTAACATACCTCCAAAAGTTAGAATCTAAAAAGATCTTCATTTGTTTCTATGCAATATATGGGAGCTTTTGTCATGTGCTAAGGTACAATGTAGAGGCATTGAAATTCTTCGTTGCTGCAGTCACATGGGTACATATTGATAATTGTACATAAGATACAACTACAATAGCATTAATTAATATTACCATAATGCTCCTTGAGAGAGTAAAAGAGGTCATAAATATGATGATAAATGTTGCAGTTAGAGTGATTTTTCAGTAGCGCAGGTCAATCTTTTCGAGGTCCCAGGGTAGCTTATGGTTGGGGTAGATCGGGGAGGTTCAAGAGCCTGATAACTGTTGGAAAAAAAAACAGTTCTTGAACCTAGTGGGGCTGGAGTTCAGACTTCTGTACCTTTTACCTGAAGGAAGCAGTATGAAGAGATTGTTACCGGCATTATGGAGATCCTTTATGATGTTGACTGCCTTATTGAGGTACAGAAGTCTTCAATGAACAGGATGTTGGTGCCTAAGGTGGGCTCAGCTAGGTTTACCACTTTCTGCAGTCTTAAGTATTCACATGCACTCAAGGCCATGTGCAACTAGTCAGTATACCCACCACAGTGCACCTGTAGTATTCAACAACATGACAAATCTCCTCAGGCTTCTTAAAAAGTAGAGGGATTGGTGTGCATTCTTTTCAGTTGCCTCAATGAGCTGGCCCCTGGATAAATCCTCCAATATGTGGTCTCCCAGGAATTTGAAAATACTAAGCCTCTCAACCGCCATTCTGCCAATGAAAACAAGTTCATGGTCCCTGGTCCTCCCCTTCCTAACGTCCATAATAAGCTCCTTGATCTTGGTGACATTGAAAGCAAGACTTGCTCAGGCACCACAGAACCAGATTCTCAATCTCCATCCTATATTCTGACTCATCCTGACCAATTATTCTGCCACCAATGTTGGCATTGTCCATTATTTCATTAGAGCTAAACTTGGTGATTTAATTGTGAGAGTAGAGAAACTGAGCAGGGTGCCCCTGCATTGATGTCCAATGAGCAGAAGCTGTCTGATATCTGCTGCTGAGGAAGTCGAGGATCCATTCGCAAAGGGAGGAACAGATTTCCAAACCTTTTGCTTTTGGATTATTGTTTTTTCCGCTAGGGTGGGGTTGAATGCCACACTAGAGTCAGTGAACAACAGTATGATGTCAGTGTTCCTGCAATCTAGGTGGTCTAATGTAGAGTGAAGAACCAGAAAAATTGTATCTCCTGTTGACCTGTTGTGACAGTTGGACATATTGAAGTGGGTTTAGGCCTTTCCTGAAGCAGGAGTTAATCTGGTCTAGAACTAGCCTCTCAAAGCACTTTATCACATGGACATATGTGGATTAATAAATAGGAAAAAAAAATGAGGTGCTGGAGGAACTCAGTGGGTCATTCAGCATCCGTAGAAGGAAATGGACAATTTGTGTTGTGACCTTTTATTTGAACTGGAAGATTTTGAAGGTATTAGTAACAAAGTTGATGAGTTCTGCACGGATGCAGGAGTTAGTGCCAATGCAGACAAACCACAGAAATGCTGGAGGAACTTAGTTGGTCTCCCGGCATCCCTAGGAAGTAAAAGAGATATTACTGATGTGTCAGGCCTGAGCCTTTCTTCAAGGTATATGTGAAAAGCAGGCAGGTATCTGGATTGAAAGCCGGGAAAGAAAGAACTAATGCAGACGTCAATGTAGTGGAGAATCCACAGAGGCTGCGGCTTCTGGTGGCTTGAGGTCAAAGGACTCACACCAGGCTGCAGACTGCTAGAGTCTGGCTGATGAGAACCAGGTATTGGAACCAAGATTTCAGAGGATGCACAGGCCAAGGAGGGCCTTGGGTGTTAATCATATTGGCTTGGATATGGCCTCAGATTTCTGATGGTTTGAACTGAACTGAAGTTTTGTGGGCCTGCAGAGGCTGGAGGAGCACTGGAGGCAAATCCATGGACACTCAGTGACTCTGGGGGGATTCCCTTTTGTTTCTCTTTTTCTGACTGTAAGATGCTATTCTCATGGTGAACCTTTGCTTCCATATGACAGTCTAAAAGTGATTTTGTGTAATATCACATTTCTATTTTATTACATGACAATAAATAGTATCTGATCTGATCTCAAAGAGTCAGGGATCAGTGCTAGAGCAACTAACGAAAGATTAAGCCCAGGTGAGTGCCCAAAACTACTGCTTTGGATTGTAGAAAGGGAGTAAAACGAAAGGTAAATACAACCTTTGCTAGACAGGGGAGTGTTCGTCGAAGGGAACTGGTTGGATCTGCATTTTTGAATGAAATGGGGAATAGAAATGCCCAGGGACTGGCCGTCCGTGTTAATGATAAGGAAGTGGAGCCAGGGAACTGGAAGTTCTCACCAGTCCAGATGAAGCGTCTCGACCCAAAACGTCGACCGAGCTTTTCCCTCCAGATCCTGTGTGACCAGCTGAGTTCCTCCTGCAGCTCCATTTTTGCTCCACATTCCAGCATCTGCAGTCTCTTGAGCCTGCTTCAGTAATTATATGGGCTGCATTCTAATGCAGAGGTTTACCGAGAACACAAATGCAATTTGGGAATTATGAATTATACTGGACAATGAAGATTTTGCTTCCTGAACACTTTTGGGTATATTTTATGGAATTTGGGCTGTTGATCACAAAAAACACCTTAAAATTTTCCTATCTCATACCACTTTCAAAATTCAACCTATTTTTGTGATATTCTGTCATAATTTAAGACGACCATCATGAACTGTGATATATAATTGAAAATTCATTTTCTGCATTCACTCTTGGACTCCTTCCCTGCTGATCTTGGTGTAGTCAGTGACAAACATGGTGAAAGGTTTCACCAGGACATTGCGATCATGGAAAACCAATATCAGGGCTAAATGGAATCCATCAGTGCTGGCCGACTATTGTTGGACACTGACATGAGAGGCATCTGATGCTGAGTACAAACGAAAATCAGCAGCAAAACATTTTTAGGTCAGTTGAACTACGCAATGTGTCAGCGTAGCAATTAAACGTGCTAAATTCGATCAAAGTTAATGTAATGTTTTTATTTCAAATATGCCAAATTTGAAATGAACTTTGTTCAGATTGAAGTCGTCTGTAATAATCTCAATTTTTTTTTCCCCAGGAAGCAAACCCTTTGAAAAAGATTGTTGTCCAGTGTACTAAGCAATAATCAAACCTATCTGTTCAGAAGTAGTTACTTATAAAATAACTGTTATTTGTATCAAAGATTAAGTTGTTTATTCCCTCTCTTACATTACAACAGTTAAAAGCACTTCAAAAATATTTAATTTCTCTAAACTACCTTAGGATATTCAGGTATTATGAAAGTGGGATATACATTTGCTCCCTATATATTTCTCTTTATAAACTTGCTTTTTTTAAAGTATTTCAGTTTTTATTTCTTTTGCACATTAATACATTATTTTACAGCAAAATCTCGTTCATGTTGGTGACATTACGGCTGACTGTACACATACATGACATTGAAAATTTCATGGGTTAGAGGAAGGGAGACATGAGTCAGGATGTGGTCAATTTTCCACTTCAGTTTTTCCCCTCATCTTATGAAAGCCGTAACTCATACTGAGATATCCTTCCACGGGCACCAGCTCCACATTGCCACCATGTCCAAATATTTATTTATTTTGAGACCAAAATAGGCCAAATGCTGGAAATCTGGACTAAAAACAAAATTTATAAAAGCAGGAAGTGTTCATCAAAGCAGGCAGCATCTAACGAGAGAGAAACTGTTAATATTCTGTTCCCATTAACTTTCATCAAAGGTGTTGATCAGCGTTCAACAGGAAAGTCTGTAGGTCCTATGGTTGTTCTCCTAACACCCCCCTTCTTCCCACATATCCTCTCCTCCCCCCATGTTGTTATTCAAGTGCCTGTCTGCTTTTCACTCAGACGTTGATGAAGGGCTCGGGCCCAAAACATTGGTTACTCTTTCCTTCCGAAAGACACTGTGTGACCTATTGAGTTTCTCCAGCAATTTTCTGCACCTCACTACAATCACAACATATGCAGAGTTTTGTGCTTAACCCCATTCAGCTGCTGAACCACAAAGTCTCTTCAAGGGACTGAAGATGTTCTCTTACTCTCTTCAAAAGAATTCCGTAAGTGAACCTCTCACTGGCCCGCCCTCTCCCCCTTCCAATCCCTGATGCTCTCAAGCTCCATGACTACGTGAGCATCCAGATTCTCTTCCACAGCCACCTGTCCTTACTGGCTACTCACATCTGCCACCATCTAGTTCCAACTCCATTTCCAGGCCTCCCAGTATGGTCTCCATAAGAATCTCAGATACTTTCCCCCCTCAACCGCTTCTCTTCTCTCCTCCCCCACCTTTTTTATTCAGATGCCTGCCTGCTTTTAGCTCAGACCTTGATGAAGGGCTCAGGCCTGAAACATTGTTTACCCTTTGCTTCCTATATGGGGGCTGAGTAACCTGCTGAGTTTCTCCAGCACTTCTGTGCATTGCAATAGTTATAAAAGGAGGTAAGTTGAATCATCAAGCCACCTTTATTTATCGTTCATGCCATGCTTGCATGGTAAAGATGAGATAGTGATTCTCCAGGACCACGAAGCATATTTACATAAATATGTAAGAATAGAAGCTAAACACATTGAAATATTAAAATATTAAGACATATACAGTAAAGGTCTATGGTACACTATCAACATGCATTCTGGGAATTCAGGAGCCTGATGGCTTGGGGGTAAAAACTGTTGCCCAATCTGGGCCCCAAGTGCTACGGTACCTCCTACCAGATGGCAAAGGGGAGAACAGTGAAAACAGCCAAAAGGAGGTGACTGAGAAGATGAAGTAACAAACGGCGATGGAGTGAGGAAAGAGACATTGGTGGGAGCACATGGCAAGAGCTTATTGGAGTGATATGGAATAACTGAATAATTTTCTGAAATTATTGAATGTTGTGTTCAGCAGGCTTTCAAGAGCTATAATTAGTGGTCTCATAGTAAATATTGGTTAATCATACTCATCCAGGGCTTTCTGGGAATTCCTCGCAATTCCGAGCAGAAGGCCAAGTTTTGGATTCCCGTACCAATGTGGAAATTTTGAATCTCCTGGCTGCTTTTCAGTGCTCAGAGACCAGCAATGAAGTGGGAACTCACAGTAATTTCCCACCACCTTCCACCCTCAGCATTAAGAACTAGGAGAGTGATTAACAGTAGATAGGGAGCAGTAAGTCAACAGCAGCCATTCTCAATCCCCTTTTTTTTGGCTGTGGCTCCGTTAAAATTCTGCTCAAAGTGTGGGCTCCCTTCCCTGTGAAGTAGTCATGTTCAGTTAGTTTCATCCATACTTCTCTCTTACCAAATACACAAAAAAAATTTAAATTAGGATTTCAGTCAATGCCACCCCCCCCCCCACCCACTTAAATGGGTTGTGGCCCCCAGAGGGGTTGTTCACCCTCTGTCTAGAACGGCTTTTCTAGACAGTATGCATCTACCGAACATGTGGGTCACTGGTGGTGCCTGGTGGATTGCTACCCCCTTCAACCATATACTCCCACAGTTAGCCTCACACAACCCTACATCTAATGGCCAAATTTCAATCCCATATTTTTTCTCAATTTCTTTCATATTCATTCTGATGGTGATAACACATTCCATATTAGTACTTCCTAAATGTCTTCCATTATTCACGTTAGGATTTCTTTTCACCATTTTAGACAGGCCACTTAACTGCATTCATTCCATTGTTCCTATCACCTTTTTTCCCCCACCCTGGGCCATGATCAGATACCCCTTAGTCTCACTTTCTCGTCCATATATTCAGATTTGAGATTTATTGTCAGAAAACATGCAATGACTTCTGTTACGAGCCCAGAGGACCCCAATAGATATTCACCAAGACAAATGGTTACATAAACAAAGTTGCTTTTAATTATCTTTCAACATGAAAATAGAATCAAATTTTAACTTATCACTATTGACTTACTTCACCTAACTTAACCCCCTTCTAATTCTAAGCGCACGTGTATGTAATATGTGTATAAGTTCAGGAAAGTTCTTTTGTTCACAGTCCAATCCCACTTCTCACTCCTCCAAGTTCACTGGTTGCAGGCAATTCTTATACTGTGCACAGAATTTAACATTTATAAAGTCCACCAGGCTTTGGTGCTTGAAAGGTAAATGGTTACCGCTCAGGAAGGTTCTTGTTGGTTTTCAGAGAGAGATTTGTTATTCCAGGACATCCACAACTGATGTAATTTCATCAGTCACTTCAGTGTCTTGCTGACGAAATTTGCCCCTACAGAGTTCTCCAGAAGATAACCTCTTTCTTTCGGGTCACAACAGAGTTTCTTTTTGTTTGTCTTATTCCAAGTGAAACATTAGACTGCCAGTCCTCTCTCCTCTTCCATGAACCACAAAGGCTTTGACCAGGCCGTCTTCCAAAATGGGGAATTCCAAAAGTTTGCCAGCTTGTCCTGTTCCAGTCCCAGCTGCCTCTGCTGGCTGTAACACTATAGATTTGATATCTCTCTCTCTCTCTCTCTCTTTCTCTCTCTCTCTCTCTTTCTCTCTCTCTCTCTCTCTCTCTCTCTCTCTCTCTCTCTCTCTCTCTCTCAGAGAGAAAACCTGTTTGACTCTTTCTGCTTGCCAAAAGCACATGACCATCTTAGAACAACAAGTTCTCTTCCAGACAATCTGTGGCTCCAACAAGATCTTTCATCTGTTGCCTTTTGTAAACAACAATCCATTAGTGAAGTCTCTTGAGCACTCTCCAAAGCTCTTGCAAAAGCTGTGGAGCAGATATGTCTAGCATGGGCCAGAGCTCCAGTATTTTAAATAAGATCTGTTTTAAAGTGTTTGTACATAACCTACTCTAACAAACCTTTCCCAGTTTATCTCCCAAAATCATGTCTATAAACTCTGTCACACATCATATACAACCCTGAGATTCTTTTCCCTGTGGACATGGCAGAATTACCACTAATTGGTAGTGCAAAAAAAACTGTACACAACATGTACATGTAAACAAATAAAGAACTGATACAGATAATGAATATAAACAAACTGACTGTGCAATACAGAGAGAATAAAAAAGAAAATCAATGAAGTGCACAAGAATCCTTAAATGAGTCTCTGATTGAGTTTGATGTTGAGGAGTCTAATGGTGGAGGAGTAGTATCTGTACCTGAACCTGGTGGTGTGAGTCTTGTGCCACCTAGACCTCTTCGCTGATGGCAGCAGCAAGAACAGAGCACGTGCTGGGAGGTGTGGATCCTTGATGATTGCTGCTGCTCTCTGACAGCAGTGTTCCCTGTAGCTGTTCTCAAGAGTAGGGAGAGTTTTGCTTGTAATGTCCTAGACTATGTCCGTTACTTTTCGGAGGGCTTTACGTTCAGGGGTATTGGTGACCCTGTACCAGACCATGATGCAGGTGGTCAGCAAACGTTCTGTAGAAATTTTCCAGGATTTCTGGTGCCATACCAAACCGTCGAAAACTGCTGAGGAAGTAGAGCCGCTGATGCGTTTCCTTCATGATGCTATTGGTGTGTTGGGTCCAGGAATGATCTTCTGAGATAGTGACTCCCAAGAACTTACATTTGCTCACCCTCTCCACCTCTGGTCCCCCAACAATCAATGGATTGTATACCTTTGGCTTTCCTTTCCTGAGGTCAACAATCAGCTCTTTAGTTTTGGTGACATTGTGTGCACGATTCAGCCAAGATTTCAATCTCCATCCTGTACCGTAGTATCGTCTTTGATCATTTATTACTGTTCCTGGAATCAAATCTGAATCAAACCCACTCTCTCCATTTCAGCATCCCAAAGGAGCCCATTATCAGCCCTACAATATCCCCAACATCTTTCCCTTTCCCACAGCACCATTGCAACCTAAAAAAGCAGTAACATCCCTTACTGCTTCTTCCTCGCCATTATCCAAGGCACAAAAAATTCCTTCCATCTGAACAAAAAGTACAAGAATTTCTTCCAAATAATTATATTACATTCAGCATTTATAATGTGATTTTCTCGAAGAGACCAGGGAACCAATTAGCTGATGGTGATCGTCACTCAGTCTGCAAATATGACTTCCACATTATACTTTATTTCTGCATTTTCCCCATTTGACCAAAAGCTCTGGTGCATTTTCATTGGGCTAAATATTAGTTTTGTTTCTTTCACAGATGCTGCCCAATCTGCTAAGTGCAGCGAATTTTGTTCTGATACCCACTCCAGCATATCTGCCTGTATACAGCTCCTTAAGCTCTTCCAATTTAAGTGTTTGGATCATTAACACATCTTTCAATTATGCATCTTGCAGATTTTCAGGCTCAGTTGTTCATTTTTTTCAGATAATAGTCATTCCATTCCCATTTATTTTACATCTAGCCTTGTCTACTGTTTATTTACATTTCCTGTCACTGTCACAATGGCCTTCCACCATAATCCTATTGTGATTTTATCTCCTCTGGCTTTTTTACCATTCTCGGTACTTGTCGCCGTCATGTTCCTGGCACCACCCCTTTCCTTGTATCTTGTTGTATTAGTAAATGTTCCCAGTTTTGATGCAAGTCATTGACCTGACACACTGATGGTGTTTTTCTCTCTCCACAGATCCTACCTGCCCCGCTTTACAAAATCTGGCATTTTCAATTCTTAATCCATTCTTTGTTTGAGATTCGAGACAAATAATCCAGGTAAATATTTTTTTTCCATGGCAACCAAACCTGTATTATGCCCCAAAGCATTACCCTTGACATCATCTTGCTCCACAGCAGATGTAATATCACTGGCTCTCCACTCAGCTCTGGATCACCTAGATATGTATATCAGGCTAGTCTTCATTAACTAAATCTCAGCTTTCAACCCTCAGTGCTGGTCATACAACCATGCACACATATAGGACGGTAACAGGCCATTTCGGCCCATGAGACTGTCCCACCCAATTTACACCCAATTAACCTACATCCACATTATGTTTCTTGCAATGGGAGGAAGCCGGAGCCCCTGGGGAAAACCTATGCAGATAAGGGGAGAACATACATACTCCTTACAGCCAGCGCGAGATTTGAACCCCAGCCCCAATCCCTGTGTTGTAAAGGCATTGCGCTAACCACTACGCCAACTATGCAATGGTCAACAAGCTCCAAAACCTCGGCCTCTATAGCACCTTCTGCAACTTCCTCATCAGCATAACACAGTCAGTATGAATCGGAAACAACGCTGCCTCCTCACTGACGATCAACAAAGGTGTACCTTGAGGATGTGTGCTTAGCCCACTGCTCTACTCATTCTGCACCCCTGACTGCGTGGCCAGGCCCAAGTCAAATGCCATCTACCAGTTTGTCGATAGCACCACAGTTGTTGGCAGAATCACAGACAGCAATGAAGAAGCATATAGGAGAGATATATATCAGCTAGTTTAGTGATGTCACAACAACAACCTTGCACTCAATGTTATCAAAGCCAACAAGCCGATTGTGGTTTGAGAGTAAAATCAGTAGAATGCCAATCAGTCCTAAATGGGTGATCAGCAATGGAAAGAGTTAAAAACTTTAAATTCTTGGGTGTCCACATCCCTGAACATCTGTCCTGGGGCTTCCATGTTGACACAATCATGAAGAAAGCTAGCCAGCAACTATATTTCACGAGGCATTTGAGGAAACTCTTACAAATTTCTACAGGTGAACTGTGGAGACCATTCTGACTGATTGCCTCACTGCCTGGGATGGAAGTGCCAATGCAAATGAATAAACTACAGAGAATTGTGAACTCAACCAGCACCATCACGGGCACCACTCTTCACTCCATTGTAGACATCTACAAGTGTTGGCACCTCAAGCAAGCAGCCTCTATCCTCAAGGGCCCTCACTTCCCAGGCCACACCCTCTTCACATGGCTACCATCAGGAAGGAGGTGTACAGGAGCCTGAAGACAAAGATCTAGTGGCACAAGAACAGCTTCTTCCCTTCCACCATCAGATTTCTAAATGGACACTACCTCACTTTCTCTTAATTTTGCACTAATTTATATTTTTTTAAAGTAATTTTTGGCAATATTGCACTTTAATGCTGCCACAAAACACCGAATCTTGTGACATGATCATGGCAATAAATTCCGATTCAACAATCTCAGTGCTGACCAATGGCTCGGGCTCTAATTTGGCACAAGATGTTGACAGCACATTTTGAATCTTTAAATCTGTACCAACAAGAATAGTCAGGGCCATAGGTTGCCAGCATCTACCCTGATTTGAAGGCATTATTGTTGGGAGTAAGTCTTTCAATTGGCTCCCAACAGTGCTGGGGTGTGTGTCTTAACCAGAGGCAATGCAACAGCTTGAGAAGATTGTTCAGCATCACCTTCTTAAAACCAGTTAGGGATGCGGAATAACTATTGATACATCTTCCTGTGCACGACCTGAATAAATGAAACAAAACATGACTTTCACTATTGAATCAATACTCATTCTCTCTTAGTTTAAACAGAAGTTAAATTATTGTAAATGTTGTTCTTTATAGGAAACATTAAACTAAGTTACTCATTGTTTTCAAAGGAAAAGGTTGTCTGCGGATAGATGAAAGAGCAACATGGTGAATATAATAGGTACACAAAGCTTTGAATTTGCTGGTGACCGAACTGACAAGTGGTGAAGCAAAGAGATAGTCAAGAGTTCAAGATGAGGTACGATTCCTTAAAGGTGATCCAGTAGGAAGAGCGCAGTCTTGATTTTAAGAGTCAAGATTCTTCTATTGTCATGTAATAAAACGGAAAATGCGGTATTACGCAAAATTTCCTGTACTTTACCATAAGGCTGGCAAAGATTTGCCTTCAGGAGAAATTGCCCAGCACCACTTGCAGTCAGAGAAGAGAAGCAAAGGAATCCCCCAGAGTCACTGTGCCCATGGATTCACTTCCAGCGCATTCGCAGCCACAGAGCCTTCAGTCCAACCCATTGGCAACCCAAGCTCAAAATCCAAACCTCTGACATGATCAGGAAGCCCTCAGTGTCCAATCGCGTCTTGGTTCTGATAGAGAGTGGTGGCTGAGTGCAGTAATCTACCCGAAGATATAGTTACGGCAGGGTCAATTCTGTCATTTAAGAGGAGTACATGGACGATAGGGGGTTGGAAGGTTATGGGTATGGGAGTGGGTAGGTGGAACTAGTGGAGTTTCACGTAAATCAGTGCAGACTAGAAGGGCCGATATGGCCTGTTTCTATACTGTAAATTGTTATATGGTTGTTATATGGTTACATGTACCCCTTCAGGCAGTCTCCAGCAGCCTGCAGTCTGTGTGGGTTCCTCGCCTCGAGCCTCCGACCTTCAACCAGGAAATGCTGAGTGTGACCTAGTTTTATTTTTTTTGCAGGTCAAGGTCAACAAGTGATATTGGTATGACTGGACAGAGTGACTTAAGTCATTCAGCAATCTATGCTGACAATGTGCACGGACAAATAACGGATTCATAATGTATCAGCGGTCATCACTTCGAGCTTATACAAGAAACAGAACCACTAGGGTGGTGTTATGGAGTATTGCTGCCATATTTTGAGTATTAAATGAGAGGGCTTAAATCAGTTGTAAAAATTTTGGAACTAAATTAGACCCTAAGGCTAGGTCCTATCCCAACTAAACCTCATGAGTTCTCTTTCTCTGTATTTGTTAACCATCTAAACATTTCTTTTGTAATTTAAAGTGCAATTGCATGCAATTGTGCATTTGGAAAGTTTGGTGACATTAGGAGGCATGAATCCAGGAGCAGCTGAAATGTGTCTTCTAGCCTGCTTTGTCATTAATGTTTTTTAGACTGCAATGTCAGGAAAATCGCTGAAAAAATTAACATCATTACTGCCCGTATGGTTGATCACACCGGGCACCTTTTTAGACTGCAAGTATCTAAGTGCAACAGTCCGGGGAGTTGGACATGCAATGGAGTGGGTGACCGTCAACCAACGTTTCCGGTATGATTTACGCTGCAGGCTTCCTCCAACAGGTTGTAGGGGTCCTGCAGGATAAATCGCGGTGCAGGAATTGACTCAAAATTCCTGCCCATTCCTTTTTCGACTGCCCGTGTAGTGACAAAATTCCTTGATTGTGCCATTACATGCCTGCAGTCTAAAAAACCATAATTGTTGATCTACAAAATTTAACTCCCTTTATCCCAAATATCTATTGTAATTCATCTTGAAATGATGAGCACCCACAATCCTATTTATCTCAGAACTATACAGCTGAGAGTGTTATCTGAGAACATTCTAGACTCTCCAGCCAAGGGAAAACTTGATGATAAGTATCGTAAAAACACAAAAATGCTGGAGAAGGCCAGGCAGTGGGGCTGAGTGGGAAATGGAGCAGCTCATGATTGAATGGCGGGGCAGATACGATGGGTTGAATAGCCTATTTCTGCTCCTGTGTCTTAGGTCGTGCAGCAGTCATAGGAGATACAGACCAATGTTCTGGGCCTGAGCCCTTCTTCAAGGTCTGAACAAAAAGCAGGCAGGCACCTGAGTGAAAAGGCTGGGGGGGGGGGGGGGGTGGGGAGAAGGGAAGAAAAGGCTGGTGTAGCAGCACAGGCAAAAGGACAGGAGAGAAAAGATAAGAATTAATCAGGGGAGGGGGGGGAAATAGCTCTGTGAATGCAGAACCAGGGGTAAAGGAGACTGAGGGAAAAGGAGAAAGCACGCTAGAGAAAATAACACACAGAAAGAGGGAACTGGAGGGGGATGGTGGAGACATCTGGTTGGAGAGTGCCCATGTGGAATATGAGGTATGTACTGATTGCTTCCTATTTGTGTTAAAATTACATTCATTTTATTGCAATGAAATGATATTTGATTAAAAAGTTGATCCCATAACTTCAATTTTCTTGTCCTCCTTCTGGTTTCTTTCCTTTGCCTTTAAGTTAAATCTTCCATCGAGGAGTCTACCTTTGATTGCCCAAAGTGTTACCAAAATCCTGAGTGCCAGCAATGTCATATGTTTTAGTTGACAGCAACCATTTAATGCCATCAATATGTGTTTTTCACTTTCAGAATCCACTTCTTCTATGATGGGAACTTCAAATTCCTGGGTGCCAACATCTTCGAGGATCTGTGCCTTCATGTCCAGTGCAAACATGAAGAAGGTCCAAGAGACTTTACATGCTTCGTGAGTGGTTTGAGAAGATTCAGTATGTCAAAAAGTTCTCCAGGTGTACGGTGGTGATTGTATCACTGTCTGGTACGGAGGTGCCAATGAGTTGTTAACTCAGCCTACAACATCATGGGCACCAGACTTCACTCCATTGAGGACATCTACATGAGGCAGTGTCTTATAATAGCAGCCTGTATTCTCAAGGACCCCCACCACCCAGGCCAGTCCCTCTCAACTCTGCTACCATCAGGAAAATGGCACAGAAGCCTGAAGATGAGCATTCAGCGGCACAAGGACAGCTTCTTCCCCTCTGCCGTCAGATTCCTGAATGAACAATGAACCATAGTCACTGCCTCACTTTTACTTTTTCTTGCACAATTTTTTTGTAAGGTGGTTTATATAAATGTTTGCACCATGTGGCTGCTGCAAGATAATGAATTTCTTGACAGGTTCGTGACAATAAATTTTGATTCTGATTAATTAACCATGTAGTGATGTTATGTAAAGATTAACACTGCCTGTTTTGGCTGGTGAGATTAAATGAAAATCAGAATTTACAGAGAGCATCAATTGAGAAGGGTGAATCTTAAGAGCAAATAGAAGAATCAGACAAATAACTAAAGAAACATGCTCTGAGAGGTAATGTGAGATCTGAAATTTTCTAAAGATTGGGACTAACAGTAGTTCCTCAGTTCCAATATAACATGTTCTCAAAAAAAAACCATAATTTTGCTAAAAGTTTTAAAATATTACAATATTGATTGTCATTATAGCCTCAAATCACATTCATCTATAATCTCATTGCAAATAATAGCAAAGAAATTCTCTTCATTTGAGGGAAATCAGAGACCTTGTGCAATCCCAGAACCATCATCTCTTACCCTATTCCCCTCCTAACCCCATACAGGTTGTTTAGGCAATGATTTTCTTGCTTTTTCATTTCTCTTCTCTATGCTAATTTCCTTTTTTAATCTCCGTGTCGATAACTAATATTGGCCAATGCTTACTTTCACAAAAACAAGTCTGGTTTCTTGGAAAACGAAAGAAAGCAAACCAAATTCTGATAAACACCGAATGACTTGAAATGAAAACTCAGTATCACTTCACAGATGCTTTCTAACTTTCTGGATACTTTAAACATTTTGCTGTTTTAATTTAAAAAAAAAGAAATTTGCCTTTCATGGAAAGACATCTCCTAGGCAAAGTGGAGTTTCTGGACAAAAATGGAAACCATGAGGGATACATACCCAACAGCTGTGTCAAGGCCTTAGTGACATAACCTGCTCCATTACCTGCAAATCATATCTCCTCTTGGATCTCCGGACTTAAATGCCTGTGATTTGGCTCTTAGCAGGTTCCGTCTGAAGTTTGACAACACTGAGCTCTTGTATACTCATATAGCCTCCATATTTGCATGTAATGGATTTGATCAAGATCCTTTTGTCTCCAGCAGTGAAATCAAACAAAGCTGTGCTATCGTCCAATCCCTTTTTCCACCATCCTGTATTCCTTGTCAGAAAACAATGCTGTTCGGGATTGCAATTTAGTAATGAATGGGTGCAGAAGATTTCACTAATGCATGCCTGCATGCTAGGTCCAAAAATTGGAGGTTTACAATCATTGAAATTGAGTATGTTTTATAAAGCAGACAAAGGGAGACATGCATACCAATTTAAACCTCTTTAAAGATACATACAAGTGGCTGGGATTCATCATCAACATTAAAAGAACCAGTAGTTTTACATCAATCTGGAAAACCTGCAGAATATATCAAGAGTGATGCATGTACTAAGAAACTTGGACCATTTTGGTTACCAAAGACATTTACTTCCCCAGGAAGTAAAAATATTGGCACAGGTATCACGCTCAGAATTAGAGGAGTGGCAATATTGACCCTTGGGTGGTGGGGGGGGGGGGGGGGAATTGATGGGAGTATCTAAGGGGTCGATAAATGCCTGGGGCTTGATAACACTGGGACTTTTGCAGTGGAAAACAGAGGCGTCTCTATGGAGAAAATCGCCTATGGCCGTGGTAGCCAACCTCTTGCGAGAGCTGGCCTTAGTGGCTGCCATGTTCAGCCTTTTAATAAGTTGAGAGCAAATGGGAGGACAAGGGAAGGTGGATGGAGTGGAGAAGAAAGAGGCGTGCCTTTTTTGTATTTTTTGGTAGCAGCGCTCCCCCTGGCGCACACCGCCACCCTCCCATCCAGCGCCGCCACTGCCCCACGTCCAATGCTGCCACCCCCCTCCCCCCAACATACAAAGAATGTCACCGGGGGGATTTCACACCTAGGGGTTGATGAGGGATCAAGGATTCCACGAAAGGGTCGATGGTCTAAAAGGTTTGGGGGCCCCTGGCTTATAGGAACCCAAAGCATGGCAATTTCAATAATTATAACTTCCAGGTCTCAACCAGGCTCTCTGCCTACAAATCTATGGAAATACCAATATGTGTTCATTATTTTGAATATTGGGTTTTGTATCAAAAATATTGAGAGGCCTTAGAGTACCTCAGATTCTTCAGAATTATATGAAAAAGAGTAGGAGATGGCTAAGCTTCACTCCCAGACAAATTCAATACCTTCTACACAGATTTGACTACAAGATCAAGAAAGAACCACCACTGTGCACCCACATGTCCCCTAATAACCCTCTCCTGTCCGTATCTGAGGATGAAGTGTGGACTGCCTTCAGGAGAGTGAATCCGAGGAAAGTCGGGCAGAGAACCCAACCAAGTCTTAGAAATCTGTGCTGACCAACTTATAATGTATTCACGGATTACTTCAACATCTCCTCCAGCAGGGCATGGTATCCACCTGTTTCAGACTGGTGTCAACCATAATGGTGCCAAAAAGAGTGTAGTAACCTCCCTAAATGACTAGTGACCAGTGGCACTCACACCAACAGTAATGAAATGTTTTGAAAGACTGACTACAATTTGGCATTTAACATCACCATCCCCTCAAAACTAATCAGCAAATTGCAAGACCTAGGACTCAACACCCCTCTGTGTAATTAGATCCATGATTTCCTCTCCTCCAGTCCACAATCAGGGAAGAATGGTGAGAACATCTCCTCCACAATCTCCATCAGTCCCAGAGCACCACGGGGCTGTATTCTTCACATCCTGCTCTACTCGCTTTATACCCATGACTGTGTGGTTTGGAACGACACCACCATCTATCGATTCACCAAGGATACCACGGTAGAGGGTTCTATAAAAAGGGGTGATGAATCAACATACAGGAGGGAGATTGAAAACTCAGTCAAATGGTGCACCAACAACAACAACCTCGCACTTAATATCACCAAAATCAAGGAGCAGTTGTTGACTTCTGGAAGGGAAAACCAGGGGTGTACGATGCGGTGATCATTGGGGGGATCAGAGGTGGAGAGGGTGAGCAAAGTTAAGTTCTTGAGAGTCACTATCTTGGAGGATCTTTCATGGACCTAAAATAAAAATAATTCTTGAAGAAAGCATGTCAGCACCTCTACTTCCTCAGGAGTTTGCAGAGGTTTAGTGTGACATCGGAAATCCTGGCAAATTTCTACAGAGGTGTGGTGGAACGTGTGCTCCAAGCCTAAAGCCCTGAAAAAGGTAGTGGACACAGCCCAGGACATCACAGGCAAACCCTCCCCACCATCGAGAAAATCTACTGAGATCAGTGCCATCGGAGAGCGGCAGCAATCATCAAGGATCCACACCGCCCAGCGCACACTCTGTTCCTGCTGTTGCCATCAGCAAAGAGGTATCGATGCCACAAGGCCTGCACCACCAGGTTCAGGAACAGCTGCTACCCCTCCACCCTCAGACTCCTCAACAACAAACTCAACCGGGAACTCACTTAAGGATTCTTACTTTTGCACAATAATGTTTGATTTTTTTTCCTTTCTGTATTGCAGTCTATTTTTTATATTTCTTCATTTGTTTACATGTATGTTGTATGCAAATTTTTTGGACTATCAATAAGTGGTAATTCTGCCTCGCCCACAGGAAAAAGTATCTCAGGGTTGTATGTCATGTCATGTATGTACTCTGATAATAAATCTGAAATCTAAATCTAAAAAAACCAGCATTTGCCAATTAACTTCATGGTTAATAGAGAGTTCCATGAGATCAGAAACAGTTCTTGGAATTGCTGTAATTTTTTCCAGCGATTTGCCTGGCCACTGTGGTCACTTCAGAGGTACCTCCTGGTGGCAGAAACCACATTGTGATTTGAGTAGGATGTCTTGAGAAAGGGGAAGGGGTGAGCAAAATATTTCCCAGTAGTGGGGAGAAGAGAGATGCCATCTCTTTTAAAAGAGATGTTTGATGGTGGCTCCTATGTCAAATGTATCTCACTTCCTGAATTTGCTGTCTACTTAAAATGTTCTACATCACTAGGCATTTCTTAATGATTCTAAATGTTGATTCTGAGACAACAGAGTCTGGTGGTCTAACTTTCCCCTTCAGTTTCAATTTTTGTTAAAATGGTGTCTGGACAAGGGCCTCTGTAACATGATAAAGCTCTGAGGGATTGGAGAGCTGGAGTGGGCACATGGTTTTGTGAATGCATCTTTTTTTTGACTGCTGTGAGATTAATTCAATGATGTAACCTGTGTCTCCCTCTTTGGAAACATTTGTATGTGCTTTCTCTGTTTGGCTTTGAGGAAAGTTGGCCTTGAAGAGAGTGATAAGGAGACCCAGTCATGAGAGCTCGGCCCAAAGATGCTCCAAGATGCATTAAAGAGGCTCCATATGCCTAGTCTTGACTCCAGTCTTGATGAAGAGTTCTGGCTGGAAATACTGACCGTTCTCCTTCCCACACAGATGCAGCTTGACACAAAGAATTCCTCCAGCTGTTGGATTTGCTTCAGGTTCAAGCATCTGCAGTCTCATGCATGTCTCCATTTGTCAGGCCTATATGTAAATCCCCTCACACTCTCACCTCAACAGTTATTCTTAATTTCTTCAACCTTCTGCTTTGATTTATTGGAGGTTTAGATAGATACACTTGTAAAGGTTAGTTTGTGAGTCCCATCCATAGCACAGCCGAAGAGGGTGGCCATTCCAATGGAGGACATGGTTGGACACAGTCATAGGTTACCATGTGCTTGCATTTGTTGGTTTTTCCAATACCATATATATGACCATGTGCCACCATGTCCTCCTTTGAAATGGCCACCCTAGAAAGTTCTCGCACTGGTAAAAGGCCTTTTGAGAGGCCTTGGAGATGGCTGTCCACATGGCATTCTCTGAAACCTCAAGCTTCATCACCAGAATTGATCTGACCGAAATGCTGCCAGACCAAAAGGTTACTTTGAGCTTTATTTCGTACTTTGAAGAAAGTGTGGCCTGAACTTTAATTCTAGTTCTGAATTGAGTAACTTCTGAGTACCAGTAATACCTAGACTGTCACACCACTGTGGGTCTTTTCTTTCGATTCATCCATTAACAGGATCCATACCAAGTCCAACCCATATGTGTATTTGATCATTGAGAATGTGTTATAAAAGGGAGGATTGTTATCCATGAATGCTAGATCTGAATGCACTCCGTGTGGATTTTCGTGGCGTGGGGCAGTCTCCAGTATTGTAATTTGATCTCTTCCATTTATTATGTCTTCTATTAAACTAGTCCTATTATAATGCTTGGACAACGTCCATTATTTTAGAAATAACTTATTCCATACTTGGTGCTCTGAATTCCTGAAAGTTTTATTTATATTAAAAACTTGCTGCCCCCACACTTGGATGGATAAAATATTTTAGCATTTTCATTAATGAAAGCCTGAACAATTATTCCCTTTGTTGCTATCAAACTGCACGAAATCCATTCACTTTAAATCTGCCCAACAGATGATAGAGGTGCACACCCACATCGCCCTGCTCCGTCACGTCAGTTGAACCAATGAACCACTATCGCCGAGCCTTGTAGATAACCTTGGCTGTCATGAAGAACCAGACGGGAGATGATCATTGCGAAACCTCAATGGCATTACAGGCAGGATTATCCCTTCAAATTGACTGAGTAAAATTGACGTTCCGAGAACAATTTACCCCTCGAAAGGCGAGAGAAATCATGTCTAATATTATTGGTTTCTCTTGGAAAAAGCCACCGTCTGCCCCGCTCCCACCTGGAACTAGTTATGCTCGTCTTGAGATTTATAGTAAGGTTGAGCCAGGAGATCTGCAGAGATGACCAAACATACATATTTTCGATTGCTTTTTTTGGTGGGGGGGGGGGGATAGGGAAGAGGATGGGTCAAGCTCCGTTTATGAATAAGGAACAGGCGGGGGTTTAACTATATGTTGTCAACTCTGGTTAGGCCCTGGGAGCTTAATTTTGTTACAAGACATTGCAGCTTTAAATTGCACCTTATGCCATCACCGACGTCATTGCATTTTTAGCTGAAGTATGTGAACCCAGTCGTGAAGTTATGTCTAAGTGACCACGTAGCTGTCGTTGTGCTGTTTTGTGAATTAAACACATCGCCTGATGCTGTCTGTGTTCTCTGCAAGCGACTGGGTCAGAACTGTTGTTATCAATAATCCCCGCTACTCCGTTATTCCCACTCTCTCTCTCTCTATATATATATTTAAAGGAAGATTATTTGATATGATTGTTTTTAATACGCAATTTCCAAATCCTGCTGGTTCATTTCCGGATTTCGCAGTCTTACTCGGAATATATTGCATCAGGCAGTGGAAACATTGTCTGTGAGCTGGACAAGGTGGGTGAGTTGGGTGTAAATCTCCTTCCGGAGACAGGACAAAGACCCAATCAAGTAGGTGGGGGAGGTGGGCTTGGAGTTGCAGAGAAGGTAGCGGAGAGAATGAAGGGGACGCCTTCTCATCAGCGTGTGTTTCAAAGAAGTGTAACTTCATAGCGATCACCGGAGTGCCTTCAATTTAACCGGAGCAATCTGCCAAGCGATAATATTAAACTGGTCCATCAGGACAGAGAAGGGGAGAGCGATGGTGAAGGGAGGGGGGAGAGTCGGCCGGTTGAGGGAGGTGGAAGGAGGGTTTGGCGCTGGAAACTGGTCAATTGCACCGAATTGTGACGATGAGGCGGTGGAAAACAATGCCGAGACCGAGAATTAAAAAAAAAAGACCACTAGTTTCACGATGCACAACCCCCCCTCTAACTGGTCCACTGTGCGTGTCTGACAAAGGATTTGTGTTGACTTGAGTTAAGGGTCCATCTGGATAGTCATCAGACTCGACAAGAATGAACTATTGTTTTGTCTACCAAAACTTAAACTGTAATTAACTCGAAACCTGAAGCACGCTGGTCGTCAACATTTTTTTTAAATCAGTGCTTAAATTATGTCCCTTGATTGTGGGTTTGGCGGTAAAACCCACTCCTCAAGGGTTAAGGGAGTCTCTGCACATCTCAATACGTAACATTCAGGATCAGCTATTAAATGGACACATGCATCATGGCTTTTAACGTGCGTTACCCCCGAATTGTTACAAGAGGAAAAATGATCGCATGCCATCATGAAATTGCCTCGATAACCTGGTGTGTTGTGACCGAGGTTTAAAAGGCCAGTGTCTGCATTACACATTGTCCACAGTCAGCAAGTCTGCTAGAGTATCGTAGATTGTGGCGTAAACAAAGAGAGCGCGGGGCTGCCAATCAAGGCAGGCGCGCCCTTCCATCCTTCTCCGCCCACTCGGGCCACCTGTCCATGAACCGGAGCGGCAGAGACAGCAACCAATGGGAAGGGCGAAGAGGTCAGGCGACGCACCAGTGAGGGAAGCTGAAATGGAAGGCGAGGCCCGCAGCGTGACCAATGAACGGGAGCTCCGTGGGGCTGTGTCCAACCCTCCTGGGCTGGTCGAGAACGACGCTGGTTAAAAAGCATCGAGGTGGTGCTCGCGACAAACATCGCAAACGCGGTGCGTAGTAGACGGATGAAGATAAATCTCCTCCTTATTTAAAGGAATCCAGCCCCCGGACTGTTTTTGTCGTTGCATTTCGTTATTGCTGCAGCCTCGTATTTGCAGAAGGAACCCTGGTTTGGTCCTGCATTTTGCTGCGGTCACGGTGTTGGGATTTACGAGCCCACTATGTCCAGCGTGCAACAACTCTTCAGTGGCAATTTGGAGAGGATGGCGACCAGGAGACCCTTCCCTCACCACGCCACGACTTCCGTCTGCAGGAGGCTCTTCGGACCCATTGACCACGAGGAACTGCGCCGGGAGACCAAGAGCCAACTGCGGGAGATCAGCGAGCAGGCCCAGCAGAGGTGGAACTTCAACTTCGCCACGGACACCCCGCTGGAAGGAGGAGAGTACCAGTGGGAGGAAGGCAGCGACGTGCCCGTCTTCTACCGGGAGAGCATCCAGGGGGGGAAACTCCGCCTGCAGTGTCCGCCTCTCGCGTCCTGCAGCTCGGAGACCGAGCGCAGCGGCTCTGGCGACCTGGACACCCCCGAGATCGTCCACCGGTTGCTCGGGCTGGAAAGCAGAGAGACCAACCAAGAAAACCGATCGGATCACTTGCACTCAGGAATTAACCCAGGGAGGCTGGCGTGCGCTCAGAAAAAGGACTCCACGGGGCACATCACAGGTGAGCAGGGATTCCCCGACCACCTCCTCGCTTTAGCGAATACCTTTTGTGTTTGTAGTCTCATCTCCTAGGGAGAAAGGCGGAAAAAATGCTCGTGTAACGTAGTAGCATTAACCTCTCCCTAGAACTGCTTACACAGCAACTTTCTATCGAGTGGGCAAAAGGAGAGCAACCCTGATCTCATTCCACCGAGCTTTGCATTCCACCCCTCTTTCATCTACAGAGAAACACAACGAAGGATTTCTGCATTTTCTTTCAATCGTTTCGAAGGTATCGATACTTGGTCGAAGGTTGGGGAGAAAGCGGGCTTCGTTTTCAACGCGCCTCTGTCTTTTTGTGCATTGTAGATTTTTTCGTCAAGCGAAAGAGGACGATCGGAGCCAAGGCTTCCAGTGAGAATGGGTCCCTTTCTGTGGCGCCGGGAGAACAGACTCCACGCAAAAGAATACGATAAAGACCAGGATTTTTTAATGGAAAGAAAGGATAGGCAACAAGACTAAAAGTGAGTGAGTGAACAACTTGGGCAGATGAATTGGAGGGTGGGGAGGGAGCGATGTGTTCAAGAAAAAAGCAACTGCTAGGTCGGGCATGAGAAAGGGTTCGTAGTAGCGAGTAGTAAACAACTGACTCGGGCTCTTTACGTCAGCGAGAGTGGGGCGAGGTTAGAGCTGTCATTGTCCCGTGACTCTGTGAACTGCAGTAACCGTCCACAGTAGCGGCTGCGTTCTCGAAACGGCCGCACCTTTTGCATTGCAAATGTAGTCGTTTGGGTGGGGGGGGGGGGGGTGTGGCAGCAGCAGCTGGAATTTAAGGGGGGGGGGGAGTTAGCACTGTTCATTTGGGATTTGACTTGTCTTTGCACAGCCTCCGTGATGTTGCAATCTGCAGGCTTCGCGATGTTAGTGAAAGTTTTTTTAAGAAAACGTGTGGATATATGTATTTGGTGACTCGCCGGGAGCCAGTGACGTCAGTCGTGTGGTTTGGCTAGGGGGAGGGGGTCCTGCAGACGTCACGGTGCGAGCGGATTGAGCTGACTCACCATTGAGATGGGGAGGGCGGATTGAGCTGACTCACCATTGAGAGGGGGGGGGGGCTGCGTTGAGAGATCTAGTTGAGTAATTGTGAAATATTGGTGTTTGCTGCGAGATCCGGACGCTAACAATATTCTCTTCCTCTTCTTTCCCCCCCCAACCGTATAGTTATTTGCACTCCACTTTCTACTTCTCTTGGCGTAATGAAAAGAAGTGGCTGACAGCGACCATCGCCTTCCTTACTGTTCCTAAAGACTGATCAAAAGAATGGAACACTGACCCGCAGATCAGAAGAGCGGGCGAGGACTGACCCGCCTTTCGATTGTGTAGTATGCATATACAGTAAATGTAGCAAACCAACCCCCAGTGGTGGAAAAGCCAGTGTTAAGGAGCACAGCCAGCAATTTAAGTCTGAACATTATGTATCCAAGCTGGTCAACAGTGTAATGCTTAAAATGAATACTTTACTGGGAAAATAAGTTCTAAATAGGGCTCTGCTGATATCACTCATACAAGGAGATGTATATTTGTAAATTACAAAAGCTTATACTAACTTATATTTCCTATTTATGTTAAGAATGGTTTAATCAGTTCAGGCACCCAATGAGCTCCCTTTGTTTGGGGACCAAAGGGCACTCTTGCTTTCTTTACAAAGTCTGTAAATATGTTTTTATTTTTTTTAGTTTGTGTCTTGCGTCCACATTTTGTTTGTAGCCAAAATGTTTAGTATACTTGAAGGTTGAGCATAGGGTTCTTTTTTTTAAAATTTGTTTCTGAGCCGTTCATGTACCACTGCCACTTTTGTGTTGGTAAAATTTGGAAAGACAAAAAAAATCACGTTTTCATCTGAATAAATGAATACAGTTTAACTTCCTATTGTCTTGTCTTCAATGCTGATCTTGAGTGTGTGACACATTGGTGCTGTGTAAAATATATAAAAGCTTGACTTTTCAATGTAGATTGCGGAGTTTACACCCCAGACTTCAGCTTCTGGTTTTATTTCAAATGCCTCGTTTCCAACATGCACATTAAAAACATATTAAAGCTGTATTGTGTCGGTTCCAGATGGATGAAAAGGGAATGATACCCTTTTTTTAAAAAAAGGGATCGTAATTAAGTTGATTGGATGGCTGCTCGACAGTTCCTTGAAGATTTAGAAAACTACACGAAATTACTGGGAGATGTAAATTTGGACGAAATAAGGTTGGGACTATAGTGAATTCGCCACCAAGCAATTGTATCGATGGAGACAGGAGTCAACCGATCGTTTCGCCCACAGAGTGCGATCGCCCATTTATCAACTCGTCCGATACACGGCTCTCGCTGCTGATGGGCGTTTCCCAAATCTTCATCCCAAATCCCTATTGACATTGAAGCGCCTGTTCACATTCGCTGCAAAGTCAACGCTAGGCGAATTCCCATCTTGTCCGCTTGATTCCTTAACAACAAAATGTTCAGGGGTTGGAGTGGGGGCAGGGAGAACTCAGATTGATGGCTTGTGTGTAACTTTCTCTCACTTCAATCGCGAAAGGAGCCCTTCCATTGTCCCTCAACGAGTTGGTAAAGAAACGTGCCTTAATGAAAGTCGAAGACGCGTTTCTTCGACATTTTCTCCCAAGTTCTTCAATTCTTTTTAAAATAAAACTCACCATCAACGAATGAAATTATTTTAGAATTACGTCCAGTGCGTTTTTAAAAGTAGATAGAAATTGACGTACCCAGTCCTTTTTTAAAAACCCACAAAATCAGGATTGACTTTATTGTTTCGGAACTGTATGCTGAGGAGGAAGGGTTTTCTGTCCAGTTGCCATTAATACAACATAACAGATTGCCCTTCATCAGCCAGTGAAAGACTAAATAATCACCTGGGAGCCATGATTTAGTGAATGCGGGTTGGGGGGGGGGGGGGTGGGTAAATGTCTGCGTGGTGAGAAGGAATTAAAACTTTTCAGGCAAAAAAAAATCTAATCGGAGCTCGTTCTTGGCCAGGACAACCCGTAGCGGTGTAACACTCCCGACGTCTTGTCCGGCCTGAGGCGGGAATCTCAGCTGCCAATACCATGGGCTGACTTCGCTACCAAGAGCTGCCCCCTTTTGTGAATAAGCAAGGACGGGGCATCTCATGCCTGCCTGCCTCCTGACAGAAGGGTGTCCCCGCCCGCCCTCTGATCGAGGTTTGTGAAACAGAAAGTGCAAATTTAAAGAGTCATGCAATTTCTGTAAATTTGCTGGTTATATTTTCCAACGCCGTCTTTCCGGATCAGCATTTCAGTCTCAAAAACAGAACAATAGATGTAATTGGATAATTCGTTTCAAAAGAAAAAAATAGCCTGAAATTCCAATCACCAATGATTGTTTCCTCCCCAATCCCTTGGAAAGATGTTAGAATAGGAAACCAAAATAACATTACGCTGTCTGGCAACTCTCAAATAAAAACAATGTGCTTTTTTTAAAAAATAAGCGAGTCATGCAAAATCAGAATGAAATGAATCACCAAATAATACGCGGCTCGTCTACTTGGATACGACTATGAGATTGAATGGCAGCGTTATCGCCAGTCTCCTCGGCCAACGGTTGAGAGAATGAAACCTGCACAATACAGAGTGTTAGCAATATCATTTTTATTTCCCGAGGGGGAGGGGTAGGGGAATGGTCTTTGTACTTCAGTGACCATGTTAAACAATATTAACAATGGAGTCAGGAAAAGCAGCTGTATGGAGCCCGATTTATAGGCTCTCTCTTGGTAGAATGGAAGCAGGTGTCTTACGCACCATTGTGTAGCCAGTCTCCAACTAAAATAGCCTCATCGAAATCACATGACTAACTTGGAGGCTACTCGGCTTAAAATATATGAATTTAATGTGGAATAGACACGTGTTCATGTGTATCGCAATCGTGTCATCGAAACATATGTCCATCACTCTCTGTTGCTCAGGTGTCGATGATTGTATCACTATTTTCTTGTATTAACTGTGCAGGACCCCTGTTCTCATTATAGACACAAAGCACACTGGGCCCCTATTATTCACGAGTTTTGTAGCCATATGGCAAATCTGTGTAGACATAGTCGAGATCCATTTATTCGGAGCGATAATGTCTTGCATCGGGAACAATTGGAACTTTGTTTGGCTGCTTTATAGAGAAGCGAATAAGAGAGAGGGAGGGGAAATAATCTAACTAGGAGAGATATCCAGCTAATTATAAACCAAGCCCATATGTGCCCATAGTTTTTAGAGTAATTGAATGAACTGGATGATCTTACAGGGTGAATACGCCATATGTGTAGATATGTGCAACACATGAAAAGACCGTTTGTTATTTTAAAACACTAAGCAGGGACTAATTGAACAGGGAAATACGTAATATAATCTCCAATCAACGTCAGTTATCAACCAAGAGACCAGAGAACCACAGAACACGACAGCAACAGGCTTCTCTGGCCCTTCACATCTGCGCCAAACTATTTTTCTGCCTAGTCCTGCTGACCATATCCCCCATCCCCCTCCCGTCCATGTACCTGCCTACGTTTTTCTTAAATGTCAAAATTAAGCCTGCATTTACTCTTTTACTGCATTTACTTACTGCATAGAGTATTGAAGGCTAATCTATTTCGGCAGTATTATACTTCATTACAACATAGCATTTGATATTTGTAATTGGGGGGGGGGGGGAGTTACTATCACATATGCTAAAGTAAATTCGGTTGAGGTTATCCTCAAGAATACAGCTCCATTATATTCCTCTCTCGAATACGCACATAGAATGCAAACATTTATCGCGCGCGTGTGTGTGTGTGTGTGTGTCTCAAATAAAAGGATATCATAAGATGAATGAGACAGACATGTTACTAATGCACTGAATGACTGACTACCTGCTACGTCTGTGCATTAGATCCACCTCGGTATTATGACTAATACCAACAGACCTGTCCATGTATGCCAACACTTTACATGATGAAACCCGCTTACATCAACAGCTTCCTCGGTGAATCAGTGGGTGCGAAGTAGAACCAGTCGAATTTTTCCATGTGACCAATACTTTTCAATCCATTAAGGGCTCATGAGGGGTGGGGGAGCCTCGGAAGAACGGTAGTCATCATTTACTAAATAAACAGTGGATTTCGTTGCGTATTTTCCAACATAATAATGCCCATCCTATATTTCACAATAACCAAGTATTTATTTTTCCTCTGTGTCCATTTCGTTCCATTTGTTCAAAAGTGTGGGTACGTTTAGGCGTCGCTAATGACAAGATGCATGAATTTAAACATAGCAGGTGATAAATAAAACTTCTCATACCATTTGATATTAGAAGGTGGTTTTCAAATTCACACATGGTGGAAACGCAGACGAATCAAAATTAACATCACTCCAGAACACATGAGGCAACCTCAACCGGCCTAGCGTAACTCCATCATGTGTGTATCACTCGCCACAGCATCCGTTTGTTTATTACTCATTGACCCTGTTGTGTCACCCAGACAAACCCATGTTCATTTTGATTGGAGGCGGAGGGAAGACTTTGGCTCGATGATGTTATTCGAAATCTCTGGTCTTCAAAGAGATGTCCACGGAGCTCGTCAAACACTCGTGAGAAACACCAGCCATTCAAGAAAGTAGCGGGTCCTCTAGACTCGGCTAACACCCTTGCATTCGGCGGCTTTATTTGACCCGTGTCATTTACCTGCTACCAAAGTTGATCTACTTATCAGATATATTATTCAGCGGGCATTCAAGCTGTGTGAAGCCTACATCTTTAAATAACTGTGTGGTCTCCGTAACCTAATCTGCTGCCATTGTATGCGTAAAGGTTTCAGTTCTTCCATAAGGCGATTAATCACCACCGCTGTATAATACTTATTGCGGCCGCAGTTCTGAAATAATCCTTAGTTGTAAGAGAAAGTGTTGCTTCTTCCATGAGCCATTCATTCTTCTTTTATTATTATTAAGATCTGGAGCCTGAAAGTAAAACTATTGGGAAAAAAAAAACGGTTGGGGGGTGGGGGGATCATGCACAAAGCATTAAATGTAATTTGACAGGGAGATATTGCGGGAGCGATATTGTAAACTTGTTGGGTCAACAAAATCCAGCGTGTTCGGGAGTGGAGAGGCAGGCTCTGGGTGAAACAATGGGGAGACCAGTACGCCTTTTGGTTGTTAGTTTTTTTTATTTCCGCAGGGAGATTGATTGCAATCAATTTGATTGAGGTTTTTCCCCCCCATTTTACACCTTTCAAGAACAGTTGTTAATCACCCCGTGATCGTTAACTTTGCCGACGTTTTAAACTGCGGGAAAGGTAAAAGCACCGTCTCGGATACACTTCAAATGTCTTATAACCCGCTCCCTTGCACGAAAGCCATTCTGATATTGAATAAGAATTCTAATTTACGAAGCGCGATGATCATTTTAGAGCCAATCCTGTTACTTGCTACAACAGGTCGCCACGGTCCACTCCTCCTTCTGCCCACTACTGCATGGTGTAAAGAAAACCATTGCTGGATTTTTTTAAAAAATAAGTCATATATTAAGTAAACAGCGGAAAACAAACATTGGTTTTGAGAACGAAACTGAATGTGACCCCAGCATGAACCTGCTGCCTATAAGGACGCCGAATATTGGGACTGACTCACAGTGGGATCGGGGACTGGTTGGCGAGATTAGCTGATTTTATCAGATTTAGTACATTCAAGGTCTCGATGGGGAGAACCGCGCCTCGATATAAATCCACAGACATTCCTTGTCCATCTGCAAAGCAATACAATTTACTTCCAGCGAGAGGGAAAAAAAACCCCCAAGACAATTAGCATTTTACAGGGCATCTGGCACTAGGGTTTGTTTCGAAGCAGACGACGTTTGTGGACGAATAACAAAAGAGAGCTTCATGGCGCGTTTACGCTGAGGGTTGGGGTGAGCGTGCCACGCTATTGACCTGTAAATAAGCCATTGTACCCGAATTAAAGCACTCCCGTCCCGGGACTCGCAATCAGCTCGATCGGCTTCAATCTGAAGGAAAACACTAATGAGTGCCGTCTGCCTTCTCACATACTCCCATTATGTAGCCCGGGTCCCGATAACAACAGGAAAGAACCACGGGCAGTGAATAAGTGATTAGCGGTATCAGCGGATCTTTGGGTGCTGGGAGCATTGCACCCCGAGGACGGGGTCAGAGTGTTAACAACCTGTCTCTTTCAATAAATTATATCAGGCAAACTTCAAAAACTCTTTTCATTGTGGCCCCTGTTAAATAGGTGTTGGGGCAGTGATGCCAAGTGGTTTGGGGAGCGATGGAAATATGTCGTTCAATTCTGGGATAGTTGATTTCAGACAAGCACAAGGGTCTGGCATATCACAGTGGGGAGAGCTTTAATACTATTCCAGAGAAAAGATAGGGGTTTATTTCTGGTCATGCTGAAAGTGGAGCGAACTGAAGGCTCCCTGCACAACGGTTCTGTGGAAAGAGGGTTGAAATATTGGGCAGTGAGGAATTAGACCTGATCAGATCCCGCCCATCTTTCACAATCATCTCTGCGCGGGAAACAAAAAGCGGCGCCTCTACCAGCTTTGCTGCTCGCCGGATCCAGAGCACTCGGCAACCGATCCATTTAATCTCAGGAGCCACCGAGACCGATCAATCGCAGCCCCCACGCAGGAGGGAGGCGGACAGCGCAGACGTGCCCTTGTCAAAGCGCAGTGAAAGAGAAAGCAGCGGCACGTAAGCGGGCGAGGGACAGTTTCTCCGCTCCATTGAAGATGCAGATTAATTATTAATCCCTGAACTACAATTCGAAATAACCCGCAGTAACTTCAGCCAGTTCGAGGCAGCGAGCCCGGTGAATCTGTGGGATTCGTTGCCGCAGACGGCAAGAGGCTGATGAGGTTAATAAGGTGGGGGGGGGGGGGGGGGGAATACATTTGCCACGATTTGAACGGCCAGCAGGCTCGATGGGACCAATGGCCGCATTCTCCTCCCTCGTCTTGTCAGCAGCGTGAAGGGTCTCTGCCATTCCTCTTTTCGTATATGCTGCCGAGCCCCCCCCCCCCCCCCCCCAGCATTTTCTGTATTTATCTATTGATTATAAAGATCAAGTATGCCCCTTTTCGCAGCAGAAGCCAGCAATGAAATAAATCCGGGCTGGGATTGTCTGTTTGGATCTTCAGTCTGCAAGGGCTCTTGACCATGTCAAAGTTGCAGCTTCCCCGCTTGTCCAATGCTCCCGAAGTCAGATAGTGGCCACTTTGAACCAACATTGTGTTTCTGTCAATTGTTTAGTTGCGGTCGGACACTGCTTGGAAGACCTTGTAGATTAAATGCTTCTATCAAGACAAGTTGTGATCCGTGCCACAAACGGGCGAAAACGACGCATCCAAATCCTTTTCTCCCATTGCCGCTCTCCCGAAGGAAAACAGGGAGCCCGGTTTCGCCCGCGAGTGCGATGCAAAGGAAGAAGTCTGATTCCCTTTCCTCTTGCCTCGTCGCTCCCAGGTGTTGGGAGCGGTTGCTTGTTTTCTATTTGCATTTACCTCTAGCGCAAACAATGGGGACCCATTCAGGCAAAGCGGCCAGGCAGAAAGGCTGAGTGACAAGAAACTCGTGGCAGCTTGTCCGACCGACAGCGAGAGCCCTGGTCCGCCTGCCCCGTCCGAATCCTCCAAACGCATCTTGCGGGAAAACGTCCGGGAAATTAATCTGCTTTGCATTTTATTTAGTTCGACTTGTCACCCCAACGCCGAATTGTTTCGTCGGAACAATTTATGACCAAATATTTATTATAAAACTACTCCAGTGAAGTTGATCATAAATAACTAATAATCTCAAATCCGGAGAAATAAATCTTGGACTTGTGTAGAAACAAACACAGAAATTGTTCAATCTCTCTCTCTTTAACATAAATACACCAAATGAACATGCAGAACCCCTCACACACACACATAGACAAACACACACTTCTGTCCACACTGGCTAAAAATGGGGCCACTATTCAGACCAGCGAGCTCAGTAAAGGAAGGCACATCAAGTGCTCACACAAACCCTGTTGAAAAGGCATGCGTTTTCATCCATTGTCCTTTGGACATTTAAGTTTCAGGCCACTGCTGACCTCTGGATGAACCTTCTTTCTCAGCTCTGAAGCTTCTACCTTTTGGTCTAGAATTTCCTGGCAGTGGATGGGTTATTGAGCTGGTATGTCCATTGTGTATCCTGGCATGGCCAGATTCCAAGCATCCAGTGCTCACAAATGGTATCATGGAGCTGTCCAATGTGGAAACGGACCCTTTGGCCCACAGACTTCAGAATCAGAATTTATTGTCATGAACAAGTCATGCAATTTGGTGTTTTGCAGCAGCGTCAGAGTGGAAACATTCATATTATAACCATCTTGCAACTTACTATAAAAAGCAGTGCATTGTTACCAGTCCAGAGGACTCCAAAACCCAGCAGCAATAGAAATTCACCAAGACGATGGTTACTTAAACAAAAGTTGCTTCTAATTTTCTTTAAACATAAAAACAGGATCAAACTTAAACTTATTACTATTAACTTAACCTAACTTAAATTCCCCATCTAGTTCTAAGCATACATTTATGTAATGTGTAGATGTTCAGGAAAGTTCTTTGTTCATTCACTTCTCCAAGTTCATTAAGACAATTCTTATACTGTGCACAGAATTCAACATTTATGAATCTTCACCAGGCTCTTGTCTTAAAGTTAAATGGTTACCACTCAGGTAGGTTCTTGTTGGTTTCAGAGAGAAAGTTGTTGCTTGTTGGACCTACACAAACTGATTTCTTTTGATCAGTCGCTTCAGTGTCTTATACTGTGCACAGTATAAGAATTGCCTCATACCGGTGAACTTGCCCCATCGTGGGTTTTCCAAATGATAACCTCTTCTTCCAGGTCACCACTTCAGGAGAAACACTCGACCAGCCATTTCTTCTTGTAAGGACTACAAGGGTTTTCAACAGGCTGAACTCACAACTCACAACCCATCTTCAAAATGGGATTTTTCAACAAACCTGACAGCTTGCCACATTGCAGCGTCAACTGCTATAGTAGAACTGACCTCTCTCTTAGCCCTTTCAGGTGGCCCAACCCCCCACCATGTAAAGCCCCAGATTAACCCCCCCCCCCTTGCAGCTGAATGCCTACTTACCTGAATGCACCCAGAGTGCCTTGGAGGTGCCGATGTCAACCTTCCTCAGCGAGCGCTTGGCTCCACACAATGCACCTCAATGTGCAGCCGCTGTCAGCCTATGACCCAACTCCCTGCTGCCTGGCAGCCCCAAGCCCCACTACCTGACAGCCCCCACCCCACCCCACTGGGGAGGGAGGTCTGTTGGGGCAGAGGTGGCTGGTCGGGGACTTTCGGGCAGTGGCAGCCAGAGGGGAATGTCGGGGGGTGACCAGTGTGGGCTGTGACAGCCCGGCTGGCTGCTCCGGCACCTCACTTGGTGCTTCGGTCTTCAGGGCCACTCTCTGAGGCTCAAAATGCAATGACCGTCTTCTCTACCCATAATCCCCCACATAGCTGGAACTGTTATGGCAAACACACCTGTGTGGGGGATTAAGGGTAGGGAAATGGCCATTGCTATGCCGCATATTTATGATGGGTGGTGCTGCGGCACCAGTCACCCCACCTCCATCAGATCCGGAGGGTGCTGTAAAGTGCCTCTGGATATGACTGGGATGCTGGAGCAGCCTTTTAGGGCTGCTGTCTGAAAGGTAAGTTCTTAGTTTCCAATCCTCTCCTTTCACCGGCCACAAGGTGGAGGGTTCACCTGAAATGGCCTTCTCTCTCTCTGTGAGAAGAATCCTGTTTGTTTTATCCTCTCTCTGCTTGTAAAAACCAAAAACCTCTCATAAGGTTCCAAGCCCAATCTTTGAAAGATCCTATTAGTACTTCTGAGCCTGGACTTTATTGCCTGTACACAATAGATCAGCATTCTTCTTTGCTTCTGCAAAGCCAAACCGGAGCCTCAATGTCTAGCTTCAGCAAAGCTCTTGCAATTTAAATGAGATGTGTTTTGTGAAGTGTTACTCTGTTTGTGAAGTAACCTACACTAAGCCCCCACAATCTATCTCTTTTAAAGACATATTTATCCATAACCATATTAATATAACCTGTAACTGCATGAAAAGTAAGGCAGTGGCTTTGGTTCATTGATTATTCAGCAATCTGATGGCAGTGGGGAAGAAGCTGTCCTTGTGCCATTCGGTGCTCATCTTTAGGCCCCTATACCTTTTGCCCAATGGTAGCAGAGTGAAGAAGGCATGGCCTGGGTGGTTGAGGTCTTTGAGGATAGAGGCTGCCTTTTTAAGGCAGCACTTCATGTAGATGTTCTCGATGGAGTGAGGTCTGGTGCCTGTGATGTCGCAGGCTGAATTAACTACCCTCTGGAGTTTATTCTTGTATTGAGAGTTGGTGCCTCCAATACTAGGCTGACCTTCAACTGCCCATCTCACACTAATCCCTGATTTATTCTCCCCATATTCCCCCAGATTCTTCCACTGGCCCACACACTTGGGAAATTTACAATCACCAATTAATCAACCAACCAAAACATGCATGAGGGTTAACAGGGAGAACATACAAGTTCCACACAGTCAGGATTGAGACAAGGTTACTGGAGCTGTGAGGCCGAGGGTCTTCTAGTACATCACATCTATTGAGTGGGTGTTAAACAAGCCCTCTTTTTGAAATAGCTCGATAATTTCTCAACAATAGGAGAAGTTATAGGGCCGATCTTATGCTGCTGTCAAATTTGTCAACAATGTGAACATTTCCAGCCCTTGGAAACATTCAAAAAATGTTGACTTAAACAATTAAATTTAAAAAAAAACACTCAGTTACTGAAACACACAAGAACATTTTATACAATTAAAATATGTGACTAATTTCAATGAATTAAAAAAGGCGTTCATTATTCTGTGGCGTCAGTCTAACTTGGCAATGGTTCTTTGGGCAGGTACTGAGTGAGTGCCTTCTCACTCTACCAGACGAATGCACGAGGGGTACGTTGATGGAGCAAAATCCAGAAAAGGCAGGCAAAGGACAGCAAGCAAAAGCAAACTCACAGAATCTTATACATGGCTGCACTTCTGAAAGGAAATGCCAGACTAATAATATGGGGAAATTCTGTTCTTCAGGACTAAGGGAGGACAAAGATGGCACATTATGTCTCCTGATTAATAAAAACGCACTATACCTAGTGTATAACTAGCATTGCCTTACCAACAGTTTTAGCTGATAACTAAACGTTTGAATGTTGGCATTCTTTCATTCAAGAAGTAATCTCCACAGATTCCAGCACAACAGAAGAAGTTGCACTGTCGGAGGTGGCTCTGTTTGCACCCTTAAAAAGATGTAAAAAATCTGTGTGGAATTTGAACGAGTTTCATGATATTTCACTATGATGCCTACCAGGTTGGTGAAATGATCAGGACTTGAGTGAAGACTGATATTCTGGGCTTTTGAACTTCCTCCTCTAACCCCAACTCCCACTCTCCCACAATCCTCTTCCTACCTCCGACCGGGCTAATAATGAGCAGGAAAAAGAGAAAAATAAAGAAAGGCACAGAAAAGAATGATGATAAAAAGGTTGGAAAGTGACAGAATAAGTGGAAGACAACAGGAAATAAGTGAACGTAGGCTACATGGCTAATTTATGCTGCCTGTCTGTTTATTAAGGTGAAAGGTAATCCTCGTCTTTGTCCAGTCTCCCAACTTATGCCAAATTGATCTTCTTAAAATTCAATTCATTGGAACAATTGAAAAAATTGAAAGCCAGCCAACAAGAGAACAAGAAGTAAATAAAAAGACAAGACATTTGTATAGGTTGACCTCCATATCAGTGGCTGAGCTGGACTGTACATATTGCATATACTCATGTGATAGTTGATATAGTACTATTAAAAAAGTCGACCCCTCCCCCTGCTTTTGGGCCAAAAATCTGGTATTTTCCTTATGTCACATGTAAAATTTGACTCCCCCTTATTTTTGGCCCAAGCCACCCACCCACCAGAGCTCCCGATGCCTCGACTGTGGACTCACCAAGGCCCCAGTTGCCTGTCCACCTGAGCTCCCAATGTCCTGAATGTGGACTTACACCCATCAGATCACTAGATGCCTTGAATGACACAGGTACTTACCACGGTCAAAAGTAGGCTGGAAATAATAGTCAACTACTGAAGTTTTACCCTAAAAATTGGTCAATAAATTTCGATTATTACTCGTGTATTTATGACACTGTACTTGTTTTATCTTTAACTCTGTTGTTCTGCAAAAACTGCTCAACATTTTTTGGAGGAGATATTGTACATTCTGCTTTTTTCTCTCTTTAACCAGTCTCTGTTTTCATAAATACACTGACTTTGTTTGATCTACAATGAGCTCCTGTTCCAATCCATTGACCAATGTGGTGCTGTCAATAAATATTCTGTTTCAAGAAAAACACACTCATTTGTGTTTAAGGGTGAACCCAAGGAGAAAGCAAGGTACAATTATTACGTTTAAAATTTCAATTTGTATGCATAGAACAGTGCCGCCCACAATATCTATGTATGCATGATGCCAAATTAAACTATTGGTAAATCTCTTCTGCCAGCACTTGATCCATATCCCTTCATTCTCTGCTTATTTATCTATCTCAAAGTCTATTAACTGTTCCCATCCTATCTGATAGAACATGACAATACCTCTTTTCTACATGGGAAAAATGCAGCAAAATCTCTGAACTAAGCTGAAGCATCAGGTTATGTTATAACCACACTTTTAAGACAGTTCCCCCTGTCAACAGTCATAACATACTATTCCTGATGTAGTTCTTGGATTGCATAACCCAGGATTAGCAATTACCATAATTATTGTAAAACTGTAAACTGAACTTTAATTAATCTCCAGTCAATCTAGAAGGCATAATGTTATGTGCATGTCAAGTCCAATATGATCTACAATTATAATATTTATTTAACTATTCTAAATATCCTGCAGCCATTGTATGAAGCAAAAACCAAAATATTAAACACTCCATGCAATACGATTATAAAAAGAAAAGCAGAGAAGGCTCTCCATTAGAAAACACACATTTTAATCGTTTAAAGCCTAATATGATTAAAAGAGCTGATCAAGGAAGGTCAGCATAGCATTTGCTTTAAAGATGGTTAAAAAAAATTCCCTTAAAGCAGCAGCTCCTAAATTTAGTTCTTTGATCTTCAACAGCTTCAGATTAACAAAATTCCTTTAAAAAGGATATAAAATAGCAAGAGCGAGCTGATGATGAAAAGTGGAGGAAATCCTTGGCAATTGACCTGTGAACATTTAGGGCTGCTTCACAAACCTGCAGTTCAAACAGTTAATAGAGGGACACTAAAGTACACTTCCCTCACAATACTGCGGGTGTACCAGATGGCACAATTAAAATTCAATTCAGAAGTTCAGACATCTACATCATCTGCAAGTATATACATTCTGTTTCCTCACAGATGTCAACCAGAAAGGCATTGGATAAATTAATGAATTTGCATTTCAAGCGTTTGTAGTGGTTTATCCCCAGAACAACAGGAAACGTCCAATGTTCATTTTGTCAGTCTGATCAAACGATCTGGAGGATATAAAATACCATATTCCAACATGTATTTATTATAAAAACTTCAGAAGATAAATTTAACATTTTTACTTCAGGATGAATGCATCTATAAAGCAGAGGGGTTTCAAAATACTTATCCTTGTTTCCAAGTCACTCAAAGGTTTATCTTTATTTTAGTATTTCCCTGAAATTCTAAATGTGCAACCTAACCCCCACCCGAGATACATGGTTCATTTCTATTGTTAGCTCATCCTCAGTTTAATTGTTCCTTCAACTGTCAATGAATTAAACCTACCCGACTTTCCATCTTTGAATGCCTACATTTGTAATCAGTCAGCCTTCTTTGCCTCAGTGTTTTACATATAAATTTAGAGATACAGCATGGTAACAGGCCCTTCCAGCCCACAGGCCCATGCCACCAAAATACCCCAATTAACCTATAACCCCCTTACATTTTGAAAGGTGGGAGAAGCCACAGCACCTGGAGGAAACCCAGCAAATACTGGGGAGGACATATAAACTCCTTATGGACAGTGCTGGATTCAAATCCAGATCGTACTGTTATGCTAACAGCTACGCTAACCATGAAGAACTTTGGCATGTCTTACCCTGTTAACAGGGTAATGCAAGATGTTGTTGCTGCTGTTTGGGAGATGATGTACATTTGAGAGCTAGGTTCATATCTGACCCAATCCTGAACCCTGGGTTTAGGTGTGGCTCAGTTTGCAACCCGCTCCCGTTTGCATCAAACATTCAGACTGAACGTCTGGCCTAACATTCCAGGGGAGCACACCAAGAGAAAGATCAAACAAAGCCAGTGTATTTATGAAAATAAAGTCTGTTTAAAGAAAGAAAAGAGCAGAATGTACAATATCTCCCCCCAAAAATGCAGAACAGTTTTTGTAGAACAATGGAGGAGAGTTAAAGATAAAACAAGTACAGTATCTACCTTATCACGTGGACATAAAAGACACCTTGACAGTCTGAAAGGTTATTCGATTCATAGCTATATAAGTTATACAAGTTAACCTTGTTTACAGGGAGGGGTTGGATAATTAGGGCTTTTTTTCTTTTTTATAGTATAGATAAATCATCAGATAAAGATGGGTTTAACTGTAGATCACTGATATTGATCACATCACAGAATAAGATGAAAATAACTGAGAAGTCTAAAATCCCTTTATAAATATAAGGATTTTTAATTGTATCTTATCTATTTTCTATTCAACATTAATTCCGGCTACATTATGAGGAATTGATTAACTGTTAATTCAATATATTTGTAGAATTCAATATTTTGAATGGGATAGGTTAAGTTGATAATTATGGTTACACTTTTAATTTACAATTTTTGTGTAATATGCATTTGATATGATTTGATGAGAAGACCATGTAAAAAAGTTTTTTTCTATTAAACAATAAAAATATTTTAAAAAGAAAGAAAAGTCATTTGACCCTGTCGTAGCTATCCTTCAAGTCCTGGCCAGTGTTTATTCATCAATCAACCTTCATTAAAGAATAGATGATTTGGTCATTTTGTGGGAGTTTGCCATGTTCAAATTGACTGCTGTGTTTCTTGTAGTAATGATAACACTTCATGAGTACTGTGACAGGGTACATAGATATGTTTTTGGGAGATAAATTGGGAAAGGTTTGTTAGAATAGGTTACATACAAACACTTTAAAATGGATCTTATTTGAAAATCTGGAGCTCTGCCCCATGCTAGACATATCAGCTCCACAGCTTTTGCAAGAGCTTTGAAGAGTGCTCAAGAGACTTCACTAATGGATTGTTGTTTACAAAAGGTCACAGAAGAAAGATCTTGTTGAGGCTGCAGATTGTCTGGAGGAGAACTTGTTGTTCTAAGAGGGTCATGTGCTTTTGGCAAGCAGAGAGAGTCAAGCAGGCTTTCTCTCAGAGAGGGAGAGATCCAGAGAGATGGACATACACAGATCACTTCTACAGTGTTACAGCCAAGAGAAGTAGCTGGAACTGGAACAGGGCAAGCTTGTGGAAAGCCCCATTTGGAAGATAGCCTGGTCAAAGTCCTTGTGGTTCATGCAAGAGGAGTGGACTGGCTGTTTAATGTTTCACTTGGAATAAGGGAAACAAAAAGGAACTCTGTGATGACCTGAAAGAAAGAGATTATCATCTGGAGAACCCTGAAGGGGGCAAGTTTCTTCAGCAAGACACTGGAGTGGCTGATAAAAAGGTATCCGTTGTGGATGTCCTGGAACAACAAATCTCTCTGAAAACTGACAAAAACCTTCCTGAGTGGTAACCATATACCTTTGAAGCACCAAAGTCTGGTGAACTTTATAAATGTTAAATTCTGTGCATGGTATAAGAATATGGAGAAATGAGAAGTGATATTGGACTGTGAACCAAAGAACTTTTCTGAACTTACACACACATTACATACACGTGCACTTAGAATTAGAAGAGGGTTAAATTAGGTTAGTCAAGTTAAAGTGTAATTCTATTTTCATGTTTAAAGATAATTAAAATAACTTTTGTTTAAGTAACCATTTGTCTTGGTGAATATCCATTGCTGCTGGGTTTATGGGTCCTCTGGGCTTGTAACAGTACTTCATTGGGTGCATTAGATTTTGGTACATTCTAAGGGCATGAATGGCATTTCATAAATGGAAGTCTTGCTTTCAATTAAAAACTTGAATCACATTTGACTCCAAACTGGGGCAATATATCAATGGCACTCCTGAAAGTGCATCAGTGGGGATTTTGGTTCAGTCTCCAGTGGTCAATCAGCATTACTAAAAAGGTGACGTTTCTCAGAGCAATGTCTGGTGTCGGCTCAGAACAGAGGCTTGGCACAGCCAATACGAGGGTGCTGTGGGAAAGGACCTCAAACAACAGAGGGGGGAGGGGAGGGAATTAAAATAAGGTGCCACAGTGGTGGGAATGATGATAAATAAAAAAAATGGCTGTAAAAATGTAGTGGTGGAAATGTATGGATACGACACTAAGGATGCAGAGACTTTAATTCATTTTCCTTTTGTAAATACTTTGCTGTGAATGAAGTCCCTTTTTGGTATAAAAAGAGTGGATGCTTCCTGTTGGCTGCTTTTCTACACACAACCCGCACACTTAATGAGAGAGGCTAAAGACGAGCACTTAAAGGCACAAGGACAGCTCCTTCCTGCTGCCATCAGATTCCTGAATGATCAGTGAACCAAAGACATGGCCTTAGTTTTCGTGCACTATTATTTAAATTTTTTTATAGTTATGTTATAGTAAGATGGTTATAATTTGAAAGCTTTTGGACAATGATTCTGCTGCCAAACACCTAATTTCATGACTTGTATGTGACAATAAATTCTGATGCTGATTCCATACTGGGAAAATATTCAGGTTTGGTCTGATAACAGTCATGCCATGAAAGTGCCAAACAACGTTCATCCCCTCGAGGAGAAATGTTAACCACTTCTCGTGTTCTTCTTCTTCTTTGGCTTGGCTTCGCGGACGAAGATTTATGGAGGGGGTAAATGTCCACGTCAGCTGCAGGCTCGTTTATGGCTGACAAGTCCGATGCGGGACAGGCAGACAGGGTTGCAGCGGTTGCAGGGGAAAATTGGTCAGTTGGGGTTGGGTGTTGGGTTTTTCCTCCTTTGCCTTTTGTCAGTGAGGTGGGCTCTGCGGTCTTCTTCAAAGGAGGTTGCTGCCCGCCAAACTGTGAGGCGCCAAGATGCACAGTTTGAGGCGATATCAGCCCACTGGCGGTGGTCAATGTGGCAGGCACCAAGAGATTTCTTTAGGCAGTCCTTGTACCTTTTCTTTGGTGCACCTCTGTCACAGTGGCCAGTGGAGAGCTCGCCATATAACACGATCTTTTGAAGGCGATGGTCCTCCATTCTGGAGGACATTACCTGACCTGCTTAGCATTTCCAGCAATCTTTGCTTTATTTCAGTTTGTCAGCATTTACGTTGTTTTATCACTTGTGCGGAAGTCCAAGTTCTCTTCTTACCAGAGGATCAATGTTGGTCGTTTGGAAATCTGAATTCAGCCTCTGACTCATTTGCTCGTGGTCCACAGCAAACAATATTATCATTTTGACTATGTAGGGCAACACATGAGTCACCTCTCGGGTGCATTTGTGAGTTGCATAGCAATTGCTGCACCCTGTTTAAAGCTTAGAGCAGGAAAGGTCAGAACAGTGGCAACAAATGTATGCGTACTGCACTGGAGGTTAGTTTCCACCAAGCAACAAAATTCTGCCTCTCCTCTTTCAACAGATCTCTGCAGAATCTGTGCCTCTGACTATAGTATAATGGGTAGCAATAAGGGTGTCTGTAATATATGGTAGACGTTGACTTCCTTTTTTTACCTTTGTTCCTCAAATCTTATCCTTTCATGACCAAGGTTCAATCCTGAACACGTGTAGTTTGAACGTTCTCCCTGGGTTTCCTCCTGATGCACCTGATTCCTCTCGCTTCCCCAAAATGCCCGGAGTGGTAAGTTAATTAGGCACTTTAAATTGCCCCAAGTGTGTTGGTGAGTGGGAGAATCTCGTCAGGGTTGATGGAAATCCGGGCAGAATATGATACAGGGACAACTAGCAGGAGAATGGGATTGCTCTGTGAGCTGAAATAAACTGGATGGGCTAAAATGGCTTCTTTCCAAATTTAATGGGAATGTGAAAGAAATGTAAGTGAAGAAATACTGCACACACTCCGCAAAGTGGGAATATGTCAATCAAAATCTGAAAAATATTAAGCAGGCAAAAGCAAAACTTTGTGCTAGAAATGTCCTTACAATTTCCCATTAAGTTCTTACTTCCTGTTAGGAGCAAGTAGGCTCAGTTTGCAAGGGAAAATGTAACGATCAGCGTAGCCCCTGTAACAATAGCTGCAAATTGCACAGAATGGTGTCCGTGCTCACTTGTTGGTAGATGTGCTGCATCAGGAGCTAAGTACTGGGCCAGATTTCCCCATTTGTGTGGCACCTGATCCTCATTGCTATCAACAGCAGAGGTGATATCATCCCACATGAGCTACAGCAAGGAATGTGCAACGTACCAGGTCCAAAATGGCATGTCGTCTAGGAATCAAAGCAGTTGTTCAATTTTCCCAGGAATTCGTGACAGAGGTATTTGAACAGCCTGACAATGAAAGTCATTGAAAGTCAATGGCGACACGATTAGTATCGTGGTTAGTGCAATGCTATTACAGAGCCAGCGACCGGGATTCGAATCCAGCACTGTCTGTAAGGAGTTTGTACGTTCTCTTCGTGTCTGTCTGGGTTTCCTCTGGGTGCTCCTGTTTCCTCCCACTGTTCAAAACACACCAGGGGTTGTAGGTCAATTGGCAATAATTGGACGGTACAGGCTCAAGGGCCAAAAGGGCCTAGTTACTCTGGCTGTATGTCTAAACAAAACATAAAGCAGGGCATAAATGCATGAGCAGAAAGGGAGAGGGAACACTTGCCCAAAGAAGCAGAGGTGAAATCACTGAAGATGAGGTTGAGCAGCCAACATGATGCAATATTTTATGAGAATTGGTTTTCAGTAAGCCAATGGACAGGTATGCGAGGGATAGCAGTCAACAACATACATTTAAATCTTTTGCTGAGTTTTACTTCCCCGTGTAATGTGTTGAAAATTTAATCAGATTGTTCTTTTTTCCCCAATTTGTATCAGATTCCTCTGCCTGTTATCTTAACCCAGTGAATAGACTCACATCTCCCAGAGTTTTAAGGACTTAGCTGTTCAATCATTGTTTTGAGTTTATTTTTTTTTCGTTATGGCAGACACGATGGTGGAACAGGTGTCTCCCTGAAATAAGGAGCCTGTGCACATTATTGTGACAGCCTAGAGCAGAAGAGGTCACTAATTTCTTTCAGTAAAGATACGCTAGCTTTCACCTGTTAAAGATGTGCTGTGTTTTCCTTTTGAAGCTTAAAGGCTGTCGTGCAGATGGATAGATGAGCTCTTGTAACCTGATCCTTAACTCACAGCTCAAGGTCAGCTTAAGGTTACTGGCCATACAAGTAACCCTATTGAAAGCTTTGTTGCTGGCCTGGGATGTTTAGTTAGGCGGAGCTGATGTTGGGACAAAGCATGGTCATATCTACCCAGGTGTACAAGAGAAATGCAGACACTATAAAGAGGAACAGACTATTATAAAGGGGTGTCGGACTTCACTTGAGATACAGATAAAATAAATTTGCACTATCTACAACTGTGAATATTTATCTTTCCTTTTATATTTATAATCTTTTTGGTTTTTCTTCTTGGGATAATTTAATTTATCCTTAGTTATTTTACTGTTAGCCATATCCAGAAGCCTATTTTCATATACATTGTAAAATGTACATATACACTGAAATTCTTACTTGCTGCAGTTGAAAAAAAAATCTATAATACTCTATATAAATTGAATTAAAAAGAGAAAATAAATACAACGTGCGGGTAGATAATAAATAGTCACCGTTATCTTAGTGCAAGAAAAAAGGCTGAAAGAAAGTGTCTTTGCTATCCTACAAACCTCTCTTCTGGGGTGTCGGAGCAGTCTCTGATTAGACGTAACGAGGTGAGGTCCAAGAGCCTCATAGCCAATTGAAAGAAACTCTTCTTGAACCTAATGATGCTGGTCAGCAGTGGCGTATATAAGTAAAGTGGTGCCTTAGGGCTGCCACTGACGTCAGCGCTCCCCCCATTTTAAAAAAAAACTGCACAGAAAACCGCCACACACCAAGCAGTGTAGCACTGCTGCCTGACATGGTTTCCCTCACCACCACCACACACATAGGTTGCAAGACACCAATCTGTCTTTACCTCTTTCTTCCTCCTGATCACTGGGAGCCCACATTCGGGCGATGGAAGTCTGTCAGAAGTTTGTTTGGGGAGTGGAACAAGGGGCAGGAGGCCAGAACTGATTCCCTTTAGTGGGCCCATTTATTCCCCCCCAAATAATCCAATCAACAACCCACTAGCTTCATTTCCCCCCCCCCCCTACCCCCACCTGCTTCCCTGTCTACTGACCTGGACAGATAGCAGCCACCCCCATCACACCCCAAGAACATTTCCAAAGCTGGCTGGCTTTCATCCCTCGGCAGTTCCCACCTTGCAACAATCCTCATAGAAGCCAGCTGTTCAGGGGGGAAAGCAAGCTGTCCAATAATGTACAGGCTGCAGGGAGATCGGCAAGGCAGTCTGTTTTGCAGCTGGGGTGGGCTGTGACAGTCCCATCGGCAGCCCAGCCTCCGGCACCACGCCGGGCAGTTGGCTCCTCTGGGCAGCTGCCAAGCCTGACTGAGTCTGAGGCACCACAGCTGGCCGCCTACACCAGTTGAGCCTTGGGTTACCAAGCTGCACACTGTGTGGTTGACCCGCAAGTTGAGGTGCTCTAGGTTGTAGTCGCAGGCTGTGAGGATCTTCTTCATGGCAGCCACTGAGAGCCGGCACCACTCCTTACCTTGGTCATGGCCACCATCTTCATAATCTTGGCCACCATGCAGCTGAACCTCTTGAGCCGCCCAGCCTCCGCTGCTTCTTCTTCGGCGCTACGTCCAGTGCCTCCGCTTTGTCCGCCGATACTGCCCCCTATGCAGTGGTGAACCATGTCCGTCTCTGCATTTGGTCCCCATGTGCCAGCATCGCTACCGGCGGCCTCAGTTCCGCTCAATGTGGGATGAATGGGAAAAATGGTTATCTTTGTCTTCCTTACCCATAATCCCCCTCGCAGCTGGAATGCATCTGCCAGTGCTAGGGAACCACAGAGCGGTTCCAGTTATGTGGGGGATTATGGGTAAGGAAGTCGAAGACGGCCATTCTGCCCATTGAGCGAGGTGCCACAATAGCCCCGATGCAGCCCGATGAGACGCTGGCCCGGACCGGTGCTCCGGGGTGCTCAAGTGAGCCCCGGCGGCGCAGCACTGCACCCTGGGATGGATATTCATTATTGGGCTAGAGACTTGGATATTGGGCAGGTAAGGCGAGGACTGTGCCCTCCCCCCCTCCCCTGCAAGTGGTGCCCCAGATATGTGCTCCACCTGCCATACCTTAAACCTGCTTTAGCTGGTCAGGCTTCTGTACCTTCAATGAAGAGAGCAGTGATAAGGTTTCTTAATGTGTTTTACATTTCTGTATATCTATAGCAAATAAGCTGAATTTTAATGCATTTGTATTTATATATATGACAATAAACTCATCATGTCTTCATCATCAAAATAAATGGTCTGTCAAATCAATTAATAATTTATTTCAAATATTCTATACACAACACTACTATGATTTTTCTCCATTTTACAACAGACACAGTTTATTTCTTTTTTTTTTCTCTGCTATGGTGGGGTGCAATTTGATCAAAACCCAATCAGATGGACCTGGCTAGTTTCACTACTTACTGCAGCCTTCTCGACAAGCCTTCATGGGGGCCAAGCTCCTATATAATGACTATATCTGCGTCAGGTGCCTGCTTCCAGAAAGCAGCCCACATCATAAAAAGTGCGGAGAGTTTCGCACAGAAGGGAAATTAAGTGGAGCTGAGTCCATGACCAGATCAGCCATGACCTTATTGCTCGATGGGCCCGTCAGCCTACTGAGGCTCCTATTTTTACCTGCTTCTCACACTGATTCTATATCACTTCTGGAACTCTCCCTCATCCCCCTGCCCTGCACCCCCCCCCCCCACTTTATAGATGTAATTTCCCATTTGTATCTGAGTCTTGAAGTGTTCTGACCTGAAATGTTGACTGACCTTTTCGACCCACGGAGAGTGTCTGACCTGTGGAGTTCTTCCACCGATTTTTTGTTTGTTCAGAAAAAAGACCACACTTCCCGAATTTAGATTGTTCCCCTTACAATCTGGCTCATAGATTTGAGAGGCAGTTGATTTATACAAAAGGCTCTACATATTTTGGCTGGTGTTTTGGAGTCCTCCGACTTATTGCAGGACAAATGAAAATAGAATAAATGCCGCAAATGACTGCCGTGGAGTGGCTAAGTGTAGAACATAGCTGCTGCGAAGCTCTTGGGTTGTATGGTGCACACAGGCTTTAATCTTAACCAGCAGATGGACCAATACATTTGTTCCCTGAGGAACACCCTTCCAGCAGCCAAGAATAACAGAAGGAGCTTAAATGAAACTGGTTCATTAAAATGCAATTAATGCAATTCTAAAGACCTATAAAGAAGTGTTCATGGTATGCTGGAACTGTGTTGACATAAGCGTACAGTACATTAAGAATAAGTGGAGTAAATTACCTGATCCTCAGGCTTATTTTAAGGTAAATGCTTTGGATAGTAACAGGCATTCAGGACCTCTAGGAAAATGTTTGCCTAACCTGCAAAACTTCATCTTAATTTTCCAATGACAGGGAGAGGAAATAATGGAAGATTTTTAAAAATATTGCGACCTTTTGATGAGAGCACAGAATGTGTTCACCTGCTGTTTTCACTAAGCTGGTGATATTTAACAGATTTGAGCCGGTTAATTTTATAAGGTATACAGCAATCTTTTGAGGCATCAATTGCAAGTATATAATATTACTCAGGAAGAGGTTGTTGGATTACACTTACTAATCGATTCCATCCCCACCCGGTACATTTGAGGCAAATTAGATGGAAAACTCTCAGACACACATTCCAAATGGGTGTAGGTTACATGTAGAACCACAAAACCTTCAAGTACCTTGCATCAGTAGACTTATCATCTCTCCATGTGTACGTACAATGTGCACTTACTCTGTCGAATTTTTCTGACCTGGTCAGACTTCCCTTCATCTCTGGAACATGGTCCTTGCAGGCAGCAGGAGATCAGGGCTGTCATAATTATTTTTTTGAGTTCCATAGAATCGACTATTCGAATGGTCTGCGCGTCTTACATTTGCGGAGGATGGTTCATGCTCATGTCCTCAGCCTTTAAATATGAGTGAAATTCCATCAAGACCAGGTTTACATCTATCGCCTTCAATCTTGCTGAAGTCGCAAATAATGCCACAGTGGACATTTGGATTGATTAATTCTGCTCTATACAGTATTAAAACGATTGAACAAGGCACGATGATCAGACTGTTAATATAATTCATCTCTGCACACTCTCATAAAAAATAATGAACACACGATGCGGTCTCACTTCAGCAGTTCGTCTTTAACAAACCAGACGTAAAATTCTTTGGTCATGAAATGCAAAGTTTAATGGAAAAGAAAATTGGGCAATGTGTAAAACGGACTGTTGAATCACTTGCATAAGATTTGCATTACTGCTTCAGATACACTTTTATATTAATTAACCATTACATTTTACCCTTGGGAGCCTACCTTCCTAGGACTTTACTATATCAGTTGAAGTTTTCATTGGGGAAACTTAAGTTAATTTCAGATAGCTCATTTTATTCATTCCTGCTCAATCAGAAAAAGATAAAAAACAAAACTGTCAATGAGGTGTGTAACAATGGGTTGATTAGACGTCAATCATGGCTCAATAATTGTACTCCATAATGCCCCATCCATCCTATCCACCGAAGAAGGCAGCTAACATTACAAAGGAACCCCCCCCCCCCCACCCCGCCCATCACATCTTCTCAGTGCTACCATCGGGTAGAAGGGCCCTGAAATCTGGCACCTCTAGGTTTAGGAGCAACTTTATTCCAGTGGCAATCAGACTCTTGTCTTGAACCTCCCCTACTACCCTCATCATAAACTGCTCCACCACCTCAGAGTCTGCACTATTGAAACACCACTTATTTTTCTTACACTAACCGTTACTATCCATTATGCATCTTTGATATTTATTATCTCTTTCTGTACTGGAGGGGGAGGTAATTTAATGCATAATATTAGTTTTTTTAACAACAGTACCTGTTTGGCTGAAACATAAGAATTTTGGTACATTATGCACATTGTTATAATAAATCTTTATCAAGTTTCACTTCAAAGACTTGCCTAAATCGCAGACAGTCAATAAGTGCAGTACAGAGCGAGTGCTGCACACTTGGAGGTGTCATCTTTCAGATGACATGTTGAAGTGTTTTTGGCTTTTACTTGCTTGAGTGTTTATCATAGATTCCATTGCAATCATTTGTAAAAGGGGAGAGGAATTCTCTTTGCTGCCCATATCTAATATTTACCCCTTATTCAACTTCTAATTTAGAATCAGAGTGTAGAAACAGGCCCTTCCATCTGCTCATCAAATTAACCAAATTGTCTGCCTGAGTTGGAACCATGTGGCTGTGCTTGGGCCATTTGCCTGCAAAGCATTCCTGTTCATGTGCCTATCTGAACGTCTTTTAAACATCATTTTTGTACCCACCTCTGCAGCTTCCTCTGGTAGCTTGTTCCACACACCCATCCAACCTCTGTGCAAACAAGATGCACTTCAGGTCTCTTTTAAATATTTTCTCTCTTACCTTCATGCTATGCCCTCGATTTTTAGATGCCTCTATCCTGGAAAAAGAACTAAAACGCTTTACTTTATTTTTCTCCCTCATGATTTTGTATACTTATCTTTAAAAGTTGCAGCCTATCCAACCTCTCCTTTTAACTCAAGTCGTCCAGTCCTAATAAAATCCTCGTGAATCTTCTCGGCATCCTTTCCAGGTTAGTGACATCCTTCTGATAGCTTGGAAACTCGACCTGTGCACGACATTCCTAGTCTGGTCTCAAAAACATTTTGCTCCCTGCCAAAAACGTTGATAGGTTGGGTTAACTGCATTAAAATGAACATGATGCCAAGTCTACAATACCTTTCTCAATCTTTGCCCATGCCATTGCTCCAGTGTTTCTTTAAGACATTTAACAGATGTGTCAGACAGTTTCTTTGGAGAATAAGGGAGCCAGAGTCTCCATGGAGAAACTGACAGGATCATAGTCTGGGAGGAATGAGGCTCCCAGACTTCAAAAAATATGATTGGGCAGCCTAGTTGAGGTTTATCACCTCATTCTTTGAGGGGGATGGTATATCCTCCTGGGCACAAATTGGTCAACACATGGTAGGGAAGAAGATAACAGGAGAAAATATATACAAATGGGATACTAAATCAATAATCAATAAAACAGACAGCCCTATATTAAAGCATATAATTCAAAAATGGCAAAAAATAAACCAGATTATTTGGTCAATTTGGGTTGTTCCCCCAAAATGCCCTTAACCCAAAATAAATTATTTCCTATGACTATGGGTCACAAGATTCTGGACACCTGGAGCCAGAAATGGATCAGATGTATCTAGGACTGTTATGAGAAGGGGCAGCTTATGTCATTTGAGCAATTAAAAAACACATGATTGATTAAATAAGACCTTCTTCTGCTATCTTCAATTAAGAACCTTTTTGAGGGATAACTTAGGGTCATCTTGTTTTGGTTTTACTATTATGTAGTGGCATGGAGGCTCTAATTCAAAAGGGGATCACACACAAGTTCATCTCTGCTTTGTATCTCTTGTTCCAAAATGAGGGCCCGAGACTGGGTCTCCATAAGTCAACGCAAAGATGGGAGTCAGACTTAGGAACAATTCCTGAATGATGTTGGTCTGAGCTATGTTGGGACAGCATGGCGGCAGTCATTAATGCCAGATATAGGTTGGTGCAATACAATTTCTTGCACTAGATCTATCTTATGCCGCAAAAATCTCACTATCGTGTTTTAGATGCAGCTTAGAGATAGGTTGTGCACTCAACCTGGCTATGTGCCAAGGTGAGACCCTTTTGAGTAGAGTTAGGGGACATTTTGGAAATAAATTACAGGGGTGGAATATCCAGTGCTGTTCCTGTTGGGAGATATTATGATCATGAGTGTAAGGTTGCCCAAACACCAAATTCAATTTGTAAAAGTTGCCTTGGTGGTGGGCAGGAGATGCATACTGGTTACCTGGAAATCTGACTCCCAGCTAAACTCAACACGATGGACCACGAAGAGGAGCTGTGTTCCCCTGGAGAAAATCATCTGTAACTTAAGAGGGGGATATGACACGTTCGTTAAGGTGTGGCAGCCATACTTGTGATACCTTGAAACGCAAGCCTGGTTCACCCTCCCAAGGCTTGAGAAAGGAAATAGTGGAGAATAGGTCCACACAAATCCTGGAATGTTGAGAATGAGGAGATAATTTGGAGGCCTGGCCGGCGACCCCCTCCCCGTTTATTTCACGCATTTGTATTCTTACTCTTAGTAATTGATATATTTGTCTTTGTCGATGTTGGAGTGGGAGGGAGGGTAAAGGATGGGAGGGAGGGTGAAGGATGGGGGAAGGGAAAGGAGGGGGGATAAAAGAGAAGACTCAATAAAGAATGATCTGTAATGAGGAAAATTATAAATAAAATTTAAAGAAATCATTTTGTTCAACTGTACTATGGTGTCCCACCTCCTGCACTCAACACCCTGACCTATGAGGGCAAGCCTGTCAAATGCCATTTTCACTGTCCTCTCTACTTGTGTTACTAGGTTACCAATCATGATCTCACTCCATTTGTGAGGTTTAGAGCTCATGAAAAGTTGCATGCAAATGTTAAACTTATTTTCTAATTGCTAAACATACTTATTTGCATCTCAATTATTTACTGTCAGACCTTTTATAATTGTTACGATCTGGTTTGCTTTTCCAAATCCTTCTGCTGGGAAAATAAAGGCAAAGGTTCCATTATGGTCATGTAATATTACATTTAAAATGTAACACACATGAAATTCTTTAACTTTTGACCACAATAAGGCAGACAGAGAGTCACCACTTTGACCAGCACCCCTCACAGAAACCTACAGCACCAGGTGTTCCGAGGCAGTCTCCCCTCCAAATATTGACCAGGCCGTCATGCTGATCCTATGGACAAAAAGGGGTAGTTAGCATTTCAGGTCAAGACTCTGCATCAGGACTAAGAGTGGAAACAACGAATACAAATAGGTAAGAGGGTGAGGAGGAACCGTCAACCAATAGATGGAACCAGTTGTAGAGGGAGATGAGCAGATGGGGGAAAGAGGAGCATGGAGATAGGGCCTGAGCATGGAAGTTAGAAAAGGAGGCATAATCTGGAATCTGATGTAATATGATAAACTAAATCAGATAAGAAAGGAACAATAGGCTGATGAAATCAGAAGGTAGAGGATCAAATCTAGGTGGATCAGAAAGAGCAAGAAAGGAACACAAGGGTCGCTGGTTACCTGATGCAGGAATATTCAACCTTCATATCATTGGGGGCTTACTCAGGCAAAATAAAATGGCAGCAAAGACAAAAGTCCAGCAGCAAATGGGCTAAAAGAACTTATTAAAGTTACAAAATTAAATGTGCTACGTCTAAATACATGCAGTAACCTCAATAAAAATTAACCAATGGCACAAATTCAACAAGTATGATCTGAACCTGCTTATCTTCCGAGATAAGACAAGCCCAGGTGTATTGAGGCTATTCGGAGCTGGTTGAAACTTTGATATGTCTTCGCGGGAATGTGACAGTGAACATGGGCAAACTTAGTGACTGTTAGAAGTATCACAGCCAATTTCAATGTTGCCTTCTTCCAGTGTGTAGAAAGGATGAATTGCAGTTATGAATGGGAATTTTGGCTGATGTTCCACTCCTGAACCCAGGCTCAGTAAGAACGATCATATTATTGTTACCCTGGCTGACTTTAGCTAAGTCAGCGAAGATTAGTAATGAACGAGGGAAAGATGAATGCAGCTTGCTGACTGAATGTATTGAGCCATGAGGATAGCATGTGTGGTTTTAGTTTATTTTTAAGGTATTGCCAGAATACAGAGTCAAAATGCTCAGTTATAAATTTATTCTCAGCCAATTCATCAGAATGAAGAACATGCAGCGTGGCGGGAGCAGGAATCGGGGATCAGTTGAGAGGACTATTTCTTTGTAGCTGGTAGTTTCTAGACAGCAGGGGAGCTGGCCTTTTCTTCATGGTGGGCTATGGTTTTGAATCTAAAGAGATGAACATCTAGCATGTTATAAATCATTGGTGCGTATATTGCATGGTGTGAGGCGATCTGATTGGTGTGGGTGCTGCATGGTAATCCAATCTGATTGGTGTGGGTGCTGCATGGTGACCCCATCTGATTGGTGTGGGTGCTGTATGGTGAGTCCATCTGATTGGTGTGGGTGCTGCATGCTAATCCAATCTGATTGGTGTGGGTGCTGCATGCTAATCCAATCTGATTGGTGTGGGTGCTGCATGGTAACCCCATCTGATTGCTGTGGGTGCTGCATGGTAATCCAATCTGATTGGTGTGGGTGCTGCATGGTGACCCCATCTGATTGGTTTGGGTGCTGCATGGTGAGCCAATCTGATTGGTGTGGGTGCTGCATGGTGAGCCCATCTGATTGGTGTGGGTGCTGCTTGGTGAGCCCATCTGATTGGTGTGGGTGCTGCATGCTAATCCAATCTGATTGGTGTGGGTGCTGCATGGTAACCCCACCTGATTGCTGTGGGTGCTGCATGGTAATCCAATCTGATTGGTGTGGGTGCTGCATGGTGAGCCCATCTGATTGGTGTGGGTGCTGCATGGTGAGCCCATCTGATTGGTGTGGGTGCTGCATGATAATCCAATCTGATTGGTGTGGGTGCTGCATGGTAATCCAATCTGATTGGTGTGGGTGCTGCATGCTAATCCAATCTCATTGGTGGGTGCTGCATGGTGAGCCCATCTGATTAGAATGGCCGCTGCATGGTAATCCAATCTGATTGGTGTGGGTGCTGGATAGTGAGCCCATCTGATTGGTGTGGCTGCTTCATGGTGACCCCATCTGATTGGTGTGGGTGCTGCATGATGTGATCCAAATCAGATTGGGTCTGCCTACGTGAAGCAAACCTAGCTGTAAGAATGTCTGCCATGAGAAATGGAGCACACTTTCCACCACACCTCTGAAGAAATTTGCCAGAGTTTCTGGTGTCATATAAAACCTCCACAAACTCCTGAGGAAGAACAGGCGCTGGCGTGCTTTCTTTCTTCACGATGCTATTGGTGTGTTAGGTCCAGGAAAGATCCTCTGAGATAATGACTCCCAAGAACTAAAATTTGCTCACTCTCTACCTCTGGCTTTTCTTCCCTGAGGTCAATAATCAGCTCCTTAGTTTTGGTGACAGTGAGTACAAAGTTGTTGATGCACCATTCAGCCAAGTTTTCAATCTCCATCCTGTATGCTGACTCATTTCCTTCCTTTATATTGTTGGACCAAGCTACACAGTCGGTAGATGTGAAGCAGGGGGCAAAGAACACAGCCCTGTGGTGCTCCAGTACTAACAGAGATTACGAAGCAGATTTTCTCACCAATCTTCACTGGTTGTGCTCTGAAGGTGAGGAAATCCTTGATCCAATTGTACAGTGGGGGGGTTAACTCCTACGTCTTTGAGTTTGGTGATCAATTTTGAGGGGATAATGGTGTTAAATGCTGAACTGTAGTCGATCAAGAACATCCTGATGTATGCATCTTTTCTGTCCAGAGCTTTGTGTAGAGCCAGTGAGATGGCGTCCGCCGTAGACCTGTTACCACGAAAGGCGAACTGGAAGGGATCCGTGTCGCCGCTCAGACAGGAGCTGATATTCTTCAACACCAGCCTTTCAAAACACTTCATCACTGTTGATGTCAATGCTACTGGTCAATAGGCATTAAGGCAGGTTACTGCACCAGATTCATAAGTCATTATGTAATTTGTTGGAATTATTTGCAGCTTTAAAAGAACCCAGAGAAAGGATACTTGTAAACAGTTTGATGCAATATAGTTCTTGACTATCCACCATTTGTATTTGTCAATTACTTAATTCACTCTCATCATACAGGATCCAAAATGGTGTTCTAAAGTCCATATACAAAATCTTTCCAGCCCACTTTAATCCTGTAAAATATTTCACCTAATTGGAAAGGAGGAAAAGGAAGGTCCCCAGCTTAGAAGGAAAAATTAACAATACACGATAGAGCAGGGTAATTAAAATAATAGAGGGCGCAAGCCTCAAGGCAAATTTGCAAGCGGAAAAAGAGGTAGTGCTGAAGGTGCACTAAAGAAGCAGTGTTTTGAAGATTCCTCCCATCTGTACCTTTGACAAAGATCAGACATTAAAAAAAGGGGAAGGTCGAAGCTTGCCACAAACAGAGTCATTCAAAGCACTAGCTGAAGCATGTCAATAAGCAAGAGTAGTCAAGACCTAGGAGCTAAAGTGAACTTGCTGCGTCAAGCCAGAGCAGATGCTCCAGGCAGCCATTGGATATTGAAAATATAAATAATGGAGTAAAGTTTGCAGACAATGGAAACCGGACCAAGGACAAAACCTACGCGGATATTGTCAGCAGTTGAGTAGTCATGCAGCTGAGAACCTACCGACAACAATGGCAAAGGAAGAAAAGGGAAGGAGCGAGATGGCTTGTGCCTGAATAAGGCCTGGAGCTGCACATGCTGCCGTCGCCATAGAGACTAACCTCTCCCCTGAGAAGGTTTGATGGAGTATTGTCTGGAAGACATAAGATGTGTCATACACCAGATGGTCGTGTGCTGTATAACTCAGTTATCTGTCAGCATCAAGTGATGGAATGTAGGTTGCAAATCGCTTCAGAAGACAGAACAGGACACCATCTGTTCCTTTAGACTGAAGGCACTCATAAAATATATGGGGAGGATTTACATGAACAATACCTGATCAAGAACAAAATGAAAAGTGTGCATGAGTTTGGCAGGGAGTGGCTGGGGGAGGGGGAGCCAGGGAGAGAGGAGAGAAAATATATGTTAGATAAGAAAATATAATACTATCCCAATAAAGAAGGATAGATTTGATACCTGTGCCCGTTCACAGTAGTCAGCGAATGTATTCATTTGCTTTGATTTTAAAAAAACACTGTAAAACTCATATACTATTCGATGATTCAGAGCAATTTTGCAGTGTGTGGCACCACACATTTGACCTAAGCAAACCCATACTTGTTAAAGAGAAATAGCACCCAAATTACATTCATGCTCAGGTGAGTTTGAATGTGCAAAAGAGCTCAGGCGAGTTTGTGGTCGACTTACGTCAGATCACTTTCACAAAATGCATACATCTCATCTGCGATATTATTGCTCAGTATCGTTGAAGAGTAGCTGTTACTTCACGTCACACGATCATTACTCTGTATTGGAATACTATTGCTTAATTCAGTATACTCATTGTCCATATTATGTTGCTCATAGAAAAGTTGCATTGATGCTGTGAGAGAGGCACAGGATAACACTGGGAAGAAGGGAAAAGGAACGGAAGAGATGAATAAATAGTGGAGTGAAAAGAGTTGGCTGATTTACTGTAACAGAGTTACACAGCGATACTGAATAATAGCATTTGAATAGTGGCATTGAATACTCTCTTACAGTGATACTAAGTCATAAACTATACTGTGGTGAGGAATGCATTATACTCACTTTATTCTATTACTAATACTCTATCAGTATTTTACTGCTGAATGATTGTGGACTGTTGTGTGTTTTTGAATAAAATGTTTGCTGGCCTAAAAAAACATGCAACCTTCAATCTGCGCACTGTGAAACCTTTGGATAATTCTAACTGTAACCATCAAATAAATGGAGGAGTTGATAGGATAAGATCTTGTGCCTACTTTTACACTCTGAGTAATTTTACTCTTTGGCTGGTTTCAATGACGGAAAGGTGGGCATTATTGCAGGAAGAGAGAGAGAGGCAGATTGAGACCAAAATTAATTGACTCAGTGCAAACAAATGAAGCGGAATGTTTTCTGCAATAAAATTTTGGGGAACAGTGTGGTTAACAATATTTCCTAAATCTTGCTAATTAAATATAAAATTGGACAACAACGGTCAGCAAATCAGATTGGAAAATTTAATTTCTCCCTGCTAAATATGCAAATTGTTCCAGGAGAGCCTCATTTTCACAAGATTTTATGCATGGCATCAAGACAGGTGTCATTTTATATGATACACGAATGTCTGCAGTCACTGTGATTGTAGTAAAAACACAAAAATGCTGGAGAAACTCAGCAGGTCTTGCAGGGTCCATCAGAGGTATGGAACCAACATTTCAGGCCTAAGCCCTCAATCATGCCTTGCTGAAGGGCTCAGGCTCAAAATGTTGGTTCTATATCTTTACCTCTGATGGACCCTGCAAGAGCTGCTGAGTTTCTCCAGCATTTCTTTGCGTTTTTACAGGTGTCATTTAAAACTAGACTGCAGGTAAAAGAAGATTGCTTTTATTTGAGGCATGATACCAAATTGGCATCTTCAAATTTACACATAATATTTGAGTTAAAAAAGATAACATCATTATAAAATTGAGCTTATAAATCAGAGCCTGAGTTCCAGATAGTTTGCTTCATTCATAGGTTTCTGAGCAGCAAGTTTGAAATGAAGAAAAAAAACAATCCTTAAAAAGTCACTGAAACATTAAGTCAACTCAGTACTGAAACACAGGGAGAGTCCCATGGGATAGAAGTGACAGGAGATGGGAAGAAGGGAAAAGGAACGGAAGAGATGAATAAATAGTGGAGTGAAAAGAGGCAGGCGAAGCCAAAAGAGAGTGGAAAAGAGGATAAAAAGGAATTGGGATGGTAGAAGGGCAGAAATAGGAAAATACATTTGAGGATGGAAAGAAAAATAAAGGAAGGAAGGGAACAAGGGGAAGAAATAAGGAAAGCATCTGTGCTTCAAGGGGCTGGTTTGATACCACCATTGTTTTAAAAAAATAGGAATGGGCACCAAATGTGAATGAATAAAAAGAGAGAGGTTAGAGAAAGATAGGAATGAACTGAGGGTGAAAGAAAATGACTTGAGGGTAGGTTGCAGAAGGAAGCGTATCTCACTGCCCATTATGAAAGTGATGGGCGTAATTGAGAAAAATAATTTATAAAGATTATAAGAAACCCCAGGTTGTTTTTAACAGTAGAAAATCATCATACATGTTCTATGTTTTTTTTTACATATACACAATAGAACTCTTCAATTATTTTGTAATTTGCCATGTGAGTTTGAGAAGTTGTCAATGGCAAACAGATCCTTCAGTAATCATCAATAATCTTGGGAGGCACCAAGTGACTTCACCCTCAAAAAGAAAATGATCAATTTTCGTGTTTTGTGCAATAATCATGGCATTATTTATAAATTTGAGATGTACTGGACGTCATTGAATTTCTCTAGCTTAGAATATCATAGGTTCCCTGTCTTGCAAGTCCTTTGAACTATATTTATAGTTGGCACAGTGGCTCAATATTCAAGTTCCGCATGCTCCTCTCCTATCTCCCAAAATGATGCATCAATTCTATAATTTGACTTCCAGGACTCACTTGCTTGAATATCTCCCTCTTCCCTTGCAAAAATCACCCTTCTCTCTACCCCTATCACTTGGTGGAGAGTTGCCGGGATGTTGGGTGGATGAAATACTCATTTCAATGGTAGCAAGATGATCAAACCCTTCAGTAAACAGGATAATGAGTATAAATACACGGGGAACACTGGGGCAGGACCAGTAAACACTGGCACAGAACTTAAGTCTTGCTGTAAGCCTTAACAGACAAGGTGAGTGGCTAAATGATTAAAATTAATCTCAATTTTGATGTTATTAAAGCTGCACGCGACTGTGGTTCTCCAGAATTGCGACTGACATTTTACCTCTTATCCTGCCCGAGGGTGTCAAAGTAAATTTCTTTAGCCCACTTACTGATGACATTATTAAAATTAGCTGAGATTTACCCAAACTCTTTCCACAGACTAAGTATTCCTGAATGCAATGCAGAAAAAGTTTAACTGCAGAGCGAGAGAGAGAGAGAGGGGGGGGGGGTGGGTGGTGGGGGGTATCAAATTCCAATTTTAGATTTCCACCCACTCATCAATCATTGAAATTTGAGCAACTGATGGAAATATTTGACTCCTAGTGGTTGCAAAGAGTCTTCACTTTAATTGCACTTCCCTTGTAGGACAGGCTTTTCAAGTGGTCAGTCCCAAACATATTCCTTGAACATCCTGCTCAATTTTGATTTCATTGTGATTGGATTTCATTTGGCTTTGATTGTGGTTTGCAGCACCCCTCATTTCTAGTGAATTTTCTCTTCTAGGACAGCAAACTGTTTGTTCTGTATCTCTCAAATAATCCTCTGATTAGTTGTTGCACACAGTAACAGTAATTCCAGTGGCTTGCAGTCACATTAGCTAAAGAGAAATAGACTGCTGGGTCTTTGATTCTTGAATGACCTGATGATTTGATCTTAGAAGGCAGGTTAAATTTCCACCCGGCATTTTAAATGAATCACCACTGAGTTGATGGGTCTTTTGCAATCAGTGGACATTGGTGACACGAGAGAATGTGGATACTGGAATATAGAACAAAAAAAAACTGCAGGAGGAACTCAGCAGATCAGGCAACATCTGTCGAAGGAAATGGAAGTAAAATGTTGACAGTCAACAGCCAGTCTGCTTCAGGATTGAGAAAGGAGAGAGAAAGCAGACTCTATTAAAGAGAAGAGGGGAGAACTCAGTGCATGATAGCTGGAGTGAGGAGGGGAAAAGAATGACAGATAGTTGGAGGCAGGTGGGATGGAGTTGGGAGATTGATAGGTGGAAATAAAGATGGGGAAGGGAAGCATAAAGGTGGAGGCAGCTGTGGGAGGAAGTAGATTACTGCAGCTATGTAATGGATGGCAGAAGGAGGTGTCATGGTGTGACGGGCATGTGGGTGGTGGGCTGGTGAAAAAAGTGGTGAAGGGAAATGGATAGTGAATACGAAAGGACCTAGGTAAATGAAGAAAGACCATGTTACTTGAAATTGGAGACTTCAATCTTCACACAACCAGGCAGAGTGTGAGGTGCTGTTCTTCCGATTTGCATTTGGGTTCACTCTAGCAATAGAAAAGATCCAGGAAAGAAAGGTTGGTATGGGGATGAAGGGCAGGAATTAAAATGGTAAGCAGCAAGAGCTCCGGCTAGCACATGAGGACAGAGTGCAGATGTACGGCAAACCAGTTGTCTAGTTGCTTGGTCTCACTGATGTAAAGTAGGCCCTGACACTGTAATTGACCAAAAATAGAACTCAGGGATGCATCCTCAAGATTCGGGGATGAGGATGAGTTGGAACTGTGGAATTCTTTGCTCAAGGAAGCAACAGAAGCTGCTTCATTAAAAATATTTAAGATACAGGTAGATAGATTTTTGCATGGTTAAGGGAATTAAGGTTTATGGGTAAAGGTAGGTAGATGGAGTTGAGTCCATGGCCAGATCAACCATGATCTTACTAAATAGTGGAACAGGCTCGACAGGCCAAATGACCTACTCCTCCTTCTGTTTCTTATGTTTTAAGTAGCAGCTGGATTGATGCTATAAAAATCAGCTGCAGAAAAGCAGGAAAGGGCACAATGAAAATTGTGCCCTGTTATGTAATGGAGGACAGAGAGTTTACATCTTTATATTAACTGTGACTGAAGACAATGGAAATAAAATTTGGTACAGACTTAAAAAGGTGATTGGTTTACTACCACTTGTTTCCCATCTCAGTGTACAAGCTTCCTGTGACCCGGTGAGTTTCCTAATGATGCCCTGTTTTCCTGTCACATCCCAAGGATGTATGGGTGGGAAGGTTGATTGGCCACTGCAAAGTACCCTTGGGGCATTTTTGTAGTTAGTATTTGAGGGCAACTGATGTGTATATGGGGAGAATGAAAAAGATGAAAAAATATGGTGAGAGGGAAAAGATTTAAAATGTCTTATTCTTCACACAGAGGATTGTGGGGACATGGAATGATTTGCCAGAGCAAGTGGGAGAGGTAGGTACAATTGTGACATTCAAAAGACATCTGGATAGGTATGTGAAGATGAATGGTTTACAGGTATAAACGTGGGCAAATAGGTCTAGCTTAGTTAGCACACAGAAGTTCAGTTGAAGGCCGTTTCATTGTGGTAGAACTCTATGACTGAAAGTGGGGAATGAGATGGTGAGATCTGTGACCTAGTATCATCTCAATGGGCTGAAATTATCCCTTCATGAGGAAATTTGGAAATCACACCAGGTGAGAAATTCCCAAAGTGAATGTTCTTGAAATGATGACTGCATTGATATAAACCATGACTTATCTTACTTGAAGAAAGTTGGCTTGGTTACCTGAAGGATCTCCAGAAAGGGCGATGAGGAAAACTCAATAGGGTCTAGAACTAATATATCACTTGTCAGTAGTTTCTGGTTGTACTTGCAACCTGTGGGATGGTCTACCAGTCCAGCTAAAAGGAGAAGTGCGGCTCTAGATATAGCAACCAATTTGCCTGACGTCCTTCAAATATAAAACAGGGAAGTAAAACCAAGCAAAATGATCACACCAAGTACTGTGTTCAGTTTTGGTCACCATGTTACAGAAAATACATCGTCAAGCTGGAGAGAGTACAGAGAAAATTTACAAGAATGTTGCCAGGATTCAGGGGCCTGAGCTCTAGGGAAAGGTTGTACAGGCCATGAGGATGAGAAGTGACCTCAGAGGTCTAGAAAATCATGAGGCAAATAGATTGGTACCTTGGTACTGGGGACTCTTACACTATACATCTTAATATTTTATGTGTTTAACTTCTATCTTAACTTAGGCTCCATGGTCTTGGAGAAACATTATCTTGTCTTTACCGTGCAAACACAATGAAAAAAGGTGACTTGACTTGGGTGAACATAGTCTTTTGCTCAGAAGAGGGGAATCAGTATCCAGAGGAATAGGCTGAAAGAGAGGGGCAAAAGATTGAATAGGAACCTGAGGGCAATTTTTTTTCACACAGAGGGTGGTGAATGTATGGAATGATCTGCCAGAGGAGATAGTTGAGGTAGGTGATACTGCAATATTGGACAGAGACATGGGTAGGATGCATTTAGAGGGACATACACTATAAGCCAAACGCAGGCAGCTGAGACCAGTGTAGGTGGGAAAATTTGGTCGGCATGGGTAAGATGGGCTGACGGGCCTGCTTTCACGCTGTATGACCCCATGATTCGAGGAAGCACTGTATATTTAACATAAACATACATATCCTGAAATGGTGTTGAAAACTGAACACCCACCTGGCCACTTGGAATGAGCTGAGATAAAAAAGCTTCCAATAAGTTATTGGTAAACATCCCTTCACTGGGCCACACCAACCTGTCTACCTGGAGTAAACTGGGATAAAAGCTATCAGCAAACATCAATCTACTGGGCTCTGGGAAATTTACTTGTGACCTACATTGCCTGTGCATTACTCCTGCAGATACCATTCCTACATAGTAAAATAAACAAAAGGGACATGAAATTTTCACAGTTAAATAAGTCTGATGCAGTCACTGAACAGTTTGGGGGAAAGATTGCACTGACATAAAGTAAGTGTTCATATTGTTTTCATCAATCATTCCATATTTAGATTTTTGCAATTATATCAAATCTGTTCTATAAAGGACTACAACAGGTCTTAACATCTATCAAGTCTTTTCCTTCAGTTTGACAGATGGATCAAGCATCAATTTCACTGTTCCCTAAACATGCCACTGGAGGAGTGTTTGAAATGTACTTGGGAGAAGTCGGAGGCTCTGAGAGACATGCTTCGAAGAAATTGTTTTCAAAACTGATGGAATCCATTAACTAGGTTCGGAAGGGACATTTATGCCAAGAAGGCAGACAGAGTCTAACGATGGCTGGTTTCAAGTTTCATACACTGCATCAGTGCACTGCCAGCTCCTCAAGATCTGTGTCATTTACAGTATATGTATAACCTTGAGGTTTATTGTACGATATTCAAATGGTCTCTTGCAATCTCTTGTAGGTGGCAGTATTTGAAACAGCAGACAAATGAATTTCAGGCCATGTTGTCTTGATCTTTCCTGTGCACGATCAGCTGCTCGTAGCTGGGTAGAGAGCTGTGTGCCGAGGCAACGGCCTGTAAAACGGTTTCTTGTGCCGGGTGTTGGGCCTGCAAGTGTGAGTGTTCCTCCTGGCTGGCAACCAGTCGGTGCAGCATATCTGTGATGGTGTTTAACTTCTGATCCATGTCCAAAACCTACCAAAGAAAGGAGGCACAATCACTTAAGCAGTTTGACAAAGAGGCCAAACCAGAAGATTGCTATCAGCTGGGTTTTAACACATCAACTTCATTCATCTGTTATATAGGGATCAAACCATAAAACAGTACCAGCAATCTCCTCAACTTCATCACATCCCCAAGAACAAGCCAGCCATTCGGAGGACTCATGCACAGTTTTCTTAAAGGTCAGTTTGCAGCTAGCCAGTTCCCACAAACTGAACCGTGCTGTTGTCCTGCTAATTTGCTTAAGTGATGATTCGAGTGAAGGGTTAACTATTGGTCAGCATGCCAAAGAGAACATCCCTGCCTCTCTTGTGCTGTGGGATCTTTTACATCCATATGTAATTGCAATAAGTGCTATGGTTTTCCAAAGAAAATTACTCTGGATCACTATCCATTGTCTCACCCTCCCCCCACCCTCCCCTCAAAACCTTGAAGCTCTGGTCTGCAATCCATCCTCAGGAATACCACTGGTTTGAAGTAACAGATGAACATTCTGCTAAATCTTATTTGGTTGAGAGAGACATTTGTACATTGGTTTGCAAATCCCACGAGCAGGAAGATGTTTGATATGGCCTTCCTCTTTACAGCATCTGTAAGTTCTAAAGCTCACCAAATGGGTGAGAGAAGACTTCCATCAAATATGGCTTTGAACAATGTCTCACTGGATCTTCACATGTCGATGTCCCTTACACCTCAAACAATGATAACTATCACAACTGCACTCTCTCCCCTACCAAAACTTCACCCACCAAGTAGAAAATGAGATCCTGCAGATGTCACAGAAACAATAATATGAAAGGCTTACATCCAACCTTTTTCCGTTCTCAACTCATTTGAGTCCAGTGTTGGCAGGGATGGGGGGGGGGGGGGGGGGGGAAACACATGAAGAAACCTGGCACAAGGGCCTAACTCAAGTTGGCAAAATCTATGACCCCCAGAGGCAGCATAAACACTAACCAGAATTCAGTGATCCTTGCTGGTCCTTTCCAAAGCAGCAAGTCCTGGTTTGAATTGAATAATTTGCTTGCCTTGCAGCTATGATCAGAATTTAAAGTAGTTTAAACCATGAATTACTATACAATCTTCCATGAGTGTGGAAGGTGATAAACATTTGCAACTTCCTTCTTAGCTGACTTGTTAATCCTGAAGCATTCAGCCCAAACTTGCTAAGTTTTTGTGACCAAAATTCAGAACTGGTGAAGTTACAGATTAATGGAGTCACACTGAAAGAATTATGGCCTTGAAATTCAATTGAACGACGCTTTTTTGTGACCTCATTTAAAGCTTTTTGATATTAATAGCAACGAAGGAGTTGGAATTGCAGAATGAAATGAGGGCGATTACCCTTCTCAGTTCTTGACTTGTCGAGAAGCCTTTTGAATTCAGTAAGTAACAGGAAAACTACCCCACCAGATTAGCACAGTGGAATATGTTTGTTGTTGGGGTTCGCTACACTCCATAATAAAAAGCAATAAATATCCAAATGCAACAACCTCTGCTACGTCTGGCCTTGGGATTTTGGTGGAAAATAACGAGTGCCACAAAAATGCCAACGCTCAACAACATGGGGCAAGAGACTCATTTGATGACACCCTGAAGATTTTCCAACCATCGACAAGTTAGAATAGAATAGCTTCACTTCCCTCAGTAAGTGCAGCTCCAATAATAATCAAGAGGGTCAACACCATCCAAGACAAAACAACCTGTTTGATTGTCGCCACCCCTTCCCCACCCCCCCCCCCCCCCCAACTCTTGGTGCCACTTCACTGCAGTGATTACCAACAGTAAGTACAATCTCCACCCTACCTGCACAGCACCTCCTCCACTTTCAACCAGTGAGTCCCACCCCGAAGATATGAATGTGATTTCTGCACGTTCCCCAGGTTAGGCACCATTCTGCTTTGGAGAGATATTCTGCTTTGTCATCTGAGAGACACAATACTGGACCATTTTTTCAACAGGGACTGCCTTATTTCATTGGCAATAACTCACACCACCTTTTCTAGGGCAATGAGGAATATGCAAAAATGCTAGATATTCCCACGAATGAAAAAAATAGGGGCTGCATGTGGGGGTCTGATGAACCCCATCTGCTATAATGCTGAAAGAAGGAAGGAATGTAGCAATGTAATTCTGATTTGCGGGTCCTTGAAGCATAGAGAAGGATCACCATGAATGAATGTCCTAGTTATATATGGAAAGCTATATTTAGTCAGATGTAATTACACTGTTCAGATACAGGATGAGGCAGAAAAGCTCTGAGGAATTAAACAAAAGAGTGCTTTGGGGAACATTTTATTATGTTGAAGACTATATAAATTGCAAGTTGCTGTGGTTGTACATTAAACAGTTAAATCAAACCACAACGAACCAGCCGGGGCATGTTTTTTTCTTTCACTCTCACCAATGAACAAACTCTTATGTGTTAATCTTCTTGTGGTTTGCACAAATTGCAGATTACAGCACATTTTTTCCCAAGACCCAGACTTTTCTCCCCATAACCTGGCCAGGTAATTTATTTTGATTATAGAAAATAGGTTTTATGCAAACAGGGGAGTCAATGGGCAGAGAATTTCACAATGCGGGAGGTGGGAGAGTCAGCATTGTTTGGCCAGGTGTACCAGTGAGATTAGCATTCTGCCTCTGTTGCAGGCCAATGCTCCTGAGCTGTTTTAATTACTAGCTAAACTAGGGACCGGGTCGAGGTGCAAATCCCTGCCCCTGCTGTTCCTTTCAAATACAGGTCTACAGTTTAATATTGATTTCTGCGTTGACAATGTAATTGGAATTGTGTGAAAATGGAATTCCCAAAGTTACCAGACATGCTAGGGATGCATGAGTGAGTGACTTTCTGACAAAGAATCTTGCTAACAGGGCATGTCTATTCAATTCGAGAAAATGGACTGGGCCTTGGTTTAATATCTTATCGGAAGGACAGTACCTCAGCCAGTCCAAAGTCACGCTGGGGCAAGGCTTCACCCATGAAGCTCTGAATCAGAAGCAAAAATGTTGGCATTGAGTCACACTGACCATGAAACAGCAACTAAGGAACAAGTAACACTTCTAATTGAACAAAATGACAAAGCGCGTGCTATTTGCCCATTTAGGGTGTGTTTAGTTTAAGAAGTATTCATGATAAATACAAAGAAATATAATGCTCCAAAGGAACAAGTTTTGGAGGAGTCCAGTCAGGTGGCCTGGGGCTCTGCTATTTCAGAGCTTTTTGCCTCCTCCTGAGAGCAGGTTCCATTGTAGTCAATGGCAAAGCTAGGATTTCAGTCAGATCCCAGCCTTGAAAAGGAACATTCAGCTTGCGCCCTTGAATCCGACTCTCTATTTCCCCTAATCACATCTCATCTTACACTCGTCTGTGCCTTCTGGCAGGTCACTGCTTTGGAATGTTTAAATATTACAGGTGCAGATCTTTTCTGCTAATAGTTTTTATGCTCATTGATAACCTGTTTTCCTAACCAGGCCCTGTGCACAAGCTCTCCACTTACCAAACTCTCACATTCACGTTATTCGTGCTAAGTTATGTTGAACCTGAACTCCCACACTCCAGAAACACTGTGCATAAAAAAAACCATGCTGCCACTTGTCCCATCATTCATCCTGTGGCAATTGGAATGGATCAGTTAAGCCAGGCCTTTACCTATTTACCTCATGGACTCAGCACTTTCATTAGATTGTTTGTTCTAGTCCAGTGGTTCTCCACCTTTTTTTTCAACTCACAGACCATAGTAATCTCTATCCCATCAGTGTCCTGTGATTAGTAAGGGATTGCTTAAGGTGGTATGTGGGTGAAAAGAAAAAGTTTGAAAACCACTGTTTTAATCGTACCTAATTGACTCGTTATGTGCATGGTTTCATAACTCCAAAGGAAATGGGCCAATGACAATATTTCTCAAGCAAAATATTTCAGTAACAATTGGGTCTAGAGCAGTGATTCTCAACTTTCCCTTCCCACCCACATACCACCTTAAGCAAACCTTTACTAATTACAGAGCACTGATGGCATAGCGATTACTCAAAGTGGTACGTGAGTAGAAAGAAAAAGGTTGAGACACCAGGGATCTGAACACATCAGAATCAGAATTTATTGTCAGGATCATGTCACAAAATTTGTTGTCTTTTGGCAGCATCACAGTGCAAACATTTATATATAAACTTTGTTACAAAATAAATAAAAATAGTGGAAGAAAATGTCAAAGTAAGGCAGTGGTTCATTGTTCATTCAGGAATCTGATGGCAGAGGGGAAGAAGCTGTCCTTGTGCAGTTGACTGCTCATCTTCATGCTCTTAATGGTAGCAGAGTGAAGAGGGCATGGCCTGGGTGATGGGGGTCCTTGAGGATAGCGGACTTTCTTAAGACACCATCTCGAGTAGATGTTCTCAATGGTGACGTCGCAGGCTGAGCTAACAACCCTCTTCCTAGATTTCCTTGTCCTGAGCATTGCCACTTCCACACCAGACAATGATACAACCAGCCAGAATAGTCTCCACGGTACACCTGCAGATGTTTCCAAGGGTCTTCAGTGACATAACGAATCTCCTCAAACTCTTTACAAAGTATTGCTGTTGGCGAGCCTTCTTCATGATTGCGCCAACACAGAGGCTGCAGGACAGATCCTCAGTGATGTTGATACCCAGGAATTTGAAGTTCTTGACCCTCTCCACTGCCAACCCTTCAATGTTCCCCATTCTTGAGGAACAAAACAATTCTGAGCATTTTCAGAAGCAGAAATGGAAAAGCTGATTTATTTCCACATGCTCAAGCGTTGAGACCAATTTAAGTATCCCTATAAGCAACCCAGTTATCTCAGGATACACAAGAAAATCGGAGCAGGAGTAGGCCACCTGTGCCTTCACGGCTATTCTGCCTTTCAATACCATTACAATTGATCTGTTCCAGGCTTCAATTCCTCTTCAGTTGCAGTTCCCTGCACCTCTCAAATCTCTGATTGAGCAAAAACTTATCTCTCTCCTCCTTAAATATCTCCAAATGATCTGGCCTCCATAACCCTCTGAGTGGAGAATTCTTGAGAATCACCACACTCTGTGAGAAGAAATTCTGATGCACCTCAGACTTAAATGATTGTTAACCTCTCAAAAGGATAGATGAGAACATATTTATTTTGTGAATCATCCGAGGAGCATTGGAGGGAACAGTATAAGATAAAATTTGACACTCACCCAGCTATGTAATAATGTGGATGAGCAGAAGTTAGGTCAAAGAGCTGGATCTTAAACAAAATATTAAATGGGGAAAGGAATGTGGAGAAGCAGATGTGTTTAGGAAGACAAGAAGAAAGATTAAATCCTGAGTGGTCAAACATATGGCTGTCAACATTGAAGCAATTAATATTTCTGATGTACATAATGCTAGTGTTGTAAGAACTCCAATAAGTTGTAGGACTGGTAGGATGAAAAAGGTGACAAACATGGGGAGTGGGCAAAGCCCATGATTAATTGAAAGTGAAGGACAATTACCTTAAAATGGAAGTTTTGATTTATTGATCACGGTCAGTCAACAAAGAAATGTGATTTGATGCAAAGAAAGATACAGTATGTAGAATTTATGCAGACTTTTAATTTATGCAGAGTTTTAATTTATGCAGAGTTTTAATTTATGCAGAGTTTTAATTTATGCAGAGTTTTAATTTATGCAGAGTTTTAATTCATGATGGTTGGATCACTGGAGTCTGGTTGGAAATACATTCAAACATTCGGGACTAAAAGGCATAGGAAAAAATTTCACCCAGAGAGGAAGAAAGGGATGAAAGGCAGTGGAAGTAAGGCAGTGTCATGGACATGGAAGAAAACAGTCTTCATGTTGATCCAGGCCTGTGGTCAATCCCCTACGTCTCAGTCGCAAAGGATTCAGTGCAACCCCAGGCAGTTGCCAGGACTGATAAAACCAGTGCCCGGGAAATAGATTCTGAAATGAGGACCTCTCCAGTTAAGACACATGACAGACCTCAATTCCTTCATTTAAGAAATACACAATTCTCTCATTATCTTGAATAAATATCTTCACTCAACATCACTGAAGCGAGATTAGCAGTTTAACGTTCATGGGATCTTCAAATGCAGCAAGTTATCATAGAACAGCAATGGGCATTTCTTATCAAAATAACTCGTGGATGAGACACGTTGAGCTGTTCTTCTCAAATAAGTGCTAAAATAGCAGCAAAAGAAGAATTTGAGATTAACTATTTTGCAAAAAAAAAAATGTGCATGGCAAAGATTTCACATTAAGTATTTCTGATATTCAACCAACCAGAGAAATATATTAATTGGATTAAAGCATTATATAAGGGACTATTGGCGAAGGAGACAGTTAATGGATATATATCGAGTGGCCCGGCGAGGTGAAGTGAGCGGCCCGGCGAGCGGAGGTGAGGTGAGCGGCCCGGCGAGGTGAACGGCCCGGCGAGGTGAGGTGAGGTGAGCGGCCCGGCAAGCGGAGGTGAGGTGAGCAGCCCGGCGAGCGGAGGTGAGCGGCCCGGTGAGCGAGCAACGCGGCGAAGGAGTGGGACTTCAGGCTTTGGCTCAACAGGCTTAGGTGAAAGCAGGCGAGGAGAAAGGTAAGCGGGATTATTTTAACTCAGTCATGCCTTTGGGGTTAGTGCTTTGTACTGGGTGTCAGATGTGGGAACCATGGGTGAGTTCCACCCTCCCAAATAGCCACATCTGCGTCGGGTGCACCGAGATGCAGTTCCTTAAGGACCGAGTTGGGGATCTGGAGCTGCAGCTTGAGGACCTGCAGCTGGTAAGGGAGAATGAGGAGTTAATAGATTCAACTTTCAGGGAAATAGTTACCCCGAGACCAGATGTGTCAGGCAAGTGGGTAATTGTCAGGGGAGGGAAGAAAAATGCCTGGAAAATGGAGAGCATACCTGTGACTACCCCTCTCAGCAACAGGTATATTGTGTTGGATGCTGTTGAGGGAGATGACCTGACAGAAGCTGCCCACAGAGACTGGGTCGCTGGCATTGAGCCTGGCATGGTGGTACAAAAGGTAAGGTGGAATGCAGTGGTCATTGGGGACTCCATTGTCAGAGGTACAGACAAAAGATTCTGTGAGCCAGATAGGTATACCTGCATGGTGTGCTACCTCCCTGGTGCAAGGGTACGGGATATCTCAAATTGGGTCCAGAGAATTTTGAAAGGAGAGGGCGAGCAGCCTGATGTCTTGGTACATGTGGGTACCAATGACATAGATCAAAAGAGGGAGGAGGTACTGAAAAAGGATTACAGCAAGCTAGGACGGAAGCTAAGAAACAGGACCGCCAGGGTGGTGATCTCTGGATTGCTACCTGTGCCAAGTGCAACTGAGGACAAAAATGGAAGGTTAAGACAAATGAATGTGTGGCTGAGGGGCTGGTGTAAAAGACAGGGTTTTGGCTTCTTGGACCATTGGGATCTCTTTTGGGGAAGGCATGACCTTTACAAGAAGGATGGGTTACACCTAAACCCAAAAGGGGTCAATATATTGGGAGCTAGGTTTAGTACAGCCGTCGGATGCAGTTTAAACTAATTTGCAGGGGGATGGGAACCTGTATGATAGGGCAAAGGACAGGAAAGATAAAATAGGAAAAGTTGGGTTAGGCAGCGAAAGTAAAAAATCAGAAAGAGCAAGGAGGGTGAAAAAAGCAAATCTGAAGGCTTAATGCAAGAAGCATTCAGGACAAGGTAAATGAATTGGCTGTGGAAATTGAGACAAACAAATACGATTTGATTGGGATTACAGAAGCATGGCTGCAAGGTGGGCAAGCCTGGGAACTTAACATCCCGGGATATACAATATTTAGGAGGGATCGGCAAGAAAGAAAAAGGGGTGGGGTAGCATTGATGGTGAGAGAAGGGACCAACATGATTGACAGGAAGGATATTAACTCGGAAGATGTGGAATCTATATGGGTAGAACAGAGGAATAGCAAGGGGCGGAAAACGTTAGTGGGGGTGGTTTATAGGCCTCCAAATAGTAATGTAAAGGTGAGGGAAGGCATAAAAAGAGAAATTAGAGAAGCGTGCAATAAGGGAACAGCTGTCATCATGGGAGATTTTAATTTACATATAGATTGGACTAGTCAAATTAGTAAAAATACTGAGGAGGAGGAATTCCTTGAATGTTTACGGGACGGTTATCTAGACCAATATGTCGAGGAACCAACTCGGGAGCAGGCCATTTTAGACTGGGTATTATGCAATGAAAAGGGGCTAATCAGCAATCTTGTTGTACGAGGCCCTTTGGGTAGGAGCAATTACAATATGATCGAATTCTCACTCGACATGGAGAGTGAAGAAATTAAAACCGAGAGTAAGGACATGAATTTAAATAAAGGGAATTATGATGGTATGAGAAAGGAGTTGAGTAAGATTGATTGGGTGGTGTTTATGGGGGCTGGGTTTGACAGTGGATAGACAATGGAAAGCATTCAAAGATCTAATGGAAGAATTCCAGAAATCGTTTATACCGGTTTGGCATAAAAATAAACCAAAAAAGGGAAATTCGAGACAGCATTAGGTCCAAAGAGAGAGCATATCAATTGGCCAAAAAAAGTACCAAATCCGAAGACTGGGAACAGTTCAAGATGCAGGAAAGGAAGACAAAGGGATTAATCAAGAGGGCAAAAATAAATTACGAAAGTAAGAATGCAGCAAACATAAAAACCAACTGCAAAAGCTTTTATAGATATGTCAAGAGGAAAAGATTGGTGAAATCCACAGTAGGTCCCTTGCAGTCAGAATCAGGGGAATATATAATGGGGAATAAGGAAATGGCAGACCAATTAAATTCTTACTTTAGTTCTGTTTTCACAAGAGAGGATACAAATAACCTCCCAAGGATGTTGGGAAACATAGAGACTAATGCAAGGGAGGAGCTGAAAGAAATCAGTATCTCTAAGGACATGGTCTTGGGGAAATTGAAGGCCAATAAATCCCAAGGGCCTGATAATCTACATCCTAGGGTATTTAAGGAAGTGGACATTCAGATAGCAGATGCTTTAAAAATTATTTTCCAGAACTCAATAGACTCAGGATCTACCCATGGATTGGAGGGTAGCTAATGTCACCCCACTATTTAAAAAGGGGGGTAGAGAAAAAACGGGAAATTATAGGCAGGTGAGCCTTACATCAGTAGTGGGCAAAATGATGGAATCCATTATTAAGGATGTAATAGCGGAGCATATGACTAGCAGAGAAGGGATCGGACAGAGTCAATATGGATTTACAAAAGATAAATCGTGCTTGACAAATCTATTGGAATTCTTTGAGATGGTGACAGGTAAAATAGATGGAGGAGAGCCAGTGGATGTGGTGTACCTGGACTTCCAAGAGGCCTTCGATAAGGTCCCACATAAATGACTGGCATGCAAAATCAAGGCTCATGGGATTGGGGGCAAGGTATTGATGTGCATTGAGAACTGGCTGGCAGATAGAAGACAGAGAGTTGGGTTAAACTGCTCATTTTCTGAGTGGCAGGTGGTGACCAGTTGTGACCAGTTTTCTGAGTGGCAGGTGGTGACCAGACAGGGATCTGTCCTGGGACCCCAGCTGTTCACAATTTACATTAATGATCTAGATGAGGGGATTAGATGTAATATCTTCAAATTTGCAGACGATACTAAGCTAGGAGGGGTTGTGTGCACTGAAGAGGGGGTCAGGAAGTTCCAGTGTGATTTGGATAAATTGGGTGACTGGGCAGATACATGGCAAATGCACTACAATGTGGATAAATGTGAGGTTATCCACTTTTGTAATACAAACCAGCGGGCAGATTACTATTTGAATGGCAATAGATTGGGAGATGGGGAAGTGCAGAGAGACCTAGGGGTACTTGAGCACCAGTCACTGAAGGCAAGCACGCAGGTACAGCAGGCGGTTAAAAAGGCAAATGGTATGTTGGCCTTCATATCAAGAGGGTTTGAGTATAGGAATAAGGATACCTTCCTGCAGCTGTACAGAGCCTTGGTGAGACCACACCTGGAGTATTGTGTGCAGTTTTGGTCACCTTATCTGAGGAAAGATGTTCTTGCAATGGAGGGAGTGCAAAGGCGATTCACCAGGCTGATACCTGGAATGGCAGGAATATCTTATGAGGAAAGATTGCGCATTTTGGGATTGTACTTGCTGGAGTTTAGAAGATAGAGACATATAAAATTCTGGCAGGACTGGACAGAATGGATGCAGAAGGGATGTTTCCAATGGTGGAGGAGTCCAGAACCCGGGGCCCTGGTTTGAGGATAATAGGCAAGCCATTTAGGACCGAGATGAGGAGGAATTTCTTTACCCAGAGGGTGGTGAATCTGTGGAATTCCCTGCCACAGAGAGCAGTAGAAGCAGGTTCATTAAATATATTTAAGAGGGAATTTGATATATTTCTTCAGTATAAGGGAATTAGGGGTTATGGAGAGAAGGAGGGGATGGGGTACTGAACTTTAAGATCAGCCATGATCTCATTGAATGGCAGAGCAGGCTCGAAGGGCTGAATGACATACTCCTGCTCCCATCTTCTATGTTTCTATATCAAACCAATTTAAAATAAGCAGGTCATCTAGGCAGGGATGTCCATTATCTCCCTCACTGTTCGCATTAGCTATAGAACCATTGGCAGAACAGATAAGAACAGAAAATAAAATAAGAGGGATTAAAATAAAAGAGAAGGAATATAAAATCAGTCTATTTGCAGATGACATCATAGTATACTTAACAGAACCAGAATTATCAATAAAAGAATTACATAAGAAATTGAAGGAATATGGAGAAGTATCGGGGTACAAGATCAACGCAAATAAAAGTGAAGCAATGCCAATGAATAATGTGAATTTCACAAAGTTTAAGAAAGAATCACCATTTAAATGGCAAACACAAGCAATCCGATACCTAGGTATTAGATTAGATAATAATCTAGGCCATCTATACAAATTAAATTATCAGCCATTAATGAAGAAATTACAAGATGACTGAGAACATTGGAAAGATTTACCACTAACACTGATAGGAAGGGTAAATTTCATTAAAATGAATATCTTCTGGAAGATACAATAGCTATTTCCATCGTTACCAATTCACCTAACAGAGAAATTCTTGAAGGAGCTAAAGAAAATAATAAGGAAATTCTTATGGAAAGGGGGGAAACTGAGGATAGCGCTAGATAAATTAACAGAATGGTACAAACAAGGGGGCTTACAGCTACCAAACTTTAAGAATTATTATAGAGCAGCACAATTAAGATAACAAGGGAAAAACCAGATTGGACCAGATTATAACTAGATAAAATAGGGGAGAAGGTACCTGAACATATACAAGTGGGATGAAAAGCTGGTGCAACATAGGAATTCACCAGTACTGCACCATCTGCTCAACATTTGGAAGAAGATTCACGTAGAAAGGAATAAAACAAATTATCAACTACCAAAACTAATAGTGACGCAAAATCAACTAATCCCTTTCACAATAGATACACCTTTCCTTTAGAGAATGGGAGAGAAAAGGGATCAAAAGAATAGAAAATTGTTCTTTGGGAAATAAATTATTATCTTTTGAACAAATGAAGTACAAATATGGTATAACTCACAGTAAAATGTTTGCATACCACCAACTGAAAAACTACTTGAAGGACAAATTGGGAAGCAGTCTGAGTTTACCAGAAGGAAGCCGCTTTGAATATGTGATTACAGACACAATGATAATTAAAAGATTTATAACAAACATGTACATCAAACTGCAAGAGAAAGAGAACGATGAAATAAGTTCTAAACCCAAACAAAAGTGGGAACAAGATCTAAACATAAAGATAAAGAATGAAACATGGGAAAAGCTATGCTCCGGAACTATGAGAAATACAATTAACATGAGGTTACGCATGATACAATATAATTGGTTACACAGGCTATACACCATGCCCCAAAAGTTAAATAAGTGGGACCCAACAGTATCAGATAGATGTTTTCGCTGAAAGAAGGAAACGGGAAACACAGTACATGCAATTTGGGCATGTGAGAAAGTGGAAAAGTTTTGGGAAGATCTAAACCAGGTATTAAATAAAATCACAAAAAGCAACATACCAAAAAATCCAGAGATCTTTCTTCTAAGTAATATAAGAAGTAAAGAACTTGGACTCGATTTGGATGAAGCACAAAAAAGATTTATTATGATAACGTTAGCTGTAGGAAAAAAAATGTATTATGCCAACCTGGAAATCAGAAGATAGCCTGAGAATACAGCAATGGTACATAGAAATGAATAAATGTATTCCATTGGAAAAAATAACATATAATTTAAGAAATAACATCACAGTATTTGAACAAATTTGGGAACCGCACATGGAACACAACAGAGAAGTCCTACCGCGGACCTCCACCACCTAAAATGACAGAATGAGAAAAAGACGAAATGAACTGACCCAGTGTGTAAAAGTAGATGATACAATTTTCTTGTTTATTTTCATTGTGTGATGACATTGTTTAATGGATTTAATGTATCATATATGTTGAACTTTGAGTGGGTGGGGAGGGAGGTGGGAAGGAGGGAGGGAAGGGAAGGGCGATAAAGGGGAGAAAATGACACTGCCTATATTCAAGAGGGAAAGGTTTATGTGTATTTTGGTCAATATGCTTTATAGTGTGAAAAGTAAAAAAAATTAAAAAAAGTATTTCTGATATAGTGTCTGAATGGTCAATTTTGTAGATAAAATTTTGCTGATTTACATCACTTCAATTACCATTTTGAAAATGGTAAAATCAGGGGGAACACCATTGGGTTCCTTATCAGAATGCACGTGACAGGCAGGGTGTGCTTCCCATTGGCAGCTCATACCAAATGCTTGCAAACTTGCCGCAATTTCAATGAGCCTTCATACACGAACAACCTGTAAATACAAATTTCAATCTGGTCTCCTCCGAATGTCTGGAGGGTTAGCGTGGGTGTCTGGCACAGACCTTGCAGATAAAAAGTACTGTTTACATTTCTTTCTCTTGTTTATATATTTTTTTAAAATATACATTTCTTTCTTCTTGAAATTCTGCCTAGCTCACTGAAAAAAAGAATCTCAAGTTTGTATGTGATGTCATGTATGACAATAAATATGAACTTTGGACCTCCTGGAGCAGTTGCAGGACACTGGGTTATTTCTACTCGAGGAGAGACGTCATTAACAGCTGAATTGCCTTGATTCTGCCAAACTCAAAAGTTTAGGAGGGCGGTGGGGATGGGGAGGTGGTAGTGTGTGGATAAACTTTTAATGTAGAAGATCATTGTAATCTGGAACCACCAACTGTTGGTAAGAGTGAAATGAACAGAATGAATCAGGGCTTTGAAAAAGGAATTGCCCTGGCAATTGAAAGAGAATAACTTGCTTGGCAATGGAGAAGGAAGGGAAGAATGCAAGTGGCTGTATTCAAGGAACCGATATAAATTCGACGAGCCTAATGATCTCCTCTTGTTCTGGGCTCTAACATTTGCTTGATTTCATACACCACCTGCCTTGTCTGAAGTACATGATATAATGATTATTTGCAATGGTCAGGATTTCTTGCAGGTTCTCGCACCTCTGCCACTTCTTTACCTTTTAGTGGTAAAAATGGGCAAACAGTAACAGTTTGCTAAATCCACCACTTTCCAATTCCATCTGAAAATGTCTCTCTGTTCCTCTCCAGTCCGACTTGGTTCCTAAGTAGCTAAGACAAACTTGTTATTCACTTTCATATTCTCCACTGTATACTTTCCACTTTGTTGCTCTCTGCAGTTCTTTCCAGCTTTTGTCTTTCTACTGCTACTTTTTCTGGTTCTCTCATCCCTCCCCATTCCTTGTACTGCAGCAAATGTTTTTCACTTTTCCCCCTGCCCACCTCACTAAATTTATCAGTTTAAAAAAAAATCTTATGCTGATTTTTCCAAACACTCACGGCACAGCCAAATTTACAAGCTGTTTTAGTTTTTTGTCTTTTTGAACATGACTGTTGTATGTTAGCCATTAGAGTTATAGCCATTGGACCATGCAGCACACACACCAACCTCTCGGCCCACTGTGTCCAGACTGATACACTATTCCCATTCACCAGCACTTGGTGCTTCAGGTACTTGTCTAAATACTTCCTTGCTATTGACCTCCACCACTAATTTGATAAGAGCGTCCCAGATTCTAACCACCTTCTGGGCAAAAAGGTTCTTCCTCTCAACCACTTAACCTGTATGTTTATCAGCTTCTCAATTTGCTCAGGGGATGTTTTTTCCCCAACTACTTACTCTTTCTATGCTACACATAGATGTGTACAGTTCGACCAAGTCACACCTTCAACTGCCCCAGGACTCTTACAATCTTTATTCTTCTTCTTCTTTGGCTTGGCTTCGCGGACGAAGATTTATGAAGGGGTATGTCCACGTCTGCTGCAGGCTCGTTGGTGACTGACAAGTCCGATGCAGGCACGGTTGCAGCGGTTGCAAGGGAAAATTGGTTGGTTGGGGTTTATTATTCTAATAAAGTAATAACTCCTGTCAAGATATCTATGGGTTCTTTATCTAAATACATAAATTCTGAGATGGGTTCGAATTGTTTGTTGAATGTTAGGCTTGAGTGGAGTATCCAGGATTGCCTTGACAAACACAGGCAGTGTGCCATGTTCAGATCAATTCATAACAGCCAAATATTTTGAATCAAGTCATTCCAGAAATAAGCCACGACAAATGAGGAAGGTCCTAACTTCAATATAGATTCTGTTCAATATATTAGGCCTGATTGATTTCCCTCTGACCTAATACTTAAGCTTACCCTGTGCTTACACCAATCATTACAGTACCTGAGTTTCATCAGGGGGGCTCGGCTCCCAGTGGAATCTAAACCTCAGGAACTGGATCTTGACGGCCTGCCTAGCAATGTTTGCTGCTGTCCTGTTTGAAAAGATCATCCTGATCTTTTCAAACAAGTGCTGGAATAAATATAAATCATTTATATCAAAGTCCTTTAAAATGAAAATAATGAAGCTGAATTAAAAATACCTGAAAATAATTAAACCATTTGTCTTTGTGCAAGGGGTTGTCAACTTCAGTCAAACGAATAGGAGTGTGATCCTCATGTCAATCAGAACCTGGGTAAAGTGAAGGGGCCAGATGGGAGGACATCTGGCTCCTTGCCGCAGCGTGTCGGTAGCAGTCCGGTGATGGAGAAGCAGCGCACATGCGACAGGATCTGACCTACAGCTCATCCTCAATTCTTGAACTTCAATGCATGGCCGCAGAAATCTGAGACAAGGTGAGCAACCAACTGGAGGTGACTATAGGTCCCCTGAGGAAGTGCGGAAAGAAAGTTAGGCCTGGCTGACTGGTTTATCTGAAGCTTTTAATGATTTGGAAACTTCAAAGGAAAGGGTAAAATAAACGAGTCATCTCCCACAGATTATATAAAGGAAAAGCAAATTTTGAAAGGGTATCTATAAAAGAACAAACATGCATTAAATTGATTCTTTTGTCATGTTGTTTATTCATGGAGAGAGAAAAAACGTCCCATTCTAAGCATATCATTGAATATACTCAGAATTAATTTCACTTATTTTCTCACTGTTTAATAAATTAGATTAATATTTTAATTTTAAACAAAGTCTGACTAGCTGCCTTCCTGCTTTCAAAGATCAATGCTAAATGTTACGGAGCCTTTAATGAACAAGAAACACTAAATTAGGTTTCTTGTTGGTCTTTGCTAGGAGTATTTTCAAAAGCTTACTTAGATCACAAGACAAACATGAAAGTTGAGGGAAGTGGAACTTACCCACAAAAGTGATCTAAGATATGTGAGCCAACATAATCCAGGGAAAGATTTAAAGAAAACATCCAAAATGAAACATGCATTATAAAAACAAATTGACTTTAAAGCACTGATCTTTTTTTTCTCCACCTCATTCTGTTTTAAATACACCCACTAATCCCTGCCTCCCCATGTTATTCCTTTTAGGCAATGTTTCACCCTACCCTTGATATTCACTTCTAGAATCCAAGTAACAAACCGTTCATTATTACTTATTTACCTACTTTCCCAATCATACATCCCTTCACCTGATTGTTCAGTCAAGATTGTATTGTGGAAATTATGATTGGTAAGAACATCTCCCCCACAATTTCCATCCATACTTGAGCACCACAGGACTGCATTCTTTGCCCCCTGCTCTACTCACGTTACAGCTACGACTGTGTGACTCAGTACGACAATGACACCATCTACAAATTTGCCGGCGATACCACAGTAGTGTGCTATATAAAGAAAGGCGATGAGTCAGCATACAGGAGGGAGATTGAAACCTTGGCTGAATGAATGGTGCACTGACAACAACCTTGTACTCAATGTCACCAAAACTAAGGAGCTGATTGTTGACTTCAGGAAGGGAAAACCAGAGGTGTAAGATCCTTGGGAGATCAGAGGTGGAGAGGGTGACCAAATACAAGTTCTTGGGAGTCACTCTCTTGGAAGAACATCCCTGGACCCAAGACACTAATAGCTTTTTAAGAAGCATGTCCATGCCTCCACTTCCTCAGGAATTTGCAGTGGTTTGGTACGACCCCGAAAATCTTGGCAAATTTCTACAGAGGTGTGGTGGAAAGTGTGCTGACTGGCTGCATTACGGTCTGATATGGGGACACCAATACCCCTGAATGTAAAGCCCTCCAAAAGGTGGTGGACATAGCCCAGGTCATCACAGACAGAACCCTCCCCACTATTGAGAACTTCTACAGGAAACACTGCCATTGGAGAGTAGCAGCAATCATCAAGGATTGACACCACACACGTTCTGTTCTCACTGCTGCCATCAGGAAAGAGGTCTAGGTGCCACAAGACTCACACTACCAAGTTCCGGAACAGCTGCTACCCCTCCACCATCAGACTCTTCAACTACAAACTTAATCAGGGACTCATTTAAGGACCCTTACTTGTGCATTTTATTATTTTGTTTTCATTTTCTCTGTATTACACAGTTTACAGTTCTTTATTTGTTTACATGTATACACTGTATACAGTTTTTGCTTTGCACTACCAATAAGTGGTTGTTCTGCCTCGCCCACAGTGAAGGGAATCTCAGGGTTAAAAGAGGTACAGGTCGCAAATTCTGCCTTGCTTGAGAGAGATTTTCTTTTCCATGTTACCAGAGTAAATCTCAACTCTCAAGTGTAGCATACAGGGTGAAGAAGAGAGTTTAATCCCATATATGCAAACAATTGTCAAGTCTCCCTTCAGCTTAGCATGTTTCATTTGAAACACACGGCTCAGGCACTGCACTCTAATCTCAATACTGGACAGAGGATCCAGCTCTGCTGAAATCAATGTTGTGAGACTTGAACCTACCATCTTCTAAAACTGACATGAATGCTACAACTGAGCCAAGGTTGTTACTGGTATGTTGCATGTTAAATTCTTTGTCAAAAATGCTGCTTAAGGAGTCTTTATGGTACTAGGAACAAGAAAAATATGTATTTGTTCTTTTAAATTACATTGCAGGTTCATGTGGAGTATGAGAGCGGGGTTTCCATATTTTGTCTTGTGTGCTGACCACCATCAAGCATGTTTAGGCCTGTATTTAGTGCACCATTTTAGGATGGAGGGATTATATGTGGCATTAATGCAATGAGGGATCATAGTGGATCTACCTTCCTGATATCAGGTAGTGACATAGAAAGATAGAGCAACTTACATTTGAAGATAAGGATTTGTTGACAACAGAGATGCCTTCATCTTTGCTGAACAGTGGATGCTGCTACAGCTTTAATTATAGTCAGATCTGTGATAGATACGTATTAATCATATTAAGAGACCACCAGATTTTGAGCTTTCCAAGACATTCACCGGATTTAAATATTCTTTCTAGTTAAAAATAATATCTTCCAGTTAATAATAAAACGTGCATTATAAATTCTGCAAAAGGATGGTGGCCCTGTGGTGTTTACTAGTGTAAAGAAGTAGCTTGAACTGGTTTCACTTGAATACAGTGGCAAAAGTAAGTACTTGGTATCCTCTCTGGCCTTGGTTTCTAATACAACACCAATGTTCCGAACTAAAACTGAAGTAAATACCAATGCCAAAGTATATACACTTTCCCAAAGCTTTGTAAGCATGTTTTATTATGGAAGATAAAATCTACTTGACATTATTGTTTAATTATCTTTTTATTCAACACAAAATATTAAGGGCTTTACTTTCAGAATCAGAATCAATTGTCATAAACAAGTCATGGAATTTGGTGTTTTGTGGCAGCATCAAAAGTGCCTTTGGTTCTTTGATTATTCAGGGATCTGATGGTAGCAGGGAAGAAGCTGTCCTTGTAGCATTGAGTGCTCATCTTTAGGCTCCTGTACCTTTTCCCCGATTGTAGCAGAGTGAAGAGGGCATGGCTGGATGGTGGGGGTCTTTGAGGATAGAAGCTGCTTTTTTAAGACATCATCTCATATAGATGCCTTCGGTGGAGTGAGGTCTGATGCCTGTGATGTCACAGGTTGAATTAACAACCCTCTGGAGTTTATTTTTATCCTGAGAGTTTGCACGTCCATAATCAGGCAGTGACGCAAACAGCCAGAATGCTCTCCACGGTTCCCCTGCAGAAGTTTTCGAGAGTCTTCGGTGACGTACTGAATCTCCTCGAGCACCTCACAAAGTATAGCTTTCTTTGTGATTGCAAAAACGTGGAGGCTCTAGGACAGTTCGTCCGTGATGTTGACACCCAGGAATTTGAAGTTCTTGACCCTCTCCACTACTGAGCCCTTGATGAGGACTGGGTCCTGTTCCCTTAACTTCCTCGAAGTCCACAAACATCTCCTTGATTTTGCTGACATTAAGCGCAAGGTTGTTGTCAGGTTATACCCTGCCTTGCTGATCTATCTCCCTCCTGTACGCTTCCTCATTGCTGTTCTTTATTCTGAATTAATGCAAACTAAGCCCATTTGTAAGTCTTTCAGAGTGAAATGCAACACAGAGGCTCCAATAGCTCATTGGTTAGAGCACTGGTCTTGTAAACCAGGGGTTGTGAGTTGATTCCTCACTGGGGTCTCATTTCTGTGAGGAGCAATGGACAAAATGGTGACTCTCAAAGTTAAAGAATTTAATGTATGTTGCATTCTAAATGGAAATTTGAAAAGAATTGGAACCTTCACCTTTACTTCTTGGTCACAATTTTCCAAAGCATTGCAAATAGAGGTCTGGATCCCAAAGTATGCCAGTAATTGTGATTCTTAATTTCAATGTCGGCCTGAAAAGCAACTTTGTGTACTTTTGTTAGAGATCATAATAGAGAAGGGAGAATTCTTCGCCACTTTACTCCACAGAAGTTTGTAACATTGGTGCTGCTCATATGAAAGCAATCTTCAATTTCTCTCTTTCATGAAAATGATAATGGGTATTTTTCTATCTCCAGCACAGTACAGAAAATTGCTGGAGGAACTCAGCAGGTCATGCAGCATCCATGGAAAGCAAGGGGAGTCAACGTTTCAGGCCTGAGACCTTCTTCATCAGGCATAAGGAGGTGTGGGGGCTATTTCTATGTCTATGTCCAACGCTTCCTTTGCTTGGCTATGATGGAGATAGACCATAGGCATTGTTGGCAATAATGGGGTTCAATAGGAGGAGGCTTGAGTTACATGTGCCCGATTTCATAGCTAGTCACCTACCATGAAAAAGGCTCTTTTTCAATATTTATATTAACATTTCATAATGTAGACAGCATAACAATAGAAATAACATAATTAAAATGGCATGTCCAAGACTACATAGTATAAGTGTCATATATAAATTTCAAAGAGTGAAAATGTGACATATCAGAAATAATTCTCCTAACAAAGAAAATAGAGATCAAGAAATAATTATAATATATATGTGTAAATCCCCAGCTAATCTACTAAAAACAACAAGTGAGCAGCCTACCCTGTCAAATAGTTTAAAACATAGCTCTGGTCCACACCTACAGATAACAAAAATGGCAAGAATTATGTTACACCTGGAAAGGAAGAGTTAATTCATAGAATAACGGCAGTTACATCCCATGAAAGTAATTTTAAAAATAGTTGCCATGTTTCTACAAATAAGTAATTGTACCTAAAGTACGACTTAGGATTTTTTTTCTAGATTTAAGAAAGACAGCATGAGAAATCATTTCAGAGAATCAGATTCTTACTCTTGAAGTAAAATGGCTCTTCGAGCTAATAGAGTAGAAAAATCTACAACTCAATATGTAGAAGTAGGTAAACAACCTACATCTGTAATTCTAAAAGGAGCAGTTATAGGGGTTAGGTTGTAATTGAATAACCAGTATCATTAATAGAGTTTTAAAAATACCTTTCCAAAATTTTTCTAACATATGACTAAAACATATGAGTCAGTATTACATCTATCACAAGTAGAGCTCGTATTAGGAAAGATACGAGTTACATGGAAAAAGGCTCTATCAAGTCCATGCTGACCATCAAGCATCCATTTACACCAATCCTATTTTAAATTTTCTCCATTAACTCTCTCCAGATTCTACCACCCACCAACAACCGACATACTAGGGGCAATATACAGTAGCTAAATTAACCCATTGAGTCATGTGTATTTGAGATGCAAGAGGAAAGCAGAGCTCTTGAGGGTAACTCACACCGCTGCTGTAAGAACTTCAAAATTGAGGTGAGGATGAAGTCCAGGTCCATGGAGTAGTGATGCAGTATCCTATTAACTGTGACACCATGCTGCACCAAGGAGTGCTATCTATATAGGGGAGGTTTCACAAAGTCTGTATACACTTAAGATTTGTCACCTCCTGCAACTTCAAGTAAAGGGCTATGCAAATTACTTGAATTGTCTTATAGAGAAGGTCTCTATCCCTCTCAGATTTCTAACCTCACAAGCACTGCACCAGAGAAGATACCCAAATCTGGTTGTCAAGGAGAAAAGGGCTCTGCATCTTTTTCCTTCACTTCACAAGATCAGGAAGAGAAGGAATGACATTTGCTCTTATTGTAAACCTTCCTAAATACATTCACAGTCCAAGCAGACCTGCTGTCTACTTGTCAGGAGCTCCTAGCAGTAGTCCTGGAGAGTTTATAACACAGAGTAAATACTTTCTCCAGGTAAAATTCCGTCCAGATCTCCCCTGGAGTTTGTGTCCTAGCAAAGCAACCTCCGTCCTTGAAGGAGCAGCTCCCTTCAATGGTTGAAGGAATGCTGTGAGTGTTTTGCCAGTCTGCATTTAAGGGCTGTATCCTGAGGGATTGCAGCTGGTAAGCAAGTGCAAAGCAGCCCTTGGATCTTGTGATAAATCAAGTGAACAGCATACACAGAAGCTCACTCAGTACAGAGTGGAAGTGTACTGACAGAAGCTGACAATGCTGTTTCGTAAACTTTGCAATGTAAGATCCTGATCCAAGTAGCACTTTCTAGATCGGCTTCATTGCTGTTTCTCTGCAAGTAAATCATTAAAATAAAATCTTTAGGATTACTCAGACAACTTAAAAGTATTTGTAGTTAAACAAGAAATATGCAGATGGTGGGGTCTCACAATACACAGAAGCGCTGGAAAAACTCAGCAGGTCACGCAGCAACCATGGGAATCAATATTATGGAGCATAACAGTTAGTGTAACGGTTAATGGAATGCTGTTCCAGTGCCAGAGATTGGGATGGGGTTCGAATCCTGCACTGACTGTAAGGAGTTTGTACATTCTCCCTGTCTGTGCATGAGTTTCCTCCAGGTATTCTGATTTCCTCCCACCGTTCAAAACATACTGGGGATGGTAGGTAATTGGTTGGCATGGGCTCATGAGCCAAAGATCTTGTTACCGGGCTGGATGTCTAAATTTAAAATTGTGATAATTTGGGCCAGACCCCTTTGACAGGGATCTGGAAATAAAAAAGAGAGGGAGAGGAGAGTTCGGTGATAATTTTGCTTACACATTGGTTAGATGTTTGGGAAAAGTATTTTGAAGGGACAGGAGAGGGTTATCTATGTGCACATTAGAAAGGTGAGAGGGGAGAGTGTAACTGGTGGCATAATCTGGGTGGAGACTGGGAAGAACAGGAAAGCATTCCAATGCTAATAGGGTCAGGAAGGTTCTCCTTAGAGGTGACCTGGTACGGGAATGAATGGAAATGGGGTAAAGAGACAAAATAGTCCTAACAAGCACCATAATTGTTGATAGAGAGAGGGGTTAATAGTTGGCCTTGGACAGGACATTATCCTGGTAGCACCTTTCCAGTGCCTTAAGGAGCCTTCTCTATATAATGCAGGTCACAGAGGTATAGAGGAAAGCAAAGAATATTCTGCCAGGTAGATCTTAGAGTCATGGAAAGCCATACAGCATGGAATCAGGCCCTTCCACTCAATTTGTCCATACTTTTAAAAAATATTTTATTTTGAGAATTTTCAATCAACATGCAGTCAAAACGAAAAATAATCAAAAAGAAAAACATCAATATCCATAATATTAACAAAATAATATAAATATCGATCCGCATGTCGATATTAAAGTGTGCAAAAAGAGTCAAAGTGTGATTCAATTATTATAAAGAAAGGAAAATTACAATAAAATGACAAAAATTCAAATTCAATGTCCAAAGGGAGAAAAAGATAATAGAGAGAAAGAAGAACAAAATAAGAGGAACTCACCACCCCCCCCCCAAAGAAAGAAGTAAGAAAAGAGAAAGAATAATAAAAAGAAAAGATTGGCTTCACCTCGGATAAACCCCACTTCCATCAAGGGACAAATAACCTGACTTAACTAGGGTCCTCGGTGCTGTGAGCAGGGGAGGGGGGAACCGTTGAAGATTTACCACGATGTACCTTAGGTATGAATTCCATAATTCTTGAAAATACATCCTACCTGTTTCTGAGGTTATAGGTGATCTTCTCCAGGGGAACACAATTATGCATTTCTATCTTCCAGCGGGCTAAACCTAATTGGAATCAAATTTCCAAGTAACTGCTAAACTGCTAAACTCTGCTAAACTGAGTTTAATGAATATTAATTGATATTTCAACAGCCTCATTTTAGGTCTTATGTCTTCTAAATTTCCCAATAAATATAACACAGGTACCTGAGGGTATCAAATTCCAGCAATTTTTTTCCCCAGGAGATTACCTAAATCTTCCCAGAAAGGCCTCCCTTTAGGGCATGACCAGGTTGAATGCAAGAAAGAACCTATTTCTTGACCACATCAAAAATATTGGTTTGATATTTCTGATTTGAGTTTATGTAGCTTTTGTGGTGTAAGGTATAGCTGATGCAAGAAGTCATATTGCACCATCTGATATCCTAGATTAATCGTGTTAATCATGACGTCCTAACATAAGTTGGACCAGTAAAATGGATCAATTTCTACACTCAAATCTGATTTCCATCTTTGTCTTGATTTATCAAGCCCCTGTTTAGGGGTTCCCTGAATTAAAGAAAGATAGCAGAAAAAAGGGGGGGAGGAGTTCCTCTTATTTTGTTCTTCTTTCTCTCTATTATCTTTTTCTCCCTTTGGTTGAACATGGACATTGAATTTGCGTTTTTGTCATTTTATTGTAATTTTCCTTTCTTTATAATAATTGAATCACACTTTGACTCTTTTGCACACTTTCCATATTTATCCTATTTGCTCTAAAGTCATAAATTGCTCCTGCTTATAAGCATCCTCAGTACACTTGACCCCCCCTCTGGGACCAAATGCCCAGGATTTATTATCAATCGTTAATGGAATTAACATATTTTGAGCTAGGGGTGTTTTGAATGAAAGACCCCCCCCCCCCCCGTACTGAATTTGACCATTCATTTTATTCCTATTGTAATTATTTGCTTTAATAAGGGGGCTTCTTTAGGGCCAGATAATAATTTAGAATTCCATTTATATATAAGGTTTTCTGCTATCCTCTCACCAACCTTAACCAATTTTGCCCATGAAGACTTGTCAAAAAGGGAGGTGACAAACTTCAAATGGGTTGCCCAAAAATATTTTTTGAAATCCGGGAGCATTAATCCTCCCAATTCAAAATTCCAAGTTAATTTATCAATAGAGACTCTGAAAGGCTTACCTTTCCACAGAAACCTCTTGATGCATTTATTAAAGTTTTGAAAACATCTCTGTGATAGAGGAACAATTTGTCCATACTAACCATGTTGCCTTTCTGAAATCATCCTTCTTACTTAAGTTTGGTCCACATCTCTCCAAACATTCCTAACCCATGTCTAAACATCTACTAAATAAACTAATTGTCCCCACCTTCATTCCGTCCTCTGGCAGTTCTTTCCACATTCCCGCCACCTTCTGTGTGAAAAAGTTGACTCCCTTTTAATTTTTCCCCTTGCATCTTAAATCTATGCTCTCGCGTTTTGGGCTCCCTTGCCCTGGGACAAAGACTTTGTCCATGCCCCTCGTGATTTTATATACCTTTATAAGATCTATCAGGAGCTTTGTGCCAAGTTTGAAGTCTATACAATCTTGTTGAAACTTCCAGCATGGTGTTGGCAAGGAAGAGTAATAAAGATTTATATGTCTTAACACTAGATGCTCTTGATGACACCTGTGAAACATGGATGAAGTATCTACATGCAGAAAAGTAAAGCACCTTTGATAATCTCAAAGAACACTAACTAGTGAAGCACTGTTGAAATATCCTCTCTACTGCATTGCAAATAACATGGCAAACAAGATGTGCAATGAATGCATCATGGACCAGATAGTCTGTTTTAGTGACATCATCTGATTGTAGTGACACCATCTGAAGATGGTGGTGCTGACTGAGCCGCTGTAGCTGGTGTGGACCCGTGCAGACCCGCAGGGAGTGAGGGAGTGAAGATGCAGTGCTCCCGTGTGATCCAGTTGACTGCTGTCGGCTCCAAATGGGCTTTTTATTTGAAATCCCGCAACCGTGGACCTGCACCCAAGATGGCGGTGCCCTATTAATTAGCAGCAGCCATAGGGGCTGCAAACTCCAGGAAGATCGCGCACCATCTGAGTGGGAGAAGCGGAGGAAATGACACGCAGGGACGGTGACCATGGTGGCGGACCAGTGAAGGGGCTCTGCAGCTGAGGACCAGCGCATGCAGCAGGGTGCTGGCAACTTGATGCAAAGAACCCATGGGCTGCTGGAGACTGCTGTGGGGAGACTCGCACCAGGCTGCAGACTGACTCTAGCTGGCTGGAGGGGCGCCATGTAACAGAACCAACCAGGGATGTGAGGAGACGGCAAGGGCACTGAAGGTTTCCTGACTGTGTTGGAGGTTCGGATCTGGGGATTGGTTTGCCAATGGTTTGGACTGGACTCAATGTGGCTGAAGAAGCACTGGAGGTGAATCCAAGGGCACTCGGTGAATAAGGTTGGGGGGAGGGGGGAGCTCTCTTTTGCTTCTCTAAGTCTGACTGTAAGGACTATAAGAGGTGCTTCGGCAATTCCTGCCGGTGGCAAATCTGTCTGCCTTGCAGCAGGCAAAAAGTAATTTAATTTAATACAATAGTTTTATTACTATGGCAATAAATTGAATCTTGATTGAAATAAATATTGGGAAATATAGCATATTTTAGCATTTTGAAAGGCCTGCCTCTTCATTAATTTGGTGGAACCTCCTGAAAATCTTCCAGTCCTCTTTCCTTTGTTCAGAAGATGCCATTTAGATTTACAAAGTTAGCTGAAAGTCAATTGGAAACTGACTGTATAAAGCAAAAAGTAAGGGATGTTGGTCTGGGAACACTGCTGTTCCTTCATTCCCTGCCCTTACAGCTTATGCCTTGTGGTTTGAAGCTGGCATTGTTCAGCTGATTTCCACTTGGTGTTGTTTACAAGCTGAAGTCTTTAAATATCCCACAAAGCAATTTAATTTAATCATACAGCAGTATAACAGGCCACTTTTGGCCCACGAGTCTGTGGTGCCCAATTTACACCCCCGATACGCTTTGAACGGGGGGAGGAAACTGGAGCCCCTGGGGAAAATCCAAGCAGACACGAGGAGGACATAAAATTCCTTACAGACAGCGCAGGATTCAAACCCTGGTTTCCTTATTTGTGAATCTACCTGGAGGCCAAATTTAATCTAAAATAAATCTGCGGCTAATTTATGGTTTTGACGAGATATCGCTTACAATCCATCAGCAGCAAACTAGTTATTTTGCAAGGAGATCTTATCCCTTAGATTTCTGGAGAAACCATCAGGGAAGCTAAAGTTACATGGTTGGCGCCAAGGGGGGCATCTGCGGGCATTGCCCCCCAAATGAGGTGTTGTGCCCCCCTGGTTGTCAGACCCGCTCCACTCCCCCCCTCCCCCATGTCAGTAGCGTCTAGGTTGATGCACGCTAACGACTTTCTACCTGCTCCCAACCTCGTCGCTTGGGTGTGTCAAACTTGACGCAATAAAAAAAGTGCCCCCTTGTCTCATGTTGGATGGATGGTCTCAACAATAGCTAGGCTCCTGCCAGCAACCCCCCACATCAACAGGTCAGATCCTGTTAGCACCCCACCGCCCCACCCCTGTCGACAGGTCGGATTCTGTCAGCACCCTCCCCCCCCACCGTGGACAGGTCAGTCCCTGGCACCCTCTACACCCTCTAACTCACTAATGCCCCCCTCTAACATACCTTCTGGTGCTGTCTCTGTAAGGTTATAAGGGATGCTTTGACGGTTTTCGGCAATTAAGTTCAAGTTCATCATCATCTGATTATATATACAACCTTGTCCAGACCATGGTTTAACACACAAAATCACACAACACACAGTACATAATAAAATGGAAGCCAAGGGGCTGAGGAGATGCCATGGTGAGCAGGCAAACCTACAAGCCTACAGCCACCGGTGGCTTCAGGGAGGTGCATTGGAAAATAGACGGCTGAATACAGGAAGGTAGCGACACCAGAAGAGATGATGTGATCCTCGATCACTCACACTCTCTGTAGGGACTTCCTTTTTTTTTTGCAAAATGGCATCAGAGCCTGGCAACTCTTTTCCAGCCTTGGAATGGCACTCAAAAGAAAGCTTCTTACTGACTCCCAAAGCACGCGACAATAGCACACAAATCCAAATCTGAATGATTCAGTTCATTCACTGCCCTCCCTCGTTAGTAAACGGAGACAGAAGCACAATGGCAGTGGAGGAAAAGAATTAGAAAGAGAGAGAAGAAGAAGACATTAGAAAAGAACAGAGAAAGGTGCAGAGAGAGAAAAAGAAGGTGGGGGAGGGGGGGAGGAGAGAAGACAGATTTCCTGAGGTCCTCCTGTCATATGGTTTGGTACAGTGGTAAGTGTTTCACATTCACCAGTTCATCCACAAAATGAGACTCAATCTGAGCATCGACAAATGAAAGGATGTTGTTTTTATTCATGGCTGCTTTAATGAAATAACTTTTCCCTAAATCTTTACATTGAGGGTGATATTCTCCCATTCCGAACCACTGATCAATTTTTATTTTTATTACTTTTCAATCCATCATTCTCACATCAGAGAAAATAAGCAAGGGGGCCTTGCTTCTTTTCAACCACACTTTCCTTTGCCATGGTAATCGCTTGGCTAAGTTATCGAAAAATGGCCTGTTTGGTTCATTTAAATGGGCTTCCTTAAAAAAAAACTTGAAAGAAAATGCATATTTTAGTTGAGAGAAGAGCCAATTTCCAGTATTTCTGCTGCCCTCGCTGATATTTTCATAACTGGTCATTGATTAGAACAGTATAACTGTGTGTCAGCGAAATACAAGCTGTTGGTCTTAACCTTCCCCACCCCCATAGCAAGTCCCACCATCATTCACACTGAGTTGGTACACTTTAACAGCCAGAGTAAAAGGGTTTGCTCTTCAAAAACATTCCCAAATGGGCTGCTTTTCATCCTAAACTACGGAGGCATTACTACCATGTTTCCATGAATCAGTGTCCCAATCCCTGCAAGAAAAAATGATCTGACTTCTACATTTCCAAAAAACAGCATCAACTTGCATTTATATAGCACATCCAAGGTGGCAAAGCACTGCAAGCCATAAACCATTTTCCGCATAGGTAACTATACAAGGCAGTTCAGGCCAGTTGAGATCCAGGCTGAATGAAAACAGGGAGATCAACCTTAATTTCAGTGCTGACGCAGGCACGGTGGAGAAAACAAACAAAACTTTTTAGTTCTGCACTTTCCCTGACATTGCTGACTTTGACCTGAAGAGTTTGGCTGGTAGATGAAGGAACTGCCCAAAGCAGGCCGGTGCCAGCAATAAATATGCAAATCTCATCCGCTTATCGAGAAAGAATCTCAAACTGCATTGTGTCTGGAGATAAAGTGACGAACACAGAAACGGGCCATTCATCCTCTTGAATTTATTCTGTTATTCAACAGGTCATGGTTGACCTCATCTCTGTCCACCCATTTTAACTGCAAATTTGTCACTTCATCATACGCCTGTGATTTTAGTTTTGAATTTTTAGTTGCTTGACCGAGAGAGAGAGAGAGAGAGAGAGAGAGAGAGATACAATATATCATTTTATACATAAAGATTAGTGTTTGTGTTGTGTTGTATGCATCTATGACTAACCCAATTTTGAGGGAAAAATTTCTAGGTTTTCAAAAACTTGCAGTTCAGTACATTTTTCTTGACACTACCCCAGGTGGCACAGTGATGTAGTGGGTTGTGCTGGCTTCCTCACATCAGTATGGCCCAGAATTCAATCCTGGGTCAGCAAGGACTCTCCAAATTGCTAGGGGCGGGGGGGAGGGGGGGAAAGATGGGGTCAAACCAACGACCAGACAGCAAGAAGCCCTCTGAGACAAATCCAAAGCTTTTCTCTGTGGGCCCCCATGGAGCAGGGGTGTTCCTCCCAAACTGTCTCTTCTTGCCTCCAAGCATCTGTGGAACTTAATGTGCTGAGGAGCCTTCCCATCGCAATTACCCTGTGGCAGCTAGCCAACTGAACTTTCCTTTCTGCTTATTGGCCAGCAGCCAACTTTGCAGGGATAGGTGATGGTTTTCATGCAAGTGAGACCTTGACATTTCCCAACTGGCTTGCACCATTCTCACTCACCCCTCCCCATCTCCACCCAAACCCTAGATAGGATTAAACCCAAAGAGAATTATCACTCACCAAGTGAAAGCTGGAAATATACAGTAACCAAAATCTTAAAATGTCTCAGTTCAGCTCAAAGTCAATGATTCAGGATGTGACCGTGCTGAATGAAGTACTAACCCATACAGAGCAAGAGACATGAAAGCAACTTGGATTTCGATGTACTGAAATACCCCAAGTCTCTCCACAAAATAGGGTTAATTGGGAGGAGAGGAGAAAGTAAGATGTTGAAAATACATATTGAGAAGGATAGGAATATCAAAAAGGAGGGGTTTGGGAATAGCACTCCGGGAAATAGTGTAGGCTTTCAACCTGTCCCAGCTGGATCAGAGATCCAAATGAGAATGAATAACTAGAGACTAGTGGAACTAGTGAGAAGAGACCTGTAGAAGTTAAGACTGGAGATGATGATGAGGTGAGAGGAGAGTAAAACCATGGAGTTTTAGTCCTGCGCCCATTTGTGTAATTGTTGGGCTGAATTCAATTTGTCCCATTTTTCTAGCTCTTGGCTCTTCACCCTTGAAGATTATGGTTCATCTAATTTATTCATAGTGAGGGGTTTTCCCCATCAGATGGAGAATATCAGTGCCAAATAAATGATGTAATATTGGGGAAGAAAACTGTTTGAATGGAGGAAGTAAGACGTCCTGATTGTGAATTTCCACCATAGCCTTGCTTTTGGAGGGAAATGACTACAAGCAAATGTTAAGTATGAAATGTTGACGTTAACCTTGCACCTCTCAGTCAACAAGGGGATGAAATCAGTTGGATTTTGTCCACCACTTTCGCCAAGTGTCACTATCCCCTTTCAGTATTAACAAGAATTTGGTAGAATTTCTACGATCAATAGCATCTGAGAAGCACAACAACACCCAGGCAAGGTTAATGGTTTGATTAGCAATGACAACAATATCCGTTTCCCCCCCATTACCAGTGAACTGTGGCTGCAAGATGCATCATAATTTTTCAGTTCTGCTCCTGACATTATTGTTGAAGAAACATAATCTCAACAAAAGTAGCAACGAAAGAAGAAGCCCTGTTAAAGTGATTTAGGGATTATCTAACTAAACAGGTCTTCCAAGTGCTATTCATATCTGATGTAGATGAGGAGAGGCATAAGGAAACTACAGCAGAACATCAGTAGACTAGTTTGGCTTGAATGTCTGGTTTCTATGATGAATGCCCCTGGAGCTCAGCTATTAATCAGGTGAAAAGAGAAGGAAATGCAGGCTTTCCCCCCCCCCCCCCCCCCCCCCCCCCCCCCCCCCCCCCCGTGACTGTTTCCCCAGCCTCCCTTGCCTGACCTGTACGATCAGATTTATTGTCAGAGTGCATACATGACATCACATACGACCCAGAGATTCCTTTTCCTGCAGGAAAGGCAGAATAACCACTTATTTGGAGTGGAAGAACAATCTGTACTCAATGTACACACCTAAACAAATAAACAAATTGTGCAATGCAGAAAAAAATGTCAATACAATGCAAAAGTAAGCATCCTGATTGAGTTGGTCGTTGAGGAGTCAGATGGTGATGGGGGGGGGGGGGGGGGCTGAGGTGGTAGCAGCTGTTCCTGAACCTGGTGGTGCAAGTATTGTGGCACTGACATCTCTTTCCTCATGGCATCAGTGAGAACGGAGAGTGTGCTGGGTGGTGTAGGTCCTTGTTGATTGCTGCTGCTCTCCAATGGCAGTGGTCGGTGCCTATCGATGCTCTAGATGGCGGGGAAGGTTTTGCCTATGATGTCTTGGGCTGTGTCCACTACCTTTTGGAGGGCTTTACGCTCAGGGGCATTGGTGTCCCCTATACATAATGCAGCCGGTCAGCACACTTTCCACCACACGTCAGCTTTCATCACTCCTCCTCACCTTTCTGAAGCACTGTCATTGAAACTCAATGCACGATCCCCGAAACACTGGGCTGGCACAGTGTCACAGTCTATACAGCCTCACAGCTGAAGCAACCTGAGTTAACTCCTGACTTCAGTTGCCATCTGTGTTGAGTTTTCAAGTTCTCTTGGTGACCCTGTGGGTGCCCTGGTTTCTCCTGCATCCCAAAGACATGCAAATTGACAGGATAATTAGCTAGTGTAAATTCCTCCTCGGGTGCACGTTATTGGCAGAAGGGGTAGTTGACGGGAATGTGATGAAAATAAAATAGGATTCTTCTAAAGTCTAAATTAGATTCGGGGCAGTATGGTTAATGTAGCGGTAAGCACAACGTTGTTACAGTGCCAGCGATCCGGTCTGGGGTTCAATTCCTGCGCTGTTGGTAAGGAGTTTATACATTCTGTCCATGTTTCCATGGGTTTTTTCCAGGGACTATGTTTTCCTGCCACCATTCAAAAACATACCAGGGGTGTAGGTCAATTGGGTGTAATTGGGCTTGTGGGCTGAAATGGCCTGTTACCATGCTGTATGACTCAATTTAATTTATTATTTAGATTCGTGTAAACGCGACTTGATGGTTGGCACAGGTCTAATGGGCTGAAGGGGTATGTCTGTGCTGTCGGACTCAATGGCACAGCTAATCGAGCAGCAGGCAAAAATGAAACAGTCTTCCCCATCTCTTTAATTTACCAATATGCTCGCACTTGGCAATTTTATGACCATTCTTCTGAGAAAGCGTAAATATCAATTGTTTTTATTTTGTGTGCAAGTGAAAATAAAGTGGTTTCCATAAATGGCAGCCAATTTGCCAGTCAGCTACACACCTAAAAATCCCTCTCAAGTTGGGATGCACCAGGACAATGTTTGATGTGAAATGGAAGCAATTACTTGGGGAATTTGTGTGTTTGTGTGTGCTGAATTGTTTATTGACATATGTCCCGAGATTCCAAGAGAAACTTTGTTTTGTGTGTTATGGAGGCAAGTCAACTCATGCTCAAGTAAATAGGTAGTGCAATGATAAAACAAAAGTGGAACATAATGTTACGTCAGAGTGCATGGTATCGTGTATCAAACACAAATGGCAGGTTATAGTGATAAGTACAGTTAAAACAGTGCACCTACTTTTACCTACTTAAGAATCTGATAACAAGAAAAAAAATGTGTTTGTGTGTGTGGAGATAGGTTAAGAGAGATTCACTTTTTGCTGAAAAACAAGGCATATTAGATCAGCCACTGAGTGATGGGTCAAAGGCTACATTTGTGTTGATTTTACTGGGAATTGGGAAGGTGATGAATTAGGCCACTACCTCATTGGCATGTTTCTCTCCTGACATCATCTGTCGGCAAGGATCAGCTGTTCAAGGCTAACTTCACCTTTGCAGACATTCCCTTGACCAGCTGAATATTAAACTAATACCATTATTTACAGCCCTTGTTGTAAACCTTGCTCTTTTAACAATCAAATACAGCCATGGTCATTTGCTCAGGTTAAACCAGACTTTGCAAAACAGTCAGACTCTTGCGCAAAAGTCCGAGCTTAGCTTCAAACCACATACTTTGTGAGTTACCATGACTACGTACTTTCACTTACCTCAGACTTTCTGCCACTGAAACTCTTATCTTTACTGCCGAGACTTCTAGATTTGATAGATTAACAATTCATTTATCGACAAAAACATGGCTGTCCACTGCTAATTTACCCCCATTAGTGTATGATTTTCACATGCACAACTCATGCAAGATTTATGGGAGGCCCATATTGATGTTTTCCCCATTAGTGCATTATATAGGCATGTAATTTCATGAGTCCTAAACATCGGCTATAACTAACTTTTGGTAATTCAAGTCAGGTCTGCATATCTTAATGGTAAAATGGCCATGGGCTGGAAGAAATTGCATGGGTTGTGGAGCACTGATCACAATAATGGAAGAATGGAAGTAGAGGCATGTGAGTGGGGACCCTGTTTCACTGAGCCCCAGGTGGAAGAGGTGGACTCCTGGGAACTTGGGAGACCAGCTTCCCTTGGGCCATGACACAACAGCAATGGGAGGAAGTAGCCAAAATGACTGAAGGAAGCAAGTATTGCCCTGAGATTTGGATCCAATGCACGGTGAAATTCAATGAGCTCAATGTCAGCAAACAATTCCAAGCACAAACTACCATAGACAGTCAGATTTTATTTTGTGGAGTAAAACTGTAAAGTAATAGAGGACCTGCATTTTAGGTTAGATGGGGAAAATGTTGAAGAGGATTGAGGGTAAAAGTTTTTAACACAGCGAGTGGTAGGTGTTGAATAAAATTCCTGGGGTAATGGTGGAAGCAGATATAGTCATAACATTAGATAGACACAAGAGTATGAGGGGATACTCATGTGCAGGCCGAAGAGATTTAGTTTCGTTTGCCGTTCTGTTTGGTGCAAACACCGAGGGCTGCACGTATGCTGTCCTGTTTTATGTTCCATGTCTCACATCTCTTCCTGCTGCCTTTCTCCTTTTTCTCCAGTAAGGATAGCAAGTAGGACCATCCCATCTCAGGGCAGGATGGCAGAGCAGGTGATCGCAAAGTCAGAGAATAATGCATAGGGCCATCAGGCTCCCAGAGGTTAAGGGAGCAGAATCAGTTCTACACATATTCTCCACAGAATTTTGCATGGCTGCAAATCTAGTCATGATCTCTAGCATGACTGTGCGTAGTGAGGTGCTTGGGATAGGATAGGACCCCCAAGAGCCATCCCTCCATCCTTGCAATACCGAATATGGCAGGCCAATGATATGATTGACTGAGCAAGTCATGTAAACTGTCTAATTCATGGAATCGATAATTAAAGTTGTAAGCTGCTCTTCACGGACAGTCTGGGAATTCAAGGCCACTGCAGTTCGTAAATTAGCTCTATTGGGAGCCCAAAGTATCATATGAATGCAGGCTCCCTGGCCTGAGCCTTCAGGGAGTGCTCAAACCTGGCATATCTGTTTGCCTGCAATGCATGCTTCTCTCTTGAGTTTAGTGAGTGTAACATAGTAATTGAAACAGGTCATTTAGTAAGATTACGGCTGGTCTTTTCACTCAGCACCACTTCCCGCATTGTTATATCACGCAGTTATTTTAATATTCAAGAAATATATTGTTCTCTCTTCTGAATAAGCACTGTGGCTGAACCTCTGCAGTCTTCTTGGATAGAGTATCTCTGACATCCCAGACACAGCCATGTAGTGTATATACCTGCCACTGTCAGCTAGGGTTCAAGGTGTCCGTGATATTTTCATTCACTGACAGCAAATTGAGTTGCAGATTAGATGCGTGCAGAAAGCTCTGATCTCCACCACTACTTCTGGAGCCACAACAGGACAAGTTAGGATCTTTACTCCCAGAATTAGAAGATAGCACACCCATCTTTCTTCAAAATCCTCTTCAATTTCCTTGTCAAGGAATGCCTTGTCTTTGACTCCTTTCTTTCTGCTCCTCTACCCAATAGGAACCCTAATATCATTCTAAACATCCCACTTACTAAGTGAGCTTTGAAGTGGGAGTCACAGCGACCTAAACTATATCTCTTCCCACCCTGTCTACTGTAAGGATGCTGTCCCTTTCTCCCAGTTTCTCTGTCTCTGCCACATCTGCTCTCTCGATCAGGCCTTCCGTTCCATGGCACTTGAAATAGACCCATAGAACCATGAAACATTACAGCACAGGAACAGGCCTTCAGCCCATCTAGTCTCGGCCAAACTATTATTCTGCCCAGTCCTACTTATCTGCACCCAGTCCGTGAGTAAAACATGAATGTCTGCAGACAACGTGATTGAAGTAAAAACACAACGCTGAAGAAACTCAGCAGGTCTAACAGTACAAATTATATAGCAAAGATAAAGATACATGACCAACATTTTGGGCATTTCTTCAGTGTATCACAGGAGACTGAGCATTGAGCACATGGTTCAAAAAGGCGCCACTTTTAAAGTATGTGTTTGGGGGAGCGATCTGGCCACTGGCATCTGGAGAGGAATAGCTCCGAAGGTATTTATTTCTCCTTGGCTTTCAAAATTCTGATAAATTAGTGATAAATATGAAATAAAAATGTATAATGAATCTAAAATTATTTGGCATGTGTTGTGCCCCCCCAACTCCCGGTCCAACACCCCAACCCCCCTCACCCAAGTCTGACGCTGTCGAGAAATCATTGCAGCCTGCCATTCAACCACCGACTCACCATCTGGTATGTGTTGTGGGGCCTTTTTTATGTGCTCGCTCCCCCTAACATTAGAAGCTGGCTTCGTCCCTGCCTGTGACACCACTTTCAGGTAATTTTTGTATTCCTAGATGCTTCTGTTCTACCACACTCCTCAGTGCCCTACCATTTACCGTGTATCTCCTACCTTCGTTTGTTCTTCTAAAATGCAACACCTCACACTTGTCTGCATTAAATTTCATTTGCCATCTGGCCGTCCTTTTTTTTCCCAGCTGGTCCAGAACCCCTTGCAAGCTTTGAAAGCCTACCTTGTTGACTTCTTTACCAGGAGAAAGTACGGCATTAAATCAGGTGTTCAACTTGTAACAACAGAGCCAATGTTTATTATATTCTTTTTGATTCCATCATCAACATCTTCAGTCCTTTTCATCCTTATGAAATTATCTAGCATTTAAATTCATGACTTCAAGCAAATCCCTCAAGGTTGTCCTTGAAATTCTGCCATGTTACACAAAATCTGTATGTTTTTTGTGACTGAACTTCTATGAAAACCATTTTTTTCAGAGCACACCAGGAGAGGTGGGGGTGGATGATGAGACCCCCCCCCCCCCAGAGTCCATCATGTTCCTGACTCATTATCGCAAGAGGGAGCCAAGACATGGGAATGGGGTGCATCGTGAGAGTTCTTGGTGCGGTGCATGAGCTACAGAGGGGCAGCCAATCCTGTAGAAGCAGGCCCAACCACACTGGTGAACCTGCTTTTTCTTTGGGAATTCTGCAGCTAGGAGTCCACTGCAGCCATGTTCTCTTCAACTAAAAACAACCCTTTAAAGTAACTTTTCTTTGGGACAACTCAACTCCTGGCCCCATCGCAGTCGTAACTTTGCACTTGCTCTCAAACAACAGTGACAAGGCCAAGCGAATCTCCCCTCCAATGACGGCAAAGGTGGTAATGACTCCCTCAGTAGGCAAGCGCGACATTTCCTGAAATCATTACCCTACCCTCTTAGCCTATCCCCACTCCACACTCCATCTCTGAAACATATTCCTCTTCTCAAGTCCTTGCTTTCCTGTGAGCCCTGAACTGGACAGGGAATAGGGAGTGAGGAAAGTACATTAAGGCCTGACCCCTTGAAGGGTCTTCAACCTGAAACATTTCTCTGTCCATAGGTGCAATTTGACCTGCTGAATTTTTTTAATTTCTGAATTGCAACAGGCTACTGTTTTTTTTTAAATCAAGGTTTCATCGATGTACAAAGCCTTGGGTTTCATCAGCTGTGGAATTTTCAAACAAGTATCCCTCAAGAAAACATTTATGTAGAAATGACACACCTCAAACTTAACAAGATTCCTGGGTTTTTATGTTTGTGGCTGATTAATGCATCATTCAGGGGGTATGCGGTAATCAGGCCTGAGCTTTTACTGACGATTACTTGTGTTATCGAGGCATAGAGTCATAAAGCACAGAAAACTCGCGACTCAGAATTGAACAACTATGCCGACTTTTCTTTAATCCATCTTCACTCTTGCCAGTTACATGCATTAGGAGATAATCTTTCAATGCCTCACTTATCTATGTCTTTCTAAATGTCTCATAAATATCATGATTGCATCTGATTCCTCTGGCAGTATGTTCAAGATATCAGTCACCCTTCATGTGGAAAAAAACCTCAGATCCCTTTTAAAACTCCTTGCTTTCACCTTAAACCTGTGTCCTTTTGCTTTTGATACCATACTGAGGGAAAAAAGGCTTTCTGTCCATTGGTGCCTCTCATAATTTTATATACAGGTCACTCCACAGTCTTCTTTGCTCCAGGGAAAACAAACAAGCCTCTCTGATTTCTTCCCATAATTAAAGTTCTCCGATCCAAGCAATATCCTGGAGAATCTCTTCTACACGCTCTCTTTCTAGCACAACCAAAGCCTTTCTGTAGCAGGGAGACCAGAAATCCACACAATATTCCAAGTTGAGTCAAACTACCAAGTTGACAGTTCTTGAACCATGCTGGATCAAGCCGACATTAGTCATTCCAATTCCATGATTGCTTGAATTAACGTAGATTTGGGTCAACCCTTCTCAGTAACCGCTGACTGATTATGACTTCATTCCATTCATTAAGAATCAAGCTCTGCTACTAATTAATTTCAATATACCAGAACTCACCATGAACTCCAGTTACTTTTCATCAAATGGATGACAGTTATGCAGGGCATTGTGGTACAGTTTTGGTCCCCTTAACTATTAACATAACATAACAATTTACAGCACGGAAACAGGCCATTAGGCCCTTCTATTGAAGTACATGCCATGGAGGGAGTGCAGCTAAAGTTCACCAGACTTCGTATGGAGAGATTAAACCGACTAGCCCTGTACTAACCAGAGTTTAGAATAACGAAAGTGGATCAAAATGAAACATACAAAATTCTGACAGGATAGATAGACTGGATGGATACAAGGCGAATGTTGATGTAGGAAAGCTGTTTGCCCTGGCTGAAGAGCAAAAGTCCTGGGTTACAGGTGGGAGGTTTACAAATGAGATGAGGAGAAATCACTCTTTGAATGATGACTTTGAATCAATTGAGTTCACTACCCAGAGCTGGACTGGCTAAGTCAAGGGATCGTTTAAGAAAAAGAGTAGATAAATTGCAGGCACAAAAGACATCAAGGGGTATGGGGTGAGAGCAGGAATATGGTGTTGGGACAGATGACCAATCGTCATCACAATGGATTGTAGAATTGATGAGCCAAGTGGCCCTTACTTCTGTTCTTCATTCCTGTTTCTAACCACCTACTTTGGAAAAGAGACAGCTGAACAGTTTGAGTCCTGATTTTGTTTTTGTCCAATTCTGACGATAATTTTTCAGCATGCATCATGGAAAGAAAAATGGTTCCTTTGTTTTATGCATTGCATTTTTTGCAACCCCAGCTGAGCCAATGCACTTCGTAGCCCCTTGACCAAGTTGGGAGAGTCAAAGGCATAAGGAAGGAACTAAAAAGACCCACAAGGGTGATTATTTTAAGTTTGCACAGGGCATGACATGAGCTCGTTACCAAGTTGACTTGAATATTGGCAATGACTTCACACTCTGGCCCAACAGTATATGAGAGTCACACGCAGATGGAGAGCAAAGACTGAGGGGCAATTGGTGCATTAAAAAAAATTGGAATTAACACAAGTTCATGTCCCACAATGGCAACTAATTGAAATCTAATTAATAATCTAAAACTGGCACCTGTAAAGATCACAAAAATTCTGGATCATCCCGAGAACTATCTGGTTCACTGATATCCCTGAGAGAAATAATTTGCCAGCCCCATTTCATTTGTGTCGACATGTGATTTCAAACTCACATTTGCACTCTTATATCATTTAGTAACTCAAAGACAATCAAGGGATGAGCAAAAAAATGTATCTCTTTTCAAAGAGGCCTGCTTAGCCGCATAAATCAATCAGGTTACTAGTTCAACATGCTTGAGTTATAGGACATGGTAAAGTGAACATTCACAGTCTTTTTTTTTACCCCCAGGGTTGATCATTCTAAAACTAGAGGGCATAAGGTTCAAGGTGAGAGAGAAAACATTTAAGAAGATCCTGATGGACAACTTTTATACACAGGGAGTAGTAGTTTGTGACTAGAAAAGACTCGAGAAAACTAGGGAAGCAGGTCGAATTACAGCATTCAAAAGACATTTGGACAGATATATGGTTTTGAAGGATAATAGAAGGTAATGGACCAAATGCAGGCAAATGCAGGCAAATAGGACTAGCCTAGAATGATCCAGGACTAAAAAGGGGCTGTCAAGGGTGCAGCCTTGTCTTTCTCCTCCTACTGCTCCTTGTTCACACTTGAAATGGAGGAACTACATCACGTATGGATTTCTTTCTTCTGTGGGTTTCACTGGAGCGAACCTTGCTACGATCCGATGTCATCAACATCATTAGAAAGGGAAAGCTCAGCCTATAAATGTGTCCCAGAGGGATTGCAGATTGGCACCTTGCCAGCTCGCTTCTGCAAAAATAAGAGGGTGGAGAGAGACTGTAAATGGGCCTCAAGAAAAACTGGCTTTAAGCCAATTTGTTTGTCAGAAAGAGTGTAAATGGGGCCCACAGAGAGATAGGCCTCGCCATAGACTGGCAATGGGCCAGTCTTTTAATATAGAGTTCAAATAGGGCATAGACATGAACATCAATATGTCCTGGTGCTAAGTCAGCCTATTTATTCAAGAGGGGATGTGACAATAAATTTAATAGCCTTATAATGGATGGTATTTGCTATTTCCCAGGACCTCAAATCTGTGGAACTGTACTTTGCTCCAGTTTTGATTTCCTGTATAATCCTAAATTTAGCACTGCCTAATCCCTAACTATGTTAGGGATTAGGTGGTGCCAAGTGATGCCTTTTCAAATTTGATGGGGTTTGGGCTTTCTCAAGTATTTTGAAGGAAGAATAATCCCATGTTATCAAATATCTAGCTGATTATTTAAGTTTCCCGTGTTAGCAATCCTCTGCTCTCCCCCCACCCACACACACACACATGCATACTTAGGCCAACAAATAATATCCCAGTAAGAGAAAGACAGAAAACATTTTAGATCAGATGAAATACAATTTCCCAAATCAAATTCAACTTTGAATGGCAGGATCAGTGTTCTGCACAAAGCTTTCCCATTGTTGTGAAATTGTCTTTAAGAGTCCAAATCCAACAGGTAATTATGGACCATTGCTCTCGATCTTTGACTCAACTTCTTGTGAAGATATTTGCTTTCTCTGTATCTGGTAAAATGCTGAACTTATTGAACTATAAGTGGATAGATGAGTAATAAAAAGATAACTGTCGAGAAATGAAATTGTTTCGGACATGTTTCTCATGGGTAAATCACTTTAAAAAAATCAGTGTAACTCAGAAAAGACTGCTCAAGGCAATAACTTTCAGCTGAACCAGTGTCTAATGGCAAGATGGACAGAGGCTTCTGGGCCGTATTTATGTTGGTGTATCTGAAAATTTCCTGGGATCAGTTGCACGTCTAACATTTCACTATTCGGCTATTTCTGTCCATACTGGCATAATTGAAACATTAGGGTGCCACCTACAATTTTATACATAAAGCTATTTTGCATTCACCGTTCTCCCCTGCTGACACAGTAAAGTAGCAGAGTTGGTTGCGGGATGCTTAAAGTCAACAGCATACTCTAATCAATGGGAAGCGTTTTCCCCCACATTTATTGGCTGAGATACTCTTATAATGGATACTCTACAGGAGACAATGCCTGATCCAGCAAGATGAGTTGGGAATCTCCTGCCAGGAAGCAAATGCCTGGTCCCCCCCGTGACTTCATGAATAAATATTATACTCATATGATCAAGTTCAGTAAGTTACTCATCAAAGGGATATGTGAAATACTGCAAGAAGACCTTCAGCTGTGCTATGCTTGCACTGCCCTCTTTGTGGAGGCCTACATTGCTATGAACAACCTGACGACTCAATCTTTCCAAGTGGTTGCAGCAGATTTCTGACATGACTCACAATTGGACAGCGTCAGAGAAGCCACTCTGTAATGACAACGAGGTGATTTAATTTGCTTTGATTTCAGTGAAGAACAGGTGGCATCTCAGGCAATAAAATCTACCAGCATTGCGGGCTTTTCACATTCCGCCACCCCTTAATATCATAGGATTTTTGCTCGACGGGAAAGGTTTTCGGTCCCTCAGTGTCAGGATCATCCAAACATTTTCGTGATTAAAATGCCATGCTTTCAAGAAGCACACATCATGCCTTCATTGTCAGGGAGATCGACTTCCTGACAAGTTTCACAAACAGCACCGATCAGAAGGATGGATCTTGGAGGACGCAAACTGCGCTCTATGACACTGGTCACCCCAGGCCAGCGAACATGTAACAGAGAGACAGGAATAGCTATACAAGATGAGCATAAGTTAGACAGCACAGAGGCACAGTGAGTAGACCCAATGGCTCACAATTCCAAAAATCTGGATTCAATCCTAAGCTTGGGTGCTGTCAATGCAAATTCTCACTGTGGCTGCATGGAATTCTTCACACATGAGAGCATAAGAAATAGAAGAAGGAGCAGGCCACAAGTTTCATCAAGCCTGATTTGGAACTGAGTCACGTGATGGAGTAGTAGCCAGTAGGAGAATACCAGCCCTCTCCAGAAAAGAAGAAAAAAAGTGAAGGAAACGCAAAGCTCAAGAAACACAAAACACAACAAATAAAAGATAAAGGTGTGGAGAAAAGAAAGAAAATGGCACCTAAGAGAGAAAAACCAAAAACAACGGGAAAAAAAGAAGGAAAGACGCTGGAAGAAAGGAGAAGGCCTTACCTGCACGAAGAAGCAGGGACCTGCCATGGAAAGAGGAGCCCGCTCCCCAAGGTTAGTGGAGACCCTGCAGGGACACGACCTCCTGACCACGGGACTGCAAAAATGGCTCAATGAGCCAAACAGAGGTGTGCAATGCGCAGAACAAGGAAAAGGAGAACACCGACGGGAGGGGCGCCCAGCTGTGGATTGAACCTACACAGCACGACCAGCTGAGAGATTCCCGACAGCAGGGCTCTCAGCTGAAGAAGAGGAAAGCAATGGGAAAGGGAGTGATGAGAAAGAAAAACAGCAGCAGGAGGCCCAACAGATAACTAGCCCAGAAGAAGAGGACCAACATCAAGAAGCCATGAAAAAAAGATACCCAACAAACTGAGGCAAGCAGCTCAACAGGAAAGTCAGAAGACACACAGATACAAGGAAGAGAAGTAGAAGACACAAACCCAAGAGCAGACACAGAAGAGGGAGAAGAAGAACACCAAGCTTTGCACAGAGGAATAGAAGGTAAAATGAATGGACAATACATAGATAAAAAATTTTCAAGAACAAATGAAAGCATTAAAAGAATGGTTGACATTAGAATTTAGTGAAATGAAAAGAAAAATGAAAAGTACAGAAGAAAAAGTGAGTAGAATAGAGCTGGTCATAACAGATATAGGGAAAGGATTAGAAAATGTGGAAGAATGTGTAATGGCTGTAGAAATGGAAGTGAATGACTTAAAAAGAAAATTGGAAGAAAGTGACAAAAAAGAGTTGTTCGCTCAGAAGATGGATATAATGGAAAACTATAGTAGGCGAAACAACATAAAGATAGCAGACCTTAAGGAAGATGAAGAAGGCAAAGATATGAAAGAATTTATAAAAGAATGGATCCCAAAATTCCTGGGAATGCCAGAAATGCAGGAAAAAGATCTTAATTTGGATCCAAAGATGGATAAAACTGGACAAAAGACTAGCAAAAAGAACAAAGTAGCCAAATTTATGGTTAAATCAATGCAGGAAATGCAACTTTTGGATATATGGAGGAGGCAACACCCAAAGGAGAAGGAATACTCATATTATTCGAGTAGATATAAAACATACTCAAGGATTGACCTGTTCCTGTTCTCATCCCATATCCAAGGGAGAGTTAGGAAAACGGAATATAAAGCTAGATTGTTATCTGATCGCTCATCCCTGTTAATAGCAATAGAACTGGAGGACATCCCACCAAGAACATATAGATGGAGATTAAACTCCATGCTACTTAAAAGACAGGAATTTAGAGAATTTATTGAGCGTCAAATTAAAATGTACTTTGAAATAAATATGGAATCAGTGAAAGATAAATTTATATTATGGGATGCAATGAGAGCCTTCATTAGAGGGCAGATAATAAGTTATGTAACTAAGATGAAAAAGGACTACAATTGGGAAATAGAACAGCTGGAAAGGGAAAGAGTAAGTACAGAAAAAGAACTAGTAACAAGGGAAGATACAACAAAAAGAAGAGAATTGGCGGACAAAAATAAAATACGAAACATTACAAACGTATAAGGTGGAGAAGAACATTATGAAAATAAAGCAGAAGTATTATGAGCTAGGAGAAAAAATACACAAAATACTAGCCTGGCAGCTTAAAATAGAACAAGCTAAAAGAACGGTATTGGCATCAAGGAAAAAAGGACAAACAAATTACATATAATCCAACAGAGATCAATGAGAACTTCAAGGAATTCTATGAATAATTATACCGAACTGAGAGTGAAGGGAAAGAAGACAAAATAGATGATTTTTTAGTTAAAATTGAACTACCGAAATTTCAAGAAGAGGAGCAAAACAAATTGATAAAACCATTTGAAATAGAGGAAATACAGGATATATTAAAAAAGCTACCGAACAATAAAATGGCTGGAGAGGACGGACTCCCAATAGAATTCTATAAAACATTCAAAGACTTATTAATTCCTCCTCTCCTGGAAGTAGTGAATCAGATAGAAGAAACACAAAACTTGCCAGATTCATGTAAAACAGCAATAATTACAGTTACACAACAGATGGGGAAAGATCCACTAACAGCAGTATCATGTAGACCAATATCTCTACTTAACTCAGATTTATAAGGTAATAGCAAAACTATTAGCAAACAGATTGGCCGACTGTGTACTAAAAATAGTAAAACTAGATCAAACTGGATTTATTAAGAAAAGACGAACAATGGACAATGTCTGTAAGTTCATTAACTTAATCCATGCAGTACAAGGAAATAAGATACAAACAGTGGCTGATGCTTTAGACGCAGAGAAAGCCTTTGAAAGGGTAGAATGGAATTATTTATTCAAAGTATTACAGAGGTTCAACCTACCAGAGAAATACATGAATTGGATAAAGCATTATATAAGGGACCATTGGCGAAGGTGACAGTAAATGGATATATATCGAACCAATTTAAATTAAGCAGGTCAACTAGGCAGGGATGTCCACTATCTCCCTCACTGTTCGCTTTAGCAATAGAACCATTGGCAGAACTACAAGAACAGAAAATAAAATAAGAGGGTTAAAAAAAAAGGAATATAAAATCAGTTTATTTGCAGATTACATCATAGTATACTTAACAGAACCAGAAATTTCAATAAAAGAATTACATAAGAAATTGAAAGAGTATGGAGAAATATAGGGGTACAAGATCAACGCAAATAAATGTGAAGCGATGCCAATGAATAATGCGAATTACACAGAGTTTAGTAAAGAATCACCATTTAAATGGCAAACACAAGCAATCCGATACCTTGGTATTAGATTAGATAATAATTTAGGCCACATATACAAATTAAATTATCAGCCATTAATGAAGAAATTACAAGATGACTTTGAACATTGGAAAGAATTTCCACTAACACTGATAGGAAGGGTAAATTGCATTAAAATTAATATCTTCCCAAGAATACAATACCTATTTCAATCGTTACCAATTCCCTTAACAGAGAAATTCTTCAATGAACTAAAGAGAATAATAAGGAAATTCTTATGGAAAGGGGGGGAAACTGAGGATAGCGCTAGATAAATTAACAGAATAGTACAAACAAGGTGGTTTGCAGCTACCAAACTTTAAAAATTATTATAGAGCAGCACAATTAAGATATCTATCAGATTTTTATCAGACAAGGGAAAAACCAGATTGGACCAAGTTAGAGCTAGATAAAATAGGGGAGAAGGTACCAGAACATATACTTCATAAGTAGGATGAAAAACTGGTGCAATATAAAAGTTCACCAGTACTGCACCATTTACTCAATATATGGAAGAAGATTCACGTAGAAAGGAAAAAAACAAATTACCAACTACCAAAATTAATATTGATGCAAAATCAACTAATCCCTTTCATAATAGATAACCTTTCCTTTAGAGAATGGGAGAGAAAAGGAATTAAAAGAGAAAATTGTTTTTTGGGAAATAAATTATTACCATTTGAACAAATGAAGTACAAATATGAAATAACTCATGGTACAATGTTTGCATGCCACCAACTGAAAATCTACTTAAAGGAAAAATTGGGAAGCAGACTGAGATTTCCAGAAGGAAGCCGCTTTGAATATGTGATTACAGACACAATGATAATTAAAAGATTTATAACAAACATGTACATCAAACTGCAAGAGAATGATGAAATAAGCTATAAACTGAAACAAAAGTGGGAAAAAGATCTAAACATTAAAATGAAATTTGGGAAAAGTTATGCTCCGGAACTATGATACAAAATAATTGGTTACACAAGCAATATATCACGCCCCAAAAGTTAAATAAATGGGACCCAACAGTATCAGACAGATGTTTTCGCTGTAAGAAGGAAATGGGAACAACAATACATGCAATTTGGGCATGTGAGAAAGTGAAAAAGTTTTGGGAAGATCTAAACCAGGTATTAAATAAAATCACAAAAAGCCACATTCCAAAAAATACAGAGATCTTTCTTCTAAGTAATATAAGAAGTCAAGAATTAGGCCTCAAACTGGATGAAGCACAAGAAAGATTTATTATGATAGCTTTAGCTACAGCAAAAAAATGTATAATATCAACTTGGAAATCAGAAGAGAGCCTGAGAGTGCAGCAATGGTACATGGAAATGAATAAATGTATTCCATTGGAAAAAATAACACATAATTTAAAAAATAAAGTCACATTATTTGAATAAATTTGGGAACCGTACATGGAACATAACAGAGAGGGCCAACCACGGACCTCCACCCCCTAAAATGATAGATCGAGAAGACAAAATGACTTGATCCAGTGTGTAAAAGTAGATGACACAATTTTCTTGTTTATTTTCATTGTTTAATGGGTTTATTGTATTGTATATGTTGAACGTTTAATGGGTTTGGAGCGGGGTGGAAAGGAGGGAGGGAAGGGAGGGGGGAAAAAAGGGGAGAAAATGACACTGTATATATGCAAGAGGGAAATGTTTGTGTGTAATTTGATTAATATGGTTCATAGTGTGAAAAATTTAAAAAAATTAATTTATTTTAAAAAGCCTGATTCGCCATTCAATTAAACCATGGCTGATCTGATGATAGGCTCATCTCCACCGACTTGCTTTTTCCCTTAATTCCCCTAGTATGTAAAGATCTATCCAACCTTATCTTAAATATATTTACTGAGGTAACCTCCACTGCTTCAATGGGCAGTGAATTGGATCTATTGACCACCCTCTGGGAAAATCAGTTCCTCCTCATCTCTATCCTAAATCTTGAGGTTATGTTCCCTAGTTCCAGTCACCCCCATTAATATCACTAGAAGGGCCATATTGCTGTCCCTCTCACATACTCCGTAGTTGTCTGATATGATGACATGTCGACTTTGGAGAGAAAAAAATAAGATGTTCCACCTCTGAAATGAATCCTAACTTTGTTTCTATATGAAGTTCTTTTCTCAATTATTTTCAAAATTTGTAAGATTAGTTAATATTTGGTTTTTGATTCCCCCCCCTCCCCCCAGTTCCTTTTTATAATCAGGTAGAGGACTGCTTAGATTTAGCCAGTAGCCTCTGAAGGGAGGGGGTTGACAATTAGTATGTGTGTGTGTTTTATTTAACTTCTAAATGTAATGTAGGTCTCAAGACCACTTTTTATACTACATATGATTAGTTAATACTTTATTATCATGTACCTATGTAACATTTTCTTGATGCAACCAATAAAAAATATTGAGAAGAGGGAATAGAGAAGTACTGACTAGTTTTCATATGAAGCATGGAAAAATCATGGTCCTCAATCCAAGCACACCCACTTCAATCCCCAACAGCATGTCCATCCAAGAGAGCCCAGATGGTACAAAAATCCTTTACATCCTCCTGTAGAAGACCGTCTGCACTGAAGATAAAAGTCAATTAATTCCTGATCAGATTACTGAGAAAGCTCACAGTGACTGTTTTCATTGGTGTATGGCTCACTCTGATGTATTGTGCAAGGAGTCAGAGAGATACAGCATGGAAAAAGAGTCTCTACAGCCCAGTAAATCCATGCAAACCATCAAGCATTTGCTTTTGCATTAAATCCATTTTACACTGATCTCATTATTTTTCTCTCCACATTTCATCAACTCCTCTCCTACCCTCAACCCACCCACAAATTTTAGGGACAATTGACAAGGGCCAACCAACCTACAAACCACATATTGTTGGGATGTGAGACGAAATCAGAGCACAAGGGGGAAAGCTAGGTGGTCACAGGGACACTACACAGAAAACTGCTTCGGACTGAATTGAACATGGCTGTCTGGAGCTATGAAGCAATGGCTCTACCAGCTGTGCCATTTAGTACTGAAGAATGGAATGTATCCCTACCTTGGTGCATTAAGTGGGAAGACAGCTGAACTATTTATTTCCCTTGCTCTTCCTATGCTGGCCCTAAGGAACTCCCATTTTGCAAAGGATATGCCCCTCCTGCTATGTATGTCTCCGATGAAGACTTCCATGTCCCCTTGAGAAAATTTGCACATTTTCTCCCTGTCCTCGGCAGCCTCTCTCTCCTCCACCTCAGCCAGGGTGTGTTTCACTCCTATTTGGCTGTGAGCATTTAAAAACTTATCTCAGATAGGTTTTTTTGCTTCTTTGACTCTAAGAGGTGCATCAGGCAATTTCTGCTGATGGCGAATCTGTCTGCCGTACGGCAGAGAAAGCAAGTTATGCGTAACATTGCATTATTTTTATTACATGCCAGTAAAGGAATCTTGAATCTTGAGACTGGAGTGCACAGCTGTCTGGGATGCATAATAGATCCTGGTCATAACAGCAATGTTACAGGCCTGAAACATGAAGCAATAAAAAAAAGCAGAACTTGCTTCCTTCAGGAAGTACTCAAGCCCTGCAACAGAGCATGCTTCCAAATCCAAACCTGCTTAACAATATTTCAAAAATCTCTTTGGCTAATTTCACGATTTTTTTTGCTGGCGATTCAATTTATACATTACCACATAACACAATGATCGTTTTGAATACCAGAACAGGGCAAGTCCAATTTCCGGGCGAAATAAGTGGAGAAAATAGTGAATATTGCACAGTGGAAAGATAAATTTGTTCTTGTTTGGGTACGCCAAGGGGAAAGGAAGTATTAAGATGTATGTTAATTACGGGTTAGATCTTAATGCAGCTGTACTAACACAGAAAGGGTACCATTTGCTTGAAACATTTATAATTAGTAGGCAAAGTGTGTTTGATTACAGGTGGATAATCAATCATTTCAAAGAAATATTGTTTTTTCTGCTCTTTTTCTGTTTGATTTTCCAGAGTAAATTTTTGACCTAATTAATTGGAGAGATCCTGATACATATAAATGAAATCTTTATTCCTTTTGGAAACTGCTTCATAGCATCCAACTGTCTCAAGCACGGTCAAATGTATTAATGCCTTTCTATACATGTGCTAATATTTCTTAAATGCTACTTGCAAAGGACAGTCATGTCTTCTTTATCATTGCGCAGCCTGTCTGAGCGGGAACAATAATTTGCAATAAATTGTGCGAGGATTTGTCCTGTGAATTTGCCAAGTTGATTTCACATCGTGCATTTGTAGCCATCCGAACCAGCGAAAATCTTCAAATTTTGGTTGAGTTAGTCTACTCATAAAATAAGCTGAGTGGATCTAACCTTGGAGTACAGTGAAGCCGAACACCATAGACCCGCAAAACGCTACAACTCAGAAACAGCCTCTTTGGCATATATATTCATGGTTGGTGTGGTGGTTGGCACAACGCTATTACAGCACCAATGATTGGGATGGGGTTTGAATCTCGTGGTGTCTGTAAGGAGCTTGAACATTCTCCTTGTGTCTGCATGGGTTTCCCCCAGGGCTCCGATTTCCTCCCACCATTCGAAATGAACTGGGGGTATAGGGCAATCGGGTGTAATTGGGCGGCACGGATTTGTGGGCCGAAAGGGCCTGTTATCATGCTGTAGGCTTAAATATTCCATGTCAAATGATTTTTCCACTATTCCCATTGTCCTTCACCCAGTCTATAGCACTCCCATCAATCTCCTCTTAAATGTTAAAATCAAAGCCCTATCCACCACTTCCATTTAAACATTTTACCTTTCACTTTAAATCCATACCTTTAATTCTTGTCTCACCCTATCTCAGTAGAAAAAGCCTGCTTGAATTTATCCTATCTCTACCCTTCATAAATTTGCATGCCACTTTCAAAATTCTGAACAAAATGGATATATGCTTAAAACTAAGACTATCCAACAGTATGTTATATTGATTCCTCTAAGGCAACTCTGTTCGTAATATGTAGGCTCATGAAATTGACATAATAATTGAAGGAATAATTAGGGTGTTGGATGAAATAATATTTCCACTTCCTTTGCTCTGTGTCCAACTCAATACCACTTAGCTTATCATGAAGTAGTAATTGAGGATAAACTGGGAATGCCATTATGGTCCAGTTGACAGAGGCACAATGAGCAATGTCAGGTAGAATCTCATCGGAATGCAAAGAGAAGCTTGCCGGTTTAACTACAATGGTGCCTCACCCCATTTGCTAGTCTCAATCGCCCTTTTTACCTTTCATCCACTATAAATGGTTTAGGATTAGGATGGAGGGATGTCTTTTGCATCTTAGAGATCAGTGCACGAGTCTTGGATTTGGCTTCTGCTGTTAAACCAGAATTAATCCTTTAATCTGCCAATTGTAACACTGAGCCAACATTTTAGCATATGATCTGAAACCAATTAAAGATATTTTTGATGTTTTCTTATGTTCTTTGAGATAAGCATGACGTTACTACAAAGTCGACGACCTCTGCTTGAATCTGACGCTAGCTGTAAGGAGTTCTCAGTATGTCTGCGTGGGTTTCCTCCCAGTGCTCCAGTTTCTTCCCACCCTCCAAAAACTTAGGGGGTTTGTATGTATCTGGACGGAATGGGCTCGTGGGCCGGAAAGGCCTGTTTCTGTGCTGAATGTATAAAATTTTGAAAATAGGAAGCTCTTTATTAGGGAAGATAAACTTGTGCATTTCAGAATTAAAGTTTGGACTGGGTCTGAATATCAACAACAAATAAGTATTTAGAAAGAACCTTTAAGGTAATAAATTGGAAATGATTGCACAGGAATGTTGGTTGGGAAAAATGTGAAATTGAGCCACATTAAGTCACTCACTATTTCTCGTTAGATATGGATTAGCTGTGGAATAGACAAAACATAAGGTCATTGAATCTCCTGTTGAAACAGCTCAGAACCTATTGTGCAAAAGAAACCTTAAGTGGGATGTAAAGGCACAATGACTTCTTGCTGTCATTTATTCTTTCTCCATTTTTAATTTACGCCTCCTTGTTTACCTTGTTGCCCGTGATTTCTCCTTGATGGTTTATCATTACCTAATCCCTGACCCACTGGAGCACTTTCATTAGTTGGTGGCTTTACTTACACTTTGAAGAGAAGGCAAAATGGGGGAAAGTTAGAATATGGATCTTCATTAGGCCCTTTCAAATTGCCTTGTAAAATGGGGTTAACCAGGCAATTTACTAGGTTGAAGACCCAGGTACGGGGCATATTCGAAAGGGCCAACCAGGCAAGCCCGGTCAAAATCTACCCGGGTCCCAAAATCTACCTACCTTGGTGGTGGTCAGGGAACCCAGTAAAACTTACCCGGGTGCTCGCCTCTGCCTATTTGAAAGGGGAAATCGCTCACCCGGTTACCCTGGAACTTGAAACAGAAAGGGAACAGAAAGAACACAGGGAACAGGAGATTCCCTGTGACTGCGTGACACGTCACTCACCACACCATTGTCGGGGAGGGATTCCCCTTAAATCGCCGGGTTCGTTGGTTAGGCTGCTATTTGAAAGGTGCAGGAGGCCCACACAGCCTAGTAATCACACCCAGGTCCCAGCAGTGCTACACAGGTGCTGCAATTTGAAAGCACCTTTTCACTAAATTCCTCTATATGCAGAGGCCAAATCCAGTATATTTAATTTGAAACAAAGTGGATTGACAGAGTTTTGATAATCCCCACTAAATTGATGTACAATTCATAATATTTGCCTTCTTGGTTCCTCTTTTCTAATGTCCAGGAATGGTCGGTATGAAGCTTCAGCTATTCTCACATATTTTACAGTCTCTTCTTTGGCTGTTTGTTCTTTTCACTAATTGTGTATTCTATTCACCTATCTAGAGCGTAAACAGCCGCTGCCATCGGCTGCTCTGCACCCACTGCAATCAGATTGCAACCATCGTACTCGCCACAGCACACTGCACATGTGCGAGCTCCACAAGGATGCATTAGTTGAATTGAGTACTAGCAGGGAGCAGACACTATGTTAGGGGCTCTCTCTCTTTCTTTGATTGTGCACAGTATAGATGCCTGTCGACTCGTCTAATTATTCAGCTCACAATAACAAATAGAGAATTGATCAATAAACCCCAACTCCTTTTTATTGAAAAAAATCTGATTGCTCTCCCCCCCCCCCCCATTGAAACCTTATAATAATATTTTTTGTTCCACTATTCAATCAGACGCGACTTCAGGGCTCATCTTCCACTGACAAAAGGAGAGACTGGTTCCACAAAGGAGATGTCTTCTTCAGCATCCCTCGTGGGGCAAGGAACAGAAACGGGCACTTTTCTCAAGGAAGCTTTTCACTTCCCACACACACTCACCACTTTCCCAAACATTTCTAGTCAATCGTGCAATAAAATGGTATTCTTACGGGGGCACACTGTGATAAGAAAATTCAGTTTTTTTCAAGTATTGAAGTACCCAAAGGAAAATGTTGGTGGAAGAACGTTTATTGTTAAGTGTTCCAGCACCAAAGAGAACAAAATTGAAATAACTTTTGTAACTCTATCCAGCAGAAGAATTTCAGCTTCCTAAGCAAAATACTTAATTTCTGAAGCAATAAGTATTTATGCTGACATACTGAGGCACACCAAAACTACACAGAGAGGAAGGTTCAGCAATTCGATGGTCTGTCACAAGTCCTGACGGAGAGTCGGTGACCTGAAACGTTGATGTTGTTTCTCGCTGCAGACACTGCCTGACTCGTTGAATGTAATCAGCATTTTCTACATTTTTATTTTAATTGGCTGACTTCATTCTTAAGATTGCTTCATGAGGAATACCATTGCAGGTTAACAAACTTTTCTAAAGCGTTAAGCCTCTACCTTGAGACTAGGAACCACAGCTTGGAATCCAGCCAGCAGTGCCTCATTATGTCGAAAGAGAGGCACATGTGTGTTTAAATAAATGTACGCACAGATTTCCCCTCACAGTTGTTAAACTTTAAATATGTAGTGATTTTAAACAGTACCATAACTGTTGAATCTCTCAAATTACATAATATAATTTATATAACTCACACATATACAGAGACTTTAACATAGCAAAATACCACAAGGTTCACCACAGGAGTATTATTAAATAAAATTAGTCTCCAAGTCATGGAAGGGTATATTGGGATCAGAGGTATACCAAGGAGCTTCTTAAGGGGGAAAGATGGAGAGACGGACAGAATTAGTGAGAGAGTTCCATAATTTGGAATCTAGGCATTTAATAGCAAGCCCACCAATTAGGCACTCATAAGATAGTTGGGTATGGTCCCTGACAGATCATTTTGTGTTTTGGTGACAAAGTACACAAAGGTCAAGGTAGAATAATTTGCAGGACTATGAGGAAAGAGCAGAAAAATGAAATGATTGGAACATTCCGCAGGATCTGGCACAGATTTGATGGACGGAATGGCTTCCTATTGATCCATTATTTTTCCATAGTTCAAGAAGTGATCTTGAGGTGTGTCACTGCATTAAAAGTGCTAGATAAATAAAAGTAGCTATTATTGCTTTTATTACAATTTCTACCTTGTGGAAAAATACTCTATTTGGAGCTGAATGTTTTTTTTTGCCTTGTTATTGTTTCCACATGCAATTTTTTTTTCAGAACACCTTTCTTTCAAGTCATATATAGCATGTGCAACAATCTTTCTCGAATGAAATAATCTTTCTTACGGCTGCACATTTTCATCTGCTTTTTTTTGGCCTCTGGCCAGAATGGCAGAAAGTACATTTTGATTACTGTTGCCCAGATATTCTTCTCCCGAAACAAACAATGCTCATTTTACTTTATTCCTCAGAATTAGCTTTCTTCCTCATACAGACAGAAACAAAATAAAACCCCTATTCACATATTAGGAATCATTCAACCTGTTAGCATTGACTTTTTTTTCTAGTCTACATTGCGGTCGACTGAAGTGTGGATATTATTCATATATTTTATTGAAATTTCCCACTGATTTTGTGTTTCCTGTTTCAATGAGGCTTTATAGCAAAAAGCAGAAACTGAGCAGCATTTTTTTTTCTTCTCCTTTATATCTCAAAATAGATTTACCTTTGAATCCTCCTATAAGCCATGTAAAACTATGATATTATTCTTAACTTATGCTAGAGCCATGTACTACCACTGCCATTCCACCTCTTCCACTTCAGAATACATGTATTCCCCACTTTACAAAACTAGAGTACCTATGAAACCTTTCGTAAGCCAAAACGGCATAATCCGAAGACCCATTCACTACTATTGAAGGCTATTTTCATAAAAGTGAAAATCCTTTCGTAAAAGTGAGATTGAGTTTCTTCGTAAAAGTGAATTTTAGTAGAGTGTTCAAAAAATGGGGTGTACCTATACACGGTACCCAGGAGCATTTAACGCCCACAACTGCCTGTCTTGGAGTTGGTTTCTGCTATAGCCATTGTATCATAAGATGGTTAATATGAGCCTGCACCTCATCGATCTCAGGAAAAGCACATCCAGTATTAACATCCATGTGATCCAGCGCTACACTAGCTGACTTTGCTATTTTCCATCATTCCACTACTACTCATTCCACGTGAATAATGACATTTTTTGCCCCTCTTTGTTTTTCTCTGCACAGTCTCTCTCAGTTACTGTGACCAGACATGAAAAGAAAGGCAAGGATGCAATCAGGTAGTCTTCAGCCCCTTTTCCACTGGCACCTTGTCCCAGGAATTGATGGCCAATTTACTGGTAAAGGATCCAGTGAGAAAGCTAATCCCTGGCATCAGCTGATGCTGGTGTGCTGATTAACCCAGTGAGAAAAAGACAAATGACATCCCAGGTCATCCTGGTTGAAGGTAGACTCTCCTATTCCCAGGGATGACTTGTGGTCAATGTGAAAAGAGGTAGTATCCCGGTTAAAAATGGCCCAGTGGGAACAGCAAAAACAGCCTTTTTTTTAACCAGGACACTGAACAGCCAATTAACTGGGATGCCAGTGAAAAAAGGGCTTTATATTCACTCTTCAACTATATCAGGTACAAGGCCGAGGGAGAAATCAAGGTTTTATAGGGAGTGATTTGAGGGTGAAGGTGTAAACAGGCAGCAAATGTGTATTAAGCTAATTTGATTCACCTGTCTAAAACATTGGTTGAAGGCTGCAGCTATTGGAGCTAATTGGCAATTGCTGGGAGTTAAATGGGCCTGGAGCTGTTAACTGGAAACTTGCACATTGGCTGATTTGAAGTAATTTACACAAGTGGCATATGAGAAACATGCACACATTTCAATCTCTCTTCCACCCCCTCTCTCCCCACCACCCACTCTCTCTCTTCTCCCACCCAGTGTCTCTACCCCTCCTATCCCTTTGAAGGGGTGAGGTGCAGTGACTGATGGATGACAGATTAAATTAAGATGACTCAGGGAGAAGATTCAAACATTCTGAGGATGCAGTATTGGTGGAGTAGTGTCAGAGGAGGAGCTAAAAGGAAGGCTGCGGGAAGAAGTGATGTGGCATTGAGACAAGAGATCACAGACGATGTCTGCTGTCCACAGAATGTGGCTCCTACATTGTACTAAATTTAATTTGTCACAAATAACCCATATGAGTACAATCAGTACAATATTATTTGCTACCCACATACCCACTATTTACATACTCGACGCTAATATACCTATCACAAACAGTATACAGATCTCTACAGCAAGTTTTGTATGTGTAGATGTGTTCATATGCACACTTTATCCATTCCTTTTCTGAAACTCTATGAGTGTACCCATTTATGAACATCACTCCTCCAATAAATAAGTCATTGAATGCTACAGTGTGTTGAGGAGACACAAAGGATAACACTTCATTGGGATGAGGATGGGTCCAATACCAATGCCACAATGTTTCAGGTCAAAGCTGTGGATGCTGAATGATTTGTCATTAATTTGAAGCAGTGGTCGGTGCAACTTTGCCTGGATATATATCTTCCTTGCATTCCTCCTTGAAATCCAGCATTGCAACCATAGTGTGTCTCTTTGTGACCATTAAAAGATCTCAAGTATAAAAAAAAGCGAAGTCCTCAAGGAATTTGAAAAATAAGAGATGATGAAGACTTGGAAAGTTCCCTTAGATCAGTGGTTCTCAACCTTTTTCTTTCCACTCACATACCACTTTAAGTATTCCCTATGCCATCGGTGCTCTGTGATTAGTAAGGGATTGCTTAAGGTGGTACGTGGGTGGGAAGGAAAACGTTGAGAACCACTGCCTTAGATACATTGCAAGTCCTCATCACATACTGTGTAGTCATACCAGTGATTCTCAACCCTTTTCTTTCCACTCACATACCACTTTAAGTAATTGCTATGCCCTCGGTGCTCTGTGATTAGTAAGGGATTGGTTAAGGTGAGATGTGAGTGGGAAGGGAAGGCTGAGAATCACTGCTCTAGACCCAAATGTTACTGAAATATTTTGCTTCAGAAAAATTGTCATTGGCCCAATTCCTTTGGAGTTGTGAAACCATGCACATAATGAGTCAATTAGGCACGATTAAAATAGTGGTTTCCAACCTTTTTCTTTGCACCTACATACCACCTTAAGCAATCTCTTTACTAATCAAAGAGCACCGATGGCAGAGGTAATACTTAAGGTGGTATGGAAAGAAAAAGGTTGAGAACCACTGGTGTAGTCAGTCATGTTTTAATTTCACCATTCTCTAATGAATGCTAGAAAGACATTATTTTGGCAATCAAAGCCTAGTGTTCTGATATCAGATGGGACTTATGGCTGAGAGACAATCCCGGTGTGTGGCTGAAGATCCCATCTTAACTACCTCAAGGTCTTTTTTGCTACCCGTGTATTGTGGGAAATTATTACATAAATGCCAACCCTGGATGAGCCAGAATGGTAAAAGATAAACTTCCACTTCAGAAGAATGAGCTCATTGACTAAGGTACCTCCCCCATTAGTGGGTTGGGGTGCTGCATTATTGGAGGCCCTATCTTTCTGATAGCATAAAAAAATGGCGGCAGTGCCAGAGCTGCACTAACACCAGTGCTGCCTCTGGTGCGGACCCATAGGGAGCAAAGAGCAGAGATACAGGGTCCAACAGCCCAGACAACTGCTGTCAGCTCTGCACAGGCTTTGAATCGCCAGTTTTAAAAAAACAGCCCATGGTCGTGTAATGCGCGTCGAAAGAACCAAAGACTTGTTGATCCAAACCAAGGCTTTTATTAACTAAAAGACTGGAGCATATCACAAGTAGGTCAACCAGTCCAGAATGACCTGGTCTGGCTTGAAGCAATCCTTTAAAACCTGCCAGTAGGTGTGGCTACACTCTCAGCCGATCACAGTCATCCTACATGACCATATACATATGTACATATACACATTGGTGACAGAATCTGTACTATCACAGGTCGGCAGCAGCCATGAGGGGTTGCAGACTCCAGGGGAGCGGAGGACTGGCACCGGGCACCAGAAAACGGGAAGACCATCCCCTATCTGAGAAGGAGAGGAGACAACCCACGGGATGGTAACCATGGTGGCGGACCAGTGAGGCACTTTGCAGCTGAAAAAACCACGCATGATGCAGGTAGCTGGCGACTCGAGGTGAGGAACCCACGGAGGCTGTGGGCTGCTGGAGACTGTTGTCGGGAGACTCGTACCGGGCTGAGGATTGCTGGAGACTGGCTTGAAACTGGCAGAAGGGATATCAGGTATCGGAACTGGGATGCGTGGTGGTGCTGATGGGTTCCTGACACTGTCGGAGGTTCGGATCTGGAGCTCAGGTTGCAAAGATTTGGACTGGACTCTGTGAGGCTGCAGAAACACTGGAAGTGAATCTACAGACACTCGGTGACTCTAGGGTGCTTCTCTTTCTCTGACTGTAAGAGGTGCTTCACCCAATTTCTGCCAATGGAGAATCTGTCTACCTTACAGCAGGCAAAAGCAATTTCATGTAATTTGATACTGTTTTATTACAATGACCATAAAATGAATCTTGAAACTTGATTAACTCTCTGCTTTCCCTAGTAAAACGGCCAGATGAAGAACACAAGGCTTTGTTTAAATGCCTTCGCAGACATTTGATTATCAGTCAATGTGACCAGTATTGCACTAGCCACAAAAGTTTATTGCTGAGTTCATGTCAACAGTTGCCACCCTTTGGCTGCAAAGTGCTTTGGAACGTATGAAGATGGTAAATAGAGCTCTAACATTACAAGTCTGTCTTTTTGTCAACACACCACAGGTAGACAAACAGATAAAATCAAGTAGCGGAAGAAAGAAGATTATCCAGCAAGACTACTCCCCCAACCCCCTCCATAGTGACTGGAGGACCATGAAGAAGATTTGCTCACTCCAACCCCACCCCACTCCTATAGGTTCAGTAATCACATGGACAGCCCAACAAACTACAGCTTGCCCTGCCTGACATCCTTCCAGAAATCAGGCATGGTGCAGTTGGTAATAATCAACCATCAAAATGTGGTTCATCCACTGTTGAGATTTTGGCACAAAAAAAAACTTGTCAATCTTTCCAACACAGTACTAGGGAATTCTACGTTCTCAGTTGACACAATAAAAACCAAGATCTATCACTTACTCAGACAATAATTCAAGATTCTATGACACCATTTAGAAACACAAGTAGGAGTTTAACTCCCCTGCCCCAGTCTATATTTATCTTTCAACCAACGCTACAAAATAAAACTTCTGCTTATTATCACACAGTCATTACTGGGAGCTTGCTAAGTGTGAATTGGCTGCCATCTATCCTTCATGATAATACGGGTTTACTTACTAGTAATTCATTGGTTAGAGGGAGCTCCAGGATTCTTGAAAGATATTTCTTTTTCTTAATCATGGGCCATTTTTAGAAATCACCTCAGAATCAGAATCAGGATTTATTGTCGTGAACAAGTCATGAAATTCATTGTTTTACAGCAGCATCATGGGGAAAACATTCATATTATAACCATCTTACAACATTACTATAAAATTTTTTTCTTTGGCTTGGCTTCGCGGACGAAGATTTATGGAGGGGTAAATGTGCACGTCAGCTGCAGGCTCGTTTGTGGCTGACAAGTCCGATGCGGGACAGGCAGACACGGTTGCTGCGGTTGCAGGAGAAAATTTGTTGGTTGGGGTTGGGTTTTTCCTCCTTTGTCTTTTGTCAGTGAGGTGGGCTCTGCGGTCTTCTTCAAAGGAGGTTGCTGCCCGCCGAACTGTGAGGCGCCAAGATGCACAGTTTGAGGTGATATCAGCCCACTGGCGGTGGTCAATGTGGCAGGCACCAAGAGATTTCTTTAGGCAGTCCTTGTACCTCTTCTTTGGTACACCTCTGTCACAGTGGCCAGTGGAGAGCTCGCCATATAACACGATCTTGGGAAGGTGATGGTCCTCCATTCTGGAGACGTGACCCACCCAGCACATAATAATAGTGCATGAAAAGTAAGGCAGTGTCTTTGGTTCATCGATCATTCAGGAATCTGATGGCATTGGGGAAGAAGCTGTCCTTGTGCCATTGAGTGCTTGTCTTGAGGCTCCTGTACCTTTTTCCAATGGGAGCAGAGTGAAGAGGGCATGGCCTGGGTGGTGGGGGTCTTTGAGGATAGAGGCTGCTTTTTAAAGACATCGTCTCATGTAGATAGATGTCGTCAATGGAGTGAAGTTTGGTGCCTGTGATATCACAGGCCGAGTTAACAACCCTCTGGAGTTATCCTTGTCCTGAGAGTTGGGGCCTTTGCACCACAGCTCTGTAGAAATTTGCCAGGGTTTCTGGCATCGTATCAAACCTCACGGAAGCAGTGTTGCTGGAGCTCATCAGAGTGCTGATCCTGCACCTCATTGGGCTGCTTCGGGACCGCTACGGAAACAGTCCAGCACGTTGCAAAGGCAAGCGCTCCCCCCCCCCCCCCCACCCCCCCCCCCCCCCCACCATTGTCAAGACTTGACAATCCTCCTTGTCGCTATTTGGATGAATTCTGGCACCTAAACATTTACCACCGAACTATTCCAAACTCCTGAGGAAATAGAGGTGCTGACATGTTTTCTTCATGCCCTTAAACTTGAAGTAAGGCATAATGCTAGACAGGCACAAGTGATTGATTTTTTTTTTAAACCTCTCAACCTAACAATTATAACCATGTTGTTAACAATCACAGTTGTGTTCTTCATCTTGATTCTCTTGACCTGAAAACTTGCGTGGATTTGCCACTGAACCTGGGTGCTCGCATGCTTGATTCAGGTGCTGCGAGGTTGAAAACGCTGACCAATTCCACCATCCACCCTCCTGACGCCTGAGTTTCAAAACCTTCTCCCTGAAATCGATCCTCTGCTTGCTCGTGCAACAGCTACACTAAGTTCATTCTGACCTCCACTGCATTCAAAGAGTTGTTGCTAAATGTCAAAGGGTATTTTTAAAAAAAACGTGATTCAAGCATTCTGGAAAATCCTGATGACCGTAGTTTTAATTAAGTTGCAATACTCTCCGTGAAGTTAGATTTCCTTTAGTTTTTCTGCCCAGTGTTTTGAGTGCATGCCGCAGCCTTCTTTAGGATGACAGCATCCAAAGCTGCAGTCAGGTTTCAGGGTTTAAATGGATAATTTTCTCCCTTTGCTTACCACTGTCACCCGGATACTACAAAGGAGACAAGGTGGTGGTGGGGGGGGGGGGGGGTGGGGAACACAGAACACATAGGACCAGTGACCATGGGGTAAGCATACCCCACCCCTGCACTCTCCTCACCTCCAACTCCCACTCTTCTTGTGGTATGTGGCTGGTAGCTGAGTCAGCAGTTCACATTACACAGACCACTGGGCACTGCAGCCCTGAGACTCTTATTTATCATTTCCTGCAAGATAGGTTCTTGGCTTCCCTCCTCTTAAAACAGAATTTCAAAAACAATGCAGCATTCCAGCCGATTCCGAATACCAGGACATGTATCCTTTCCTGCTTTTTGGCTATTCTTCAGTATGGAGCATTAAAAGCTTTCAATCTTGTTTTTAAAGCTGCAAGTCTCACTCCTGACAGGCAACAATTATATTTTAAGGAATCACAACCATAAATTCAAACTCTGTGTTAATATATATTCTGGGCAATTTACAGTGTTTCTCCCATCCCCCAGTCCAACTGAGAAGCAGGGGAAGAATCCCATTTTTCTGTGCTCCTCAAGTCATGGAAAGGGCATTGGCAGGTTGTTGTAGTTAATCTGAGCTATTCATGAAATACTTGTGAAGTGTAATCAATATTGGAAAATCAGTGCGGGGTAATGAACTGACAATCTTTCATCACTGGTTGAGGATTCAGTGTGGAATCTGTACAATCTCTTTTCTTTGAAGAGTGCCATAAAAGATGAGAAAATCTGTACATCTATGGACATTTGGCCAATACATGACAGAACTTCCATTAAGTGAAAAACACAGAAATTGCCGATGCTGGAATCTGAAGTAAACAATGAGGAGTTGGAAGAACTGAGCAGGTCAGGCAGCATCCATGGCTAGAAATGATTGCTTCAAGTCAGGACAATTTAATTCTGGGGCAGGTCATGTCCAACACACCGGAATGACTTTTTAAACCATCACTGCCTCCCAGTTATACCCAGGTGACCAACTAACGTTCCAACCCCATACATCTTTGGAAGTGGGAGGAAACAGGAGCACCTGGAGGAAACCCAGTGGAGTGAGGGGACCGTGCTGGATTTGAACCCATGTCTCTGCTGGTGTGATCTTATTGCACTACCTGCTACACTTTGAGCAGGTGACAAAGGAGATGGTGGGGGGGGGGGGGGGGTGGTCCTGGGCAGTGGATGCTGACTTTTACAAGGCTTTAAAAAGATCTTTCTTGTCTGATCGTCAGAAGGTACAGACACACGATGTCCAAGGTGAACTATCAATTTGGATATGGAATCGGCTGGCCCATGGAAGAGAAGAGGGCTGGCTTATGGAAGAGAGGAGGTAGTGGAGAAGGGTGGTATTCTGGTCAGCGGTTTGAGAATAGGTTGAGATTGCCTTAGCCCCAAGGCCTCTAGTCATTCACTTATGTGATAAAATTGCTTGTGCAGCCAATGGCAACTATCTGGAGGGAACCAGCTACCAGATGGTTCAATGAGCCTTTTGCCCTGATACCTACATTAATGATTAATTTGCGTGTCAGGATCACAGTGAGCTTCCACCAGAGCTTGCACTTGCCCTGGAATCGTTCACCATCTTGTTCCATAAGGAATGGTGTTGCGACCCCTGTTGTTTTGTGGCATGATGGATGTCAAAGTAAGTGGGCAGATGAGTAAGTTTGCTGATGACATAATGATTGGTGGAGCTGTGGACAGCATAGAGGACTATCAAAGAATATTTAATAAAAATACATAGATCAATTACAGATATGGGCAGAGAAATGGAAGATAGGGGTTTAATTTGAACTTTGGGAAGTCAAATGCAAAGGGAATATATACAGGAATCGTAATAATGTTGTGCAGAGTGATCTGGGGTGTTGTTGAAAGTGACTACAGAAAGAGATAAGGTGATAAAGTGTATGTATTGCTTGCCTTCATGGGTGGGGAATTGAGTATAAAAGTCAGGAAGTCACATTGCTACTATATCAGACTTTGTTTGGGCCGTACCTGGACATCGTGTGCAGATTATGTGGATGTTCATCTTCATGATTGCCCTTCCAGATCCTCCATGTGACTGACACACAGGCATGCATGGAGTGCACAGTGGCATCTAACAGAGTGCCACATGTGAGGATGCTCGAGAGACTGCAGATACTGGAATCTGGAGCAAATAACCCGCTGGAGGAACTTAGCAGGTCGAGAAGGAACAGACACATGAGGATGAAAAGAGTGGTCAATGTTTCAGGCAAGAACACTTCATCAGGAGTCCATTATTGATCCAAGATGTCCATCCATGAACTACGCTGCCCACCTCTACATGGATGAGTGATCCACTGAGCTAAATTTACTAAGGCAGACAAATGAACCTTGGTTGTTAAGAGGACAGAGAAGAACAGATGCTTCTAGGTTACTGTGCTGGGCTGTTCAAATCAAATCATATTTCTGCCACATTTTTCCCCCAAGGTCTGTAGCTTTACAGACATAAGACAAAGTAAGTTACAGAATCTCACACTGTGGAGCAGCATGTTCAATGTGATGACAAATCATGGGACCTGGGTGTACATATGCACAGCTTTGGGGGGGGGGGGGGGGGGGGGAAGAGAGAGAAATGCATGCATAATTTGGGAATGGGAGGTGTTGGGTTGGTGATGCAGGGGAATTCATTGCAAGAATGAAAGTGTATTGAAAGTAGAGTTTGACGAGCAGTTGGGTCTGTGTCAGAAAAGTGGGTATGAGAAAGAGGTCCAGAACATTGTAGGACCATCCTTCACAAGCCCACTCAACTGCCTTAAGGAATGTGAGTGTATGCCTGCCCACTGCTATGCAAGAGAGAGAGAGAGACAGACAGACAGAGAGAGAGAGAGAGAGAGAGAGAGAAAGGACAGACTGAGAAAGAAAGCAAATCTTCAGCAGCAGTGGTAGGGTGTAATTATACTGCACTAAGTAAAATAATTGAATGAACTAAGAAAATAGTGAAACCACTTCTGAGTACTATATATTTTGGATGTTTTGTTCCAAGATTTTTCCATTTCAAAATTTACTCTTTCTATCAGTTCATAATTCAATTTCTCAAGTGTGGGAAACTATCCTTGAAGGTTTGAACACTGGTTAGGAGTTGGAGCTCAAGAAATATTGACGAGGGATGGCTAATCTTCTAGATTCCATGCATGAGTTCAGATGCACGTACAGGTATTCGCTGCTTAACATCTGTTCGGGCAACATCTGACCGCATGTACATCCGTGGTCCCATAATTATTCAGTTACCGCAAGCAAGTCTGCAGCAATTTAGAAAAAGCCATCGCTAGCTGTAGGAGCCAAAGGTGTGTTGTTTTTGTTGCTGGTTTGGCTGCAGGCGTCAGCCAAGTCCTGGCATCCGGAGGCTGTGTACGCGCTTATTCACTTCAGTTGTTGGTGCATGGGCGGGGGTTTCGCAGACGGTTGGGGAGTGGTTAGCCAGCATTGACTGGTATGGTGGGTCAGAGGTTGGGAGCTGAGTAGGGCTCTGATATTGTTGACTGTTTCCTCGTTACTATGGACATTACCACAGCATTATCACGTTTCGTAGAACCATGTCACGTTACGAGTCCTTTTGTGTTAATTAATAAACAGTTTAAAACGTATCTGGACTCTGATATGAATTTGTTCTAACACGTCACAGTTAAGTGCGTACTTAGACTCTGAGTGGCCTTTATATGGATGGTAGTCACTACGCCGTTGGATAATCATGTTGAGGAACTTTGGGGGACATCCGATGCGCTCTAGTATTTGCCAAAGCCCTTTCCTGCTCACGGTGTCGAAGGCTTTGGTGAGGTCAACAAAGGTGATGTAGAGTCCTTTGTTTTGTTCTCTGCACTTTTCTTGGAGCTGTCTGAGGGCAAAGACCATGTCAGTAGTTCCTCTGTTTGCGCGAAAGCCGCACTGTGATTCTGGGAGAATATTCTCGGCGACACTAGGTATTATTCTATTTAGTAGAATCCTAGCGAAGATTTTGCCTGCAATGGAGAGCAACGTGATTCCCCTGTAGTTTGAGCAGTCTGATTTCTCGCCTTTGTTTTTGTACAGGGTGATGATGGTGGCATCACGAAGATCCTGAGGCAGTTTTCCTTGGTCCCAACAAAGCTTGAAAAACTCATGCAGTTTGGCATGCAGAGTTTTGCCGCCAGCCTTCCAGACCTCTGGGGGGATTCCATCCATACCTGCTGCTTTGCCACTTTTCAGTTGTTCGATTGCCTTACATGTCTCATCCAGGATGAGGACCTCATCCAGCTCTAGCCTTAGGGGCTGTTGAGGGAGCTGGAGCAGGGTGGAATCTTGGACTGAGCGGTTGGCACTGAAAAGAGATTGGAAGTGTTCTGACCATCAGTTGAGGATGGAGATCTTGTCGCTGAGGAGGACTTTGCCGTCTGAGCTGCGCAGCGGGCTTTGGACTTGGGGTGAGGGGCCGTACACAGCCTTTAGAGCCTCGTAGAAACCCCTGAAGTCACCAATGTCCGCGCTGAGCTGGGTTCGTTTGGAGAGGCTAGTCCACCACTCATTTTGGATCTCCCGGAGTTTGCGCTGAAGATGGCTGCATGCGCGTCGGAAGGCTTGTTTCTTCTCTGGACAGGACGGCTTTGTAAGGTGAGCCTGGTGGGCAGCTCGCTTCTTTGCCAGCAGCTCCTGGATTTCCTGCCTGTTTTCGTCAAACCAGTCCTTGTTTTTCCTGGAGGAGAAGCCCAGTACCTCTTCAGTGGATTGCAGTATGGTAGTCTTCAGCTGATCCCAGAGGGTTTCAGGGGACGGGTCCATGAGGCGGGTTGCATCCTCGAGCTTTGCTTTGAGGTTTGCCTGGAAGTTTCCTCTTGCTTCGTCTGACTGCAGGTTTCCAACATTGAACCTCTTTCTGGGGGCTTTACTGTTCCTGGGCTTTGGCTGAAGTGAAGGTTGAGCTTGCAGCGAACCAGCCGGTGGTCAGTGTGGCATTCCGCGCTAGGCATGACCCTGGTGTGGAGCACATCTCAACATGATTATCCAACTGCACGAAAACCAACAAGGTCGGGTCAGATACAGCAATGAGCTCTCTGAACCCTTCTCCATTAACAATGGCGTGAAGCAAGGCTGTGTTCTCGCACCAACCCTCTTTTCAATCTTCTTCAGCATGATGCTGAACCAAGCCATGAAAGACCCCAACAATGAAGACGCTGTTTACATCCGGTACTGCACGGATGGCAGTCTCTTCAATCTGAGGCGCCTGCAAGCTCACACCAAGACACAAGAACAACTTGTCCGTGAACTACTCTTTGCAGTCGATGCCGCTTTAGTTGCCCATTCAGAGCCAGCTCTTCAGCGCTTGACATCCTGTTTTGCGGAAACTGCCAAAATATTTGGCCTGGAAGTCAGCCTGAAGAAAACTGAGTTCCTCCATCAGCCAGCTCCCCACCATGACTACCAGCCCCCCCCACATCTCCATCGGACACACAAAACTCAAATCGGTCAACCAGTTTACCTATCTCGGCTGCACCATTTCATCAGATGCAAGGATCGACAATGAGATAGACAACAGACTCGCCAAGGCAAATAGCGCCTTTGGAAGACTACACAAAAGAGTCTGGAAAAACAACCAACTGAAAAACCTCACAAAGATAAGCGTATACAGAGCCGTTGTCATACCCACTCTCCTGTTCGGCTCCGAATCATGGGTCCTCTACCGGCATCACCTACGGCTCCTAGAACGCTTCCACCAGCGTTGTCTCCGCTCCATCCTCAACATCCATTGGAGCGCTTTCATCCCTAACGTCGAAGTACTCGAGATGGCAGAGGTCGACAGCATCGAGTCCACGCTGCTGAAGATCCAGCTGCGCTGGATGGGTCACGTCTCCAGAATGGAGGACCATCGCCTTCCCAAGATCGTGTTATATGGCGAGCTCTCCACTGGCCACCGTGACAGAGGTGCACCAAGAAGAGGTACAAGGACTGCCTAAAGAAATCTCTTGGTGCCTGCCACATTGACCACCGCCAGTGGGCTGATATCGCCTCAAACCGTGCATCTTGGTGCCTCACAGTTTGGCGGGCAGCAACCTCCTTTGAAGAAGACCGCAAAGCCCACCTCACTGACAAAAGGCAAAGGAGGAAAAAACCCAACACCCAACCCCAACCAACCAATTTTCCCCTGCAGCCACTGCAACCGTGTCTGCCTGTCCCGCATCGGACTTGTCAGGCACAAACGAGCCTGCAGCTGACTTGGACTTTTACCCCCTCCATAAATCTTCGTCCGCGAAGCCAAGCCAAAGAGAAAAAAAAGTCACTACGCCAGTTGTAGGAAATCTTATACTGTATACCCAAACTGATCCAACTGGTCCACTCTCTCCACAGCCCTGTATTGGTCCCAACCAATCTCACTGCCCTGCACTCACCCTGCAGCCCTGTATCAGTTCCCACACTGATCCCACTGCCCCACTCTCTCCCCACAGCCCCGTGTCGTTCCCTACACTGATCCCACTGCCCCACTCTCTCCCCACAGCCCTGTGTCAGTCCCTACACTGATCCCACTGCCCCACTCTCTCCCCACAGCCCCGTGTCGGTCCCTACACTGATCCCACTGCCCCGCCCTCTCCCTACAGCCCCATGTCAGTCCTCACACTAATGTCTACCAAATAAAAAAGTTTACAGGTGCACTACATCATCATTGAAGTGCAATGCACCACTTCTAATCATCCAATGTGCCAATTTTGGAGTGTGTCCCATAGATTGGTCATCCCTGTTGTTGATGGTTCTCATGCTCAGCGCCTGCCCTTGGGTTATTCAGTAAAGCAAGTCACCCCGTCAAGGACCCATGTGAGAGGGTTGATGTGGCCGCTCTTTGTAAAAGTGATATGGACATAAAACCACCTTGTAGATTGGAGGCCACTTCTCCACATTTACCCTCTGCTACAAAACCTCAGGGCTTTTCCAAAACTGACCTTATTGCTCACCCACACACTCAGCACCTTGTTGTTTGGTGAACAGAGCAAAGAGTATGATGTTTATTTTCATGACTCTTCTTCAGTCAGTTTCAGGGCTTATTAAAGTAAAGGTTATCGAGGTTTGGAATGGAACTTTTCTCTTGATTACACCCACTCAAAAGATAAAGCACTTTCAATACTAATGTGTATTTAGATCAAGTGCAGAACCATCTCTCCTTACCCTTGGTTTCTGTTCTGCTCTTATTCTATATCCATGGTTGTGCAAAGCCGTTTTCCATTCAATATTATCTAACCATAATATTTTTCCTCAGGAGTTGTCCATTTTTGCAGCGATTGAAAAGTCCTTCGCTTAGTTTTGCTGTGGTTAGCTTCCATTCCATGTTGATTGTAGTGCAGGTGACGTTCACTGTCAGCAACTTCAGTGATGGTGCACACTCTCAAGTGGCCTGGCCATAATTTCCAGAAAGCAAGGCTTTTCAACATCTGGGTCCGAATTCCGAAAGCAGGTCTCAGAGCTAAAAGGACAGCACGGTGTAACAGGTTCTATTATTCTGTTCTCCCAAAACTGAAGGGCTTCACTTCCTTTGTTTGGTTGAAAGGGAGAGTTCAGCACTCAATCTCTCCACACACCCAATCCCAAGCTCGGTGCATGAACAGGGAACACATTGTTTTGAGGACATTATGGATGGTAATGAGGTACTGCTTTCTTTTCTTTTTCAATGGCTTTGAACTGCAGCCATAGTTGGCAAAAGTGGGGGTCCACTTGCAACTCTAAACTTGAATATCACTGCTGATCATACTTATATGAAAAAATCCAAGGTTCATACCGACTTCCTTGAGCACACAGCTCAAAATCTGAATACAAATTTCTCTGAGAATTTGAGCAACAAACAAAGCAGCAGTGGACATGAGTGTGCTCAACAACAGAAAACACCAACCTAATTAGATAATTGATTTCTATAAACATGGCATGTCAATCAACAAGATGAGACATCACACAGCACTTGGACATCATCCAACAGCTGTATGCTGTGAAGAGGACTGTTCCTCTCCCCCGAGTTAAGCAGTGGGCGGCCCTAACCAAACACAACGTGCTCTGTCTTGCAAGCTGGAAAGAAAGGGAAGTGAAAAGTGGGTCAGCAAAATAATAGTAGAATCTGTGTTGACTGCCCAGTGAGGCATAGAATAATACTCCACCATGAGACCAGCAAGCAACCACGACTCTTACCCAAGTTTCATGGTTCTTTCTTAATTCGTACAATTGAAATAACATACAATATACTCAACTGCTTACCCCATTTATAAACATGTCATTCCCTTTCACCTCTTGCTCCAATCCAGTACTTGACAAGTTGAACTCTATCCAAACATCTGCAGCCTACATTCCAAATTCCACCAGTGTCCACTGGACCAAAATTCACATCAACATCAGAAATGTCTTAAACTGGAAACACCTATTCAAATTTCCTCATACCTCCCTTTCTTTGGAACCTACTACAAGCCCAATAATCTCTGGATTGTTTTTTGCACTATGTCAAACTGGTCTTTTGTTCATTATGACGTCCTCTGTTGGAGGATATGTCTTCAACTTGTTCATGTCTGGTATATCTTCCCCAAATCTATTAACCTCCCCACCTTTTTCCCTATATTTTGCATTGATCTCTTGGTCATATCATTCCTATTTGAGGATATTGTTAGATAATATCTTGGGATATTTTACTTTGTAACACAAGTAATTGTTCTATCTGTGCCAATACTATCTGGCCAAAGTGGGCTCCAGACGGTGAAATTAATCATCCTTCACTTCACAACTTTAACATTAGATCATTCATTATTCTTCTGTGTTATTAAACTAAATGATAGTGTCCAATGATCAGCTCCTCCAAGTATTCCTCAGTTGATGCAAAGTCATTCAGCCCAGAATGATAAGGGGCAACTCAGTCTTATTTCCATTGGTTGTTTAAGTCTTAAGTTTGTTTATTTGTCACAAATACCTCAGAGTGAGAAGGATTCTTTGGCAAACAGACAAAACAGGTCTGGCATTACATCCAGCCATATAAAGAGCACATTTTACAGAGTATAGGATTATAATGAAAAGGAAGATCAATGAGCACTAAACAAGCAGCATGACAGCACTGTTCTGGGGTTCATTCAAGAGCCTGATGGCTGCAGAGGAGAAACTTCCTTTAAACAAAGAATTGTTACAATCCAAGAGAAGGCCATTCAGCTCATGAGCCCAAGTCCACAAAAACCTATTCCCCAGCTCATTTTCAATCACCCTTTACATAAATTTCTTCCTAATTTTTTTTTTTCAAAAGCTATTTGACTGTGTTGTTCCCACCTCAGGCAGAGAATTTCAGATATCACCTATAAAGGTTTTTTTTATTCTTCCCCAACTTATCTTATACATTTCAATTAAATTTCTGCTCAATAACAACCCCGGCTTCTCCAATCTAACATTGCAACTGAAGTCCCTGGAACCATTCTGCTAAATCCTATCCAGACGCTATACCTGTACAGTCTTCCTACAGTATAATGACCAGAAATTAGACCCAGCACTCCAGATGTGACCTAACCCATGCTGTATAAGGGTTCAATGCAGCTCCCTGCTTTTACCTTTCATAAATTTATGAAGCCCAGAACTCAATGTGGATAGCTAATAACTCTCTCAGTAATAACCTACCACTTTGAAAGATCAATGCACATCTATTCGCTAGTCCCTTGCTCCATGCACCCTTCAGAAATATTCTATTTGGCCTATATTGCCTCTTTCTTTCTGTGTCCCTGCACATTTCTCTGCATTAAATTTCATCTGCCACCTGTCTGCAGCCCTCTGGCTATTTGCGCAGACAACCTCCTTGATGCCTAATCAGCTGGAACTCTCCTCTTACTACTTTGCATGCTTCAGAAGGCTTTTGGATTGCCTTTTATGTTTCTATTTTCATATTCTCTCTTTGCCTGCTTCATGTTTCTTTTCACCTTCCCTCCCAACTTCTCTCTAATTATTCGCCTGACATGTATTGGTTTTCTGTTTCATCATATTCTCTTCATCATCCATGGACCTCTGGCTTTGGTTCACTACCCTTTCCACCCCCCCCCCCCCCCCCGGAGGATTCTCCCCTGACCGAGTCTGGGTTGCACAGTGGAGGAGCTAATACAGCTACTTCCCTGCAGCTAAAGCCAACGGGGTTCAACTCTGACGTTCGGTGATGTCTGTCTGGAGCTTGCATGCTCTCCCCATGATGGTGTGGCTTCCCCCTCCAGTGCTCCAGTTTCCTTTCATATCCCACAAACATGCAGGTTGGTTGGTGGGTTGGCCAGTGTAAATTAGCCCTTGGTTGTAGATGAGTGGTGGAATATGGAGGAGAAATGTTTGGAATGTGGGGAGAATGAAAAGGGTGAAGGTAGGATGAGTGTAAGAATGGATGTGTCACCATTGGCATGAAGGGCTGGTTTCAATCCTTGCACATCCCTCTATGGCTCTATCTCCACCCATTGTTTTGGCACAGTTTTACCTGTCTGCCTTTCATTCTCTACCCGAGTTGAGGATTAATTCACTCCATCAAAGCTAATCCTCCTTCACTTTACAATGTCAACATTAGATCGTTCATTGTACTTCTGTATTATTAAATTAAATGATATGGTCCAATGATCAGCTTCCCCAAGTTTCCCGCAGTTGATGCAAGGTCCAGCTGACCGCCCCATTCATAAAAACCTCCTTATTTCATTGAGCAAAAGCCATTCGGCCGCGGAAGTTCTCCAGAGCACATTTCGGAAGGTCTACCCCCTCCCTTTTTCCAATGTTTTCCCAATCAATATCAAGTCTTCCAATTTCATCACATTATGGTTCTTGCACATCTCAGAAATCTACCACCAATGACAAATCCAGTGCCAGCTTTAATCAGTACTGACCTCTTTTACTTTACCTTCCCTGAACTGACCTAAATACTTATTTTAAGTGCTCCCTTTTCATGCATATATCAAGAAATATTGAATCCTTTGTTGAGATCTTTCAATTCTCGCAATTGCCATGACTTTTCTGCCTTCAGCTCAGCAACCTTATTCATTTTAAATTTTGTGCCTCTATAAACATATTTTGTGCATTTACCCTCTTACATTCTAAAGAAGCCTTTGTCATTCTTCTTTCAGTCAGTCCGCTCCGACCCAAAATTGTGCTGGGCCCTACATTTGTCACTCCCATTGCTCTCTTTGCTGTGTGTGTGCTTAGCTGCACACTTCCCTGTAGACAGATTGGACAGCAGCCAGGAAGCAAAAAGGGTGCAGGCATGTGCAGAGGAAGATAAATACTTGCTGCAACCTAAAAATCTATCTTGTTGACATTTTGTGATTCTAGTAATCAATGAATCAAAATGATCTGTTCCATCCCTTGTGTCTCAACAAACAAACTGCAACTGTTCCAATTTCTTTTTCGAGCGAGATTGGATCTGAAGCTATGAAATATCCAAAGACATAATTGAATCTGGCTGTTGCTCCCATGTAATAATTGCGTTAGCAGTAGCACATGAAAGTCTTCAGACACTGTGTGTGAATGAAGTAAAAACACACAATGCTGGAGAAACTCAGCAGATCAAACAGTGTACTTTATGTAGCAAAGATAAAGATACATAACAAACATTTTGGGCTTAAGCCCTTCATCAAGGTATGAGCAAAATGTTGGCAAGCACCCAAACAAAATGGTGGGGGGGGAGGCGGGGAGGAACACCGTCCCACATGCAGGAGGTAATAGGCAGATGAGGGAGGAAGGGCACACCAACAAAAAAAGGGGAGGGGAAAGAGCTGGAAGAAAGAAGAATGGGGAAGAGATGGAGAATGGGGATTAGGTTAGCAGTAATGGAGAAGTCGTCGTTAATGCATCTGGATGGAAAATTCCTGATGGAATATTAGGTGTTGCTCCTCCAATTTACTGGTTGCCTTGGTTTGACAGTAAATGAGGCCATGGATGGACATGTCAGCGTGAGAGTGGGGCACAGAATTGAAATGGTTGGCCACTGGGAGTTTTCTGTTGGATGGGTTCGGACCTCCGGCCTGTGGGCAGCCGGGGCCGAAGTGAGAGTTGGCGTTTGAGTGGTGTGGTGGGCAAATGGGGCCCTTTTTTGGATGATTGTGCTACGTCCTTGCAAATGCACAAACCTGGAGCCACATTGATTTTAAGAATTACAATTAAATTTCTGATAATTGGTGATTTTGGTGCTGTTGGAATAGCAGATTTTCCACACTACTGTATCTTAATCCAATGAATATGCTAACACCACTCAAATTTACTTTATTTTGGATGTTATGGAATGCAGTATTATAATAAAATTTCCAGGGAACCTGGTAGGTTTAGAGAGAGTTTGGGAGACAGAGCCCAGGTGGGGCCAAGAGGAGTGCAGTTATGGGTGACCAGTGAGTTTAAAAGGAAAAGAGGAAACACAGGAAACATCACCTGTTGAAGCAGCTATCAAACCAAACCATCAGGATTTAGGCATAGTTGTGTAGCAGATTATTGAATTTTATTGTCATTAGTTTTGAACAAATTTCTCTGCTGCCACACCTCACCACGAAGAGACACCGCTGATAAATAGGAGGCAACGTTCCACAGTGGTGGGTTGGAATTCCAGCAGCCATTATTAATTGTAAGCCTCAAAATTGAGGTTAACCCTCCTTGGGTGGAGAAAAAGACATGGCAATTTAGCTCAGTTCTCACCAGAAAGGGTCGGCATCATGGGGGGGGGGGGGCATTCACAGGCCATGTGTCCCCCCCAACACACCCGGGCCAACAACGCTGCCATCGATGCCGCCTCAACCGGTCCACCGCCACCGAAAAATCAGTCCCCTCCCCCCCACCCCAACTCCATCACCAGACAACACTGCACACATCTCAAAGGATCCCTAACTTGCACGTTAAGGGCAGCCACGCTACCTTATTTTTCTCCATGTCACTCTTGGACTAAGTGTAGCAATTGACATCACCTATTCGCTTAGCATAACCCAGAAATATGAAGCCCACACTTCAATGCTTTGACATACATCACCTTTCCAGGCTGCGAGGCAAGAATTCCGAATAAAATGTGTTGGCAAAAATAAAAGAATTGTGACATCTCCATCTCTCCAAGAGCAACATTCCTATAAGAAAGGGCAACAAAATCTGTGCATCTTGCTACAGTTTTGGAATATTATCAACAAAGGAGAGAGAGGGAGAGAGAGAGAGAGAGAGAGAAGACAGAGTAGAAGAACAGGAATTCTAAAATGTGAGAATTTGCAGGAAAGGAAATGATGCCAGTTCTCAACAAGCTTACAGATACCAGCGACATTAATTTACTGCATAATCATGGAGCGGGAGCACAGAATGTGCAGATACAAAACTTCAAAGGTTCTGTCACCAGGCTGCAGGTAATTATATTTACCTAGTCCCACCTGAATATCCCCCCAATCCGTGTAAAACATCTCCCACTACTTTGTCTAAATATCTTACAGATATTATACTAATGACACTAAACATCCACCCCTACTTCACCACAGATAACTCTCAGTGATTCATGCTGGAGTATTGTTTAATGGATTCTGACAGCCCTTGGCTACCTTCACCATGCTGTTACATTTCTCATGTGAGCACAAGTACAGGCAGGATATTCATCCTGGAGTGCTCCCAAGAACAAGAGCTTTTCCTCAGCTCACAACAGAGATCACTTACACAGAATCATACAGCATGAATTACCTTTTGGGCCTTCGAGTCTGTGCTGACCATCAACCACCAATTTAGACCAATCTAATTTATTCTTGTTCACTTCCCTCAACCCCTTCCCCCACCATATTCTACCACTCACTCAACACCAGCAGAAATTTAGGGTGGACATTTACCCTACCAAGCTGCAGACCTTTGGGGGGGTGTGGGAGGAAACTGGAGTGCCCAAAATAAATCTCTGCAGTGGCAGCCAGGGAAACTGTGCAAACTCCACACTGCCAGCATTGGAGGTCAGAATTGAAAGTGAATGACTGGAGCAGTGAGGCAGCAACTTTGCATCATTGTGCCATGTGGCATAAAGTGATAGAGAAAGGGAACGTCCTTTCTCAAACAGAATGATTTGAAACAAGTTCAATGTCCTGTGATGAGCCAAGCCAGCTCCAATTCTGATTGGAATTTCCTAGTTAAGTGATGATTTGAAATGAAACATTTCTTTCCCTCTTTTTCTCCCTCACACCTCCTTTAACCCTGCCTTTGCTACCGATGTAAGAGTCTGCAGAGAGTATGAATATGGACGTGAAGCTCCCAGCTGTCTGCCACTGGTTCAGTGTAGTTGCTGTTGGAACCAGAGGCTGAGGTGATTCTTCTTTCAATATTTATCCACCCAGTTCCAGTAATTGATGAGTCATGCAGCTCGGAAATAGGCCCTTTGGCCCACCGTGTGCATTCAGATCAGCAAGTTCATTTTTATACTGTGAACATCCTCAGAGGATAGGGAGTGGGCAAGCCATCATTGCATTGCACAGAAATTGCCCCCATGTCCATTGAAATTCCCCACGAGTGTCAGTTTCAGAGTAACTGGTGTCAGGAAGAAGGTAACTATTAGTTTCAGGTTAAGTGGATCGAAAAGATGTTCCATAATTTGCAGTAGAAATGTTAATGTTCCCAATTGACTGCACTCAAAGGAAAGTGACAGCATTTGCCTGCATGTCTCTCCCTTGTCACTGCTCCCCAAGCTTCTTTCATCAACCAGTGTATTCACACATTTCCAGATGTTCCTGGTCCCACAAAATTGCAGAATAATATTTTACATTCAACATGCGCAGATTTCACACTCTCTCTCTCTCTCTCTCAATGGTCCATAAAGCAATTATACTGAATAAGGCAGAATTTATTGTTCTGGAGAACAAAAAGGTTGGTTCAGTTCAAGTCAACTACATTCTGAAGGCACCCTTTGGGACTGGATGTTGAAATGCAAATCAGGCCAGTGGGTTGGTCAGATCCTACATTCAGGAAAGGTCTCATCATAATTGTCTGAAAATGTGCCAGAATTCGGCAGAGAATGCTGGGATTCAGCTTAGGGTATCCATGGCACTGATTCAATAGCAGGAAGTTCAGTGAAGGGCCAGCGGGTGGTGCCTGGGGAAGGTGGGGAGAGGACAGCGTAGCCTGCACAGTAAGGTTATGAGAACAGATTGTCTGAGTGGAAAGATGTGATTCAGGAAAACTGCAACACCAGCATTTCCTGAGACAACACATCATTTCTTAATCTCAATGATTGATGTTTACATGCTTACAATTTAATGCTGGTGAGGGTACTGGATTTAAAAAAACTGAAGGGATCTTAAGGGCAATTGTTTTCACTCGGAAGGCAGTCCGTTTCTCTGTACCTGGGATGAGCTGCCAGAGGACTGTATGATTTTGACAATGAAAAGACATTTGGACAGACACATAGATAGGAAAGGTTTAAAAAGGATGTGGACCAAATGCAGGCAAAGAGAGTAGCCTAGAATGTCAACTTGGATGAATTTGGCTGAAGAACCTGTTCCGTGCTACATGATTTTTACGACTCCATGAGAAATAAGTTCTTACCATGTTAAAGTTTATTTTCAATGGTTGCAATACTGCGATATCACAGGCACCAGACTTCACTCCGTTGACGACATCTATCTACATGAGGCAGTGTTTTAAAAAAGCACCCTCTATCCTCAAAGACCCCCACCACCCAGGCCACGCCCTCTTCACTCTGCTAACCTTGGGAAAAAGATAAAGGAGCCTAAAAATGAGCACTCAAAGTTACGATAATATATACTGGTAACTTGCAGGTCGTGGTGTTACCATGTATCTGCTAGAGGCTTGCAAGGTGAAAGAGGTCGTGGTTTGTGAAGATGCTGGCATTAAAGTTGATGGCAAATTACTGCCATGGGTAGAGGATGTAGACAGAAGCACATTGCTGTGAGATCCTGAGTCCCAAACCGAGGCTTTCTGGTGTAGTTTAGCCTTAAGTAGCTTGTCGAGGATTTTAAACACATTCAAACACAAGTGCCCTACTTCAATAGAATTTTACAAGGTTTGGAAGTTTAGCACATTAATGGGAGGAATGTAAAATGACATGTACGTAAAATTTAACAGAATGTGTAAAATGAAAAGAGAAAATCAAAATGGGGGGTGCATTGGAACATAAACACAAAGAAGCTTAAGAAAGGGTCAGAAGACATTTCAATTCATTTGTCATGGTTTGAAGGGTGATGACTCAATAGCACAAGCAAATATAAAAAAAACACCAGTACATCAGCATTATGGGCAGACATTGATGGCAGTTTTGCAGTTTGATGGTTGGTAAATGGAATAAAATGTGGTTGACCATTGGTTCTAATTCTAATTCTAACAGAGCTTCAAGTGTAACGTCACTTATTTTAAGTCGCTTATATAAGATCCACAGACAAGATTGCCCTGGTGGATCCTTTGTTTTTGCCCACTCTTACCCCAACAATATTCATACTTTGACCTCATCCTGTCTTCCAATCCTTTCCCACTTACATTCCCTCCTCATTTTTAACAACTTCCAATTCCCTGGTCCCAAGTACCCCAGCTTTAGAACGGACATTCGGGCTGCTTACTTCTTTCGCAAACGAACACCTAACATCTTCCACTCCTCCTGGTTCTCTTCTAAACGCCAGAACTTATTCTTACCATCAACAACTCCTCTTTCTGCTCATCCCACTTTCTGCACATGAACCATGGCATCAACCATGGCAATGGACCCCAGCTGGGCTTGTTGGCTTTTTGTCCTTGACCCAAACCCATTTCTTCCTAACTCTTCCTCTGCTACATGAACAATGACTTTCTACAACCTTGTGGAACTTATCAAATTTATCACTTTTGCAAAAAATCAAATTTGCCTGCACTATTTCTGACACTTCGAAATCACTCTGAATCCACCTCAGGAGATAACCAACCACCAACATCTACATGAACTCATTGATTCTCACAGCTACTTTGGTGACATCTCCTTTCACTATCTACTGTCAGGACACCATTCCTTTTAGCTTCTTTGTCTTTGCCTTTTCTTTTCTGAAGACGAGGCATATTCTGCTTTTGGACTTCTGAACCATTCCTCTTGCAGAAATGTGTTTTTCCTTCTGTGGTAGTTGGTGGAGAACTCGCACTCCCCCCCCCCCCCCACCCCATTTCCTGAACGTCTGCTTTCATTCCAAGGTGCCTCAGACAAAACAGAGGTGGAGATCCCTTGGTCCTCACCTTTCACCCCACCAGCCTCTTCATCCAGCACATTATCCTCCACTACTTCCAGCACCTGCAACAGGATCTCCACCACCAGTCTCCTTCCGTTCCCCACCCTCTCTGTTTTCAACAAGGACCACTCTCTCTGTGATTCCATGATCAGCTACTCCATTCCCAACCAGCACTCAACCTCCCCTGGCACTTGCCCTTGCAGTCATTGGAGGTGAAACACTTGCACCTGAATCCCACCACCCTCCGGGGACTTAAACCAATAATGCAGAGACCAAGATGCAACTCCTCCAATTTGGTCTATTGCATTTGGTCCTCACAATGTGACATCTTCTGCATTGGCAAGACCAAGCATATTTTAGGCTACCATCTTGTGGAGCACCTGAGCAATGAGCTTCAGGTGGTATGTCAGTTCAACTTCCCCACTGCCACCAGTCTACCCAGATTCTCTCTCTTATTGTTCAGTTTTTCCAACCATCTCACCTTCATTACCAGGACTCATTATCATCCTCAACATGGTTCAATCAGATATTGATAATTTTGTGAATGGCAAGGGTGTCAAACAAGACAGCGAGTTGCAGATCAGCTCTGATTAGTCAAATGATGGGATGAATGGTCTACCCACATTCCTATGATTTATGACTAGCTAGGAGCAATTTACACCATGATGTTTTGTTTACCTGTAAAGCCTAAGATGAAGCGAAGATTTTAAAAAAAATGCCTTTCTTGTATTAATTTATAGCATCATATTCCTAACACGTGGCTTAGTTGCTGCCAGGATATCATCAGTTTAAATAGTTCCCATGAATCCCTTAGCAAAAAGAGGCTTGCATCGTGCTATGAGAGAACACTTCGTCAGGGAAACTTGAAAAGAGGGGTATTCCAGGGTATGGTAGGTGCCGACTGGGATGGAGAAAGTGAACCCTGAACAAATTCTGCGAGGCAAAGGTCACAAGGTTGTAAAAGCCAATTTCGGAACAGATGGCAGGAAGCTTTTCATTATGGAGAATGCTCGGCAGCTGGAATGAATTGTCAGGTGGAATAGCTGAGGTTAAGAGAATGGACTGATTTCAGCAAAAGCCTTGCTCGATTATTTTTTTTAAAATGGACCTGAGAATATTGTGGAATGGTACAATTAAACTGGTTGTAAATTACTCAAGAATCAAACTTGCAACTCAATCAACAATCAAACCTGAGAAAATGCATATTTATTTAAAAAGTTATTGTCGAATGGTTTTTAAAGTATACACAATTCTTCATTGTGCACATTTTGAAAAATTATCAACAATTAACTTTGTTGCTGAAATGTGCAAATGGAGGAATTTAACTCGTGTTCAAAATCTGTTGTTCTTAGCATTCATTTAATTAGTTCTAATGGACCTTTCCTCCACATAACAGTGATGGCAATACACTCTGCCACCAAGATTATACAAGCCTATCCTGTGAATTCCTGATCTCCACTGTCTCAAGTGGAGGATGGCCATTTCCCGTGGGAAGGAGGGAGAAACATTGGAGACAGTGAGCCACAGTCAATTCTCATGCACCTCTATGCTGGCTGCACACCAAGATTGGCAGAGGTTCAGGAACAAGTGGCCTCTCAGTTCTTTCATTTCAGGATGGCAGATCGAGCAAGGAGGCTGCACGAGGTGGGGGAAATGGATAAAAATAAATAACTTTGTGCTACATGCTTTATTACATCTCCTGGTCATATTTTAACACAGCAAGACCATATAGCATTAATTCCATGAAAAACTGCTTGTCAATGAGCATTCACCAAGTCAAGTTCTAATCATTGCTCAGGGGATCCGATTGTGAAATGGCAGAAAAGCTTTCATCATCCAGTTTCCCAAGTCTCAACCCTTTTCTGAGAATCTTCCCCTTTCATCAGAAATCCAGGAACCCGCCAGAGATCAGTGGAAATCCTCATCTCCAAGTCAAAAACTGAATTAACATTTAAGGTTGAAGACCTTTCCCCAGAACAGTTCTTAAATATTCTTTTTTTTTTCTTTCCACAAATGCTGACTGAACTGCAGACTGTTTCCAGCATTTTCAGTTTCTGATTTAAGAAACACTGGTTTTTCCCCAACTTGAGTAACATCTCCAGTTCTGGGCACCATTCTTCAAGAAAGATGTGAAGGCCTTTAGATAAGTCCATGGAAAGATTTTTGCACAATGATTCCAGGGAATGACTTTGGTTACATGGATGGACTTGAATACATTTGAACGGAGAAGTTGGGATTGTTCTCGAGGACAGAAGATGTTGAGTGGGGATCTGTTGAAGGTGGTTTAAATCACTTTTGGCTTTGACTAAGTGGACAGAGAAACATTGTTCCCATTGGTGGACAGGTCATGAACCAGAGAACGGAGAATAAAGATGGTGATCAAAAGCGATGTGTGGGAAAGTTTTAAAAAAAATGCTACTTGTGGATGTGGAGATAAGATTCAAGGGTGGCAATAGTACCAGCAAGGAAACAATCTCCAGTAGGATTCATCTTAACGGGCACCTAATATCAGAACAAATGGTGCTCAAAAGGCCCTGTTTCCATGCTATGGGTAAGGGGAGGGTTCAAACTAGAGGGGACTAGCTGGTATGAGAACTGGGATGAATTGACAGTCCCTTCGGTGAAGATTAGCTCCCTGACTTGCTGCACCAAGTTAATAATGAAAATCCCAGTCCTGGGCCCCAATGATCAATTAGACGGGGTCCATTCATCCGATCTGGCTGAAATTTAAACAAAATGAAGTTCAGCGACAAACTTAAATCACTTTGTATCTGCAAAGAATGGAGTGATTTAACAAAAATAAATGCAGAGCTGAGCTTGAACAATATCCAAAGCAAATCAAAAGAACCAGAAGTATCAGAAAAAGAAACAATGGATCGAATCAGCAGACTTGAAACATTATTTTTTTAAATATACAGACTATCTGCAGCTGCCAAATGAGCATTGGAAGCATATTGTTTTTCCTCGAATGGATACATGTACATAGCCTTTTTTACATGGCATTCTCATCACCTCTCTGTGATTCTCCTTGTACAGCTGCCTTCACTCCTTCCTGCAGCACCCATTTTGATCGCTGGCCTTTGGTTCCTGCTCTGCTTTACTTGAACGTTTCTATCATCTCTCCATCTGATAATTTTTCATTGGGCTTCACATCTATTTATGGTGAAGCTGCGTTCCTACCAGACGGTTTATTGAACTGCTTTCTCCTCGCGGCTCCCTGACACAGAATACCCTGTACAATAATTTTTAACACAAAAAGAAGTTGAATTGAGATTTTTGAAATAAGGAAATAAAAGCTAGCAATAGGAAAAGGGAAGATGAGGGTGTTGGATTGCCATGAAAGCTTCAATGTTCACCAACATCCTTTGAAGAAGCAAAACTTTCATCCCACCTCAATAAGGTTCATTTGTTTCTGGAACCCAACAAAATGGCTTACAAGGCTACTCGATTATGTCAGTTGGAGAAGGTGGTTCACCACCAACTAAGGTAACTACAAAGAAGGCTACCCACATCCTGACAGAAAACACAATGACTCAGTTAAGAAGTATTGGATGAGCACATAGCAATATATTATATGAAAGGTTATTGTCAATATACACGAGTACATTGTGCAGATGCACTGAGCCTTTTATTAGCTGCAGCCTCACAGGTAGGGAATTCTGTGGACAAAGAAATGGAAAAAGAGTTAATTTGGATAGGTACTTGACAGCTAACATGGGTGTTGTGAGCTGAAAGGCCTTTTGTTCATGAGGCCAGTCTGTGCAGGTCCCTGACTGCCTGCATCTTGACCAGTGTAATTTTCAAAATCGGTAACATCCACTTTGCAAATCCACTGGAGAATTGCAGACAGGATATACACAAGAATTAGTTGCTGCCAGTTGACTCAATTTTATAAAATGATGGTTCATTTTTAGAAAAATTTAATGATTCAAAGAAGATGGATGTCACTGACATTTATCGTCCATTCCTAATTACTCGCCGGCGGTATTTAAGCGTCAACCGCATTAGTGGGTTTGGAGTCACATTTACAGCAGGCTTTCTGCACCAATGGATCATTCTGCATTGAATTCAGATATCTTCACGCTATAAAAGAAAGAGTTCCCATTGCCCCTCTCTCTCTCACACAGCTGCCACACATCCACAGACCAGGAGCATATTACAAACGCCTATTACTCAATTGACCGGCATGTTCTTTGGGTTGAGGGAGGAAATGGAAGCACACAGAGTACGCACAAATTCCACAGAGGCAGAACCAGTGGTCAGAACTGAACCCAGGTTGCTGGGGCCGTAAGGCTGCAACTCTATCTGTGCCACCTCTGGGCTTTGATATTAAAATTTCAGGTTGATTTGATAACTTGAATTTAATTTCCCCATCTGGCATGTTGAGATTGAAACATGCCCCTTGATCAATGACCTAGAACGCTAGAGATTTCCCCAGTATGTTACTGTAGCCCCACATTGACTTGGATTGAATACTTTTAGAGTAAATTTAAATTTAGACATACAGCATGGTAACAGACCCTTTCAGCCCACATGCCTGTGTTGCCCAATTACACCTAATTGGCCTCCGACCCTGGTATGTTTTGAATGGTGGGAGAAAACCAGAGCACCCAGCGGAAATCCACGCAGACATGGCGAGAACGTGCAAACTCCTTACAGACAGCACTAGATTCAAACCCTGGCAGCTGATGCTGTAACAGCGTAGCACTAACTGCTACACTAACTGTGCACAGACCATGGAATAGTTCTATGAGGATGGATATCAAGCCTGTCTTATTAAATACATTAAGACAATGAGAGATCGGTTTTTGCACAGTACTGGAATTAAAGGTAAAGGGAAAAAGGCAGATAGGTTGAGCGAAGTCAACGGGCAGGTAAATGTTAGAGCAGGCACAACATGCCAGAGGGCGTCCTCCTGCTCCTATTTCTTATGTTATGCTCTTATTCAGTGCATACTAAAGATAACAGGAATGTGCTTTATTGTCACATAATTTGTCAAGGCAATTGACTCAATTGGCCAGTCAATAATTGTCGGATCATAGAAATTCAGTTCCACATGTTGTACTGCAACTAAAGAAAGAATTAAGACTATTTTAGAATTATATGGTGCATTTCATTTTAGGAATATATCAAAATACTTTTGGAATGGAGTTATTTTGGAAGAACTACAACTCATATCCACCATGATCTATTTCATTGGACTTCTGTTTTCACAGACAGCGACACAGAAAATCCAGCATTTATTGCCTCTGAGTTGGTGGTAGACAAGTGCCTTTTTGATCCACTACAATCCTGCCATTCCAGTTGTTTCAGGGTTGTCTTCTTGAAAAATTCATTACCATGATTTTCGCCCAATTGTACGGAGTAGAACCTGACTTAGCATTTACAGAAGGCAAGCACTTAAAGAGCACATGCCTGTGGTCGCATTTGTTTTGCTGGAAGGTGCAGTTAACCTGCCACAGCCACGCGGACCGCTAGAGATGGGTGGAAGTGGAGAGAGGTGGCAGGGAATGGACAGGGAGGTGGGAAACTTGAGGCAGGGTGGAAGGTGAAATCAAGGGAGAGGGAATGTTTGACTCACACAATGATGAGTAAGGGGGGGGGTTTCTCAACTAAAGAGTGAAACGATTGGGCCCTGTGTAGGGTTGCTTATTTATAAATCCCCCGAATATAATCTTTATCAAGGCTGCCTGCCTGCAAAAAGGCAGCAAATATGGAGGAGACAGTGGAAAAAGAAAGCCCTATGCCAATAGGAACTTTCCCATCCTGATTTTCTCCTGTGAGTGTCAAAATATGCAACCTGTTGATCCAAGTCAGAAGGGTGCATTTTGATGGTTCTGTCAGGTTCATGAAACACAGCAGGTAGATGGCACCCACATTAGGCGAATCACGACAGAAAGTACCCAGTCTAATATCCCACTGAGTAGAAAAGGACACAAACAAATGAAAACACTGGGGATGCCTGTGCCATGTATATAAAAAGACAGGTGCAAATGATTTGCTTTGAATCCAGTTTCAAGTGAGTGCTTTGGCCTCAATTGCTTATGAACAGAACAAATTTGCCAATTTTTACCCCTCTACTCACAAAGCAGTGCCCCTTCTTTTGCAGTAATGTACTTCTTTAAGAACTGATGGTGTGTAAACTGCTGAGGAAAACAAAGTTTGGTCTGTCTCAGCTCTCTTTTGAAATCAGCCATGGGCTGGGGGCGGGGTGCTGGAGAGTTTGGAACAGGGAGTTGGAAGAAGAAATCTTTTCCCTTGGTGTCCTGCATCATTCTTGGAGCAACGGGCTGTTTGTTGCTCTTGGCTGCTCAATCAAAAAGGCCCCACCTGAATCTGATTCTCTTCGGTTTGCTCACTCGTGCTCTAAGCCATGTAAACACAGGAAGCAGACAAGAGATGCCGTGGAGATGGAACATTATGTACTCTGTGCACTCTTGACAACAACAGCACACAAACCTTTTCATGGCTTCTGTACTGCCAGCCTGCAGGCAAAACGTGTCCTGCAAGTGATTCAAACTGTTATACACAACACTTGCAGAAACCAGCACAGCTGAACGAAGTGGGGAAAAGTCTCAAAAGCCTTTAATGCAATCTGCCTGTGTTTTTTTGGGAGGCTTTGAATGGTTTCACTTTGTGCAAGTAATTTCAAAATGCTCTGTTTGGCTAGGCCAAGCCTTTTCATACAGCTGGAATTATTATTGACATTCTAGCACAAGAACAACAGCAAATCCCCCCCCCCACCCCCACAACCTCACTCATTCCCCTTCCAGTCATTCAATCCGCAGTTTGCTTGTTCAGGTGAAGCTGCTTCCCCTTGCCTTTGGGGAGCTGGGGGCGGGGTAAGGGTTAGGGGGAGTGAAGAACTCTTTAAAGGGCCATTGTCTTCATGGGAAAGTGTTTGGCAAACCTCTCTCTACGTTTGCAAACAAAACCATCTGATGAATTGATTTGCATAATTATAGTGTCATTATGGCATCACGTTACACTCTGCGCTCTCAGGCATTGCAATTATGTAAATCATGCCAGATTGTTTGCAAATTCAGAGAAAGACCTGTTAGGGGGCTTCTATAATAAACCATGTCCCTGTAATTAAAGATACAAGCTGGTTAAAAACACATTATTTTTATGCCTTTGTGAAGTGTGTTGGAATATCCCTCCATGTTAAAAGGCAGTAGAAACATGTTCTGATGGATTACTGGTGCTTGTCCAGAAACATTTATATTAAATGATTGTAAAAGCATTTTTTACAAAAAGACAAACAGCCAGCAATTCAAAAGCAGTTCTAAAGGCACACTAAATATTTACTACTGAAAATAATCAGAGCTGTGAAAGATCAACAGCTGGGAATTCCATTCCAAGGGACAACAATCCCAAGACAAGCAATTCTCATCACCTCTGTCCCTGCCCATCTCTCCTTCATTCCAAGAGAACAGTGGGTGTCTAGAGGAAGCTGCCATCTCCTCCATTGGCTGCCAACAGGCTGAATAACAACATGAAACTGGACCCATTTCAACATGATGTAGGGAATGCATCTTAGGTTTTTTTAGGAAGTTCAAGGCCAAACTGGAGTGGATTACCTGGGGAGAACTCTCCCAGATTCCTTCCCTAGTTTCTCACCTCTCCCAGTTGAACAGGGTAGGCTGGGAAGGGAAGGAGGGCTGGAGAAAGATGAGAAAGTAGAAGGGACTGGGGGAGTAAACAGGAAGAAAGAATGAAAAAGGTAGGATGGGCAAGGTAGATTAGGATGGGGAGAACAGCAGGAGGAGGAGGATAGAGAGCAGAGGGAGAATGGTTAATAAATAGGATAAGACATGATTGGGAGTAGAAGGTAGGAAAAACTGTAGAAGGGAAAAGGGGATAGAATTGAGTGATATAGCAGGAACAATGGAGGGAGAATGGTAGCCGCTCATGTGAGAAGAAAGACAGTAGGAAAAGGACGCAGAGGGAAATGGAGGAAAAAAAAGGAGTGGGAATGTTGTGAGTAGGAAACTGGTTCGGTAGGCCTCAAAGGCAAGGACTCTGAATGCAGTTTTTTTGTAGTGAAGGATTTTATTTACAGAAGGTAAGTGTGGGAAAATGGTAACTGATGCAACACACACACACACACACACACACGTGCACGCTCACACACTTTACAGCAGCCATGGGAAACTAATAGTGGACAATTAAAAACTAACATGGGGAAAATAGCATGGGAACAAAACACACACACACATACACAATGAACTGGTACATACAATGATCAAGGAAAAATCATTACAATGTCCCACCACCCCTTGACTCATTGCAGGCACGGCTCTATGCTACAAGGGATACTAATTAAATGCTCCCAACCCTTTCAACAGTGCACATCTTACCAACAGTTTCTCCAACACCCTTCCACATTTCTAGGCCTGGAATAAAGCAGGGTGGTCCCAAACTGGGAAAGAGAGGGAACAAAGAGCACATGGCACCTTTATAGTGCTGGAGGGACAAGCCCACATCATTTACTGAGTGCAAGAGGGTTAAGACAATTACAATAGCCAATGGTCCAAGGCCAAGTAAAGGCAGGCTGGAGAGTGCAGTCCAGGTAATTTACAAGGAGCCAACAGCAAGGTGTGCACTAATGGGTGGGGCAGAACCAAAGCTTGATTGGCAGCTGGTGTGTCCTCCAACTGGGTAGGGGGCAGTGCTGTCACCCTTCCCAATATAATCCACCCCTCGGAGGTCACATCACTCATGAATCATGAGACAATTAATAGCTTGATGCATATGTTATAAGTAAAAACAAAGTGACATGTTTTTAAGAAAATACTAATCAAGTGAACCTATATTAACATTAGTTCTTTCCGAATGCTGGACAAGGCACATAGTCAAATTCAATGACAACACCTCACCAGCCCCCTCAACCCTGACCAAAGAGGGTCATTGTGTTACCGATGGGGCAGGGTGCTGTGGGAGCTGCTCGCCAGTATCAGAAGGGAGGGTAGAAAAAGGAATTTGTTTGGTCACCAACTCCTATGCCTGGTTTCTCTGGCTGAGCTGGAAAATGTGAGGACCCTTACCACAAACGTCTGTGAAGGGGCCATGCAAGGTCATCCATCAGGTGCCGGAGCCCTCTCTTGGATTGCGCATCCTGCACCTTGGCCTCATACCTGGGTGCTCCCTATACACAGAGCCCAGATGCTTGTCACCGTGCTACCCTGTGGTGAGGCAGGGGGCAGGCCGTCAGGTATACATCCCGAGTGTACCTGGAGCACCCGTTTTTCTGGGCTGGCATTTGACACCAGGATGCTGTTCTTGCTCACGTTCTCTTTCAACGGTGCCTGTGTTGGATCCCTTGGAGTCAGAACGGAAAGTTAGCCAATTTAGTGTTTTTAAATAAAGGCTTCCACAGCTCCCAACCCATGAGGTGTTTTTCTGTTAATGCGAGTTCTGGGGTGATGTTGTCATTGAGAAACAAAATGGATACAATGTTTCCTCCCATGGTCAACTTTCAAACTGTAACTTTGTATCCATAGACTGCAATTATGTATCTATAAATTGTGTGTTCAGTTTTTCTGAGTGTGCTTAGAGACATTATGCATAGTAAAACCACAGCTGAGCATGCCATTTAAAAAAAATCACCAAGGCTTGATAAGATAGGATGTCCAGTGATAAAGTTTCCATAGCAACAGGTGTTCTCTGCTGAGACTTTTTTGTATAATACATGACAAACTGTCTAGGTCAGTAGTCAGTTCAGTGCCACCGTTCAGGTGCTAACAAAATCATGTGACCTGAGGAAAGTGTTGGCCGATGTCCCAATATTGAATGGGTTGTATTAAGCGATGGCACCAGGCAAAGATTTTAGCCAGAAGACTAATAGGATTCTGCACCCTTGAATCTTCTGCCAGAGGTTCCATTTGGCAATTGCCTCACTGGTTAAGGTCAGTAATTTAAAAGGAACACCTGCCTGGAGATGGGTGAATGGAAGTGTTTGTTCAGCAGCTTGCTTTACTGTGTCAAAAGCAGCCTGTTGTTCTAGTCCCCATAGGAATGTGGCTTTCTTATAGGAGACCCTATAGGGTGGTTTGAAGAGCATGGTAAGGTGGGGTATGTACTGCTGCCAATAACATAGGAGGCCCACAAGGCTCTGGGAGTCTGTTTTATTTGAAGGGATGGCAAAATTCTAAGTTTCATTCTTGGCAGTCTCAGAAATATCCCTTTGGCCTGAGCACCATTATAGCCCCAGAAACAGGACATTCTGCTTGGGGCACTGCAACCTTTTCAATATCAATGAGCCAGCCCTGTTTCCTGAGGGAGATTAGCATGTGAAGGGCCTCTGAAGCAATGGTATAATGAACAATTAACACCTCTGGGAGAGATTGAATAGGTTGGACATTGCAGCAGATTAAACGTGGCAAAATGTGTCAGGTCTCCTGTCCCAAGTAACTGCAAATTGCTCTTGTGAGTTGAACTGGAGGACTGGAATGGAAAAGAAAGCATTTTTTGTTGCAGAGTCTGGACTGCGAGCTACAGACAACCTTGGAAGGAGGGGGGAACAACTGGCTCCCCTTTAGCCGTCCCAGCTACAATTGTAGCCCGTGCAACCCTGAACGTAAACTCGCCCGTTAGTATAAGGGGACTGTTCCTTTAAAACCTTGATCCCTAGAATACATTCAGGGAAAGGCATTATTAAGACTGTTACAGGTTCCCCCAGGCAGGAGTGGGCAACAGAGCAAATGTGCCAGGGGCCCTGGCCTTCATCCGATATGAGGGGATGTGGTAAGGGTTCTTGATGGCTGGTGCAGATGAGACTGTTGCTGTCTCAGTAGGTCTCTAAGCTCAGCCTTAAGGGCAGGAGAGACTGTTTCCAATGGGGGAGGAGCAGAGACAATTTCAGGGGCAGCCCTAAGCACCATGCCTCAGATCTCCAGGTCGCTTGCCCTGCTTTGGGCAGAAAGAAGTACCTCCTGCAGCACACTGCAGCTCTGCTCCAGGGCTTCTGTTTGGCCAGAGATGTCTGCTGCTTTCCCTCCAGTTGATTTACAATCCCTATGCGACATTTTAGCAGTGACTCAGCTGCCAATAAACACCCCTCTGACTCCTTTTTGCCTTGGGAACCCCGACCTCTTAAGGAGGACTAACACATACTGCCCCATTCACTCGCCACAGGGGTCCAGCTCCTCAGACCAGTCCATGGTCTTACCAAAGTCCGCTATCATGCTGGCCAAACTCACTAATCTCTCCCTGTTGTCGGTCCATCTAGGAATCCTATCCTTGGTGCCTGCACTGCTTTTTTTGCCCCTGTTCCAGAACATTTCTCCACACCTCTATCCAGCCAAGACCCCAGCGACCCTGCTCGAAGTGCCCATTGTTGTGAGCGAGGAAACAGGTTTGGTAGGTCTCAAAGGCAAGGACTCTGAACAGTTTTTTTTGTAGTGAAGGATTTTATTTACAGAAGGCAAGTGTGAGAAAATGGTAACTGATGCAAAACACACACACACACACACACACACACACACACACACACACACACTTTACAGTAGCTGTGGGAAAGTATAGTGGACAATTAATAACGAACGTGGGGAAAATAGTATGGGAACAAAACACACACACACACACACACACACACACACACACACACACACACACACACACACACACACAATAAACTGGTGCAGCATGGCTCTGTGCTACAAGGGACACTAATTAAATGCTCCCAACCCTTTTAGCATCTTACCAACAGTTTCTCCAGCACCCTTCCACATTTCTAGGCCTGGAGTGGTCCCAAGCTGGCAAAGAGAGAGAACAAAGTGCACATGGCACCTTTATAGTGCTGGAGGGACAAGGCCAAGTAAAGGCAGACTGAAGAGTGCAGTCCAGGTAATTTACATGGTACCAACAGGCTGGGGTGGAACCAAATCATGATTGGCAGCTGATTCAGTAGGGGGCAGTGCTGTCACATGACAGCCACAACCCTTCCCAATACAGGGGATGAGAGGGAAGGTGGGAGGACTGTGAGGCAGAGAAGAAAGGAGATTTGGAGGTGACTTTATGATGGGAGTTACAGGATTAATGGGGTAGGCAAGAACAGTGTTGGAGAGGGAAAAGAGAATAGGAAATGTCAAAAGGAGGTATAGAGACGGGACAGGAAGCATGGCTGAGGTGGGGTAGGGCAGTGGTTCTCAACCTTTTTTTTCTCCTCTCACATACCACTTTAAGTATTCCCTATGCTGTTGGTGCTCTGTAATTAGTAACGGATTACTTAAGGTGGAATGTGGGTGGAAAGAAAAAGGTTGAGAACCACTGTTTTAATTGTCCCTAATTGACTCATTAGGTGCACGGGTTCATAGCTTTGGCTGGAAGCTCATTCCACACTCCCACCATCTTTTGTGTGAAGAAATTTGTGTTTCCCCTAAACTTCCCCCTTCAATCTCAATCCATATCCTCTTGTTTGAATCTCCCCCACTCTCAATGGAAAAAGCCTATCCACATTGACTCTATTTGTCCCCTCATAATTGTAAATACCTTTATGAATTCACCACTCAATCTTCTACACTCCAGGGAATAAATCCCAGCCTGCTCAACCTTTACCTGTAACTCAAACCCTGAAACCCAGGCAACATTCTTGTAAATCTCCTCTCTATTCTGTTTTTTTTCTATTTCTGTGAAATTCCAAATTTCACCTCACCAATGCCTTATACAATTTCAACATGAATGACAAATAAAGGTGACTTGGCTTGACTTCTTACTGGCAAAGATGATGCCCTAGTACTGTTTTATCATATTTTTCACTGTGCCTTGCATTATGTTTTTGTACTTTTCTCCATACTCTGCACAATTTCTCTGATTGTGACACTTCTCCACACACTTAGACAAAGTTGTACAGCGTGAATACAGGCCCTTTTTCCCCAATTTGCCTGTGCCAACCAAATTGCCCCATCTACAATTCATTTAATTGTCATTATTGCGCTACTTGCTGCATGAATGGACATCTGGATAGCATGCAGTGCAACACTTTTTAATTCTATCGCAGTACAATGTGGCAATTAAAAAAAGCAATTCAAAGTTCAAATAAACTAACACCTAGCTTTGGCTCTCAAAAACTCTCCAGGCTAAATCCTGGTTGCTTTATGAAATGTTGGCCACTTGACCCAGAGCATAGCACTTGCATGTGACACTTATCAATTCAGACAGCACATTCTCACACAAGATTTTAGATCATTGAGCCTATTTTGAGATTCAATATAACCTTGGCTAATTTGTTATAACTCCAGGTATTCTCTTTTGTTCCTAAAACCTAACATCTTTAGTAAACAAAAGTATATCAACCTTTAATTTAGAATTACAATTTTCCCTTGAATTATATAACATCTTTGGAAGGCAATTCCAAAATTAATACTATGGTTTCTGTGGAAATGTTTCTCCAGACTTCTCTCCTGCAACTTTCATCTCTGCCTTCGAGACCCTAGACTAACCAACCAGTGAAGGTCTTTTTCTCTTTCAGGCACCCTTTATTCAGGAGTTGGAACCATTCAGAAGTACGGAAGTGAGAGCCCTAGACTACTCGTGCCACAAGTGGATGGTTGGCACCAATGCATTGCGCAAAAGCAATTGCTATCAATTAATGGGTAGCATCGATGGCGGAGTGGTGAGAACAACACCATTACACCACCAGCGATTGGGATCAGGTTTCGAATCCACGCTGTTTGAGAGGAGATTGTACGTTCTCCCCATGTATGAGTGGGTTTCCTCCAGGGACTTGGGTTTCCTTGCCCCTTTCAAAACAGTCTTGGGGGTGTAGGTTAATTGGGTGCCACAGGCTCATGGGCCGATATGGCTTGTTGCCATGCTGTATGTCTAAAACTGTAAAACTTGTTCTCCCATTCTGAATTAATTGACAGCTCAATGGATATAAAATTGTGTGAACCATTCACCTTCTCACACTAGCTTTCCCAGATGCTCAATTTTCATGTGTGGAGCCAGGAAGTGAAGTTGGGTACATTAGTGCAAAGACCACTGAAACCAGTCTTCAATCACCACCCACTGTTGCACACTTCAGCAAGAGAGTTATGGGGTAACAATCCAGAGGCAACAAAACTTGGCTAATTTCCCTTCCCAGTCCCAGAGGATCAAGGCACTGGAATCCAACCTCTGCACTGCACAAATGCCATCACTGCTGAGTTATTAGAAAGCAGAGGTTAAAAAAAGAAGCATTTTGAATTGTATATTCACAAGGTATTGTCCTTGCATGTGCTTTTTTATTGATAATACTACACTTCCGGACCTATTACATTTGATAACATGACAGTTTTAACTTATTAATGGGAAAGTATCAATTTCGGGGAGCTGAGAGAAACAGTCGGTTGGAAAGGTTTTGTCCGTGAGCACATAGAGTTCAGCTCGCAGCTGTGGGGTGTTGGGTTTGATAACGTTAATGGGTCGGCAATCCAGGGAGCTGAAGCAACAATGGAGTGAATGTGATTCAAATCACATCCACAGCAGCTTCAGAGTTTAGAAAGAATCTGAAAACAAAGCCGATGTGTGTAAATGTGAGCATAAGGTGGACAGGCTGTGGTGAAAGCTAAAAGAGGCACAAAAGACTCCAGGTGCTGGAGAGGAAAAAAATAACAAACTGCTGGAGGTATTCAGCATCTTAAGTAGCATCGGTGACTCAGGACCTGTTATAGGATCTTGTCCTGAAATGTTGACAATTCCTTTGCTTCTATTGATGCTGACTGACCTACTGAGTTCCTCAGCAGTTTATTTTTTTTTTTGTTTGTTGAGAAAATCAAATTGGTTTGGTTTGTGTCCAGTAGGGAACTTGCCATCGTGAAGTTTCACAAGATCGATTCCAGCGGTTGCCAACTGACAAGAAATTAAGCAGATTAGAGCTCACGAGTCTCAGAAGAGGGAGCACGGTCCCAGAATAATGGGTAAACCCTTTAGGATTGAGGGGGGAGAACTTTCTTCAGTGCAGTAGGGTACCTTTGGAACTTTCTAGCTTGGATGGCAGTGAAAGGACTCAGTCACTATGTTCATTCACAAACAAGACTGACAGATATTTTGAGAAAATTGAGAGGCATTGTTGCAGCGCCAAGGTTCAAGATCACCCATGATCTTTGAGGATCCATGCAGCAGGTTTGAAAAGCTGTTTGTCCACTGTGGTGGCCATCGTCCCGACCTACTCCAGTTACATGTGACTCCAGTCCCACTGATACTAATTGATGCCAGCTGGCTTCACAAGTGGCAAATTTGCAATGAAAACCAAGGCCGATTGTTGATTCCAACCTCATCCGTCTCCAAATAAAATAATGAAGAATGAAGGAAATCAAAGTTAGGGAGTGGAATCTTTTCAAATACATTCAGTATCTCATCATTGGAAAATTATTGTCATAAGAGAGCCTGACCATCTGAAAACTGTGCTGTTGGCAGGCTGTACCACTGGATTTACATGGCAAAACCCCTACTCCCACTGCAAATAATAATGAGTAGTGGAAGGAGCAGTAAGCCGTGTTTCTCCTTGTGCAGATGGGGCTTAATGGTTTTTCTGAAAGGTGTCACTTTGTATCATTTTTATTGATCTGATAAGTGGAAGATGCCCTGCTGGAATGCCTGGAATAAGAGGATAAAGAACTAGAAGCTGGATTAGACCATTCAGCTTCACAAGCAACGTGGTCAAGGGGCTTGCATCGCGCTGCAAGCTGCTGAAAACTGGCTTGAGACTGGCTGAAGGGGTACCAGGTCTCGGGACTGGGATGCAAGGGGGTGCCATGGGCTCCGAGGGTTCCTGATCATGTCAGAGGTTTAGATCCGGAGCTTAAGTTGCAGATGGTTGAGACTGAAGGCTGTGTGGAGATGAATCCATGGACATTTAATGACTCTTGGGGAGTGGGGTGGGGGGGGGGGGGACACTCTCTTTTGCTTCTCTTTGTCTGACTGCAAGGGGCACTGGGAAATCTCTGCTGATAGCAGATTTTTGTTTTCCTTATGGTAGATTAAAGAAAATTTCATGTAATAACACATTTTCTGCTTTATTATATGACAATAAAATGAATCTTGAAGCCTGCTCTATCGTTAAATAAGATCACAGTGACTCTTTTACCTTGACCCTGCTTTCCTGCATTAACCCCTTTGAATCCATTAATATCTCAACAAAGCTATTGTGTCAGTCTTGAATATAATCAGTAACTGAGCCTCACAGTCCTCTTGGGTAGAGATCTTCAGGGATGGTGGAAGAAATTTCTTCAAATCTGTATCTTGGATGGGGAACTTGTTATTTTGAGAGTCACAGCTGGTTTTAGGTACCCAAACAGAGGAAATATTAACTCCGAAATCTACCTCTCAAGGCTAAAAAAAATTTCGATGATTCAATGAGTTCTGTCCACGTCTTTCAAAAATACAAGACAACTTAAGCCTTGGTTTACTTGCTCTCTCCTCCGATGATAAGCCTGCTCTCCGAGTCCAACCGGAAGAACCTTTACACCATTCCCTGTATCAAAGGTATATCCTTCCTTGAATAAGACAGAGCAAGGTTCTTCCAACCATTCCTATGCCTTGTCCACTTTTTGGTGATCACACATGGGATGCGAACTGGTTCCTTTCAGTCAGATATTCAAGCCCATTTCAGGGACTGAATCACACAATCTGACCTTACTCTCCCTTCCCATTTTGTCAGAGCTGCAGTTTTTCAGATGAAGCACTGTATCTGTACCAGAGGACCTCTGTATAAGGTGAGGGCAGGAAAGTTTTGGGGGAGATATCAGGGGCAAATTTTTTTTTAAACACACAGAGAGAGGTGGGTGCCTGGAATGCATTGTCAGGGATGGTAGTGGAGGCTGGTACAATAGGGACATTTAAAAGATGGTTAGATAGGCACATGGATGCAAGAAAAATAGAGAGTTATGGGTGTGAGGTAGGGAAGATTAGACTGTTGAATAGATTTATATAGGTCAGCACATAATTGTGCTGTAATATTCTATGTTCCATCTAGGCCCTATATTCACTCTTGTCAACATAAAATAGCCCATGCCACATACAGGAGAAAGGTAGAAAATCATACCCAGTATCTTGGATAATATTTACCTCCTAATCAATCACATGAAAAAGAAAAGATCTTTAAACTTGCTGGCCTCTGTGGGATTTGATACTTTTTCCTACATCACTGCAGTGGGTGCACTTCAAGCATTTTTATTTGGACGTGAAGAACTTTGGGAACCCTGAGATCACAGAAGGTGGGTTATTAACATATCCCCATCACCTGGACTGCAACAACAGTTGTTGTTTTGATAAATATCTAAAAGAATCAGATGTGGTGAAGGCAACACAGGAGAGCGCAGTTACAAAAAAAACTCACCAGTTAAAAACTACCGCAAAGCTGCCAATACCACTATTCATGCACTGCACCTTTCACACAGAGATAAATAGCCTTGGGATAACTTCACTCCTGACGTGTAAAACGTTATCTTGCTGCCTTCTCAGTCTGCAATCACTTGTTCACATATTAAGGTTCTTTGGAGATTTTAGCTCTTGCTTGCTAGCATGTTTAGATGTTTATATAGCTCTCTGTCTCCCTGGACTGCAATGTGAAGTCAGTGCAAACAAACATTTTTATTGTCTCTTGTGAGCTCTCGGTTATGAGATCTGGGCGGCAGCAGCTTATTTTTTTTTTGCTGCAGTCACAGCCAAAGAACATTGTGTGGCTTCCTGTTTGAAGAAGAGAACTGCATGTTCTTGATCTATTAAAACCACATCCTACTTTGCTCATGTCCTGCGCATGCCAGAATCATACTGCCAGCTGTTTGATGAATTCTGGCAAAAAAAAATGCTTTGCATATGAAAAGAAAGAATAATAAAACCTGCCACCTGAGTGTTGGGGGAATGAGGCAAGATTCAAACACCTAGCTCAAGAGAAAGTGTTAGCTATTTAGATCCCCCCCCCCCCCACCCCCCTCACCTTTTCCAACTCTCCAATAAATAACCAGGCAGAGAATTGATTTGGAGGGGATTGGCTTGGGTTGAAGCATAGGGAATTTGGATACAGCTTTGCTGTGAGAATTTCTCCGGTTTGCAACTCACCTTTTAGGCAAGGGACGGCAAGGTGGAAAGTAAGACTGATTGGGAGAGGTTGGAAACTAGACTAACCTAGAGCCAAACCTGGGAGAGGAAGGCAAGGAAGAGCTAGAGCGATGCCAAAAAAGAACCTGAGGAAGGATGTGTAATGCTTCACCTCAATTGTCTTCCACCATGCTGGCCTTGGTCTCCTCTAGATTCTACAATCACCTGTTCCTGAAATACAGATTTCAGATTTATTGTCAGGGTAAATAAATGACATCACATACAACCCTGAGATTCTTTTTCCTGCAGGAGAGGCCGAATGACCACTTATTGATAGTGCAAATAAAAAAACATATACAACCTACATATATAAACAAATAAAGAAATGTAAACAAACTGTCTGTGTAATACAGAGAGTTAAAAAAATCAATCAAATGTACAAATAAGAATCCTGCAATGAGCCCCTGAATGAGTTGATTGTTGAGGCCTCTGACGGTGGAGGGGAGGCAGCCCTTCACACAAATATTTTATTGTTTATATTTATTTCCCATTCTCAGGCTTGGCAGCAATTTTGCTTGATAATATTCACGAATATTTTTTTATCCTTGGACATAAATATGGGCTGCTCTTGCCCTGGTTTCTGTTCCCCCACGTGTGGAGTTGCCTATTCTTTTCCAAGAGGTTAGAGCTCAACCTAGAACACCCCTGTTCATTTACTCTACTCCTTCATTCAATCAGATCATAGTCGATCTTTCACCTCAACATCAGTGTCCTGTACTAATCCTATTTCATTAGATTTCCATAACATCTTTAGAAAAAACACCCAATCAGTATTTTGAACATGCTGAACGACTGACCCTCCACAGCCCTCTGTCTTGACTGAGTGTCTCTTTATCATGACCCTGTGACCTTTGGTTCCAGACAGCATAGTCAAGGCAAACATTATTCCTATATCTACCCTGTCAAACTCCTGAAGAATTTTGAATGTTTCAATGAGCTCAACCCACCTATTTTTTTTAGACTCATGTGAGATATGCTCTATCTCACACATGTCAAACTCTGGCCCGTGGGCCAAATTTGGCCCGCGATATAATTATATTTTGCTCGCAAGATCATTTCAAAAACGTATTAGAGGTGGCCCGCCCTGCAGCGAGAGCCGATGCTGTTTTTTGGTAATGTCACCCCCACCATCCTCCCCCTTCATTGCACATCCTTCCCCATTGTAACACGAGAAATTGTAACACGAGAAGTCTGTCGATGTCATCAGCCGGCAAGCCGGTTGGAAGGCTCCCCGCATAACCAGTCGCTTCTCCCACCTGTCGAGCGGTGCGGCGGATGGGCGAGCACCTGTGATTTCCTGTCGGCACGATGGGCATGGCAGGCTGCGCACGGCCCCCGGGCAGCGCGAGCCCCGCGCGACTGGCACCGGACGGCCCTTCCACAGCGTGAGCGCACTTCTCCCGGTCGCCACGGCCTTCAGCGCTTGCACCCGCCCGGACCCCAGGGACGGCTGGTTCGGCCCTGCACATGAAGAGAGAGATGGTGGCTGACCGCAAAGGCTGATCGGCAGCGCGTTGGGCCTGAGTGGGTGGGTAAGCAGGGGTGGGCAGAGGGTGTAGGTGAGGAGTAATGGGCAGGGGAAGTTATGGTGGTGCGAGGGGCAGTTAGAGGGAGGGATGAGTAGAAGGAGGGGTGGATAGGGAAGAGGTAAAAGGGGAGGGGCAGGGCGAGTAGGGGAGGGGGTGAGAGACGGGTAGAGGGAGGAACAGGTTGAGGGGAGAGGCAGTAGAGGGGCGTGTATAGGATGGGGTGGGTAGAGGCAGAGCGAGTGGAGTGAGGGGTGAGTAGAGGTTGGGTAAAGGACTGGTCAGGTAGAGGGATGGTGGGTCGAGGGTGAATAGAGGCCTAGAGCCTGAGGAGTGAGCAGGAAATGCTGAGTCCTGATGCAGGCCAAAATGGACACAGCCTGTGAATGCTGATTACATCTCCACAGGGACCAAATATGTTTCTCTCAGGTCAAGCAAAGGGTGAACTTGAGCTACCTACTCCTGACCTGTAACATTATCCTCCTAAAGTTATATCCTAAAGTTTAACATTACATATGTTGAAAGAAGAGAAAACATGCAGATGTTGTTGAAAATTTTCAATAAATATTTAGTTCGGCCCTCGACTTAGTCCAAGTTTTTAATTTTGGCCCTCCGTGAATTTGAGTTTGACACCCCTGCTCTATCTGCTTATCCTCTCCTCCTACAACAAATCTGTCATTCTCGGCATCAATTCGGAGTACCTTTGATGCACTCTGTTCGGTAATGAGATCAGATACATTAGCCCTTTTAAGTGACATCACGTAAAATCCTGAGAATCTTCGTGGCGAGGCCGAATGACCACTTATTGGTAGAGCATAAAAACTGTACATAACGTACACATGTAAACAAATAAAGAATTGTTAACACTTAATGAATGTAAACAAACTGACTGTACAATACAAAGAAAATTTAAAAAATCAATAAAGTGCACAAGTAAGAGTCCTGAAATGAGTCCCTGACTGAGTTTGCTTTTGGGGAGTCTAATGGTGGAGAGGAGGTAGGTTTTCCTGAACCTGGTGGTGTGAGTCTTGTGGAACCTCGACCTCTTTCACAATCTCACCATTTGAAGAATACACTGCCTCTCTTTTCCAACCCAAAGCCGATGATATCACATTTTCCCACGGTATATTCTACCTTTCATTCCCTTTCCACTGAAATTAGTGGCCACAGGTTTAAGGGAAGATGGGAAAGATTTAAAAGGGTTTTGAGGGACAGGCTTTTCAGAGGATGTAAAGATATGGAAGGAGCAGCCAGAGGAAATGATAAAGGCATGTACAATTATGACTTTTTAGATATTTAGACTGTTACTTGAATAAGAAAGGGTTAGAGAAAGTGGCCAACCTTTTAATTTTAATTTTTAAAATTTAGACATACAGCACAGTAACAGGCCATTTTGGGTAGCATGGACTCATGGGCTGAAATGGCCTCCAACTGTGCTGTATGTCTAAATTAAAAACCAAAAGGTTGGCCATCCCTGGTAGAGGATTATGGGCCAAATACAGGCAAATCAAATGAGCTCAAATGTTCAACTTGGTTGGCAAGAAGATGTTGAGCGAACAGGCCTCCTTCCGTGCAGTACAGTTCTATGACTATTTAACCTGGTTTTAACTCCGTCTCAATATATCACCTTAGCATCCTCTCGCAGCTCAATTTTGTGTGCCCTGAAAACTTGGGATACATTTTGCATGATCCCTCGTGAAGTGATATAGGTTATGAACAGCATGGATCCTTGTGACTTGACCTTGCAACCCAAAAATGACCAATTTACTCCTTTGTTCACAGCCTATAATAAACCAATCCTTGGTCCTCACCAGAGCTTTGCTGCTAATATGGCCTATCATATGGTTTAATAATTAATTGAAGGCTTTCTTTAAATTATAGTTAGTTCATTGTTGTTTATTTCAGTCACCATGACCATCAACCCCACCCCCCCCCCCCACATCTCCATCGGGCACACAGAACTCAAAACGGTCAACCAGTTTACCTACCTCGGCTGCACCATTTCATCTGATGAAAGGATCGATAGTAGGAGATTTAAATTTTCTACATATTGACTGGGACTCCCATACTGTAAAAGGACTGGATGGCATGGAGTTTGTGAAATGCATTCAGGAAAGTTTTCTAAATCAATGTATTGAGGTAGCAATGAGAGAGAAGGCAATACTTGATGTCCTATTAGGGAACCAGATACATCAGGTGACAGAAATACGTGTAGACAAACATTTTGGGTCCAGTGATCATAATATAATTAGTTTCATTAATTATGGATAAGGATAGGTCTGGTCCTCGAGTTGAGATTCTAAATTGGAGAAAAGTCAATTCTGTGGAAATGAGAAAGGATCTAGGAGAAGTGGATTGGGATAAGTTGCTTTCTGGCAAAGATGTAGTCAATAAGTGGAAAGCCTTCAAAGGCAAAATGTTGAGAGTGCAGAGTTTGCATATTCCTGTCAGGATTAAAGGCAAAATTAACAGGTATAGGGAACCATGGTTTTCAAGGGATATTGGTGACCTGGTTAAGAAGAAGAGAGAAGTGTATAATCAGGAATAGGCAACAAGGAGCAAATGAGGTACTAGAAAAGAATAGGAAATGTAAGATAATGCTTAAGAAGGAAATCAGGAAGCCAAAAAGAAGACGAGGTTGCTTTGGCAGATAATGTGAAGGTAAACCCAAAAGATTTCTACAGTTATGCTAAGAGTAGAAGAATAGTAAGAAACAAATTTGGTCCCTTAGAAGATTAGAGTGGTCGTCTATGTGTGGAGCTTCACGTGATGGGGAAGATCTTAAACAGTTTTTTTTTGCATCAGTATTTACTCAAGAATCTGGCATCGTGCATAAGGAATGAAAGGAAAATAAGCTGTAGTGGCATGGAACATATAGATATTAAAGAGGAGGAGGTGCTTGATGTGTTACAGTGAATAAAGGTAGATAAATCCCCCAGGCTTGACATGATATTCCCTCAGACCTTGAGGGAGACGAATGTAGAAATTGCTGGGCACGAGCAGAAATATTTACAACATCCTTATCCACAGATGAGATGTCGGCGGATTGGAGGGTAGCTCATGTTGTTCCGTTGTTTAAAAAAGGCTCCAAAAGTAAACCAGGAAATTAAAGGCTGGTTAGTCTGACTTCAGTAGTAGGTAAATTATTGGAGGTTATTCTGAGAGATCAGGTATACAAATATTTGGATAGCCAAAGGCTGATTAAGGATAGTCAGCATGGCTTTGTGTGCAGTAGGTCGTGTTTAACTCCTTATAGTCCTGATCGCCGGCGCTGTAAAGGCTTTGCACTAACCGTGCGGCCCCACGCCAACTGTATCACTGTTTCTTTGCATTTTCTTTGAATATATTAATTTTAAGTTCTCATGATAGCCATGGCTGGACAATATTTTACACTTTGTGTGAGTTCTCTGAAAATTAGCCATTGCCTATTTATTGTCATGTCTTATAATGCAGGTTTCCATTTTGCCAAAGCCAATTAATATATCGTATCTGAATAACCCGGATTCTGATATCTTGGTTGCCTGTTTTATTTAGATTTAACACCCTGTTTAAATCACCTTCACTTTTATAATATAAATTTCTATCACCATTCTTCAAAGGCCTCTAATAGTGATTACATCCTCAATTAATTCCTTTTAATTTCATAATACTTGATATTAAAAAAAAAGCTTGTTCTCTCAACACACTGATCGAAAAGATCACTTCCTGCACACTTTGAGAATTTGTCCTTCACACTATTCCTGTTAACTTGGTTTTGCTAAGTCAACATGCAGATTACTCCCCCCCCCACCCCCTGAATAATTTCATGCCTGGCTCATGAGTCGTGTGTGAGCAAATGACGTATGAAATCCGAGACAACAGAAGCAATTTGAAACTGATTTTATGCAGCACAATTGTGCAGCGATATTTTGAGCAAGGTCACAATCCCATCTAATATGTTTCTTGAGAACTAATCTCTGGAATGCTGCAATAATAAAAATGAAGCATGAGCTTGACACCAAGCTCCCCCTTCCAATTAATTTGCAATGACAGCAATGGTTTAGTGGACAATACGTCTCTCCCCATATGAACATTGGTGGGGCCATTAGAGGAGCGATAGATATAGCAAGAGAGAAAAAAAACGAATATGTGTGCACATTATATAGGGGCTTTCACAATACCAGGATATTGCAAAGTGGCTTATTGTTGAAGCGCAGACTGCCATAAAGTGGTAGCTAATATCGGTACTGACTGAATAAATACATTTTCAGGTTGAAAGCAAAAATCAGTGCAAGTTAGTGCGTCAGTACTTTGTAGTTGAAGCCACCCCAAATATTAGAGATTGGATAGCCGTTTCTGTTTGCTCTCTCCACATGGCCGCCTCCAACCCATACAGAAACACTCAACTCCAAAATAGGATTTGATGTCGCCACACGTGAGTAATCAGCTGGACAACCAAATTCCACCACCACAACATTTGTGGCCAGCCGTCGGGCCTTTTCTAGCATATTCAGCCAGACAAATGTATGCTCCACACCATATCTTCTCTCATTCTACTAGTGGCCGGTTCCCCATGCTGTTCATCAATCTCACAGCATGTGAGAAGGAGCTATTTCCCAGCCTGGAAGTCCTGATTTTGATGCTTCTGTACCTTCTTCCCAATGGTACTGGGTCAGAGATGCTCCGTGCTGGATGGAAAAGGTCATCATGAGCTAGTGGAGTTGTTCTAGTGAACCGGTGCAGACTCGAAAGGCCGACATGGCCTGATTCCGCTCCGTAAATGGTTATATGGTTATATGGTTATATGGTTATATGGTTATAGATCATCACAACTTCGAACCCCTACTGCAGAGAAGCGTCCGAGATCCAAGTTCAATCCTGATTGTGGGAGCTACGACAACATGGGTTACCTCCAACATCCCAAAGTGGTTGGTAGGTTAATTGGCACCGTAAATTGCCCATTGTGTGATGATGAGTGGAAGAAGCTGGAGGAAGTTGATTGCATTAATCACCCCCTCCTAGCTGTCCATTGACACAGGGGCACTTCAAGGCAATATGCAGAGTCCCCATTTTTTTTTCCCAGTATGCTCCAATGTAATCTATAAATTCTCTGAACACACCACCACATTGTTGACACAATAATGGGAAATAATCAGTTAGGATACAGGATGGAGATTGAGAATCTGGTTGGGTGGTGCCAGAACAAAAATATTGCTCTCAATATCAATGCACCACGGAGCTTATTGTAGATTTTAGGAACGGGAGGCCAATGGACAATGCACTTGTCTGGGTTGGTGGGACCAAGGTGGAAAGGTTAGTACTTTCAAGTTCCTGGCCTTTACATATCAAAGGACATATTCTAGTTCCTGCTTCATCAAGACAACAATAAAGTAGGCACAGCAAGGCCTCTACTTTCTAATCGTTCTGAGGAGATTTGGCACATTGCCGAATACTCTGTCAAACCTCCCCAGGTGTTCTGTGGAAAGTATATGACTGGTTGCATTATGACCTAGTTTGGTAATTCAAGTGCCCAGGAATGCAGAAGGATTCAGAAAGTCATCATACTGTAAAGGATCATTATCAGCCCTGTCACAACCTCTTCTTGCGGCTACCTTCAAGAAGGAGGCATAGAAGCTAGTAGTCCAGGTTTAACACAATGCAGGCCCTTCAGCCTTCGATGTTGCAAACAACCTTTTCTTCCCCAGTGGCTTTCCAGCTCTTGATTTACTTCTCTCAACAGAAATGATTCCAGCAACACTGAAAGGTTTGCTGTTCAACAGAAATACCACTTTTTCCCCCCCTATTTCACTAATTGTATTCTTGACTATTTATTCTCTATCTTGTCAAGTCGAGACACCTTTATTTATTGTTCATACCACGCTCACATGGTAAAGACGAGATAGCATTTCTACAGCACCATGGAGCATATTCACATAAATATAACTTAGAATAGTTAAACACATTACAATATTAATAAAACGTACACAGTAAAAGTCCACAGTACCCTATCCACAAATGTTCTGGGAATTCAGGAATCTGATGACTTGGTGGGAAAAAGCTGTTGCCCAATCTGGACGTAAGGCCCCGAGTGCTGCAGTACCTCCTACCAGATGGCAGAAGGCAGAACAGTTTACATGAGGGGATGTGTGGAGTCCTTCACAATGTCTATTGCCTTTCTCCTGCATCAAGTGTTGTAGATGTCCTTCATGGTAGGAAGAGAGCTCCCAATGATCTTTTCCACTGACTTCACTATCCTCAGCAGAGCAAGGACCCCCCCACCCACCTCCCGGGTCCTCTTGAGATCAACAAGCATCTCTTTTGTTTTATTAACATTCAGATACAGGTTGTTGGTTGTAGCTTTCATATTTATTATCTCTTTGCATACTGAGGTAATTTAGTGTTTACTATTGGAGTTGTTCTTTTTAACAATGCTGTTTATTTGGTTACAGCAAGTAAGAATTTCAGTGCATGTGCACATTGAACTATGTATGACAATAAACTCATTATCAATGTGGGTGAAGTGTACAAAGTTGGCTGATGATCAGTGCAGACTCAGTGGGCTGAGGGGATTGTTTCCATGTTACATAATTCTATGACAAATCAATAATTATGGACAAAGAATTAAACTATATTAAGCAGTAAGTAGAACCAGTAAAATCATTATTGATGAAAGAAAGAAGAGATAATGTGATTGCGGCCAGCGACTTCAATCACGCCATCCTGAAAAATGTTCTTCCATGGTTTCAACAGCAGGTTAACTTCGCCGCCAGAGGATAGAAAACCCTGTATTGGGTGTACACCGACGTACTTGGTGGATACAAGGCTGCCCATCACATGCACCTTGCGTACTCGGACCATCATATCCATCACGCTAAACCCAGCATTCACACTGCCGGCTAAACCAGACGAAGTCAGTTCACAGGGCGGTCAGGACATGACCAGGGTGGCGGTCAGGACATGACCAGGGTGGGGGACATCAGTGGCACTACAGGGCTGGTTTGAGACCACAGACTCGAGTTGTTTCAGGAAATTTAGGAAATTAGTCATGTGGATATCGACATGTGCATGAGCTCAGAGGATGTCACAAAGATCAAATGATAAATAAAGAGAGACATGGAATGTTGTTTTAGCAGTTCAAGTCATTTGGAAGTCTCACTCCCCATGGGAAGAAGCTGTTCCTCAGCCTGGTGGTTCTGGCCCTGATACTTCTGTATCCTTTTCCTGACAGGAGGAGCTGGAAGATGCTGTGGGTAGGGTGATAGAAGTCCTCACAGATTTTGAGAGCTCTCTTTAAACGGCTAACCATGGTTGGTCTATGCACTTATTAGAGCTCAGAATGCAGCCTTCAGGGCAGGGTACGTTGGTACTAAGATCAACCAGGGCTGTATTCTCCCATGCATCCAGAAGGCAAAATGTGGGTGTGCATAGAGGATTCATAGACAACTGTGTGACACCAGTGACATGAGAAGAGAACCTGGCAAGTTAAAGACAGCGACACCTCCCTTCCAGGCAGGCTGAATATCTTTTACTCACAGTTTAATGAGGAGAACAGATGGACATCAAAAGAAAGCTCCACCTCTCCCTGAGGAACAGGCCTTTTGCATTGGTGCGGTTGATGTCAGGAGAATTCTATCCAGGGTAAACTCTCACAAGGCAGAGGGATCAGGCAACATACCCGGTCAGGTACTGAAGGACAGTGCTGACCAACTGACGAAGGACCTTTAGAAGATCTTCCACACATCATTGCAGCAGTCCGTTGTTCCTGCAGGTTTTAAGGCAGTGCCACCATTCCAAAGATGGGGACAGCAAAAAGCCTGAATGATTACCACCACCATTATGAAACACTTTGAGCATCTGGTGATGGAACCTATCAAAGTGCACCTCCCAGAGATGCTGAACCTATTTCAATTTGCCTACAGATGGAACTGTTCCACTGTCGATGCTATTGCTTTGGCCTTCAACTCCATCCTGATCTAGCTGCTGTTCCATGACTTCACCTCGGTATTTAATATGGTAGGACTCAACACCTCTCTCCGGAATGAACACAGCCTGTCAGGGCCGGCAGCAGAACGTCAAGCATAGTCATGCTGACCACTGGCTCACCTCAGGGCTGTGTACCCAGCCCACTCCTGTTCATGCTGCTGACCCACCACTGCATCGCCAGATTCCGCTCCAAGTGTCATCGAGTTTGCACATGACATGACAGAAGCTGGCCTCATCAGCAACAATGATGAGTTGCAATACAGAGAAGAGGTGTAAAATCTGATGATGAAGTGCAAGAATACCAATCTGAATCTTAACGTGGACAAGACAAGGAGATAAGAACATAAGGAAATTAGTAATAGGAGCAGGAGTCGGCCATCCAGCCCGTCAAGCCTTCTCTGCCTTTCAATGAGATCATGGCTCATCTCCACCCACCTGCCTTTCCCCCCATATCCCTCAATTTCCCTACTATGTAGAAATCTATCCAAACTTGTCTTAAATATATTTACTTAGGTCGCCTCCACTGCCTCATTGGGGATCGAATTCCATAGATTCACCTCTCTCTGGGAAAAGCAGTTTCTCCTCCTCTCTGTCCTAAATCTAGTCCCCTGATTCTTGAGGATGCGTCCTTTAGTTCTGGTCTCGCCCACCAGTGGAAACAACTTAGTTATCTCTGCCTTTCGTGATATGTTTCTATAAGATCCCCTCTCATTCTTCTAAATTCCAGTGAGTACAATCCCAAATGACTCAATCTTTCATCACAGACTAAGAAATCAACCTGGTGAATCACCTCGGGATCGCCTCAAAAGTCAGTACATCCTTCCTCAAATAAGGAGACCAGAACTGCACGCAGTACTTCAGATGTGGCCCCACCAGAACCTTGTACAGTTGCAGCATACTCTCCCTTCTCCTAAACTCAATCCCTCTAGCAATGAAGACCAACACTCCATTTGCTTTCTTGATAGCCTGCTGCACCTGCAAACCAACCTTGTGAGTCATGCACAAGCCCTCCCAAGTCCTTCTGCATGGCAGCACACATTTAAATAATATTCTGATCTTCCATTTTTCCTTCCAAAGTGGATAACCTCATATTTACCAACATTGTTTTCCATCTGCCAGACCCTTGCCTACCCACTTAACCATTGTGATTGTGGACTTCAGGAGGACCAGAGATGACCATCCTCCTATACACATTAATAGCTTGATAGTGGAGAGCACCAAGTTTCTTGGAGTCCAATCAAGAAATGACCTATCCTGGACACGTAACATCTCCTCACTTGTCTGGAAAGAGTAACAGCGACCGGACTTCCAGAGAAGTCTTTGGCAGGCAAGGCTACCAACCATTATTCTGTCAAAAGGGCTCTATTGAGAGCTGCATCATAGTGTGGTATGGTTAATGTAAAGCATTGGTTCAGAGATCAATCTAAGTGACCACAAAAGAGACAGCGAGGATCATTGAAGCCTTCCTTCCCGCCCCCCCCCCCACCCCCCCCCCACCCACCTCATCAATGTGATTTACTGGGATCGCTGTTTAAAGAGAGCTCTCAAAATCTGTGAGGACTCCTATCATCTTACCCACAGCATCTTCCAGCTCCTCCTGTCAGGAAAAGGATACAGAAGTATCAGGGCCAGAACCACCAGGCTGAGGAACAGCTTCTTCCCATGGAGAGTGAGACTTCCAAATGACTTGAACTGTTAAAACAACTTTCCATGTCTCTCTTTATTAATATTTATTTTTAATATATGTATGCAAGACATGTATATAGGTTCTATGTATCTGTATATGTATCATTTTATGTTAAGTCTGTATGTGTATTTGCAATCTTTTTGCACCGAGGACAGGAGAACATTATTTCGTCAGGTTGTACTCTTACAATCAAATTATAAATGATATTTGGATATCCTCTTCTGACAGAATAATAGATTTTACTGATGTAGATGTTAATAAAGATCTTAACAAAACCTGTGAACCTGTTATATCAAGTTCAAGTCAAGTGCAAGTTTATTATCATCTGGCTATACATTTACAACCAGATGAAACAAAATTTCTCTGGAACATGGTGCACACACATACACACAGAATACAGTCCTGCCTGTTGCACATTTCCAGCATTTGCAATGTTTATTTTTTCATGAAGAAATAAGGAGACCCTTAACTTCAGGAATTCTTGACTGATTTAGTCCCCCTCATTTCCTGTGATGTGTTGGTGAAGTTTTCACATCTTTGCCTGGGAAAGAAGAACAGAAACCAGCCAGGAAGTGAGGAAGATTTGACAAACTGAGTGCTCTCATCTTTATTGAGAAGGTGCAGATGCCAGCCGGTGGTACAGAGTGCCTCAGAAAATAGTGGACTAGCCAGAAAATGTAGCCAAAAGCTAAAAAAAATTACACTGGACAACAAAAGTTTTGAAAAGGTTTGCTTCCTGAAATTGGGGATTATGTTAGATAACTTTAAGATGAACACAAAGATAATTTCAGATTTGCTGTATTATGTGGGAAGCTAGAGAAATTATTAAATTAACTTTTATTGAATTTATCATGTTTAATCGCAATATGAGGCTGACACTTTGCATTAGTTCAACTGACCTAAAAATGTTTTGGGGCTGATTTTCATTTGTGCTCAGCATCAGATGCCTCTCGTATCAATGTCCAACAACAGTCGGCCAGCATTGATGGATTCCAGTTGCCCTGATATTGCTTTTCCTTGGTTGCAATGAGTAGACTCACCAGAAATGTCACAGAATGTATCGCAGCTGTTGTGATAGTGACAAGAAATTTCCGTTATATTGGATCTTCCCGAAGACAATAAATGCTATTGTTAAGTGCGTTCACTATTAATGCTATTGCCTGAAGAACATGTGTATCAACTTGCATTCAATCTGTAATCAATGTAATGCACAGCATCTGTATATGTGAGCTGCTTTTATAGCCTGTCTGTAGCTCTCCTGACAAAGCAACCCCAGACCTGAGACAACGTTTGCATTAGAACCTGCATGCCCAGGCATGCTCGGTCTGAGAAAAACAGCTGGCTTGGTGGGCAATATACCGGTAGACTTAAAATACGACAGAAAAATCACAAAAATAGGACACACCTAAAAATGCTCAGGAAACAATTTTATTTTGTCCATTGTTACTGAGCAAGAGGAGTCCAAGAGGAGAAATGATAATTCTGATGATAGATGCTAATTCTGTAGATGCATGAGAAAATATATTCTAGTCATGTCACTATATTAGGCAATGTATTAGCACATGGTTAAGCCCAGTCTACAGATAGAATACACTGGTGGAGTTGAGAGTGGTGAAGGCTTTCTGAGATGACCAAAATCTTAGTCAGACAAGTATGCTTAAGAAGTTTTTTAAAGGAGCAGAGTTAAATTGAGGGTCGTGGCAGCTGAAGACATGGCAATGTAAGCAGTTGCAAAGGAGGGATGCAAAACTACTGCAAATCCACACATTCAATGCAATGTTGGGTGCACAGAAGGGCTTCAAGCCACAAAATGAGGACAAGAGAAGTAAGGTTTTGCTCGGTCAGTTTTATCCAATGCACAGAACAACAATTCATTCAGTATTTAATTGCATTGCTGTTGTCAACATGACAGCTGTAACCAAGTACTCTAGTTAAAGGGAATCCAGTCTGTGTTTAGAATCACAACGTAAGCAGCAAATATCAGGGAGTGTTGATAGGGCACGAGCAGACTTGTTAGCTCAGCGATGACTAATAGCTTTTACTTTTGTGTTACACTTTCCAAAATGTCAGGAGCTACTCTTAACAAGCTTACAATTAGGAAAAGTGCTGACTAAACAATCAACGTTGACTGCAGCGCAAGGCTGCAGGTTAAAAGCAGTTTGATTGAAGAGAAATATTTTCAGCATTCAGCTCATTATTACTCAGGAGAGGCGATGAGGACTTGTTGGGTTGCCAATCCTTTGGGATTAGCCCAGAGGCTCCAGGAATTAAAATAATTAATGGGACAGTTGTGACCTAGAAGACCTTACAGGAAATAAAAAATAAATTGTATTTCTTTTCATTGAATACTTCCTTATATTAGCTATGAAAGTACAAGCAAAAAGCAAATAATGAGTTGTTTACCAAATGGGTAACCAAAAGTGTCTGCCTTTTTAAACAGGCCTTGGCTTTGTGAGGACAGATGTCCCAGATAACTAATGCCCACCAGAGGTGTGGCTGTAAATAGTAGATGGCTAGAGGGAGGGGATGGTGATCTGACTAGTATTGACTGGGATGGAGGGTTGGTAATGAAGGTGCTGGTCGTGGCCAGCGATGTGAACAGTGAGTCTGGAAAGGTCTACAGAAATTTGCAGTCTTCAAAGAAGTGCCTTCTCCGATCAGGAAACCATAGAGCAAAGATAAAAGGCTCTTCCTTCCACTGAGTCTGCACCTTTCATCAAGCATCTGTTTTAATCTCATTTTATTCTACCCCACCATCACCTCTTCCCAAATATGACCACACACCAACAAACCTGGGGCAATTTACAATTACCCTACCAGTCCGCATCTTTTTGGGATATGGAATGGTTGGAGGGAAAACTTGAGAGCTCCACACAGACAGTATCAGGGGTCAGGATGGAACCCAGGTCACTAAAGCTGGGAGGGGACAGCAGCTCTACCAGCTGCTTCACAATGAAGCTCCATTTTTGACACAGCTGATGACCCACTGATACACAGTTGGAGGAATACCGCCGGATTTGTACGCTTGCATCTGATCTGAGAAGCAATGTGCTCATCCAGCTTAACGCAAAAATCTGTGAGCTGTCAATGGCCATCATAGTTTTTGGCTCCTGTTCCAACAATATCCTGATTTTAAAATTCTTCCAAATTCCTCCATGGTCTCATTCTCCCTTCCCTAATTCTCGACTCTTCCCAGTCCAAGACCACTGAGCTTCTCCACCAGACTAACTCCATATCATTGATTTTAGTTGGTCCCCACGATTGAATGCCATCTTTTCAGCTATCCAGGTACTGATCTCTCTGGTTTCCTCCTTAAATCTCTTTGCCTCTACCTCTCCTTGATGACATTCCATCTTAAGCAAACTTCACAGCATCTCTTGTAATCTCTTCCCATATCCTGGTAACAAAATTTACCTGACAGCACGAGACCTCTGCCACAGGTTTTGCTACACAAGACAAGGTGTAAAGCAGGGTTGAACTCAGCCAGACAATCTCAGACACTCTCAGGTCTGACCCAAGCAGAGATGTTGTGATTAGTCTCAATGCCCCGGGTCAGGGAATGGAATAAAGATCAGCAGTGGCCCCTGCTGGAAAGGGTGCACGTGTGGACATCGCTTCAGAGCTGGGCTTGCATCAGGCTTCGGTGCTGCCTGGGATTCAACAGCGTCGACATTCCAGGCAGTGATTAGCTGCCTGCTGCTCAGCATTTATACTCTGAAACTCTTGATCAATGGCAGAAAAACTAGGGTGACGCTGAAATGAAACAGTTTCACTGACAAAAGCGTGGGCCTGGATGAGCATGTTATAAACTCTGCAGTCTGTCAAAGGAACTTTAGCCCAGAAATCTGATGCCTGAAACTGAGCCTATGGTCCCAGGAACTGAGTCAGATTGGTGCCTAGTCCTCAACAATACAGTTCAGGAACGCAGCCTATTTATTGACTGCATCTCTGCAAGAAGATCACTGATGTCATTAAAGCCAGCAGACACTCCTTAAAAGGGAAGTAGAAATTGGTGACAACATTGGGTACAGGAGAGTCCAAATGGACACTGGGGAGAAACCATTATCCTCATGTGGCTGAAGCCTTCTAACCAGCATTACATCACCTGGCTGTTCAATGAGAGCCATACAGCCCAACTTGCCCATGCCATCCAAAATGATTTACTTACACTAGTTTCTCCTGCCTGAATTTGGCTCCTATCCCTTGAAACCTACTCTATCTATGTATTCATCCAAATTTTGCTTAAACATTGCAATAGAACCTGTCTTAACCACCTCCTCAGACAGCCTGTTCCATACACTCACTGTGTAAAAAAAAGTTACCCTTCAGGATCACATTAAATCTCTCCAACCTCATCTCCAATCTATGTCTGTTTCCCCTACTCTGGTCAACAAAAAAAAAATCGTGTGTTCATTATTCCTCACACAATTTTGTTTGCCTCACATTCCACGATACACCATCAAAACCTGCTTCACTGATGGTATCCAAATATTGAGAATGTGCCATCACTCAATTTGACCTGATTAAGACTTCAGCTCAGAGACTGGCGCCAGGGATATTTTGGAAGTAGGTATTTTCATCTGGTGACTCAGTGGGCAGTGGAAGGAAGAGGGGAAAGACACAAAATAGCTGCGGGGTGAGATGGCTCCAAACTCAAGGGTTCAGGGAACTTAATCCTTGAATTATCATGAGGATTTTCCCAGGGCTGGGGAGATTGAAACTAATGGGCATAGGTTGAAGGTAAAAAGGGTATTCAACGATGGCATATGGAAATGAAGTCTTGTATTCCACTGGAAAAGATAACGTATTATTTGCATAATAATTATTCTTTTTTTGTTTGGAGTTTGGAGCCCGAATATGAGATATATGCGTTTGAATTTGTAACAGTTTTGTTTCCCCCGGGTGTTGGGGTTACACCAAACCATGGCAATAGTTGATGATTGTAATGTGTGTTGATCTCCTCTTCTATCTTCCATTCTTTTTTTTCTTTTGGGGTAGTTTTGAGGGGGGTTGGGAAGTTATAGGGGATAAAGATTATGTATCTATTTGTATTTTGATTTTGACAGTATGATTTATTTTGTGTAATAAATAACATTTTCAAAATAAAAGGTAAAAAGGGAAAGATTTAAAGGGGATCTAAGAGGCACGTTTTCTACAGAGGGGGTGGTGGAACCAGTGTAAAAGAAACAGTATAGGTCATAACAATTCAAATTTTTAAAAGCCATTTGGATAGGTAGAACGAGAGGGATATTAACCGTAAGCAGGAAACGGGACTAGCTCAGGATCGATGAGTTGGGCTGAAGGGCCTCTTTCCAAACTGTACATCTCCCATATGTCTCTATGAATGCTGGGCAGCTTGCCAGCAAGCATGCCCACACAGTTCACGGAATGAGTCGTACAACTTCTATTGGCACTTTATTCAGAAGCTCGTTCGATGTAAAAAGAGCAAAAGGCTCTGACATGATACAGTACACATCATAAAGGAGGCTCTCTGGCAGTTTCTATGGATTGTCCCAGAGCTGTCAGTGAACAGTAAATCAGAACTCAGCCATATTGTTTACTCTCAGACTGAGGCTCTTCACAACTGGCATTCTCTTATGCCCCTTGGTAACAGTGTTGCATTAATTTGGAGAGAAAGTTATTTGAAAGCTTCGAGAAATATTTCATTGTCATCGGTATACAAATTATGTTAAACATGGTGAAATGAATACACTTTAAAAAGCATTCTTTGCATTCTGGCTGACAAATGGAACAATTAATTAACATATTACAGTTACAAACATTTACTCAGTGCTTTCAGCACTGGGCCATGATAACATTCATGAGCCCCTTGGGTCAATGTACAGTATATTTATCATGACTGCTTTTCATTTGGATATTTATAGCAAAGTCTTGAAGGCCAGCCTATAAAAGTCCACTTTTCCTCTGGATATTTGAAGAGTGGCACAATTGTGTAGCAAGTCGAGTGCTGTCATGGACCCAGGTTCAATTGTGACCTCTGGTGCTCTCTATGAGATTTGTACATTGGCACTGTGACTATGAGGGCTCTGGTTTTCTCCCAAATCTCAAAGACATCCAGGTTGGTCAGTTAATGGCCATAAAATATTCCCGCAAGAGTGCAGGTGAGTAGTAAAACATAGAATTGATGAGAAATTAGGATGAGAGTAAATGGTAAATGGGTGCTTGATGTTTAGTATGGATTTACTGGGCCCACAGCATCCTTCCATGACGTATGATTCTATGCCTCTCAGTTAGGGTCCTTTGCTTAACCAACTGGTTAAGAAAATTTTTTTACAGGATAGTGTAGCAGCCCATGTCTCGAGCCGACACAGGAAATGGCCGTCGAACGCAACGACTGGCAAAGCATTGTGCAGGCTGAAACGCCTGTTTCCATAGGCCTCCAGTAGAGTGGTGAAACTGGCCAATAACCGCTGGTGGATCGCAAAGGGGCTCAATCGGGGCCTGGGCATCCGCAGTAACCAATCGGCAGCCGGTCCGCTCAAGACACACCCTAGTGGTGATGTGGCCGAGCTGACTATAAAGGGCAGACCTACCCTGAATAAACACAGTGTCAAATACACCTATTGGTGTGTATGTCTTTCTTCTCCTGCGGATTCGAGCTACAGCCTTAAGGCTATAACCAAGAGCTATAACCTAGCTGTGGCCGTAGTGACCTCACTACAATAGAAACATTTCTCGGAATTCTGCCTCTCAGCTTAGATACTTAGTTAATCCAATTTAGCTGCATTTAGTGCAATTTTAAGTCCCAAAAAGATTGACAGATGAGATGAAAATAAAAGGTTCCAAGCACCAATCTAACTCAGAAAAAAAATCCTTCCCAGTTTAGTTTGGTAGAGTCACAGAGTATGAAAACAGGTCCTTCAGCCTGCTAATGCTGACCAAAATGCCACTAGTCCTACCTGTCTGTGTTTGCCAATATCTCTTGAAACCTATCCTATCCATTTATCTATCCAATGTTTCTTCAGACAATATCATCAGCCTCAACCACCTCCCCTGACAGCCTGTTCAATATCCCCCTCACTCTATGTTCAAGTACACATGCACCAAAATTCTTATTGCTGCAGCCAAAGAAGTATTTATATTAAAAAAACACAAATGTAAATTCAATTGAATAACACAAGACAATAAATAATATAAAATAAAGAGATAATAAATATTCATAATTAAAATGGTGCAAGAAAAATGTGGCATTGCAATCGTGCAAACTGTCCTTTTGTGGTGTCAGAACAGTCCGTGATTAATGAAACAAGAAGAGGTTGAAAAGCCTCTAGAGGTAAAAATACACAGAAATACTGGAGGAACTCAACCAGTCTTGCAGCGACCATAGGAGGTAAAGATATATTACTGACATTTCCAGGCCTGAGCCCTTCTTCTACGAATAAGCAAAGAACTGGAAGCTGTCAGAATAAAGACAAAGCTGGCTGGGGGAGAGATGAGAATTGATTTTGGCTCTGTGTAAGGAGACAGAGGGAAAAGGGAGAGAGAGAGAGAGAGAGAGAGAGAGAGAGAGAGAGAGAGAGTGAGAGAGAGAGAGAGAGAGAGAGAGAGAAGAGAGAGGGAGATAGAGACCAGGGGGAAAGGCGACGGGGAAGAAGGGAGAGGGAAGGTTTAACGGAAGCCAGATAAGTCAATGCTAATGCCATCCTTTTGAAGGGTTCCCAGTCCGGCAGTGCATGAGACCTTGGACATACACATCAGCAAGGGAATGGGTCAGGGAAATGACATGGGTGTCCACTGGGAGATCAATGCTAAAGCAGTGGACAGAGTCGAGGTCTTCAACAAGGCGATCTCCCAGTCTGTGTCCAGTCTCTCCAATACAGAGGAGACCACAACAGGAGCACTGGATGCAGCAGATGACTCCTGCAGATTCGCAAGTGAAATGTTGCTTCCCTATTTGGGGACCCAAAAAATAGTGCTGAGAGAGGATGTGGGGATGCAAATGCAGCATCTCCTGTAGTCACAGAGTTGTTGCCAAGGGGACTATTGGTGAGGTGGGAGGAGTGGTCGAGAGTCATGGAGAGAGTAGTCCCTACGGCAACAGGAGGAAAGGAGAATATGTGTCTAGTGGGGGAGATTATGTAGTGGTGGGATCAACTCTCTCTCTCTCTCTCTCTCTCTCTCTCTCTCTCTCTCTCTCTCTCTCTCTCTCTCTCTCTTCCTTTTCCCTCTATCTTCTTTCACAGACCCAAAATCAAATTCTCATCTCTCCTATTATCATATCCAATTTACACTTTTTGTTGGCGTGACTCCTCCCTCAGTTGACTCTGTCTTTATTCTGACACCTTTGTTCTTTTCTTATTCCTTGAAGAAGGACTGAGGGCTTTACCTCCTATGGATGCTGTGACCGGCTGAGCTTCTCCGGCATTTACTGTGTATTTATTCTACAATCACAATGTCTTTCGAGTTTTACCCCTTTGACCCTGAACCCTTGCACCATCTACCCATAGGCAAGAATGAGAAGAAGCTGCGATCAGGGTGATGGGAATCTCTTATGACGTTAGCAGCCCTACTTGAGCCTCACCTGGATGTCTTCAATGTCCTCAAACCCTGTAATGTTTGCTCCATTTGAGGGAGACAACCAGCCTGTTCTCTTACACAGATCCATCATTGGGAGGCTGTTTACAGCTTCATTTTACAGTGCAGGGACTCAATTAAGTACAGTTACAAACTCATAGGGGCCAGAGACATAAAGCATGGAAACAGATCCTTCAACCAACCCAAGTGTGCACCCAAACCACAAACTGATCCATTTATTCACCCCATATTCCTGTCAGCTCCCCCTATACTCCACCATTTATTTACACTCCAAGATACCCACCCTGGACTAATCTACCAACCGGCTTGTCTTTGGGATGTTGGAAGCCTCTAGAGCTGCCATGAGGACCCAAGTGGCCCAGAACCCTTCCCACCCTTCTCTTACCCTTTAAAATGTACAGGGGTTGTAGGTTAATTGCGGTATTTGGGCAGCACCGGCTTAATACAGCACAGTACAGGCCCTTCAGCCGTCAGTGATGTGCTGACCCTTCCTTTAAAAAAAAGTACTAAACCCTCCCTACCCCATAACCCTCTAATTTTCTTTCATCCACGTGTCTGTCTAAGAGTCTCTTAAATGCCCTCAGTGCTTCAGCTTCCACCACCATTCCCAGCAAGGCACTCCAGGCACCCACAACCCTTTGTGTAAAAAGCCTTCCCTTGATGTCTCCCCTAGCCTTCCCTCCCTTCACTTTGTACATATGTCCTCTGGTGTTTGCTGATCCTGCCCTAGGAAACAGGGGCTGACTGTTCACCCTCTCTATGCATCTCATAATCTTGCAGACCTCCATTGAGTCTCCTCTCATCCTTCTACGCTCCAAAGAGAAAGGTCCCAGCTCTGCTAACCTTGCTTCATAAGACTTGTTTCCCATTCCAGGCAACATCCTGGTAAATCTCCTTTGCACCCTCTCCATAGCTTGCATATCCTTCCTACAATGAGGTGTCTTTCCAAAGATTTGTGGAGTTGTAACGTGACCTCTCAACTCCTGAATTCAATCCCACTATTAATGAATCCCAGCATCCCATAGGCCTTCTTAACTCTCCTCTGTAGGCCAGAAGGGCGGAATCTCTGAATTTAAATTTAAATCTTGTTTGGCAACATGGCATTCATTTTACATATGGTGCATGGGGTGTGACCCAGAAATACTACACCTTCTGTGAATAGTCCATTTTTAGCTGATACCAAGTGCATATGGTGCACAAGAGAGCTGGAAAACAGCAGATTCAGAACAGCTGGGAATGGTGCTGCACATTCGTCACTTCTCATCATACATCAGCTGCCCATTGACGAATATAAAAGTTTTCCCATTCCAGTTTATGCCAGATTCAACTGCAGAATTCATATGGCAATATTCATGCTGTCACCTCTGCGCTGGAGGCTGCCTGCTATCATAGCAAGGCAACATGGAAAGTATGGCTGATTCTTCCAGGCAGTGAAATGGAACCTTACTCTCAGAACCAAGAGCTTCATTAAACTACCTTATCAATGGTAGATTGCAAACAGTGAGATATTGTAAATGTATCTAGTTGCTTACCTCCTGGAAGGAACTAGATATATAAATGTTCAATGCTACGATGACCTTGACATTCACGAGCAATGTCGTCCTTAACATGCTCTACTGATATTCACAGACTTCAGTGGGGACTTCCTGATAGAAGCCCTGACCTCTCCTACAGGGTATCAACTGAAGCTCAAATCGGACAATGATCGCCCTGTGATCCTTCTGCCCATTTTTTCCCATTAATACTGTATTTCAAGGGAAACCTCTCCTTGTACAACAGTATCGGGAAACAACTGGTTTGTGCAGGCACTGTTAAAACTCAGGAGAGGAACCTTGGTGCATCTGCATAGTTCACTAATATATATGACAACTCTCATTACCAGCAAACCTGTCCAACTACATTCTAAACATTTTTTCCTATTTAAATATCCATGTGTAACACTGAACGCTCAGATTCATTGCAACAGCCTGAAGAAATCAAATAGTCTGAGAATTTGGTGACACTTATGCATCGCATGGGTTTGGTGACTTGCTGTTGGACACATAGCGAATAGAGGAAGCTCCAAAGCAGGGGTGTGGTTCGTCATGTTCTTATCAAAAAGGCTGCATCACTGAGAGGGCAAATCTAACCCACTTGAGTTGACTACCCCAGCCACTGTAACAGCCCATAGCTCCATACATTCATTTCTGTTCCAAAGCAACACTGCAAGTGTGAAACCATGCTTGGTGCTCTTTGATGGATCACTCTATATATCACTGATGTGGTGTGCATTGCAATTTGCTTGCAAGTGTTCACCGGTGCCCTTTGAAACTCGTGATCCCCTGAAAAAACAATCGCATTTTTGTTTGCTTGTGATATCAAGCAGGAGAGGGAGGAGGAACCAAGGCAAGACTCGAGGCTGTGAGGATATTGGAGGCTCAGGAAGATGCCTGAACATTGTAAATAGACGAAAGTTGACGTCACCTCATGGGTGACTGCAGGAAATGTCCACGACTAATCATGCTGTATAGTCACCAGAAGCCTTTGAAGTACAAACAGTTGTCATTTTGTTCATTGCTATACTCAAGGGCTTTAAGCACTAAAGAATTCAATATTACAGCCCTAATTAGAGAGAATATCCCCAACTGTGGAAGTATAATTAAAATCCTCAGCCCGGTTGAGATGAAGGGGAATGCAAGAAGCCAATAAAGGGAAAGCAGAGTAGATGCAAAGTACAACTGATTTGGGTCAGTGTGTGGTAATAGGCTGCCTATGAAGGTACTTTTCTGCTGTCTAAGCTCATTTTGAGAGCAGTAAAAATGATTGGAACATACTCGCGTTGAGCACCAAAGTACTGCCATGTGTGTGTATTGAAAGCTGACAGTCTTAAGAACAGGTGTTGGAAAAAGCCTATTGATTCCTGATGTCAGGTTTCCAAGAGTGGGCAGCATGAAGATTCAATGGAACTTCCTAAAAGGTCAAGGATTGCACATTCATCTAAATCAGTGGTTCTCAACCTTTTTCATTCCACTCACATATCACTTTAAGTCTTTTCCCTAGGCCAGAGGTGCTCTGTGATTAGTAAGGGATTGCTTAAGGTGGTATGTGGGTGGAAAGAAAAAGTTTGAAAACCACTGTTTTAATCATGCCTAATTGACTCGTTATGTGCACGGTTTCATAACTCTAAAGGAAATGGGCCAATGGCAATTTTTCTCAAGCAAAATATTTCAGTAACAATTGGGTCTCGAGCAGTGATTCTCAACCTTCCCTTCCAACCCACATACCACCTTAAGCAATCCCTTACTAATCACAGAGCAGCTATGGCATAAGGAAAATGCTTAAAGTGGCATGTGAGTGGAAAGAAAAAGGTTGAAAACCATTGTCATCCTGCCTGGCATGTTGATACCCAGCATTGACACAATGGAGTTCTGTTCACCAAAGCCCTGCCAACTTGGCTTTTACCTACATCAAATCATAAGTGTTTAATTTTGGATTGACCACAATGAGGCATGGGCTGGACAACAAGCAGATTGCAAGAGCCTACAACATCAAACCCAGTTTACTAAGGGCTTGTCTCATATAACCATATAACCATTTACAGAGCGGAAACAGACCATGTTGGCCTTTCGAGTCCGCACCTGTTCACTTATTTTGTGCGCCCTCTTCAGGCATTGGTCCCAGTTTGTATGACTCGATCTTGCGCTCTGTTAGAGGAAGTATTAGATGGAGTGGTTTCACGCACGAATGATAAATGTAATTCCCATATACATGACTTCCATCATTTGATCATTCTTTTTTTGAGTATTTTATTTTTTTTTCCATTCATGCAATTAATAAACCATTATACAGAACAATAAACATTTAAATTGAAGAGAATTTTATTAATTGTATAATGGTTATAACCCCTCCCCATCCCTCCCTCTCCCAACCCCTCACCCCCAAATATATATATATATATGAAAAAAAATCTATAGTAATATAAAATAAGAAAGGTAGCATCATGGCTTGCTCAGAGTATTGGTTCCAACACACTGGACATCAACAAAGTTTATATGACCAATTTAAGGAAGAAGGTTGACACAAGTCCTAAGAGGCTAGAAGAACATTTCTACGTATTTATACCTAAAATGTGCATATACAGGCTCCAAATATACAAAAAAAAGCATATTTATTTGTCAAATTACATGTAATTTTCTCGAAAGGAATAGAGCTTTGAATTGCTGCATTCCATCTTTCCATACCTAAATGTGAATTTGATTTCGAAGTCACTGCTGCGGCAGCATTACAGAATAAAGGACGTCCACACAGCGTGAGGGTGAACTAAAGACCGACTTTATTAGTTTGAATTCGCCGCGTCTCCACGCTGGCCCATCGGTGACATACCCACCAGCTTTCGGAAGTGAGGTCATCGCGTCGTGGTGTCACCCTCCAGCCAGTGGGTCGCTACGTAGAAGTGGAGGATGGCTTAGCCCGCACATGGCGCTAGGCGCAGACTCCTTCTCGGCAGTGAGGGTGAGCCCATGCCATTTTGGACTGGCATGTGTTGCAAAAACTCAGCCTGTTTACTTGCGTGGTCACTCAGCCTGCTACAATAGAATAGTATAGCACAGCAATAGGCCCTTTGGCTCACCATGCCTGTGCTGAGCACGATACCAAATTAAACTAATCCCATCTGCCTGCACATGATCTATATCCCTTTATTCACTGCCAGTTCACCTACCTCTCTAAATGTCTTTGAAACATTGCTATCATATGTGTTTCTACCACCTTCCCGACAGCATGTTCCTGGCACCTTTCACTCTCTGTACAGAGACAGGTCCTCCAGTCTCCCTTGCCTGTACCAACCAAGTACTCATCAACACTAATTCCATTTACCAGAGCATGGTCCACAGTCTTCGGTGGTTTGACAATTCAGATATTTAGCCAGATGCTTCTGTACTAATTATCATTTCTAATTCTAGAACATCCATGTTTAACACTTTAGCATCACAGAGCAATATAGCATGGAAAAAGATAATTTAGCCTATTAAATCCACGTCGACCATCAAATACTGATTTGCATAAATTCCTTTTTATTTCTTTATAAGCAAAATAGAGACCAAGTGCGAGTTAAATTGGCCAACTAAGCTGAGAATCTTTGGGACGTGGGAGGAAACAAAGTCACTTGTGGAAGGCCCACATGGTCATAAGGAGAACAGAGAAAATGGAGGGTAGAATTCAACCCAGTTTACTGGGAGTAGTGATGCAGCTATTCTTACCAGCTGTGCCAGGGTGCCTCTTGACCATGACTGAAGATTAATCCCACATATTGTTGACAACTATGTACTGGAGAAGGTGCAACTTCCAGACTAGGTCGGGCGATGTTGCAGGATGTTGGGGCTGGAATGGTTTGAGGGAAGGGAGAATGGAGATTAAGGGCAGCCAACTCCCTGGTCAGGCTAATGCTTGCTTAAAATTATTTTACTTTGTTCTGATTGAAATTCCTTGGCACTCTCTTATTCTGCAACAGGGCACAAGCACCCTGCCCATCTTATGAAGAGTGACACAGTTGCTTCATGTTCTGTGTCCCTCCCAGTCTGTAGCCAAAACATTGTCAGTCAAAAGACACACACACACACACACACACACACACACACACACACACACACACACACACACACACACACACACACACACGCGCGCGCGCGCGTGCGCATGTGCAGTTGGCATTTAGGAATTTAATTTAAAAACAAAATGCACCGATGTTTGAAGGAATTCAGAGCTGGGCATCAATAAATTAATCAGGCCACTAGTGAAACTGAAGTGGCCTTGAGTTTTTAAGAGCAGTCCTTTAAAAGCAAAACCAATTCCATTCAAATCAGTGTGGAGTTTGATGAACTCACTCAATTGTTCCTTGTCAGATTTATTTTTTAATTAGCTCCTCATGGTATTGAACTGAAGCATGGTAAACAAGCTCAAACATGCTAGTAACTTTAAATCTGATCTGTGCATCTGTCCCCATCGCTGCTCCAGTAAACGTTCCTGGCTTCCATTCACCTCTTTCCATTTTACTGCACTCCCTCATCCACCCCCCACAACCATTCCCAAGCACAAGAACAACAGGCAACAGTTGTGCATTATTCTTTAGAATGCCAACTATATTGTGGAAGCCCAGTATAATGGAACAGGTGAAAGGTTATATGTTGACAGACTCCAGTGCTACTTTATCAGTATTGTCAGTATCTTACTTCACTGCCCAGAGTCCGAAGTGTTAATTATCAAAGTATGTACCTAGCCTCTTGTCACACCACACAATCCTTCCAAAGTATCAACACAGGATGAACATTTGGACAGTAACTGTACGCACAATAAAGGAAAGGGCAAAGAAGACCGGAATCAGAATTCTGACTTAAATACATTCCTATCCATTTTATGTTGTGAATAAATTTAATGTTGAGCAAGATATAGAGCTTCATTCATGGGAATGACATAATTTATAGATATTTTTACAATTTGTTGTTTGAATACATGCTTCTATAAATCGTGAGCAGTAAACTGTTTTTCTCCTGACCTTTGAACACAGGTCCACCCACCTGGCTTGATAGATGGGGATGGGGTGGGGGCTCACTTTAATTTTCCTTCTCTAAAACAATACCTCCATCAGGCAACACTGCATTATGCTTGCAAGATGGACTCAGGTCTCTGTTGAGGGATTTTAACTCATGACCTTCTGTCTCTGAAATGAGTGTCCCAACAAATCTAAAATAACCTGATTTCCAGCTCTGTTGCTGGAGGACAGCTGTGGATGTGTTTTAGCTATTTCTCCAAGTAACTTGTAGTCCTCTTTCTAAAAGTTGGAAGAACCTCTTATAACCTTAAGGCACTTGGCTCTAGGTAAGCAACAGTGAAATCAAGTTACACCACTTCATTAAAAGAGCTGTCTTAAAAGTTTTCAATTTGAAGACCTCTTAATCAATAATCAGGTATCCATGTTCAATATGTAAAACACCAAAAATATGGTTGAAGTGCCCACAACTACCTTGACTACACTTCCTCACACCCTGTCCCTTGCAAGGAACCTATCCCCTTCTCTCAATTTCTCCATCTCCTCTGCATCTGTTCCCAAGATGACCAGATCTTCCCAAATGTCTGCCTTCTTCCACAAACGTGGCTTCCCTCCATTACCATTAACTCAGGCTCACCCGCATCTCCTCCATTTCCTGCTCAGCTGCTCTGGCCCCCTCTGCCACCAGACACAACAAACACAAATCCCCCTTATCCTCACCTACACCACCCCTCCCCAGTTTCTGCATCAAACACATTATCCTACAGACACATCTTCCCCTCTCTGCCTTCCCTCCGTGTGACTCACTCATGCAAATCCTTCCCTACCAATTTCACCTCCCCCCCACCAGGCATCTTCCCTTGGCCACAAGAGGTGCCACACGTGCCCACACCTCCTCTCTCACCATGGTCTGTGGCACCAAACAGGCCTTCTAAGTGAAGCAGTGCTGATTTGTTGCATCTGGTGCTCCCTTTTGTGACCTTCTCTACATCGAAGAGACTGGGTGTAGATAAGCAGCCAACCACTTCATTTGTGTCACACTCCCAGACTCACATGTCTGTCCATGGCCTTATGTACTATCCCACCAAGATCACCCATAAATTGGAGGAACAACACCTAATCTTCTGTCTGGTCCCTCTTCAGCCAGATGGCATTAACATCGACTTTTTCCAGTTTCTGTTCATCTGCTCTCCTCTTCCCCCTCCCCTTCCCCTGTCCAGTTTTCCTCCCTTCACCCAGCCATCCCTTCTCTCCTTGATCACAGCTGTCCCCTCCCTCCCTTCTCTACCTGCCTTTCTGGCCACCCATCCCCCCTTTACTCTTTTGTTTGGGTGCCTGCCGACATTTTTCCATTCCTTGATCTCAAGCCCAAAATGTCGGTGATGTATTTTTAACCTTTGCTATATAAACGACACTGTTTGACCTGCATTGTGTTTTTATTTTAATCCATGTTTAATATTTTCCACTAAAATAAATGTAAATAAAGATTATACTGAGGTTTGGCAGTAGAATTGGATATGCTATCGTAATGAGCTCTATGGGTTCATTTCAGTTTTTATGAATTTCTTGGCCTGTCCCATAATGTGGATCATTCACAGAGCAAAATGAAAAGCACAAATTGTATGTATCCCAGGAACACATGCAGCTTGGGGCGGGGTTAAAGTTAAGACTCAAGTCTCCACTTTAATCGACCTTCAAAAAGCAAACAAACCTCCCCCCCATCCCCCAAAAAGCAAACAAACCTCCCCCCATCCCCCAAAAAGCAAACAAACCTCCCCCCCATCCCCCAAAAAGCAAACAAACCTCCCCCCATCCCCCAACACACTATAGCCTCAGAGCATGCAAGGAGCATACATGTAAATTGGAGCAAACCCCAAGCTTCTATTATAGTTGCTTTTTTAAGTGCCAGGTCTATGCTCCTTCTAACTCACTGCAAACCACAACAGAACGAAGCAAGCCTGGCTGCTACTAAAGAACTGGAGTCCGTTCTTCTCTCCTTGAAGGGCATTTATATTTACACATTTATACATTCTTTAAATCAAGCATTGCATGAAAAAATTGTTTTTCCTCCTCTCTATATTCCAGCTATTTCTTGGTGAAATTAGGAAGAAAGATTTATTCAGCAGTTTTCACATCCTCAGAGCATCCAAAAGCACTTTGCAGCAATAAAATAGCTCTGAGGTGCTGCTGTTGTTGTAATTTAGGAAATGCAATAGCCAATTTGTGCACAGTAAGAAAACTAAGTCCTTTTTTCAAGCAAGATTTGCAGAGGGATAAATAATGAAGATGGGAAAGCCCCTGCTCTCTGAGTTGGACAGGGCATCATTTAAAAAATAATTCTGTGCATCTGAATCTTTATTACACAGTGGTGGGTGTGTGGGATCCTTTATGTTTTCACAGGCAGACAGACCATCAGTTTAACAACTAACTGGATTGACTGAGGACTGAAAAGGTCATTTTGAAATGTCCCATCAACCTTGTCTGCAATGCTGCATCCAGAGACCGAAATGAAATGCAGCTGACCACTCCACATAGCCACCACAACTCAACCCACTAACTGGGCACATCCACACCCAGCCAGCTTACAGAATCACTGGCTCACAGTTCAATGCTGACCTCGGGTGCTGTCTGTGTGGAGTCTGCACACTCCCTCAAACCACGTGGGTTTTCTCCACAACCTAAAGACGTGAGAGATGGCAGTAAATTGGCGTCATGTGTGGGTGGATGGAGGGAGTTGATACAAATGGAGGAGAATTTTTAAAAATAGATTAAAGTAGGAGTGATGTACTCAAGCGCCTGTTTCTAAGCTGTATATAACTCCATTAAGTTCCGAACAGCCAGATTATTGGAAAGTAGATTTCTTGTCAGAGTACATACAAGACCTCACATACAACCCTGAGATTATTTTTCCTGCGGGCAAGGCAGAATTACCACTTAAGGGCAGTGAAAAAAAAACTATCCTCAATGTTCACATGTAAACAAATTTAAAAAATGGAAATAAACTGTGCAATGCAGAGGGAAAATAAATCAACGAAGTGCAAAGATAAGAGTCCTTAAATGAGTCCCTGATTGAGTTTGTGGTTGATGAGTCTGATGGTGGAGGGGGAGCAGCTATTCCTGAACCTGGTGGGGCGAGTCTTGTGGCACCAGTACCTCTTTTCTGATGGATCAGTGTGCTGGGTGGTGTGGATCCTTGACGATTGCTGCTGCTCCCCAATGGCGGAGCTCCCTGCACATGTTCCCGATGGTGGGGAGGGTTTTGCCTGTGATGATCTGGCCTGTGTCCAATACTTCTGCATGGCTTTATGCTCAGGGGTATTGGGGTTGAGCAGACCGAGAAAACTATTCTGATTGGTTTCATCTTGGCCTGGTTGGGAAACTTGGTTGCAGAGGAATGCAGAAATTGTCAAACCTCATCCTCCACTGTGGGCACTGACCTCCTGTCCACTAAGATATCCATGTGAGGCACTGCCTCAGGAAGGTAGCTAACATCATAAAGTTCCACCCATTTCCCTGGTCACGATTTCTTCCAACTACTACCTTCAGGACAGAAGGTACAGAAGGCTGAAGACCAGAAAATCTAGGTTCAAGAATAGTAGGCTATAAACTGCTCCAAAAGATCTGTCTGCACTTTTGATACCTTATTTTTTCTTGCTCTATCAGCAAATTTTGAATATTTAACTATCTATCACCACATTGCTCCACAGTAGATGCAATATCGCTGGCTCTCCACTTAGCACTGGAACAACTCAGAAACAGTAACTCCTACAGAGGGCCACTCTTCCTCGATTACCGCTCGGCCTTCAGCACCATTATTCCCTCAGTGCTGGTCAAGAAAGTACAAACTCTAGACCCCCCTCTGCAACTGGATCCTTAACTTTCTCATCAGAAGACCACAGTCACTCTGCCATACTGATCAACAACAGGCGCACCCCAGGGATGCGTGTTTAGCCCACTGCTCTGCTCGCTATACACCCATGACTGTGTGGCCAGGCACAATTCCAATGCTGTCTACAAATTTGCCGATGGCACCACAGTTGTCTGCAGAATCACAAATAGCAATGAGGAAGCGTACAGGAGGGAGATGGATCAGCTCGTTGAGTGGTGTCACCCCAACAACTTTGTGCTCAACATTCGCAAAACCAAAGAGATAATTGTGGACTTCAGGAGGGAGTCAGGGGAACAGTCCTCATTCAGGGTTCAGTAGTGGAGAGCGTCAAAAACTTTAAATTGCTGGGTGTCAACATCTCCGAGGATCTGTCCTGGAGCCTCCATGTTGATGCAATCATGAAGAAGGTCTGCCTGCGGCTATACTTTGTGAGGTGTTTGAGGAGATTTGGTATGTCACCAAAGACTCTCGTAAACTTCTACAGGTGTACCGTGGAGAGCACCCTGGCTGGTTGTATCACTGTCAGATATGGAGGCACCAAATCTCAGGACAAGGGAAAACTCCAGAGGGTTGTTAACTCAGCCTGAGACATCACAGGCACCAGACTTCACTCCATCGAGGACATCTACATGAGGCGGTATCTTAAAAAAGCAGCCTCTACCCTCAAAGACCCCCCACCACCCAGCTTCAGGAACCTAATTACGAGCACACAGCGGCACAAGGACAGCTTCTTCCCCACTGCCATCAGATTCCTGAATAATCGATGAACCAAGGCCTTAATTTTCATGCATTATTATTTTTATTTTTTTTAATATTAGTGTTGTAAGATGGTTCATAATATTAATATTTCCACTAAGATGTTACTCTAAAACACTGAATTTCATGACTTGTGCATGACAATAAATTCTGATTCTGATCCTATTATATCTATTATCTCTATTTTATATTTCATGGTGCATTATGGTCATTTTCTTTTATATTATTGTCATTGGTGCATCCTCTGTATCTGGGTGGTTGTAGTAAGTAAGGATTTGGGTGCATCTGTACCTTGTACTTATATCCCAGTAAATTCCTGAATCATTTATCCCATATCTCAAGGAGAGTTTCTTTCCTGCTGTTATCAGACTTTGGAATGAACCTCTTATTGTTAAAAGATGATACCCCTGCACTGTTTAACTGTAGTTTTCTGCATATTCTCACTCTGTCCTTACTATAACATGACACCTTTATTGCACAACCTCAAGTATGGGTTGAGTTGCATGGATAGTTTGTAAAACAAAGCTTTTTCTCAGCATCTTGGTATGCAAACCAGCTTCCCTAGATTCAAGAACAGTTTATTTCCAACACATATCAGACTCTTGGACCTTCCTTTGGCATAGCATATCACAGCATATCTAATCATAGGCTGCTCTGACATTACAGAAAGACTGTTCACCCAATTGCAAGTCATTTTTTTTGCACTAGGATTACTGTGAATTAGGATGGCCATTCCAAAGGAGGGCATGGTCATAAGTTACCATACATATATAAAAATATAGCGTGTTTTTAAAAAAATATATATTTTTGTAACATTTAATCAGTATTGCAAAAACAACAAATGCAAACAGACTATATGAGGAAATAATGGTATTGACGGCCAAGGAGATCTATTTTATGTATCTATTGTCTCTTTTAATTCAATTCAATTAGTTTACTATTATAGATTTTCTTTACAAATACCGGTTCAGCAAATAAGAATTTTGGTGCATATGTACATTGTACCACATATATATCAATAAACTCATCATCATTTCAAAGTTAATATCCCAGAGCTGCACAATCAGTGGGGAGAGTAATACATTCGGAGGGTTTGTAACTCACGTAAAATGGGATACCAACAAGTCCTCAGCATTATTTGAAAGGGAAAGAGTTAATCCAGTGTTTGGACCAACGTTCCTCCTTCAGTCAACACCACTAGTTACCAGTCATTTATCTCATTTAGTGTAAAAGAGGCCTAACTGTATTTAAACTGGCTGCAGAATTCACCCAGATTATTAAAATGACTACATTTCAAAAACATTTCTCTTGTTGTGTCACCACCTCCTGCAAATATTTAATCAAACTTAAGAATAATTCCAATGGTAAACAACAGAATTTTTGTAAATGTATTGAAAAGGAGTCAAGGAAAGTAGAAGAACATTCCTGTTCTGTAAAAAGGTGAACTCTGAACAGCATGTAGCACAGTTACTCCTGAAAAACCACCACCAAATGCTATGCAAACTTTGTGTTGAAGTTGCTTCATTGGAAGAGTCCAGAGTCTGAGACCATTTATCTGATTGTTGCCTTGGTGCAGAAGTCCTGTTTGAGGGATACTAGACATAGGCCAGTCAATGCTATTGAAGCAACTTAAATCTTTTGTTACAAAAGGCAAAGTGAAGCAATTCCTAAGTGCTGCTAAATCAAATCTCAATATCCACCATTGTTTGTTAATATCACAATATCAAGAGCTGCTTGTTCTGTCTCATTATAGTTGCGAAATGGAAAGCAAACCAAAATGACTAAAGCTCTCATTTAGTCAAAGCAAAAAGGAAACCAATTTTTGCACTATATGTAAATGTGTCATGTCACTGCTTGATGTCCTTGATTGGGTCTGTGTCATTGTGTTTGAGTAAGTAGTTGGAAAACAACATTTTAAATAAATAAACTTACAGTTTACAGCTGTTAAATCTTTCTTTTTTTTAGGGGCTGGGGCAGACAAACCATCTACAATAGACCAACAAAAAAGATTAAGTGGCAAGGAAACCTGAGGAGGTCAATGAACTTTCATCTTTCCTGGGAATGGTCCCATATTGTGTCAGGTTTCAGGTGGTCTCTACTACTGTATCCAGTGGTGGAGGAGGATGAACTGTGAAGGTGAGGAATGACAAATGGCGTACAGTCTCTACAGGAGAAATCATGACTCCTCCCTCTTGTTTGACTGTGATATTACTTAAATTCTAAAATCTTGCTCGCGATGCTTCCAGTTGGAGAGTTCGGCAGTTACAAGTCTCATTATGTACAGGAAAGCCCTATTACCTTTGAGTCACCGACGCTTGCAGGAACTAAGGGGATTAAACCCAAATAGAAATGGGCACTCTGGGAATCATATTTACATAGCAAGTTGTTGTTACGTTGACCTTCGGTGCAGGTCACCAACCACAAGTCTTTGTTAACCATTTGGAACTTGGATTCAGAATTCCCATAACGCTGCCCTCAAGAACATAACAGCAGGCTAACCTAGTATCTCAACGTGTTAATGACATCGACTATTAAGTGTCCAAATATAATGCCATCAAGATTATATGCCATCAAATATAATGCCATCAACATGATGGCAACAATGCCATCATGTTGTCAAGATTGCTCCGCCAAGACATTGATACATAGAGAATATAATATAGATACAATAGGTTAGAGGATGATTTTCTAGGAATTATAATGATGATTACGAAAAATGGCACAGATGTATCCAGAAATAAAATAAGTATCTGGATAGACATTAATTAGCTGGACTGCTTTGCACAATATAAAAACTAACTATCAGAGATTTAATGTGGCCTTTTTACAAATTGTTTGCATCAAGCTGGGCTATAGAATAGTTGTGCCCAAATAACTGTAAAGTAGAATTATGGGGGTACTTCACTCAGAGCCCCTGGTTGCTCATAACATGAAACACTGGCACTGTCTATTGTCCGGCATGGTCAAGGATCTAGAAGAGCTGGTTAACAAATGCCACTGATAGTATTACCACAGGATCATTCCAACATGTCCATATAGGCTTCTATGGTAAACATTCTGATATTAGTCATCAATCCATTCCAATTATTTTGAGGTAGAGCAGGTGGATTATGTACCACCATTGAAAGCATTAGTAAGAAAGACAGGTCAATTTTCTCATTGTCCTGAGGCGACTGTGTGGAATTGATGGTGCACAATCCTGATTCAGGTATCATAAACAAGAGGGCAGAGGTGGAAGGAGATTGAAGAATGTTTGAGGGGTAAGTTTTTCATCTGGAACTCACTGCCAAGGGAGATGGTAGTATCAGATACACTTAACTACATTTAAGAGGGATTCAACAGACACTTAAATCATCGAAGTAAAATAAGATTTACAGTCTTAATGTGAGCAAATGGGATTTAGTGTAGATGGGCAAGAAGGCTGGTACAGATGTGGTGGGATAAAAGGCCCATTTCTGTGTTGACCAATTCAACACTGAAATTGGATCAAACATTTCACATCAGTCATCGCCTTATCATCCTTCAGTGAATGAAGCATCAAGGATCCAAGTCTTGGAAGTCAGATTACATCTTACTACAGCCCACCAACTCACAGATTTTCTCCTGAACTTTACCGTAATGCGCAGTAATTGTACCAGCCTTCTTGCCCATCTACACTAAATCCCATTTGCTCACATTAAGACTGTAAATCTTATTTTACTTTGAGGATTTAAGTGTCTGTTGAATCCCTCTTAAATGTAGTTAAGTGTATCTGATACTACCATCTCCCTTGGCAGTGAGTTCCAGATGAAAAACTTACCCCTCAAACATTCTTCAATCTCCTTCCACCTCTGCCCTCTTGTTTATGATACCTGAATCAGGATTGTGCACCATCAATTCCACATAGTCGCCTCAGACAATAGGCAATAGACAATAGACAATAGGAGCTGGAGTAGGCCATTTGGCCCGTCGGGCCAGCACCGCCATTTTAGATCATGGCTGATCATTACCATCAGTACCCCTTTCCAGCCTTATCCCCATAACCCTTAACTCCGTTACCCACAAGAGTCTTATCTAACTCTCTTTTGAACATAGTCAGCGAAAATTGACCTGTCTTTCTTACTAATGCTTTCAATGTGGTACATAATCCACCTGCTCTACCTCAAAATAATTGGAATGGATTGATGACTAATATCAGAATGTTTACCATACAAGCCTATATGGACATGTTGGAATGATCCTGTGGTAATACTATCAGTGGCATTTGTTAGCCAGCTCTTCTAGATCCTTGACCATGCCGGACAATAGACAGTGCCAGTGCTTCATGTTATGAGCAACCAGGGGCTCTGAGTGAAGTACCCCCATAATTCTACTTTGCAGTTACAGAGACTCAGAAAAGCATCTGGGTTCTGGTTCAGTTGAATCTGGAGGAGAAAGTGGAAATGCAGTATTTGAAACAAAGCAAACAGCACAACACGTCCGTCAAAGGGAGAGGTTGCGATTACATGGGAAAATATGGATGGTGAGAACACCAGATGGATCAGAAATGAGAAATGGGGAAAAGAAATAGATAAATTGTGGAGTTATGCAGTAGGTTTCCAAGAATTATCTCATAATGGTAAAGAGATTCTGAAATTTCCACGTAGACTACCAAATCTCAATGTGTCTCAGGTGAATAGCCATAAAATTGTGAGCTTGAATATACAGTACAACTCCGATTATCTGAAATGGTCAGGACCAGGCCTTTTTTAGGATAAATGATATTTTTGGATAATAGCCCAGCAGTAACAGGAAATCACTTGTAACAATAAACAATAACAAACAACAAGGGAAGGCCTTTAAAGCATGAAATAACGTCAAATTCTTACCTAAAAACAACCTAAATAAAATAAGAGTTTTTTAAATTAAATTTTTTTCAACCTGTGACATCAGTTTGGCTGCAAAAAAAAATCGGATAGATGAGGATTTCTTATTTCTCTGAAATCCTCAATTATCTGAAAAAATTCTTGGAACCGAACGGATGTCACTTATAGGTCCAAAAACATTTTGGATAACTGAGGTTTTCATATAATCCGATTTTGGATAATCGGAGTTGTACTGTACTTCCAAAAGCGAGTCCTTTCATTGCTGAATACGTCAGCACAGGGCATGATTAAAGAAAGTCAAGTAGTGAACGTTGCTTGAATCTCAGAGTTGTCATGTCTCCAGGATCAACATGAACAACACCAGAAGAATTAGTAAAGTCAACAGGAATGTGAAGCACAGTTAATTTATTGTACTAGTTGCATTTTCATTTTGAAAGGGGAAGCAGTGTAGGATGTGTGATTTCACTTCTTGGTGTATTTGATCATGGGTAGATCATCACATATATGGGGGTAGTCCTGGATGAACATCAAATAAACCAGTTGCACACTCTGGAGCTCTGCATATTTCTTGCATGTTCCGATGTCCACTCTCCGTGTAATCATGCTGGAGGTTAGGAAACCACAGGGTCACATAGAGTGCCCTCCATAATGTTTGGGACAAAGACGTTTTTCCTTTATTTGCCCCATGATCCAGAGAGTTAAATTTGTAATCAAACAATTCACACGTGATTAAAGAGCACATTCCAGTTTTATTAAATGTTATTTGTATACATCAGAAAATTTGCATACCATCAGGTGTAGGCACCACAAGACTCCAACAACCCAGGTTCAGGAACAGCTGCTACCACTCCCCCATCAGGCTCCACAACCACAAACTCAATCAGAGTAAGGACTCTTACTTTTGCACTTTATTGATTTTTTCTTCTCTGTATTGCATAGTATGTTTACATTTCTTTATTTGTTTACTTGTATATGTTGTATACAATTTTTTGTTGCACTACCTTATAGGAACTCTGCCACAACCACAGGAAAATGAATGTCAGGGTTGTATACGATGTCATGCATGTACTCTGACAATAAATCTGAAACTTAAAATCTACATTTTGGATTGACCATTTAGAAATTGCAGAAATTTTATACATAGCTCCCCAAATTCAGGACACTATAATGTTTGGGATATTAGACTTCACAGGTGTTTGTGATTACTCAACTATGTTTAATTGCTTCATTGGTGCAGGTATAAGAGAGCTAGATTTACTTTGAAACTTTTGATCACTTTTGGAGTCTGTAGATGCCATTTTTCAGGAATAGAGTTGTGCAAATAAAAGCCAAAGAACCTCTTATGAGGTTGAAAATCAGGAATAAACAGTAAGAGACATTTTAGGATTACCAAAATCAACTGTTGGGAACATAATTAAGAAGACATTAATGTTGTGGGTCGCGGGGGAAAATAAAGAGGCAAAAATGTGTATTTGTGCCATGGAGGGCCCTTTTTATTACAATCTCAAAGCCAATCCCGAGTTTCATTTCCTATTCATTGAGCCTGATAAAAGTAGATAGACCGTCTGTTAAGTCGACCAACAGGCCCTATTAACATGGAATGAATCTGTCAGAACGGCGTGATAACTGTATACAATTACAGCCAAGGAATATTGCATTTAAAGACAGGCAAAACCTTCCTGTTTACAGGGTAATTGGAGCAATTACCCAACCCTTTTAATGAATTGGAGCTAGCAATTTCTTCTACTTTTGATCTGTGGAACAGGAAGAATATTAATTTTTTTAGACATGACAGCACAATGCTTAAGTCATTGGAACACTGATCTAAGGTCTAAAGCAATAACAACAAGAACTGCCATTTATACAGTATTAAAAGAGCCCCAAGATGATTCACTGAGTATCTTCAAACAAAAAAAACCATAGATGCTGTACCACGTAAAGATGTATCAGAACAAATGATTTTTACAAATGATTTGGACAAAGAACTGGAAGTGTGGGTCAGTAAGTTTGCAGCTGACACAAAGGCTGGAGGTGTTGTGGATAGTGTAGAATGTTGTCATTGGTTGCAACAGGATGCAGAGTTGAGAGGTGGCAGATGGGATTCAAACCGGATTAATGAAAAGTGATGCACTTTGGAAAATCAGACTTGAAGGGGGAGTACACGGGAGGATTCTTAACAGTGTGATCTTGGGGTCTAAGATCCATCAAGGTTGCTGCAAATGTTGACAGCGTTGTTCAGAAGTCATATGGTATGTTGGCTTTCATTTAAGCAGGGGACTGAGTTCAAGAGTCATGAGGTAATGTTGCAGCTCTATAAAACTCTGGTTAGACCACAGTTGGAGTATTGTGTTTAGTTCTGATCAACTCATCACAGGAAGGATGCAGAAACTTTAGAGACAGAGCAGAGGATATTTACCAGAATTTTGCCGGGATTAGAGAACATGTCTTTATGAAACAAGATTGATTGAACTTGAGCTTTTTGCTTTGGAATTAGGAAGGGTGTTAGTTGACTTGATTATGAGAGGCATAGATGAGTGGATAGCCAACAGCTTTTTGCTGGGCCAACAACAACAAATACCAGAGGACATTTGTTTCAGGTGAGTGGAGTAAAGTTTAGGGGAGATGTCAGAGGCAAGTTTTTATTCAACCAAGAGAGCATTGGGTTCCTGGAGGCCGGTACAATAGGAACATTAAAAAAAACCCCTCAAATTAGCACATGGATGTAGGAAAAATGAAGGGCTGTTTGTAAGGTAGGAAACGATGAGATTATTGTGGAGTATGTTTATACTGGTCAGCTCAATATCATGGACTAAGTAGCCTGTACAGTCCTGCGATGTCCTATGATTAAAGGTTTGTTCAAGGGATCACCTTCATGCAGCCATCTTGATGGATGAAAGAGCAGTTGACAGATTTGACAGATTAAGCAGCTGAGAATTTAGATATAAAGACTGGTACAATGAAATTTGCAAATGCCTATATCCAGAATTGGAGGAACATGGGTATTTTGGCAGGGGACAAGGCTTGAGGAGACCACAGAACTAGGCAGAGGAGAGACCATTGAGAGTTCAGAATTTTAAAATCAAGGCAACAAACTAACTATTGGGGGATCTCAGCAGATCAGGCAGCATCTGAGAAAGGAAATGGACTGTCAGAATTTCAGGTGGAGACCCTGAATCAGAACTGAGAGTGTGAAGGGGTTAGGATTAGGAGAGGGCACATGGAGAGTACTGAATGCAACAGATGGGGTTGTAGAAGGTGCATGCGAATCTCTGCCTTACCTGGGTTTTGTTTAGGTCACTGGATGGTGATGAGCGAGGGGTAGGGTCATATGTTGAGCCTCCTAGAGTTGCACAGAAATGTGCCTGGAGATCGGGTGCAATGGGTGGGGAGAGACCAGGCTGTTATGGTGGTGGGATCGCATTGCGGCTCGCTAGAATGTCAAAGAATGATGTGCTAGATGCAGATGCTGGTGTGGTGAAAGATAAGGACTAAGGATACTCTACCTCTGGTCTGCCTAGGAGGGAAACAGGGTCAGAGCAGACCTGTGAAAAATAGAGAACTTCTGGGAGAGGGAGGACTGGGTCAATTTTAGGCAGTTGCCAGGGTGATGAATGTCTTCAGTGATTCAAGATCTGTTGAGGGATAAAGCTGATGGCTTTAGTGTGTACTTGGAACAAATACTTGCTTATCCTGTGCTGGATGTGGAATAAACAAAATTGGATGTAGAGTTGGGTGAGGTAGAGCTGGTGATACATGTGGAAACTGACAGAGTGTTATCAAATCTGTTGCTGATTGGTCTAGTTTTGTCTTAAGTATGAAATCCAATATCATGGTTGTTTGGGAATATGAAGTTAAATTTAAAGTATCTTAAAATAATACATGATGATAAAGCTGGTTTATGTCATCTTGGGTAGGAAATGATGTGCACAATTTGCTTATATATGTTCCATACTTATGGGATTGATTTTTAAAGGAAATGGCCTTGGATTATGGCCACTTAAGGATGGACAATAACCATGGCAGTAATGATCACATCATAAGAAGAAAATCACAAACAACTTGAACTCAACACCATCTTCCCCATATCACTCCTCCAATCCTTGCTCCAAAAAAACTCCCATTCTTGGCTCGTCTCAAATCCAGTTGACCCCACAGAATTGAACATGGCCAGGGATAGGTGCTACTCTCGAGATTCTATTGCATTTATCTGGTCTCCATGTAGCAGATGTATTCATTGGAGCTCAAGTGTCTACATTGATTGAATTAACTAAGATATAGACACACAATATGAGCTCAATTGAATTGGTTTGTTTCAGTTTAACAAATTTTCAGTTCTTCTCAAAAAGGAAAAGTAAAATCTTCTTACAACACTTACTTCTTTTAAAGATTAAAGATCAGAAAGAAAGAAATGAATGTTGCAAAGCTAATCTCAATTGTGCAAAACAGAAGCATGAAATCCAAATCACAAAAAACCTATTCCAACCTAACTCTGGTATATTGTTACTGAGCCCAGTTTTTGAAGGTGCCACTGGTATAAAGTTAGCAAGTCTCATCATTGCTTTAAATCACTCACATATAAGACTTTCCTTATGGTCTACTCTGCATGATGTTTCCATGAGACAATTTAATCTCTGTCTTGTGCTGCACTGCTCCTGATCCCAGATTCTCTTGACCACACTGTGGCAAGAAACCCCAGAAGGACATCTATCATTCTTGTTCAGAGAAAGCGTGGCTTCAGATTTTCCAGAGAGCTTGCCCACCAATGACTGTTGTGTCTCAAGGCCAGGAAACCTGGATTTAATGTTAAAACTCAGAAATGGAGGAACTCAGCAGGTCTCTCAGTTTCCATAGGAGGTAAGGATGTATTACCGACATTTGAGGCTTGAACCCTTCCTCAAGGTATCCATAGCCCCTTTTAAATTGCAATACCTGGGTAGCCCTCCTGGGACCCAGGTGCAATTACTGGGGCAAAGGTGCTGGAAGTACCTTTTAAATTGCAGGGGGATCAACTCATTTTAAAAATCGCCCCCGAAATGACACGTCACATACTCACCGGAAGTACAGCGAGATGTTCAGATGCTGGCTGCTCGGTGATGCATGAACTCAAGTGCTGACATTGCCAAAATAAGTGGGTCAGCCATTTTCCTGTACATCTCGCCCTTGGATGTGACCTCTGTAAGTTTAACTGGGTTCCTTGACTACCTCTGAGATAGGTCATGGACCTGGTTGGATTCCGACGGGGTTGGCCAGGTCGGACCCTTTCTAATTGCCATGTCATTGGGGCACTAACCGGGCAAATTGCCTGGTTAACACGATTTTACATGGCAGTTTGATAGGCCCTCGTGATGAATTCGTCAACTTTATCCACTTTGCTGCCAACTTCCTCCCTCAAGTTCACTTGGTCCATCTCTAGTTTAGTTTAGTTTATTTATATAGCACATTTAAAACAATTCACATTAATCAAAGTGTTGTATAGATCATAAATTACATCTTAATTTAAACAGCTATTTAAAGTGCAGTATAAAACGGGTCCCCGAGGTTTAGAAATGTACATACCACATTCTAACAATCAACAATCACTTCAAAACACTTGCAAGTAAAAATACAACTTCAACCTGGATTTAAAAGAGTTAAAGGAAGGGACTGATTTGAAGGAGGGAGGAATATTGTTCCACAGTTTGGGGGATTCTATTGCGAAGACGCTATCTCCCCAGCATTTGCGATTTGAAGAACGGCCTAAATTGGCCGATCTGAGGGGTCCTGAAGTGGAGTAGGGCATTAGGAGATTAGTAATGTAGGAGGGGGCTAGTCCATCAAGAGCTTTGTAAACAAACTGGAGAACTTTAAAATCTAACCTGAGCCGTACTGGCATCCGGTGAAGGGAGGCGAGATTAGGGGCTCCTGTCAGGGCCCTTGCCGCAGCATTCTGAACCAGTTGCAGACGAGATAATGATGACTGACTAATTCCCATGTAAAGAGAGTTGGAGTAGTCTCTAGCAACCCTCTGTTTTTTCTTGATCCCTCTGTCTCCATCTACGTCCTGTGGACACTACAAGGCCTGTTGACACCCTCCAGCATTTCTGTCTTTTTACCACAATCACAGTGTTTTCAGATTTTCATGTTTCACTCCCATGATTTAATGCAGCCACTGCAATAATCATGCAATTTTACAATGGACTCCCTCTCCTTCATGTTTTTTCTCCAAGACAAAGGGAAATTGCAAAGTTGATATCTTGTGCAGTTAATGCTAGCAATCAGGAATGCATTGGTTTCACAGATTCATGAGATTAAGTGGCATGGAGGAAAAATCATGTGGACAATTTTCTCTGCAAGAAGTATGAGCTAAAATATGCAAAATACAGGCTCCCATTTATTTGTAAAACAAAATTTAAATGTTAATGTCTTGACAGTTGAAGGGAATAACTCTCTGCTGTTCTGGGAGTGAAACTGTGCAGATAATACACTCGATCTCCATTCTCACAGCTTGCCTTGTCATCTAAGGCCCCAAGGTGCTATTACCTTGCAACACACACATGCCCTTTCTTGCATAAAGCACACTGAACAGTTTGAATCATTAACACAGATTGAAATGATTCATGAGACTGCCGCATATTACTTGATCTTGAATGAGAAAAATGAAAGCTGCACTTGTACCAAGCTTTCAAACACATTAACTTGCCGCAGAAGCTATGTTGGAATAGCCTGAATACGGCTGAGATTGTCTGATCTCGGAAGCTAAGTAGGCTCAGGACTGGTGAGTACTTAGAGGGGAGACCACCTTCGGAACACCAGGTGCTGTGGGTTTCTGTGAGGACTGTTGGACACAGTGGAAACTCTCTTTCTGCCTTACAGTAGAAAAAAAGTTAAAGAAATTTATGTACATTGCATTCTAAGTGTAGTGTTACGTGATAATAATGGAACTTTACCTTTACACTGAGGCTGATTGGATGAACTCAATTAAATCTCATTCAATAGCAGGTTGATATGGATGGGAGGACAGAAGAGAAAAAAAAACTGGGAAGTGATGGGGGAGAGGATAGGTCTCTAAATAGAAAGGGAATGGGGTTGGGAATTGGAAGAAAGGAAGCAGAAGAGGGTCCTAACAGAAACCAGAGAAGTGAATGTTATTGTCTTTCAGTTGAAGAGTGCCCAGGAGGAGTATTAGGTGTTGTTCCTCCAATTTGTAAGTGGTCTCAGTTTGACCGTGCATGATCCTGTGGATAGACATGTCAGTGGTGTGAAGGGGTGTGGAATTGAAATGGTTGGCTAATGGAGGGTTCCTGTTAGTGCAGCGGACAGAGCGAAGGTGCTCAATGAAATGATCTCCCAGTCTGTGTCCAGTCTCTCTGATGGAGAAGAGACTACAGTGGGAGCATCGGATGCAGTAGATATCCCCCGCAGATTTCTCAAGTGAAGCGTTGTTTCACATGGAAGGACTGTTAGGGTCCCCGAATGGTGGTGAGGGAGGAGGTGTGGGCACAAGTGTAGCATTTCATTTGATCATAGGGGTAGGTACCAATGAGTAATTAGTGGGAAGGGATGAATGGGATCTCAGTGACAATCTCTTCACAATCCCCATTGCATTTTTGACCCAATGGAGGATGTCCATTGACTCTTCAGTGACAATTGAGTTGGCTACATTGAAAAGGCCAACATTTATTGCCTGCTCTTAAATGCCGTTCAGAAAGTGGCAGTGAGCCTGCTTCTTAAACCATTACACTCCTTCTTGTGAAAATACTCTCGTCTTCCAGTAAATCAACTATTCAGTCATCAGTGAACAGCACAAACCTAGACCTTGCCTCTTCAGCCAGGGGTTGGCCATGGAAATGCTGCATTTATTGAGCATACACTGAGCATAAATCCCTGCAAAAAAGTAGTGGACACAGGGCAGGACATCATCCCACCATTGAGAACACCTACAGGGAATGCTGCCGTCGGAGAGCAGCAGCAATCATCATGGGGTCCACGTAATCCAACACACGTTCTGTTATCAGAGGTCTAGATGTCACAAGACTTGAACCACGAGGCTCAGGAACAGCTGCCTCCCCACCACTATCAAACTCCTCAACAACAAATGCAATGAGGGATTCATTTAAGGACCCTTATTTTGCACTTCATTGATTTTTAAAAATGTTTCTCTGTCTTGTACAGTCAGTTTATTTACTTTAGTTGTTTACATGTGCACGTTGAGTACAGTGTTTTTTTGGCACTACCAATAAGTGGTAATTCTGCCTCACCCCCAGGAAGAATAATCTCTTCTTAAAGATGCACAAAATTTTCTCCCTTGTCTTAGCACCTCCCTTTAACTGTCTTTGACCCTTTAAGATTCATCGGCGCAGCTTTTTTTCCGCCTCCACACATACACGTCGATACTTATTTGCTAAGCATTATAAAGATGATGAGTTGACCACATCATCTTGGATGCGAACAGTTTAGTTTAGTGAGCTTTGCAGGCAATTCAGATCAGTCAGGAGAAGCCTGAACCATTGCAACCCTGTGCTCTAACATTTCACATTCACTTACTTCTGATTCATCTTTGCACATTTACAGACAATCTAATGGTGGCTGGTGTCATGTCCAAAGCCAGACTTTGTACTCACCAGTATTTTTGGTATAGATGCCACTGGAGCCATCAGATATGATCAGCTCTCCTAACTTTAAGCCCTGAAGGTGAAGATAAAATGCCATTCAGGCTCAGATATTCTGACATCTGAAGGGTTAAATTAGCCTTTCTGAAACAGATTAGATAGATGGGTATGCAAGAGGACTGATAGATGAAAACAATACTTCCAGTGGTTATCAATCTGCTATATAGCCCATCTTTTGATCTTCCTGCAGAAGGTTCTATGGATAACTGCACAGCTTAGGAGTGGGAAAGAAATTATTGGATGCAGGAGAGAAAAACAGAATAAAAATGGAGAAGAAATAATATCAAAATAGTTCTAAAACCATAAATTTTCAAAGCATGTATCCAGTCTAGGTCTTCCAAAATGTCTGCCTTCTTCCACAAACGTGGCTTCCCCTCCACCACCAACAACTCAGCCCTCACCCGCGTCTCCTCCATTTCCTGCTCATCTGCCCTGCCTCCCTGCCTTCAGATGCAACCTTATCCTCACCTACCATCCACCAGCCTCCACTTCCAACACATTATCTTCCGGAATTTCTGACACTTAAATTAAGATCCCACCACCACACACATCCTCCCCTCTCATCCCCTCTCTGCCTTCCATAGGAACCACTCCCTCTGTGACTCCCTCATGAACTCATCCCTCCCCACCAATCTCCCCACCTTCCCCTTTGGCTGCAGGAGGTGCCACGCTTGCACCCGCACCTCCTCCCTCACCACAGTCTGGGGCCCCAAAATGCCCTTTCAAGTGAAGCAACACTTCACTTGTATATCCGAAGGACTGATTTACTGCATCCGGTGCTCCCTTTGTGGCCTTCTCTACATCAGAGAGACCAGGCACAGATTGGGAGATTGTTTCACTGAGCACCTTCACTCCATCCACAACAGTAACAGAGACCTCCCAGTAGCCAACAATTTTAGTTCTATGTCACACTCCCACACTCACAGGTCTTTCCACGGCCTTATGCACTATCCCACCAAGACCACCCACAAATTGAAGGAATAAAACCTGATTTTCCATCTGGGATCTATCCAACCAGATGGCATTTACATCGCCTTTTCCCATTTCTGCTCACCTGCTCTCCTCTTCCCCTTCCCTCCTTCCCTTCTAAGTTCTCCTCCCTCCCTTCACCCAGCCATCCCTCCTCCCCTTGATTACAGCCCCCCCTTTACGCTTTTGCTTGGACGCCTGCTGACATTCTCTCATACCTTGATGAAAGGCTCAAGCTTGAAATGTTGGTTATATATTTTTATCTTTGCTCCATAAAGGACACTGTTTGACCTGCTTGTTTTTAATCTGAAATTATGTACTTTTGTTCCCCAACTAATCTCTACTACAAATGTTACCAATAACGAAGAATGTTCGGCATATGTACGACAGATAGCACGCTGAGATTTTCAAGTATTAACAGAATTGCCACTTATTTCACATGGGGATTCCTCTTGCCAATTTGTTCATCTGGGTTTGGCTTGTCCTTTCTGTAAATTCAAGCAGACAATCCATGCTACAATACCATATTCAGGAGGATAAAGAGGGCAGGAGGTTCCTCAAGTGAAAAATAGCCTTCTTTGCATTAATCAAACACTTTAGATATAAAACATAGAGACCAGCAGGCCCTACTAATGAAAGCAAAGTGGAGAGAGGAAGTTGTGAAAGGTTTCATTAAAGAAATTGCTTGCATTAATAGCACAACTGTCCAACCTTCAGGGTGCTTTACAGATAACCTTTTTTGATCTAAGCTTTAGATATTGTAGTAGTGGGGATCATAGAATCAATCAACACATTGATGCACAGTGTGGTTGTAGAGCTCGTAGAAAGAACCAAAGACTTGTTGATCCAAACCAAGGCTTTTATTAGCAAAAGACAGGAGCTCTTCACAGGTGGCCGACCAGTCGGGAATGATCCAACCTGGCTAGGGTTTAAGGCCCAGACAGTAGGCGTGGCTTAGCTCTCAGCCAATCGCTGTAAGCACAGTCTAGATACTGTAACTATATACACTATATACATTGGTGATAGATCTGTACCATCACAGTGGTTCAGTGTGCTAAGGGTGACTCTGTCCAATTATTCTCATATCACTTGTTCCTTCTCAACTCTGTGCAAGTTCATCCTTTTCCAGCATCTATTTCCCTCTTGAGCACAAACTATTGAAACTGCCACTCCTTCCCATTGTAAAGTGTCTTTGAAAATATCACAATAAACTGTAGAAATATGGTATTATGTGGTAGACATTTCACAGGAACTTTATGAAACAAAATCTAAAAGCCAGCCACGTAGGGAGATGTTAAATAAGATAAATGACAACTTCATCGAAAAAGTAGGTTTGAAGAAGGAGTTGGGGGGTGGGGGGGGGGGGGGTGAGAGGTGAAGAGCTTAAGGGAGTTTGCCAGATGAAACTTTTACCACCAGCTGTGCAGCAGTTAAAGTTGTAGATCTAGAGGCTGAAAAAAAGTTTCAGAGATCAGGAGGGGAAAGGACATGGAAAGATTTTAAATCAACTATGAGAATGTTAAAGGCTCAGCAGGCATCATGGGCTCTGTGGGCAAATGAGTTGGTTCAAGAAAGGATGCGGGGCAGCCATTTTGTTCGACTTTCAAGTTCCTGCCCATATGAAAGAAATTCTTCTTAACTCTCTCCTGGTTATTTCTGCCAAGTTTCTTAAGGGTCAGCCTTACAAACTGCTGACTCAGAGACAAAAGTCTCTTCACTGAGCCAAGCTCATGCATTAAATAAAAAGCATTTGAATTGTTGGCAAGCTATGTTGAGCTTGAATTTTCATATTTACACATGCACAGACCCCGAGAGATATTAGAGCACGTTTCAGACTGAAAACTGTCTAGGGCAAACAACAATGAAACCAGATATGGAAAGACTCTGGAGACTGTGCTCAGCTTGCAAACAAGTTGAGAAAGGATTGCCTGAAGTCAATGGCACTCAACCTCTGAGCTGGGGAGGTGGAAGTGCAAACTGGAGCTTCATAATTTAATCAACTACTGATAATGCTGCTCTGTGATGTCATTCAATTCATCATCCAGCAATAGTTCCAAAGAGTATTTGCGAGCTCATCAGGAAATAGAATGACTGCCGTAAGAAGGCTGAACTTCCGATTAATTTCTTTATAGGTATCTCTCCATTCTTGTGTCTTGGTGTGAGCTTGCAGGCGCCTCAGATTGAAGAGACTGCCATCCGTGCGGTACCGGATGTAAACAGCGTCTTCATTGTTGGGGTCTTTCATGGCTTGGTTCAGCATCATGCTGAAGAAGATTGAAAAGAGGGTTGGTGCGAGAACACAGCCTTGCTTCACGCCATTGTTAATGGAGAAGGGTTCAGAGAGCTCATTGCTGTATCTGACCCGACCTTGTTGGTTTTCGTGCAGTTGGATAATCATGTTGAGGAACTTTGGGGGACATCCGATGCGCTCTAGTATTTGCCAAAGCCCTTTGTCCGTGAACTACTCTTTGCAGATGATGCCGCTTTAGTTGCCCATTCAGAGCCAGCTCTTCAGCGCTTGACGTCCTGCTTTGCGGAAACTGCCAAAATGTTTGGCCTGGAAGTCAGCCTGAAGAAAACTGAGGTCCTCCATCAGCCAGCTCCCCACCATGACTACCAGCCCCCCCACATCTCCATCGGGCACACAAAACTCAAAACGGTCAACCAGTTTACCTATCTCGGCTGCACCATTTCATCAGATGCAAGGATCGACAATGAGATAGACAACAGACTCGCCAAGGCAAATAGCGCCTTTGGAAGACTACACAAAAGAGTCTGGAAAAACAACCAACTGAAAAACCTCACAAAGATAAGCGTATACAGAGCCGTTGTCATACCCACACTCCTGTTCGGCTCCGAATCATGGGTCCTCTACCGGCACCACCTACGGCTCCTAGAACGCTTCCACCAGCGTTGTCTCCGCTCCATCCTCAACATCCATTGGAGCGCTCACACCCCTAACGTCGAGGTACTCGAGATGGCAGAGGTCGACAGCATCGAGTCCACGCTGCTGAAGATCCAGCTGCGCTGGATGGGTCACGTCTCCAGAATGGAGGACCATCGCCTTCCCAAGATCGTATTATATGGCGAGCTCTCCACTGGCCACCGTGACAGAGGTGCACCAAAGAAAAGGTACAAGGACTGCCTAAAGAAATCTCTTGGTGCCTGCCACATTGACCACCGCCAGTGGGCTGATAACGCCTCAAACCGTGCATCTTGGCGCCTCACAGTTTGGCGGGCAGCAGCCTCCTTTGAAGAAGACCGCAGAGCCCACCTCACTGACAAAAGGCAAAGGAGGAAAAACCCAACACCCAACCCCAACCAACCAATTTTCCCTTGCAACCGCTGCAATCGTGTCTGCCTGTCCCGCATCGGACTGGTCAGCCACAAACGAGCCTGCAGCTGACGTGGACTTTTTACCCCCTCCATAAATCTTCGTCCGCGAAGCCAAGCCAAAGAAAGAAAGATCTCTCCATTCCCTTCATAGTTCTTGTACCTCTGAAATGGAACCATTGTATCTGCTTCTACTCAGGCAACCCATTCCAGGGACCTACTACGCTCTGTGTGAAATATTTGGTCCACATATCTCTGTCAAGCCTCTTTTCTCCTTCCCCTTAAATGCATGACCTCGCGTGTGTGATACTTTTACCCTGAGGAAAAGATTCTGATTATCCACCCGATACCTCTCATGATTTTATAAGGCTCTATCGGATCTCCCCTCAGCCTCCTACGCTCCAGACAAAACAACCCAAATTGTCCAATCTCTCCAAAAAACTCAAACTCTCTTAGCCTTTCTGGTAATCTGCATCTCTTCACCAAAGCTTCCATGTCCTTCCTGTAATGGGGAAAACAGAATTGGACACAGTTTTCCAAGTGCGGCCTAACCAAAGGTTAATATAGCTGTATCATGACATCCTTACTTTTGTCCTCAATCCCTTGCCCAATAAAGCCAAATATATCATGTGCCTTCTTTACCCTTCTGTATACTTGCACAGCCATTTCCAATGAGTGATGGAGCTGGACACCCAAATCACGATGCACAATAATATTTTAAGAGCCCTAACATTGACTCCATAAATTCCCCTTACATTTGATCTCTTCGCACCTCACACTTGACTGGACTAAACTCTCTTTCCATTTCTCATCCCACATGTAAAACTAATCTTATATCCTGTTGTATTCTTTCGTAGCCTCCTACAATGTGTACAGCTCCACCAATCCGCAAATGTACTAACCCCTAAACTACTTTTTTCATCAAAGTCATTTACATATAGAACAAAGAACAGGGGTCCCAACATCAAACCTTGCATACCATCACTGGTCACAGACCTTCAGCCCAAATAATACCATTCCACCACTACCCTCGATCTTCAATGGGGCAGCTAATTTTGTATCCAAATAATCAAATCACGATGGATCCCATGCATCTGTACCTTGTGTTGTAGAATCTCCTGTGGATAGGGTGGTGAAGATGGCTTTTAGTATGCTGTCCTTTATAAATCAAAGCATAGAATACAGGAGTTGGGAGGTGATGTTGAGACTGTTCAAGGCATTGGTGAGGCCAAATTTGGAATACTGTGTGCAGTTCTGGTCACCAAATTATAGGAAGGATATCAACAAGGTGGAGAGGGTGCAGAGAAGATTTATGAAAATGTTACCTGGGTTTCAGAATCTAGATTACAATGAAAGATTGAGCAGATTAGGTCTTTATTCCTTGGAGTGTAGACATTTGAGGGGATTTGATAGAGGTATTTAAGAATTTGAGGGGATTGATGTGGATAGGCTTTTTCGCTTGAGGTTAGGAGCGATTGAAACAAGAGGTCATGAGTTAAGAGTTAAGGGGCAAAAGTTCAGAAGTAACATGAGGAACCTCTTCATTCAGAGAGTGGTGGCTGTGTGGAATGAACTTCCAGGAGAAGTAGCAGCGACAGGGTCCATTTTGTCATTTAAGGAAAAATTGGATAGGTATACAGACTAGAAGAGAGGACTTGGTTCAGTGTGGACTAGAAGGGTCAAGATGGCCTGTTTCTGCGCTGTAATTGTTATATGGTTATATGGTTGTGGATCAATCTACCGTGAGGGACCTTGTCAAACACCTTGCTAAAGTCGCTTCCTCAAAATTTAATAAAACTGAGACCTGACCTGCACATCACCAAGCCATGTTGATTGTCTTTATTCTGTCCATGACCATCAAGATGTGCATAAATCCTATCCCAAAGTAGTGTTCCCAATGGATTGCCCACCACTTATGTTTGGTTTACTGGCCTATAATTTCTTGAACAACTATTATAGTATTAGCTACTTTCCAGTTCTCTAGGACCTCTCCTGTCACTAACAAGGAAGCAAAGACGTTTGCCAAAGCCCCAGAAATTTCCTCACACCTCTTTCAATAACCTGGGATATATCCCTCAGGCCTGGGGACTTACCCACTTTAATGGTCATCAGAGGACCCAACATCAGCTCTTTCTTGATCTCAAAATACCCTCATGAGCATTCTTTACATTTTATTCCCTACAGCTGTTCACATCTTTCTTTTTGGTAGATATCAATGCTTAGTATCTCACCCTCCTTCGACTTCTTTGTCATTAAGTGGCTCTATCCTATCCCTAGTTGTTTTTAATGTAAGTATTTAATGGCTTGGGATTATCTTTAATCTTATTCATCAAGACATTTTATGGCCCTCTTTGATCTTCCTACTGCCCTGCATGAGCTCCTTCCTGCAGTTTTTATATTCTTCCATGGCCCTATCTGATTCCAGCTTCCCAAACCTCGCACAAGTCTCTTTTGTCCTTTTGGCCACATTCGTAACCTCTCTTGCCATCCAAGGTTCTCTTACCTTGTCATCCTTATTATTCCTTCGCACTGGAATATGCCAGTCCTGGACTCCTAGTCATTGTTCCTTAAACAGCCAGTCGAGGGCTTGTCCAATCATAGTTGTTCCTAGTTTACTTCCCATGGCTCCTGACTAATCTTGTCATAGTTTGCCTTCCCCTAATTTAGTACTTTTCCACAAGGCCCAAGTTTATCCTTAGGAAAAGTGATCATTTATCCTAAAATGTGCCTCACTGAAACTCCGACCACCTAGCCAGGCTCATTTCCCAATACAAGGATCAGTATGGTTCTCATCCTAGTTGGGCTACCTACATGCTGGCTCATGAAACTTTCCTGGATGTACTTAACATATTCTGCCCCATCTAAGCCTCTGGCACTGACAACAACCCAATCAATATTGGGGAAATTAAAGTCTCCTACTGTGATAATGTTCTTTCTTCTGCAACTTTCCATAATCTGCCTACACATCACTTCCTTCAACCACCGCCACCGCCCACCAGCTTCCTCCTCCCCTTGCTGCTGCGCTGCTTGGGTTGCCACCCTCCCACCACTCTGGTTTAAACACTTCCAAAAGTGTAAATCTCCCCACAAAGACATTGGTCTTTCTCCAGTTTGGATGTACAGGTCCCATCTCACCTGGAAGAGCACCCAATGATCTAAATACCTGAATCCCACCCTCCTGCATCAGCTCCTTAGTCGTTCATTAAACTGCACTGAAGTCCTGTTTCTTGCCAAATTAACACATGGCATGGATATTAATTCTGAGATACAACCCTGGAAGTCCTGCTTTTTAACTTACACCTTCATTCCCTAAACTCATTCTGCAGGACCATATCTCCCTTCCTATCTATGTCATTGATACAAGTAAGGACCATGTCCTCTGGCTGATCACCCTCCCCTCTCAGGATGTCCTGTACCCACATCCTGGATACAGGCACCAGGGAGGCAACACACCATCCTTGGGGTCTTGCTTCCACTCAAATTGATTTGTACATGAGAGTTTCATAATGGTGGAGCAGGTGATCCAACAGCCTCACAGCTCCAGAGACCCAGATTCCAATTTGACTTTGGGCTCTGCCTGCACGTAATTTGCAAATTATCCTCACGGCCACATGGGTTAAGCCCTTCCAGCAGTTTCCTTTCTTATTGCAAAAGCATCCTGGTTGGTTGGTAAATCATTAATGTAAATTGTATCCTGGGGTAAATTGGAGAATAAGGGTACAGTTGACTGGCACATGAGAACAAATAGACGAAATAAATGGGCGGCTATGTTGCTCCTTGTGTGCAGGTGTGAGTGGGTGAATCTGAGGGAAATTGTGAAGAATAAAAGAAAATACAACGGATAAAAGTTTACTCTAAATCAGTGGTTCTCAACCTTTCTCTTTCCACTCACTTACCACTTTAAGTATTCCCTATGCCATGGGTGCTCTATGATTAGTAAGGGATTGCTTAAGGTGGTATGTGGGTGGAAAGAAAAAGGTTGAAAACCACTGCTTTAATCATACCTAATTGACTCGATATGTGCACGATTTCATAACTCCAAAGGAAATGGACCAATGACAATTTTTCCTCAAGCAAAATATTTCAGTATCAATTTGGCCTCAAGCAGTGATTCTCAACCTTCCTTTCCCATCCACCTTAAGCAAATCTTTACTAATTACAGAGCACCGATGGCATAGGGTTTACTTAGAGTGGTATGGGAGTGGAAAGAAGAAGGTTGAGAACCACTGCTCTAAAGGGTTGAAAGGTATTTGGTGAGGATTTGATGGGCTGAAGGGCCTGCTTTTAAACTGTATCTTTCTATGATTATGAGAGGATTGCTTGGAGATGCACTCATTGGGCTAACTAACCTCTTCCACATCATTTGAAAATCTTGAATTATCTGTTTATTTATCATATTTTTACTTGTATGCCATTGTCAGGTGCCTGGACATCACATATTCTATATTGGCTATACATCAATTTTTTCAAAATGTATCAGGGGTGTAGTTTCATTGGTGTAAATTGGGCGGCACGGACCCATGGGCCGAAATGGCCTGTTACCATGATGTATGACTAAATGAAAACATTTAAATTTATTTAATTGATTGTAAAACATTTTAGATTGGCCCAAAGTCACGAAAGTCACTGTAGATATGGTGCCTTTCATTTTTCCCTTTTAAAAAAAAAATGTTGCCCTAAAAAGAGCTTCACTGTTTCTGATCTGGCCTGTGGGTGCAAAGCAACGTGTCTAAACACAGAGATCCTGGAAATCAATGAAAAAGCAAAGATTATGATATTGACCCACAAGGACCCTGGACTCAGCTGCTCCATAAATCGAGCACGGATGAAGGTAGGACAAGTGAGTTGGCAGTATATTTTAAAATGGAAGGAGGGGAAAAAAAAACAAGAAACCAAGAAGCTCACTCTCTCCCACCCACCCCCCAACCCCCCCCCCCCCCCCCCCCACTTCCCCCATTTCTCTGCTTCTCTACAGCAGGCACATGTTGTTTTGGTCAGCTAAACTGCAGCTGACTACATGGCTGCAACCTCAGCTTTGCGGTTTCACTTGTGGTGCAAGGGATGGCTGTTTTTTCACTATGTTACTGAGTGCAAAGGCTGGAAAGAACAGCTTGCACGCAGGCAGGGTCTGGATCGCAGCATTGAAGACAAGGCTGTCCACAACATTTTTTCCATTACAGCTCGAGTCTGCAGATAATTTCTTTTGTTTTTTTTTCTCTCTCCTTTTTCCATTGGTATTTGCCAGAATGGAGGGGGTGGGGGCAAGTTTATTTGGTTATGTGCACAGTTGTATTTGTAGGGTGTCAATGCAACATCAAAAGCAATGAGGAACAACAATCGACTTTATTCCAGTGCTGTTTCTATTTTTGTTGATCTCCAGTAACACAAAATTATATGGCAAACTTTGGCAGTTACAGAACTATTTTTAATCATTTAAAGAATGCTTCCCCCTCCTTCTGAATTTATTTTTTGTGTGAGTAGGCAGATGTCAGACGGAGGAACAAATCAGGGTAATGGTCTCAACGTGACAGGGAGTGAGTGCAGGAGAATCAGTCAGAGGGCAATGGCTGGCTTTGGGTACAGGAATCTCAGACTGAGGTTAATGGCTGAGAGTGTGTACAGGAATCAGACTGTTGGTAATGACTGACAGGGGTACAAGAAACTCAAACTGAGGGCAAAGGCTGGCAGGGGACACAGAAATCTCAGACTGATGGCAATTACTGGAAATGATTACAGGAATCAGACAGATCAATGGGTGGGAGTTGATTTAGGAATCAGTATGTTGGCAACGGCTGGGAGTTGGTAAGGAATCTCAGCCCAGGTGGTTACAGGAATTTCAGTCTGACGTCAATGACTGGGAGTGGGTACAGGAAACACCGACTGAAGGTGATGGCTAGGAGTGGGTACAGGAACCTCAGTCTGTGGACAATGGCTGAGAGGGGCTACAGGAATTCGAGCATTGACAGTGTGAGGCAGTGGGTACAAGAATCTTAGTCTGGGGTCATTGACTGGGAGTGAGTACAGGAACCTCAGTCTGAGGGTAATGGGTGCGAGGGGGTACAGGAATCTCATACTGTGGGCAATGACTGAGAGTGGGTACAGGGATCTCAGTCAGGGCAATATCTTTGACTAAGACATGTCTTTTACAATACAGAAACAATACCAAGTTTCCTTGAACATTCTGCGGTCCAATTAGAATCCAAATAAACAACATTTCTTAGATTCTGTCCCTCTTGATCCCAAATATTTTCTGCATTATCTCAAACCACAATTATTTGGAGATTGACTTGCACCAGTGCTGTGTTTTCTTTCTCCAGTTTGTAATGTATTCTTGCTCTAGAACAGCTTATTGCTAATTGTTAAGGCTAGTTTGTTATGACAATTAATTTGATTAGTGCAATCTTTAACTAGACTTGGCTCCACTGCCAAGATATAGCAGCAGGACATTGGGCTTTAAAAGCACTTTAAAACAACAATTTGATTTGTAAATATTAGGCTTTTAATACTCAACAAAACTACAATGTCACTTAAATCACTTAAGAGAGCTCTAATTTATGAATTGCTAGAATGAGCACAATATTTCGAAAAGAAGTGTTTACATCTTTTGAAATCAAGCTACATGGAATAACTATTTGGAGTGCAAGTCAAGATAGTATTTCATAACAGACTCATTCAGAAAATAGAAGCCCATTGTATTCAAGTAATAGTGGAAAGCAGGGTATATCCTGGGCACAGCAGAAGAATGATAGCTCAATGATGTTGCCTGACTGGAGTGAAGGTCAGAATGGGTTAGTTAATGTTAGAATTACAACTGTTGGGCGCTGGACAAAGTGGCAACTCTCTGTCTGCCTTACGGTAGACAAAAGTTAAAGAATTTCATGTATGTTACATTCTAAATGTAGTATTACATGACAATAATGGGACCTTTACCTTAATTGCTGTTCATAATACAGTCTGTAATTGGTAAAGGTAAAGTTTCCATTATTGTCTTGTAATATCACATTTAGAATGTAACATACATAAAATTTTTTAACTTCATGTACTGCAAGCAAAACAGAGAGTCACAACTTTGTCCAGCACCCCTCAAAGAAATGAGGTCCAAGCGAGGAACGAACTTGCGACCCAGGTTTACAAGACCAGTGCTATAACCCCTGAGTTAGTGGAGCCTCCCTCAGGGGACCAAAGGATTAGTTGTATCTCAAAATGGATGGAAGTCGGAATTTTGCCTGTGTGCGGGGAGTACTGAAGTCTTAAAGCAAACTTTTCAATCAAATCTTTTTCTCATCGTAGATTTGACAATAACAATTTAAAGCTTACTGAATTTATCGAGCAACTTTGGCAAATCTTTCCACATTCCGGACCATGCTTACTTTGATAGTCGATGTCCCAGGGTCATAAGGCTGGGCGCAACCATCCTGATTCCTGTGCACATGCACGAGTCTTAGGTTAACGCATGCATGGTGGGTTCACATATTGGAGTTCGGTTGGTGCATACGTGAGAGTTTAGCACCCCAACAATATTGAATTCATGCCCTTAACTCTTGCGCATGCGCCAACCGAACTCCAATACACAAACCCACCACACATGTGCCAACCAAAGACTCGTGCATGGTCACAGGAATCAAGATGGCTGCACCCATCTTACGGACCTTGGGATACCGACTAACAAGGTAAGTATGCACATTTTGGCTCTTGCACGCCCTGATTCCCTGTTATAGTCTGTCAAATACAACATATTCCACATAAATTTTATATTTTAATTTTTTTTTTGGTCGTTTGGGTGGCTGGATGCAAGTTGCATAGGTCACAAGTCAGAGGGAGTACCTGTATATAATTGGTCCAGGTTGAACACAAGTAGGACAGGTTCATAATTAATTAATAATTCTTGTCGATAACACATTTGAACATGATGACAGCACATTTCAGGAGGACTCAGATAGATGATGAGGTGGGGAGGTTAAAAGAGAAGAAATGTAATGAAATGTATTTCTTTGCCTTCTTCCTTGAAGTACAGTTGGAAGAGGATGCTGACCTGGTAAAAAGGTCTTGCACAATCGATGGCCTGGAAAGACATCCCGGTCTACGATGAAGAGAGGCTACTTCCAAGGAAGTAAACGGTAGGTAGAATTGCCCAAGGAAGATACGGTCTTAGGAGCAAAGAACATTATGACCTCACTCACATTGGTAAGGTTTGTGAAATTTCATCGACCAATGGTGGCTCGGTTTAATGCTGTTACAACGACGGGGACCAGGGTTCAAATCCTGTGGTGTCTGTAAAGAGTTTGTACATGACTGCGTGGGTTTCTTTTGGGTGCTCTGGTTTCCTCCCACCATTCAAAAACATACTGGGGGTTGTAGGCCAACTGAGTATAATTGGGCAGCACAAGCTCATGGGCTGAAAGGGCCTGTTACCATGCTGTATGTATATCTAAATGTCTAACATCTGAAAAATTCCACTCACACCCTATCCATCCATTAGTTTTCCAGCTGCCACCTAACAGTGATGATTAATAACAGACAATTAATTTGCCTAAAGCACATTTGCAGATGCCCAACTACTTCAGCCACCATGCACATTACACCTGCTTCAAACCATTCAGCTATGAAGGTAGATCACATAAATAAACTCATTAACACTCTCCTTTCCTTTGGGCAATTGAGGTCAGGTGACCAAGAAACACTATAAAAATGAAGGGCTATGTAGAAGAGCAGTCATCGTCTGAGTCAGAGTGGCAAGGTTTTGGGTCAAGAGGCTTCAGCGAGTAGGGGCTCAGGTGGTGGTGAAGGAGCTGAAGTAAGAAAAGGCGACCCTATTTGAGGAACAAAAAGGATTCAGCAAGTAGGCACAGGTAGAGTAAGGTTTTATTTATCTTATTTTTTTCCTATGGTGATAGACAGTGGAAATGGCAGCCAGGGCAGGAGAATGCTCCTTTAGTAGAATGTGGGTTGTCAGGGAAGCCAACAGTATCCTTGACGACTTCATCTGCGAGAATGTATACAGCTGCAGCTCCTTACAAACTGAGTTAAGGACTCAGAGTTGGATAAACTCTGGATTATTTGGGAGGCTGAGGGGGTGATAGACAGGAATTACAGGGACCCTATCACACCCTGGAAGAAGAGGAGGGTAGCTGGGAAAGAAGCTGTCCTTGTGCAGTTGAGTGCTCGTCTTTAGGCTCCTGTACCTTTTCCCTGTTGATGGTCACAAAATGAAGAGGGCATGGCCTGGGGGGGGGGGTGGTGGGGGGGGGGGGTGGGGGGGGGGCGGGGGGGGCGGGGGGGAGGAGGTGAGGATCTTTGAGGATAGAGGCTGCATTTTTAAGACACCACCTCATATAGATGTCCTCAATGTAATGGAGTCTGGTGCCTGTGATGTTGCAGACCAAGTTAACAACCATCCGGAGTTTACTCTTGTCCTGAGTGTTGGCGCCTCCATACCAGGCAGTGCTGCAGCCAGCTGGAATGTTCTGCACGGTATACCTGTAGTAGTTTGAGAGGCTTCACTGACATACTGAATCTCCTTAGACTCCTCGAAAACAATAGCCGCTGGCGAGCCTTCTTTGTGATTGCATCAATGTAGGACTGGGTTATGCTCCCATGACTTCCTTCTGAAGTCCACAATCATCTACTTGGTTTTTCTGATGTTGAGTGCAAAGCTGTTGTCGGGACGCCATTCAGTGAGGTGATTTATCTCCCTCCTGGATGCTTCCTCTTTGCCATTTGTGATTCTGCTGACAACTGTGGTGTCATCAGAGAACTTGTAGATGGCATTTGAATTGTGCCTGGCCACACAGTCATGGGTGTATAATGAGTAGAACAGTGGCTAAGCACACATCTTTGAGCTGCACCTGTGTTGATAATCAGTGAGGAGGAGACATGGTTTCCAATTTGTACTGACCATGGTCTTCCGATGAGAAAATCAAGGATCCATTTCCAGAGGGGGGTACAGAGGCCTAGAGTTTGTGGCTTCTTGACCAGCACTGAGGGTATAATTGTATTGTAGGCTAAGCTGCAGTTGATGAAGAGCAGCTGTATGAGTTGCCATTTTCGAGGTAATCCAGTGCTGAATGGAGAGCCAGCGATATTGTATCTTCTGTGGAGTGAATGTGACAGTAGGCTAACTCCAGTGGGTTCAGATCTTTGCTTAGGTACATGTTAATTCTGCCCACGACCAGCCTCTCAAAGCATTTCTTCACAATAGAAGTTAGTGCTACTGGGCAGTAGACGTCGAGGCAGCTCACACTACTTTGGTACCGGGATGATTGATGCCCATCTGAAGCAGGTGGGAACCACTGACTGCAGCAATAAGAGGTTGAAAATATTTGTGAACACTCCAGATAGAGGGTTGGCGCAGATTTTCAGAATCCTGCCAGGTAAGACATCAGGGCCTGATGCTTTGCAAGGATTCACCGTCTTGAATGATGTTCTGACGTTGCCCTCAGAGACAGATATCGCAGGGTCCTGAGACTTTTCAGGGATTCTTGTATGCACTATTTGGTTCTTCTTCTCAAAGCCGGCATAGAAGGTATTCAGCTCATTGAGTAGTGAAGCATCACAGTCATCTATAGTGTTTGCCCTCGCTTTGTAGGCTGTAATGGCCTGCATTCCCTGCCATAGCTGGCATGTATCTGTCTCTGTCTTTAGCTTCCTCAGAATTGCCACTTTCCTTCAGAGATGGCCTTCCATAGGTTGTACCTGGATTTCTTGTAAATATCCTAATCCCCAACCTTAAACACCCTTGTTCTCACTCTCAGCAAGTTGTGAATTCTCTGATTCATCCAGGGCTTCTGGTTGGGGAATACTGGGTATTTGTGCATGGCCACACACTCATCCACGCAGGTCTTGATTAAGTTGCATATTCATTCATGTCTATAGATGAGTTCTTGAATATGTTCCAGTCCACCAATTCAAGGCAGTTCTGCAGACGCTCCTCCGCCTCCCTCGACCAGACTTTCGCCGTCTTCACCACTGGTGCTGTGGTCCTCAGTAGAAGTGCAGCCAGGTGATCAGACTTGCCAAAGGGCAGTTGTCATATGGCTTGGTATGTATTTTTCCTGGTGGTGTAGCAGTGGTCAAGGGTGTTGCTTCCCCTGGTCTTGCACGTGACACGATGGTGGTAGTTTGTCAGAGACTTCTACAGGTTGGCCTGTTTGAAGTCTCCCGCAATAATTGGGAAGGCTTCAGGACGTCCTGCCTTATGGCTGTTGATCACAATGTTCAGTCCCTCCAGTACCAGCCTGACATTAGCCTGGTGTGAAATGTACACTGCGACCAGGATGATGGCAGTGAACTTCCATTGGCAGGTAGAATGGGTGACACTTTATCACCAGATGTTCCAGATCAGGGGAGCAGGACTGGGACATGGCCATCATGTCTGGGCAACATGATGAATTGACGATGACACAAACGCTGCCTCTCCTGGTATTTCCAGATGCCGGTGGTTGATCACCATGATGGAGGGTACAGCCCATGGGCTGCAGCGCTGTGTCTGGAATGTTTGCCTTGAGCCACATTTCTATAAAGCAGCATTCCCTGATCCCTCGCTGATGTTGAAATCTGGTTTGGAGTTCATCAAGTTTGTTCTCCAAGGATTATCCGTGGGCCAGGAGAATGATAGGGAGTGGAAGCCTCGTGTCCCGGCAACTAAGCTTGACCTGTAGCCCCCCACCCTGCTCTGTGTCCATGTGGTCAGGGTCTTCTTTACCTGGCTCGTGGGTCCGCTGCTGGCAGTTCCTGCGGTGTTTAACTGCTCTTTGCGCTGTCCCTTTAAATCCTCCGCGATGTTTATCGTTTTTATTATCTTTTTCTGCCTCATTTGCATGCTGTGCTAATTTAATTCCACTATTGTTGGTGTGTCCATATGTACTTGTGTGACTGCGGCAAATGGCACCAAGTTCTCATATTCATACTTATTCTTGCTCATACTCTCAGAGCCAAAGTAATGAAATGACCAGTGCACATCAGTGGTGGGCCTTAGGGTGTTGATGGTAAACAAAACCATTGAGAGTATGAGGGGAGAGAGGTCAGGTTTCCCATTGTCAGAAATGATCAGTGTGAGACTTGCCACATCACAACTCCGATAGTTGGCATGATCTCGCTGCATGCTGGCCTCGACTGCCTTTTCACTCCCTTATTCAATGACTGGCACGCTTGTTTGAGCCACAAGAACACATTTTTTCAAACCACGTCTAGGGAGAGCTATTTTCTTAGCCACTACTGTGATCTTCATCTTAGCACCCCCCTCCCACCCCAGCAAGTCCGGGGTGGGCTCTCATTATTCCTAACTGCTTGTTCTGCAGCACGAACAACCAAGTGGGTAACCCTTCCTGCCGTGGACTAGATGGTGCCACTTGACCTGTGCAGGCACTAACATAACTGTTTGGCGACTCTGATGGCTGTTGAAAGATTCTCGGTGGCTCTGGAGCATTTTCAGCATCATTGACCACAGTGAGAAGCCACGGAAAATTGTCCTTGTTCCACAGAGACTTCAGAGCAAATTGCCTTGTATGACTTTAGACACATCTTTTAGGGAATTGCACGAAGAGTGAAAGGATTAATAAATTCATAAACCATCTAACAACTAATGGTGAGAACTTTCCATGACCATTATCATATTAGGAACTTGGTAGTATATGCAATTTGCAAAGTTGATGGGTTCTCAGTTTCCTTTTGGGCATTTGGTTGATCACCCAGAAAGGCCGGCCGGTTGGCGGAAGGGCCGGCCGGTTGGCGGAAGGGCCGGCCGGTTGGCGGAAGGGCCGGCCGGTTGGCGGAAGGGCCGGCCGGTTGGCGGAAGGGCCGGCCGGTTGGCGGAAGGGCCGGCCGGTTGGCGGAAGGGCCGGGCGGTTGGCGGAAGGGCCGGGCGGTTGGCGGAAGGGCCGGGCGGTTGGCGGAAGGGCCGGGCGGTTGGCGGAAGGGCCGGCCGGTTGGCGGAAGGGCCGGCCGGTTGGCGGAAGGGCCGGCCGGTTGGCGGAAGGGCCGGCCGGTTGGCGGAAGGGCCGGCCGGTTGGCGGAAGGGCCGGCCGGTTGGCGGAAGGGCCGGCCGGTTGGCGGAAGGGCCGGCCGGTTGGCGGAAGGGCCGGGCGGTTGGCGGAAGGGCCGGGCGGTTGGCGGAAGGGCCGGGCGGTTGGCGGAAGGGCCGGGCGGTTGGCGGAAGGGCCGGGCGGTTGGCGGAAGGGCCGGCCGGTTGGCGGAAGGGCCGGCCGGTTGGCGGAAGGGCCGGCCGGTTGGCGGAAGGGCCGGCCGGTTGGCGGAAGGGCCGGCCGGTTGGCGGAAGGGCCGGCCGGTTGGCGGAAGGGCCGGCCGGTTGGCGTAGCAGTTAGTGCAATGCCTTTACAGGCACTGTCTGTAAAGAGGTTGTATATTCTCCTCATTTCTGTGTGGGTCTTCCCCGGGTCTCTGGTTTCATCCTGCTGTTTGAAATGTATCAGGGGTGTCGTTTAATTAGGTGTAAATTGGGTTGCACGGACTCATGGGCCAAAATGGCCTGTTATCGTACTGTATGTCTAAATTTAAACTCCTAGAACACAGAACATTACAGCACAGGAATAGGTCTTTAAGCCCATGATGTCTGTGCTGAACATAATGTCAAATTAAACTATCACTCTGCTGTTTGCAATCACCCATTTCCCAATATTCTCTATGTAATTCAAGTTCAAGTACAAGTACGAACCAACAAAACCGTGTTTCCTGGTCTACAGAGTAAAACACTGCAAACATACATAGACATAACACACATATAGTCAAACGATATGCATTCACAGTACATGTGTATAAAAATATTAAAATAAATAAATATTGTTAAATAAATAGTAGAGTCTCGGAGGGTTTGTATGAGTAGTTTATCAATCGCTTAGTAGTCTCACTGCCTGAGGGAAGAAGCTGTTTCTCAGACTGGTGGTTCTGGCTCTGATACTCGTGTATCTCTTTCCTGGCAGGAATAGCTGAAAGATGCTGTGTCTGGGATCAAAGGGGTCCTCAATGATTTTGCGAGCCCTTTTCAGACAATGATCCCGGTAGGTCACATTGATGAGGGGTGGGGCGATCTTCTGCAGCTCTTTTCGTCCTGTGGATTGATCTCTGATCTGATGTTCTGCAGCAACTGCAGCACACTGAGATATAGCTGACCAGGACACACTCAATAGAGCTCCTGTAGAAAGTTGTCCGTGAACTACTCTTTGCAGATGATGCCGCTTTAGTTGCCCATTCAGAGCCAGCTCTTCAGCGCTTGACGTCCTGCTTTGCGGAAACTGCCAAAATGTTTGGCCTGGAAGTCAGCCTGAAGAAAACTGAGGTCCTCCATCAGCCAGCTCCCCACCATGACTACCAGCCCCCCCACATCTCCATCGGGCACACAAAACTCAAAACGGTCAACCAGTTTACCTATCTCGGCTGCACCATTTCATCAGATGCAAGGATCGACAATGAGATAGACAACAGACTCGCCAAGGCAAATAGTGCCTTTGGAAGACTACACAAAAGAGTCTGGAAAAACAACCAACTGAAAAACCTCACAAAGATAAGCGTATACAGAGCCGTTGTCATACCCACACTCCTGTTCGGCTCCGAATCATGGGTCCTCTACCGGCACCACCTACGGCTCCTAGAACGCTTCCACCAGCGTTGTCTCCGCTCCATCCTCAACATCCATTGGAGCGCTCACACCCCTAACGTCGAGGTACTCGAGATGGCAGAGGTCGACAGCATCGAGTCCACGCTGCTGAAGATCCAGCTGCGCTGGATGGGTCACGTCTCCAGAATGGAGGACCATCGCCTTCCCAAGATCGTATTATATGGCGAGCTCTCCACTGGCCACCGTGACAGAGGTGCACCAAAGAAAAGGTACAAGGACTGCCTAAAGAAATCTCTTGGTGCCTGCCACATTGACCACCGCCAGTGGGCTGATAACGCCTCAAACCGTGCATCTTGGCGCCTCACAGTTTGGCGGGCAGCAGCCTCCTTTGAAGAAGACCGCAGAGCCCACCTCACTGACAAAAGGCAAAGGAGGAAAAACCCAACACCCAACCCCAACCAACCAATTTTCCCTTGCAACCGCTGCAATCGTGTCTGCCTGTCCCGCATCGGACTGGTCAGCCACAAACGAGCCTGCAGCTGACGTGGACTTTTTACCCCCTCCATAAATCTTCGTCCGCGAAGCCAAGCCAAAGAAAAGAAAGTTGACAGGATGGTGGCCGATAGCCTTGCTGCCTCAGTCTTCTCAGGAAGTGCAGTCGCTATTGCGACTTTCCTGACAAATGATGAGATATGTGGTAAATCACGAAAATCTGTAGACACTGTGGTTGAAGTAAAACACAAAATGCTGGAGAAACTCAGCAGGTCAAACAGTGTCCGTTATGTAGCAAAGGTAAAAATACATAACCAACGTTTCAGGCTTGAGTCCTTCATCAAAGTATGAAAGAGTGTTGGCAGACGTCCGAATAAAAGGATTGAGGAGGGGGTGGGGTGGCAAAGGCAGGAAATGATAGGAGGATGCGGGGTGGGAGAGGACAGCAGCAATGAGGGGTGGAGGGATAGCTGGGTGGGTAAGGGGGAAAGGAGGAGACAAGTGGAAAAACTGGAAAGGGGAAGGGAAAGAAAAGGTGAGCAGGTTAGGAGAAAGCAGAGGTCGATGTTAATGCCATCTAGCTGGAAAGTGCAAAGGCGTACAATAAGGTGTCGGTCCTCCAATCTGTGGGTGGTCAAAGTGGGATAGTATATAAGGCCATGGACAGGCATGGGAGTGATGCGCAGAAAATAACTCGAGAGCCTGAGTCACTGATCTACAGGCTTTTATTTGCAATGGACAAGGACCTCATCCTGGGCCATGACTCAGGCTTTCTGGGGAAGGGTCAAGGAGTTGGAGCAGTGGTTCTCAATCTTTTTTCTTTCCACTCACATACCACTTTAAGTAATCCCTATGCTCTGTGATAGGGATTGCTTAAGGTGGAATATGAGTGGGAAGGGAAGGTTGAGAATCACTGCTCTAGAACCAATTGTTACTGAAATAGTTTGCTTGAGAAAAATTGTCATTGGCCCATTTCCTTTGGAGTTATTAAACCATGCACATAATGAGTCAATTAGGTACAATTAAAACAGTGGTTTTCAAACTTTTTCTTTCCACCCACATACCACCTTAAGCAATCCCTTACTAATCACAGAGCACCCATGGCATAGGGAATACTTAAAGTGGTAAGTGAAAAGAAAAAGATTGAGTTCCACTGATTTAGAGTAAACTTTTATCCATTGTATTTTCTTTTATTCTCCCTACATTCTTCACAATTTCCCTCAGATTCATCCACTCACACCTGCACACAAGGAGCAACACATCCATTTATTTAGTCTATTTGTTCTCATGTGCCAGTCAACTGAACCTTTATTCTCCAATTTACCCCAGGATACAATTTACATTAATGATTTACCAACCAACCAGGATGCTTTTGCAAGAAGAAAGGAAACTGCTGGAGGGGCTTAACCCATGTGGCCATGAGGATAATTTGCAAATTACGTGCAGGCAGAGCCCAAAGTCAAATTGGAATCTGGGTCTCTGGAGCTGTGAGGCTGTTGGACAATCTGCTCCACCACTGTGAAACTCTCATGTACAAATCAGTTTGAGTGGAAAGCAAGACCCAATTGTTACTGAAATATGTTGCTTAAGAAAAATTGTCATTGGTCCATTTCTTTGGAGTTAAGAAACCGTGCACATAACGAGTCAATTAGGTATGATTAAAACAGTGGTTTTCAAACTATTGATTTCCCTCACATACTACCTTAAGCAATCTCTTACTAATTACAGAGCACCTTTGGCATACTTAAAGTGGAATGTGAGTGGAAAGAAAAAGGTTGAGAACCACTGCATTTATAAGCTTTATACAAGGTCAAAAGAGGGAGTGGCCACGGGTACAGTCACAGGCTGAGGCTAAACCAGGTAATCAGGAATATTGCAGTTCACCACAGTGAGTATGGGAGTGTGATTCAGAATTGAAATAGATGGTTACTGGGAGGTCTCTGTTGTGGAGGATGGAGTGGAGGTGCTCAGTGAAGCAATCTCCAAATCTGCATCCAGTCTCTCCGATGTAGAGAAGGCCACAAAGGGAGCACCAGCTGCAGTAAATCAGTCCTCTGTATATACAGATGAAGTGTTGCTTTATTTGGAAGGTCTGTATGGGGCCCTGGACTATGGGGAGGGAGGAGGTGTGGGTGCAAGTGTTGCACCTCCTGCGGCCACAGGAGAAGGTGGTGGGGGGGAGGGGGCGCACAATAAATGGGGAGGGAAGTGTGCACGAGGGAGTCATGGAGGGAGCAGTCCCTCCATTATGAGATGTTGTATGTCCAGGATAGGTCACTATTTAAATGGACTTAGAGGAACATGGTGCTCTCTACTCTCTTTCCTACTGAGCTATTAATGTGTAGTGGAGGGTGGTCGTCCCTGGTCCTCCTGAATTCCACAGTCATCTCTTTCATCTTGCCCACGTTGAGACTCAGGTTGTTATACTCATACCATTTCATGAGATTTTCCACTTCTTTTCTGTCGTGTGACTCATTGTTGGTGATTAAAACCTCAAAACCTCAGAAACCTCATCATATCTGTTTCCAGCTATCCTTGGTAGTCCATTCCAGGCACCTTGCACTCTAGGAGTTAAAAATCTGTCTCTTTAACATATGTTCTCTATTATTTGACTCCTTTATCCTGGCATCTCTGTCAGTGCCTCTCAAAATTTTATAAACCTCTATCACGTCTCTCCCTCAGTCACTGATGTTGCAGAGAAATTTGTACAACCTACAATTACATTGATCGCCTGGAGTGGGTTCATGGCTTTTCAGGAGTGGGGTTTGAACCCTGACTGGGGTAGAAATACTGCCACAAATGCTCGATGCTTAAAATTGGTCAGAGTATAGTAACTTTTCCACAGTACGGTTTGAAGAGCTGGGAGATAAACCAAGGGATTGCTAAGGGGCATCTAATGACAGCCTGACAATTTGCCAGGCAGTTTACATTGTTTAGGTAAACATGTAACCTCTGTCATATTTTATCCAGATAATGACCATTTATACTTCGGAGATGAGTTCCATATTGAAAATCTGGTCTCTAACTGACTGAAAAATGGTTCTAATGATGCAATATGTTAATATAATCACTCTCTGGAAAATATTTAGCTTCCGTCATATTCAGGATTAATAAGGAATACATTTGCCAAAAAGTTGGATTGCATCATTGTTGGTGCAGAAACATCGCTGCATTTATTGCCAACACCAAATCAGGCTCCCCTCAAAAGATGCTGTGCAATTGGCTAAAAAAAACCGCGAATGTGCAATAATATTAAAATATGACCTTTGTTGATCCCAATGGGATGCGTCTAAACTCAGCACAGCTGTTGAAACCTCTAATGCCCAATAATCAGGGAAGGATAATCATCTCTTAAAGGCACACTCCTCATGGTTGCCTGACAGCAGCCACACACAGCCTGGCTGATTTTTGACTTCCAATAGGCTGCTGGAGAGAGAAAGAGAGCTGAAAAGGCCAGTGAAACACTGGTTAATGAGGTGCAGACCAGGGCGTTGGTCCTTGTGTTGATGAACTTGTGCTACTGAGAGAAGCGCTGACTAGAAAGTAGGTCAAGCTGTTTTCCTCCAGGAGTGAAGAAATGGAGCAATGCTTGTGGAGGGTTCACGATCTCACAAGATGAGACAAGGTAAGCTGATAACCATTTAAAAATACCATTCTCTTCGTTGGACTGAAATACATTTTTGCTTAATCCACACCTCACTGCCTCCAACACCAGCCTCAACCCTCACCCCACTATTGTCCTTTTTAAGTGTTTTACCCTAAAATATTGAAGTCAAGCTTTCAAATGTATGATCATGTAGACGTTATTCAATGTCCTTCATCTCCTTTATCTAAGATTTAAACAGCAAGTGAGAAGATCCTCACCTGCCCAACATGAGAGAGTGCCCACTAGAATTCAGTGGCAGATCCTAAGGCGGATTCATGAAAAGACTGGAGAAGGGGATGCTACTGCAGAACATCGTTCATGGTTTTACAGGAGCTGAAGGTGCTGCATGTGAGTAGCCAACTGCTGTCCTTGAGTAGAGTGCTGCCCCAATGTCAGCAGATGGGAGGAAAAGGCGTGCACAAAATCTCTTCTCGTCTGCTCACATTGCACAGAGCATTGACTAAGAAGTGGAGGAACACTGCCGGGCTCTGATACCCCTTACTTTGACCCACCGAAGTGTGACGCCTCACATTTGTCTCGATTAAACTCCATTTGCCATTTCTCTGCCTGCAAATGGACTACGTCCCGTTGTATTCTTTGATAGCCCTCTTAACTGTCCACAGCTCCACGAATCTTAAGGTCGTTTTAAAAGTTACTAACCAATCCACCTACTTTTTACCTATTCATCCATCCATCCTCAAACAACAGGGGTTCCAACATGAATTCCTGTGGAACACCACTGGTCACAGACTTCCAGCCAGAATAAAAACACTTCCATTACTATCCTCTTCTGTCTGCAAGCCAGTTCTGAATCTATTCAACCAATTCATCATGGATCTTATGCATCTATACCTTCTGGATTAATCTTCCATGAGGGACCTTGTCAAATGTTTTACTAAAGTCCATGTAAACCACATCCATGGTCCTGCCCTCATCAACCACCTTTGTCACCACCTGAAAATCTCAATCAAATTGGTAAAACATGACCTACCCCCTCACAAAACCATATTATTGTCTTTAATCTGACCCTAACCTTCCAAATATGTGTAAATCCTATTCCCAAGTACCCTCTCCAATAGTTTCCCTACCACTGATCTGAGATTGGCCTATAATTTCCAAGATTATCGCTATTTCTCTTCTTGGACAAAGATGCATCAACTATTCTCCGGTCCTCAGTGACTTCACTTGTTGCTATTGAGCATACAAGATCTTCATTCAGGCCCCAGAAATCTCATAACTTGCCTCTTTCAATAACCTGGGATAGATCCCACCAAGAACTGGGGACATTGCTTGCTTACATTAGGAACAATGATTGTGGAGGGTTCAGGAGAAGTGTCTCACTGTAAAAGGACCCTTCACTGCCCATATTGACAATGCTTCCTAGAAGATGAACCTCTGATGTGGAACAAAGTCATTCATCACCCTGCTCTACTCGTCCTGCTGGTCTTCTTGGACTTATTGACCATGGTCTCCTGGCTGCACTTCCATGCGCACCTTAAACTGCTGTTTGCCAGATGATGCAGTGCAGCACAGTAAAGTCTCTTCCCCTGTTCAGTGTCTCCTACCGGATAACCCAGAGCGATGAAGGCAGTAGAAACTGCCACTTCAGAGGACCAATGCCATTCTCTGCTTCTGTCTTTGAATGCATAGCCGTCATTATATTTATGCTCAGCTGGCATGGTTGGAGTGAAAATGAATGTCATAGGGGAGCTTTTGTCCTCCAAGATCCAAGCAATACTGGTTACTAAATGTATCCAGCAGTGTGGACACCTTCAGAATGAATGAGACATGAAAACTGGCAGAAAACATGGCATTCATCATTAAGAACTCCACCACATAATCCCGGACACTTATGGACTGGAAACGATTAATTCAGGTTTGTGGATTATTCCAGATTTAAGGATGGGTGGGTCTTTGAGTGATATTGGCATGATGCAGGAAATTGGGACTAGCCCAGATTTCCAACATCGTTGGCCTAGTCCATGCTGTAGGACTGATTAATGAATAGATTGGGCTGATTTAATGAGTGTGCAGGCATTCATGGAAAGATGGAAATCTCAGTGCATTGATGTCACCTTCTCTTCCATACATAGAGTGGTTCCTCAGAGATTGTGAGCTCAACAGCGAGAACAACACAGGCATTCCTTGCTCATCTGCAGTCAGTCCTGAAGTTGACTTGGGGGCTGTTATGATGTCATATCATTAGTAAAATAATGAAAGGCCAATTTTCCTCCAAGCCCTCTGAAGATTGTCTCATGACAGTCATTCCCTGGAAATATGGGTTGCAATTTATTTTGGAGTCTGAAACAGTCATTGTGCAATGACAGATATGATTTGGGGGCCGGGAAAATATTGGGCACATTAACATTGATCATGAGTGGAAATGTCTGATCCAATTTTGCGAATGGCTTGATTTTGCCCACAGATAATTGCTTCATTTACAAATCGATTTTTGGACGCTGTAGTGCTGAAAAAACAGCGCTACGCGATTAATTTCTAGGCAATTCTGTGGCAGGGAAGCAAAAACTTTTTTCAGTACCTTTTCTGTAAGACAAACTCCAGATGTTCTGCGGGAGAGGGAAAGGGGGAGGGAGTGCTGAAGTGGCATTAAAACTGGAATCACTGGAGCTCATTACTGTGATTTATATCACAATATCAAATATATTGTCCTGCAATCTCAGACTGGGTGTGGAGAATTACTGAGGGTCAATTTCTATCCTTCCATGCCAGCCCAGTTATTGTTGGTCTGCTTGCTTGTCATTTAAAATCAAATTCTTGAAGTTGCTTGATTGACTTAAGCATTCTATCATAAACACTGGACAGCAGTGTACTAAAAGAGCAGAACATTTCTCAAACTCTTCATTCAATTTCAATGGTTGGCAGCCATACAGCATCTCATGGCTCTCAGTTGACCAATATTCTTTAGCCAGATTGGCCAGAAGTTAAACAACAAAAACAGTTTGCAATTACTTTTGCACTTTTCAAGCAAAATTGATAGCTGCCATGTATGCAGGGGTGATAATAAGCAAGGGAAAACCAAAGCTCAAAGGATTTTTTTTATTTTGGAACATTCTGGCTGGTTGCATCACTGCCTGTTATGGAGGTGCCAACTCTCCAGACAATAATAAACTCCAGAGGGTTGGTAACTCGGTCTGCGACATCACAGGCACCAGACTCCACTCCATGGAGGACATCTACATGGAGGTGTGTCTTAAAAAATCAGCCTCTATTCTCAAAGACACCCAACACCCAGGCCATGCCCTCTTCACTCTGCTACCAGTGGGGAAAATGCACAGGAGCCTAAAGATGAGGACTCAACGGCACAAGGACAGCTTCTTCCCCACTGCCGTCAGATTCCTGAATGATCAGTGAACCAAAGACACTGCCTTACTTTTCATACACTATTATTTTTATGTTTTTATAGTCATGTTGTAAGATGGTTATAATTTGAAAGTTTGCACGATGATGTTGCCACAAAACACTAAATTTCATGACTCGTTCATGACAATAAATCCTGATTCTGAAACCTTTGAGAGCAAGCAGAGAAAGAACAAGGTAGAAATCAGAGTTGGCGCAAAAGGGAGCATCCGTGGGCATTGTCATCCCCCACACAGTGAGGTGCTGTGCCCCCCCCCCCCCCCCATACAGTCACGGTCATCGCTCAGCATCAGACCTGCCCCCATCCCTCTGGTGTTACTAGCATGCGTAAAGCATCACTAGCAGCTAATGACGCTTGACACCTTAAAAGTAGCGCTCTCAGCACCTATATCGGAGGGGCTGATGATGGTAACAGCACCCCCACCCTGAGCGAGTTTATCAGCGTGGCACTGTGCCCCCTCTAACATTCATTCTGGTGCTGATGCTGGTAGAAATAATTGACAAAAGAATTCCATAAGGAACGAATACAGTTACTTAAGCATATGAAATCAAAATCTGTGGACTGGCTCACCAGTTCTGGTCAACAACATTAGGCAAGGCTGAGATGGAGCAAGGAAAATGCTTTCTTTCCATTGCCACCTCTGTTGTACGCTGTATGTTTCTGATCAGGCTGATACCTAATATTGACAAGCACTTCCTTGGGGCAAAAGGTTCAGATGAGGCAAAATTTGTAAGGTGTGTCCAATGATTCCTGACACAGAATGTGGACAAGCTTAACTAGAATAAAAGTCATACTGGACCTTGTGCTGGTCAGGTGATACAATGAGGATGAGGATTTCAGAGACAGTGGCCACAACTGGCTGATTTATGGACTAGCTATGGACAAGCATGGTTAGCGCAACCCTGTTACAGTGCCAGGGATCGGGACCGAGATTTGAATCCCACATTGTCTATAAGGAGTTCATAAGTTCTCCATGTGTCTGCGTGGGTTTTCCCCCGAGGGTTCCGGTTTCCTCTCTCCATTCACAACGTACAGGGGTTGTGGGGTAATTGGATCTAATTGGGATTGTGGGCCGAAATGGCCAGTTACCATGCTCAATGCCTAAATCTAAAAAAAATTAAAGGAGTAAACAAAATGAAGAAAGGTTTGAGGGTAAAGGATAATTGGGATGGGATGAGGCAGGATCGAGGGGAAGTAAATTGGAAACAGATGTTCTCAGAAATGCACAGCAGAAATGTGGAGGATGTTTGGGGACCATTTGTGTGAGCTTCTGGAGTGGTTTGTTCCACTGAGACAGGGAAAGATGGCAGGGTAAAATAATCATAGTTGACAAAAGAGGTGGAAAGGAAACTTTCATTAGGACGCAAGAGTCAGGATGTTGTCCCCTTGTTTAAAAGGGACATTGGGAAAATCCTAGGAATTATAGGCCAATGAGTCTTGAGTCAGTGGTTTGAAAACAATTGGAGTGGATTCTTAAGGACAGGACATGTGAGCATTTAGAGAAGCATTGTCTTCTAAGGGATAGCCAGCGTGGCTTTGTGAGGGGAAAGTTGGGTCTCACAAGGCTAACTGAAGTTTTTGAGGATGGGACGAAAGAAATCGGTGAATGCAGGGCAGTATATGGTAGGCTCATTCAGAAAGTCATGAGGTATGGGATCCATGGCTGCGTGGATAACTTACTAAATTGCCTGCAGAATTGCAGCATTACAAGAATGATGTAGAAGCTTTAGAGATTTACAAAGATATTGCTTGGAGTGGAGAACATGTCATATGAAGCAAGGTTGACCGAGGTACGGCTTTTGTCTTTGGAACGACAAAGGATGAGAGGTGACCTATCAGAGGTATTCAAGGTTATGAGAGTTGTTTAGGTGGGGTGGATAGCAGCATCCTTTTTTTCTGATGTGACGGGCCCAGAGAACCCCAAAACCCAGCAGCAATAGAAATTCACCAAGACAAATGGTCACTTAAACAAAAGTTATTTTAAATTTTTTTTAAACATAAAAGCAGGATCAAATTTTAACTTATTACTATTAACTTACCTTAACCCCCCCTCCTAATTCTAAGCACACATGTATGTAATGGCTGTGCAAGTTCAGAAAAGTTCTTTGATTTACAGTCCAATCTCATTTCTCACTCCTCCAAGTTCACCGTTATCAGGCAATTTTTATATTGCACAGAATTTAACATTTATGAATCTTCACCAGGCTTTGGTGCTTGAAAGGTAAATGGTTACCACTCAGGAAGGTTCTCGTCAGTTTTCAGAGAGAGATTTGTTGCTCGTTGGACACACACCAAGTGATTCCTTCCAATCAGCCACTTCAGTGTCTTGCCGAAGAAACTTGTCCCAAACAGTGTTTTCCAGATGATTACCTCTTTCTTTCAGGTCACCACAGAGTTCATTTTCTGTTTCCCTTATATCAGGCTAAATGTTACACAGCCAGCCATCTCCTCTTGTATGGACCACAAGGGCTTTAAACAGGCTGAACTCAGAACTCACAACCCATCTTCAAAATGGGTTTTCAAACAAGCTTCCAAAAACCACTGCAGAAAATCAGCAGTCTCTCTCTCTGTCACACTTAAAGAAAAACCTATTTGGCTTTCTCTGCTTGCAAAACCACATGGCCCTCCTAAAACAGCACACTCCACCAAAACAGCTTGCTGACTCCCAAAATCAATTCATGAGAGAGCTTATCAGTATCCTCAGATGGGCCTTCCATTTGCACCTCGTTGTGAAAATCTCCAGCACAGGAGCTTATTGTCTTTGCAGACTTGTAGGCACCATCTTTAGCACTTTAAAATGAGATCTGTTTTGAAGTGTTTTTATCTTTTTGTGGCCTAACTAAAACCCCACAATCTATCTACCAAAAACATATCTATATATAATATAAAATATAACATAAGCTGTTCACACTGGGGCAACAATAGAAAATAACAGAGGACATCCAATTAAGGTGAATGGAGGTAAGTTTAGGAGAGACATCAGTGGAAGGTTTTTAAACATTTTTTTTACACATAGCGGTGGGTCCCTGGAATAAATTGTCAGGTATGGTGTTATTAGCTGATGTAATAAAGACATTTAAAAGCTAGGCACATGGATGTCAGGAGTAGGTTTATGTTGGTCCACACAACACCAAGGGTTAAAGGGCCCAAAATGTGCTGTAATTATTTACTTTCTCCTTTTCACTCAAATTTTAAAACCATAATCCTTCCTATCCTGCTCCAAGCCACTAATGTTCCATATATCTAAAAATCTGGGTGGCATGGTTAGTGTAGTGGTTAGCGCAATGCCTTTACAGCCCCAGTGATTGGGAACAGACCAGGGTTCAAATCCTGCGCTCTCTGTAAGGAGTTTGTACTTTCTCCCCACGTTTACGTGGGTTTTCCCCAGGGGCTCTGGTTTCCTCCTACCATTCAAAATGAACTGATGGGGTGTAAATTGGGTGGAATGGACTTTTGGGCCGAAATGGCCTGTTACCATGCTGCAGGTCTAAATTTAAATTGGCAGAGATTAACTAATGGCTGCTTCTGAAGAAAATACCATAAATACCAGAAATAGCAGCGTGACTTGGGCGGGTGAGAGGGGAGAGACACCACCGTGACTCAGGTGGGGAGAGAGATACCAGCGTGAATCGGGCAGGCGAGGGGGGAGAGACGCCTTTGCCCCTCAAAAATAGGAGGTCACATTATACACAAAATGCATTATACACGAATATTTATGGTAATCATTCCCCAGCAAGCTGCAGTGTTTTGTCAGAGCACTGCCTATACTTCTTGAACGATGGCTTGAAGCAAATGCAATGGTAACTTTGCAATGGAATTGGATGTGTACTTTTTCAGGAAAGGTTTGCATTTGGCCTTGTCCCCAAGGTGAGGTCAAATGTAAACTTGAAGAAGAATGCATCCTATCCTTCCTGGACATCTTTAAACTTAATAGTATGATCATAGATTTTTCTAATTTTATGTAACCTCCACCTCTATCTGGTTCCACTATTACCTCCTTTACTTTCCTCCTGAACTTTTCCCCCATCCCCGTGGTCTCTACCTCTACCTTTCCTTCCACCTCTCCTATCTGTCTGATACCCTATCATCTCTTGGCCCCTCCGGAGCTTCTTCCTTCCTCGATATACATTCTATAATCCATTCCTACTTTAGACTCAATAAAGGGTACTAACTCAATATGTTAATTGCCCACTTCTAACCATGAATGGAGCCTGACCCATTGAATTCCTCCAGCTGCTCATTGGTTGCTCAAGGATTCCATAGGTCTACAGAAGCAACAGTGTAGTGTCTGCTATGGCAGAACTACAGACTAAAGAGACGTCCACACAGTGTGAGGGTGAATCAGTAAACTGATTTTATTGTTTGAATTCACCGCATTGCGCAAAGGGGACGCCCACTTCCGGTGACATGCACGCCAGCTTCCTGAAGTGAATCAGCGTGTCGTGGCGTCACTCCTTAGCCGGCAGGATGCCACCTGGAAGTGGGGAGTTCCCTTAGTCCACACATGGCGTCAACTGTGGGCTTCTCCTCAGGGGGGCCCAGGCCATCTTGGGTTGGCCGACTGGTGCAGCGATTTGGCCCGTCTAACCACGCGGTTGCTCGGCCCGCAACAACAGCACATATCTCTTGTGCCTCATAGGTCGAGCACCCGTTGTCTGAAATGCATGAGACCAGAAGTGTTTCAGATTTTGAAATAAGGTGTTTTGGGTAATTAAGCAACCTCGGCAGAATACATGTATCAGCTGTTAAACAACACCAACAAACAGTCTTCACCTGCGATGTTGGGTTTTGATCAAAAGGTGATAGTACACGGTGTTTTATTTTTTTCAACGTGATAATATTACTGGTCATGTTATACTCAAACATAGCAGTTTAAGTGGAGATGAATTTCAGATTTCACATGAAAATAGTGCTTCGTCCTTACCAAAAAAAACTTGATCTCTGCTTACATAAGAAGATAAATGCAGCACCAAATATTACAAATTCTGCTGGATTTTTAAATGTTTCCTCCAGTATCAACACAATGGGTAATGCACGTAGGTCTGGCGGTAACGAAGGTTGGTAACAAACTGGCGCTAACCGAGCCCCACGTGGGCAAAGAGATCAGGTGTGGAATTTTCCACTTGTTGACATCATGTCGACGCTCAAAAAGTTTTGGATTTTGGAGCATTTCAGATTTTCGGATAATGGGTACTTGACCTGTATATGAATCTATAGCCACTTTCAGGTGCGTTCTCCGGCAAGAATGCACCTGCAGAAGCGGATGCAGCCCTGTGCAATGGTCATTCAGGTGGCAGCCCTGAAAGCGCTGTGCTGGGCACCTGAAAGGGACAGCTGTAGGAGAGGCGCTTCGAGTGCACTCTGGCTCCTTTCAGCTTCGAAGTCCCACGCCTGCCGCCCCAGCCCCGAAGTCCCACACCTGCTGCGCCTGCCCTGAGGGTGGGGGGCAGGGGCAGCGGGGAGGGGGGCTGTCAGGAGTGGGGGAGTTGGGTCGCGATTATCCCTCCTGGAGAAGGGTTGGAAAATGTGCCTCAAAGGTGCCTCCTGCTCTTTCAGGTGGCTTCCAGACAGCCACATTGGGGTAGAATATGCAGCTTTACATTGGGTAATCTGGCCACCTGAAAGAGCCATATGTTTTGTTGCAGGCTATGATTTTCATTGCATTGGGCATCGCATCTGTAATCAATTCACACAAATGCAGGCAGATCTTGTAGCACAGGTGCTTAGACTGGAATAAAGATATTATCAGCTAGAGGAATGTAGCAAGTCCCACTATCCAATTGTTTTTTTGTGTGGATGAGATAATTTATCTGGGATTTAAATCTATATTGCCTTGTTGCTTGCCTTTGATATACTAAACTAAGAAACATAATTACCCACTGGAATCAGTTGCCTTTTTTATTTAATAGTCAGTCTCTGGAGCAGTACAGACCATGTTCTAAGAGAAATGGTGATTTCACTTTATTTTTAGCTTCCACAGGGAACTAAAAGCCCTCTTGACTTTTTTTTTGCTTTGCCCCTCTGGCTACTCCCTTACCAGTGTTTATTCAGCATTCAAAATATTCTCTATCTGCTTTATGTGGCAGAGGTCAACTAATGGCTCTAACTGCTTCTGAAGAAAACAATCATTCCCCAGCATGCTGCAGCCTTTTGTCAGAGCACAGCCTATTGCAGGTTTGTTTTTATTACGTTTAATGAGCAAGGAATTTGTAAAAATCACAAAATAAGAGGCTTCTGCATAATGCACAAACCTCAGTGTTTTATGGTGGACGTGAGCTTTACTTCTACTGAAAATTTACCAACAATTTCATGAATCTGAATATGTTTACCTCGATTTTTAAAAAAATGCCAGCCATTTAGATTTACTTGATAAGAAATGTTTGCAGGTTGAGATTTACCCAGTGGATCCAGAGCAAAGAAAACTTTTAACAAATCCAGAAATTCTGCCTTCTCTTCTAAGCATTCCAGTGCTTGGCCAAGCTATAAAATCACATAAAAAAAAATAAAATATAGAATTCGCTTTGAATTGAAGCTGGACGGGTCCCAGGCCCCATCATTACATGAAGGAGCAAACAAGAGAGAAAATCAAAGGAAGTTATACTATTGCTACTGGCACAGGTCAGACACTGCATGGAATATCATATGCAGTCCTGGCTGCTCAGTCATAGGAAGGATAATATTTCCTTTCAAAAGATTCAGAGATGATTCTGGCTGGAAAGATTGCCCCTGTGGTTACGTGCTGTGAAATTATAAACAGATTGATTAAAAAGTCCAGGTGAGAAAACCCTGTGATGTGGGCCAACCCCAATTTCCAAGTCAAAATTGACAGATTTTCATTCGTCAATCATTTCAAGAGATTTGGATCAAATGCAGGCAAACAAATTTGAGTCCAACTCACCCACAGTTAAATAAAAGACAGTACAGATATAAGGTGTTGAATGTCTTGCACCTGTTCTTATTTTTAGTTATAGTTTAACTCCAGAATGGAAACATCATTGACATGCCCAACATTTCTCGTCCATCCTTGAGATGATTAAATGAGCTACCTTCTTCAACTGCTGCTATTGAAGTGAAAATTCCAAGAGGTAGGCCAAGCGGCAAAGAAGGAAGGATGATACATTTCCGCATGTCTTGGAGGGGAACCTGCTGGTGGTGGTGTTCTTGAGGTTGCTGGACTAGTCATATTTTTTGGTAGGCCGGATGTCGCCTTTTTGGCATTTTGGAGAGGACTGAGTTTATGGTCATTAGCCCAAAAAAGGTTCCCAAGTTAAAAGTTATAAATCTCCAGAGCAAAAGGATAACCGAAGTAGATTTTTCCCCCCACATAGTGAAGAATGTAGAAGAGGTTACCTTCAGAAGTGTCGTTGATGCCCACAGAAATGGGTTAAATGACTTTGCAAATCCCAGGACAATTAAATCAATTTTTCTACTCGCATACCACTTCAAGTAATCCCTATGCCATTGGTGCTCAGTGATTAGTAAGGGATTGCTTAAGGTGGCAATGTGAGTGGGAAGGGAAGGTTGAGAATCACTGATCTAGACCCAATTGTTACTGAAATATTTTACTTGAGAAAAATTGTCACTGGCCCATTTCCTTTGGAGTTATGAAACTGTGCACATAACAAGTCAATTAGGTATAATTAAAACAGTGGTTTTCAAACTTTTTCTTTCCACCAACATACCACCTTAAGCAATCCCTTACTAATCACAGAGCACCGATGGCATAGGGATTACTTAGTGGTATGTGAGTGGAAAGAAAAAGGTTGAGAACCACTGAATTAAATGATGATATGTAGAAAAAAAACCAAGTTGGTTGTGAATTTCCCACTCTCTGCTGTGTGTACTGTGTGGAACTCCAATCAATACTTCCATTTCTCTAGACTGCTGAGCTGAAGGGAATTTATACCACTCTGTGCCACAAGATCACTTGATCTCTATTATCCAATCAGCTTCCCGCTGATCTGATCTTTTCAAATCCAACTACCTGAGTCACCTGACTCGAATTGCCAGGTGCAGCCTTCATATAAAATCCCCGAAGTCTGCTACAGATACTTATAAATCATAAAGACTATTCCCAGCCTTCCTATTGTAAAAAAATACATATTTTTCCATCACATTCTCAAATGATTCCAGGGTTTTCACCTTAAACACCCAAACAGTGGTCTTTTCTAAGCACTAACCATCCATGGATCAAGGAAAACATTTTTGCCAATAACATTTACAATGGAAAAGGCCCTGTGGCACACCAGGCCTTGCTGACCTCACAGTCCTACACTGTACATCTGAAGTACAAGGTTCCATTATCTCTTGTATGCAACACTGCCCTCTCCTTGCAATCAAGATCCATGATCAGATTCTGGAAAACATGGAGCTTTTGCCACATCTAAGCAGCAAAGCAGACATTGATAAGAAAATTAACTCGAAGAAGAGGGATAAGGATGGTGATGAGCTTATTTTCATACTGATGCGCTCAAATTCTTGTCTGCTGCAGCTACACAGTTGTGTAATTAATTAAAAAATAACTAAATTAATTGAACACTGAACTACAAGAGAAAATATATGTATACTAAATATTAAAAAAAAGATATATATTCACAGTTATAAGTAGTGAAAGGCAGAGCTTTGGTGGTCCTGGAGTAGTGTTATAGCTTGGGAAGTGTGGTGAAGTTCAAGAGTCTGTTATGCATTGGGAAACAAACCATTCATGAGCCTAGAGAAGCCAAAGTGGGCTGCTGTATCTTCTGCCTGAAGAAGTGAATAGCATCCTGAACAATCCATCCATCTCCCCACCTCATCCCACATACACCACAGAGATTGGAGGCAAGTATTCCTCCACCCCATGGAACAATTCATAAAGAAGAATATACGGCAATACAGTATGCCTCTGGCGTAGGGGATGGAAGCTGAGCCCAAGGTTAAGGGTATGGTTTAACCCAACTGCTCACTCCTGGTTGACCCTGAATTTGGGGGTTGTTTTAATTCCCTTGAATGAAAAAAATAACTTGATCATATTGAGCAGACAGAACTTTTTGCTACTGAATCCAGATTGGGTGCTGTTTCTGAAATTGTTTTTTTTTCTACAGTTAGTCCACCAGTTGACTCATTTATTTCCATAAAACAAATGGGCAACTAGTTCCCCATGCATTAATTGCCTATAATTTAGAGTGGGACTTTTCCAAATGGTCAGTGTTGCTGTTTGGTATCCACAGTAGTCTTCTCTCATTCTGCTGATCTCATCTCATCAGCATGACCTCTCTTCCACTGTACCATGTATTTATCGAGAATCTCCTTAAATGTTTTGTTTGTACCACTGCTTCCAGACTAGTGTGGCACTTAGTGACCAAACCATTTTATACTAGAGATTGGATCTCACACAGACCTTAATGATGACATTTAATTCTGTTCCCCAGGCAAGGCCTTTTTAAAATAAATGGGAGCACTGAAGAAAATCTTTGGAATGTTCCTGTTGGTTCCACAATTGCAGGAATATCATAACTCACTGTCTGCAGTCAGTGATCCATTATATCACACTAATCACCTTGGATGAAGCAAACCAACAAGAGGTTAAGAAAACAAAGTCTTGAGCCAGGTTACTGGATGACAAAGTTTAACTGGAGGACAACCAGTTCCAATAAAGTTCAGGGTCAAGGACACTTTATTTACTCTGTGGTAAGTTGGAGATAAGGAAGACTTGCATCAGCCTTACAGCAGGGTATCAGCAGGCCATCCCGTCCAGTCCTGGCTCGTGGTTCTTTGCAGTGCCAGACCTTTCCTAATGTAATGCTCACAATAAATCAGCACCCCTGTATATATTTGTGTAGTCTCTCCACTAGATGCTCCCATCCACATCAGCCAGGCTAATGGCCAATCGGTTGTATACAAATATGAAATGCTAGAATAAATTAATGAATATGGTTTTTTTAATCAATTGCCATAAATACAATCAATTTTGTGGTTGTACCTCATCTTTAGCATATTGAATTGTCCTGTTCACTGGAACAGCATCAAATAAAATTTGGCACTGGGGTGGAGGCAGCTGAAAGAAAGAGACAGAGTGCTGGAGTGAGGAGCAGGGAAATGCAAGGGGAAATCTGGAGCTTAGGGCTCTGGCAAACCACAGCACCATAACATAAATGAACCAACATGATTCCAGAGAGGACACAAGTTGGAGAGCTGCTTCCAATAGTGTATGTTGGTCTTCTAATTTAGAAATCGCAAATACCTAAAACAGTGCTAGTTAGTATGTCACCAGTTGAAGTGCAAGGCATGTTGTTTTACTAAGTGACAAAGATTTATGACATACCTATTTGCTGTCAGTGCTTTTCTTTTACATTTATTCCAGTCAGAAAGGTTTTTGTATGGGCTTCAACCCCTCGGTGTGGAGTGGTGGAAGGACTATGGCTTTTCCTGTAGAATCTTTGTGGCAGCTGCGGCACCAAGCTTCAATGCGTGTAACCCCATCCTTTGGGAACATGACATTGTGACACACTCGGCAGTGGACCACTCATTGCATGGCAAGATCAGCCCAGAGGGCTTCTTTCACTCTTCCATCAAAAGTTGATGCCTGTCTCAGGTTGGATTCCTTGGGAAAGCTCACAGAACCATTTCAAAGCTGTACAGGATGGTCCTCAACAAGTTCATGGCATCTTTTTCCAGGTCTTTGAAGCATCTTATCAAAAGGTTGTTCCACCCTAACCACAGCCATCTCCAGGGCTGTGGGTCATGGGCCTGATTCCAGATGTGCATGAACGGCAATTCCACATTTAAATTCAATTACTGCATCCTATTCCTAAGCAATCAATTAACTGCCCAGGGTAAATAACAAAACCATTGGCCAAAAAGAAAGCTTAGTATGGCCATGGTGGAGTGTCACCAACAGTAGCACTTGTCATGGGAAATCCAGCAATTAACCTCACTGATCTTGCTGGCTACTGCTTAAGTACTCAAACTGTTCCTTCTTCTTGGCTGCAGTAGACAGTAGCGTTTAATTAGCATAAGGGAATATAAACAGAAAAAGAATACAGGACATGCTAGCTTTTTGTAAAGGCACTCTTCAAAGTCCCAATTTCTGACTGTTTTTCTATAATACTCTTTCCTCCATTCCTCCATCCATCCAATTGCCTTTTAAATGCCATTGAGCCCACCGTTCGAAGAACATCAATCCAACTTGTCCCACCTCTCCTTGTAACCCAGCAATTTCAGATACTTAATATGCAACTAAATTCAGTTAAATACATAACTCTCATCACACTTTCCACCCACATGATCTGGATCATAACTACTTATTGCATCTTCAGACAATCACTGTAGGTAGATTTTTCTGCCAGTGGGAAGAGTTACTCTTTAACTAAACTGTTTGAATTCCAAATCACAATTTAACCATTGCACCTCGAGGTGTATCTCAACCATTTATATACCATTTATGTCGGCGTATAAGATGGGAATATAAACCTTAAAAATGTCACCCCAAAACCAGGGGTCATCTTCTTATGCTGCTTTCAGGTGGAATCGCCGGGACAATGCGGCTCCGGAGCCGGCTGCAGGTGTCTGCGAAGGGACGTTCAAGTGGCAGCACTGAAGGTGATGAGAGCGGGGAGAGGAGCTGCGGAGCAAGCGCCAGCTCCTGAGTCAGGGCAGGGGCAGTTGCCTGACAGGCCACCTCCCGCTGCCGACAGTCCCCCTCCCCGCTGCCGACAGCCCCCCTCCCTGCTGCCTGAAAGCCCCCCTGTCATGTCAGAACTAGAGCGGCCGGCGCGGGACTACAGGGCTGGAGCGGCTGGCACAGGACGTCAGGGCTGGGGCAGCCTGCCTGGGACTACGGGGCTGGGGCAGCCAGCGCAGGACTACGAGGCTGGAGCAGCTGGCGCGGGACTTCAGGGCCCGTAGTCCCGCACTGGGGGCTGTCGGGCAGCGGGGAGGGGGGCTATTGGCAGTGGGAAGGGGGCTGTCAGGTGCGGGGAGTTGGATTGCCAGCTGACTGTCATCAGCCCGCCCACGGCTAGGCACCTGAAAGCTGCCAGCCGCTTTGCCTTGCTGTTTTCAGGTGCCTATGGGAAGCGCTCCAAAGCAGAGAATATACCTCCCCAAGGTGGGTTGAGTAAGTGCTCCTCAGGGATGGATTTTCCACTTTCAGGTGGCCTCCCGACAGCCGCATTGGGGTATTTTAGGCGGCTTTACATTTGGGTATTCTGGCCACCTAAAAGGGGCTTTATTCAGCAAGTATAAAATCCGAACCTTAATATCCTGTGGTTTAAAGTGTCCCCACGGCAATGGAGAACAACATAAAACACTGCATAACTCTAATGGTACTACCACTAAATATTTTTCTACTGAAACTTACGTTTGGGAAGCTTGATTAATAGTAGTCATACTAAAACAATAAAAATGTATTATAAACCTGTCTAACATACCTTAAAATAGCAGCACAGCAACAAAGCTATACTTGACACCATGTTTGTCCCTGCAAAAAAAAACTGGCGCTATTAATTGAAATAAATTGGCTAAATTTTAAATAAAGCGAGAATGTGTTGCTTGGTAGTGTGCTTAACAGCATCGCTCCACTGGCTAAGGACTATTGGGGCTCTTAGTGGTAAGTGCCAGACTTGGGGCAGTCTCATATAGTGAGTATAGCTCAAAACCTACATTTTAAATGTAAATTCTGGAGGTCACTTATACACTTGGTTACCTTGTACGCTGATACATACGGTATTTAATTGGTCCCTCGGCCCAGGACCATTCCAGTCAATCTTTTCTGCATGCTATTTTAAGGCTAACACCGCCTTCCTAAAGTCCATTATTGTAGATAATACTCAAATTGTTACTGAACCTATGGTAATAAAATTCTTCCTTTCTTTCTCCAATTCCTGCCTTTTTTTTAAAATAAAGCTCATGTGCTTTTATCTGTTTTTGGAACTATCCTTTCTGAAGATTTGTGCATAAATGCAGCAAGGGCTATTTTATCTGCACCCACTTTAGAATTGTAGCTTTTAGATTGCATTACCCATCCTCAACATCCATTGGAGCGCTTTCATCCCTAACGTCGAAGTACTCGAGATGGCAGAGGTCAACAGGATCGAGTCCACGCTGCTGAAGATCCAGCTGCGCTGGGTGGGTCATGTCTCCAGAATGGAGGACCATCGCCTTCCCAAGATCGTGTTATATGGCGAGCTCTCCACTGGCCACCGTGACAGAGGTGCACCAAAGAAAAGGTACAAGGACTGCCTAAAGAAATCTCTTGGTGCCTGCCACATTGACCACCGCCAGTGGGCTGATCTCGCCTCAAACCGTGCATCTTGGCGCCTCACAGTTTGGCGGGCAGCAACCTCCTTTGAAGAAGACCACAGAGCCCACCTCACTGACAAAAGGCAAAGGAGGAAAAACCCAACACCCAACCCCAACCAACCAATTTTCCCCTGCAGCCGCTGCAACCGTGTCTGCCTGTCCCGCATCGGACTTGTCAGCCACAAACGAGCCTGCAGCTGACGTGGAATTTTACCCCCTCCATAAATCTTCGTCCGCGAAGCCAAGCCAAAGACCTCTCCTTATTCTTACTACCAAAAGGCGACTGCATTCTGCTGTGTTAATTTCAACCACCACGTGCTAGCTCATTCCATCTGCCCCTTGAAGCCTTTCACGGTATTTCACTGTCTGCAGATTTTGTAATGCTAACCCATCATCCATGCAACTCATTTAGGGTTTTGCATTGAATCCCGGCCTTGCCCACAGCCCTTGTTGGGTAATTGAAGTATATTAAAGAAAGCTGGCACTGATTCTTGGAAAATACTTCTGTACCCTTTTTTACAGGCTGAAAATCAACCAGATTTCCTGTCCTGAAGACTATTTTATATTCATACTGACATTGTACATTTTATTTGAATTTGGGGGACAACCCTTTTTCTAACACTTTAATCCAATGTCTTCTGAAGGCCTATGGACACAAAATTAACAGCACTTTCCATTGTCAACCCTTTCTGACATCTAGTCACAGAACACAATAGTTAATTCAACACATTTTGCCTTTAAAATTATCAGTGGTGTTTTGCTTCAAGAATCTGCACTTGCCCAAGTGACTAAATCTTGTCCTGGGTTATCATTTCCAGTATCCTTCACACTGCCAAGATTCAACTGACTGAATGGCCCATAGACACTGGGTTTATCCAAGGTTTCTTCCTCGGATAAGGGTGTAACATTGGCAGTTCTCCAGTCCTCTGGAACCACCCTGTATATATGAAGGAATGGAAAATTATAGCCCACTACCTCTGAAAATTCCACCTTTCAACAACCAGATGTATCCCAGCTGGAACTGCCGACATCTGCTTTGAGCAGAACCAGCATTTCTCATACCTATTACTTCATTCTTAACCTACCCAATACCTCAACAATCTTCTCTTTCACTGTGACGCTGGCAGCAACATCTTTGTCAGCAGAGATAAATAGAAAGTAGTCATTTCAAACTATGTCGAACTCTCCTTTGGTGCCTTAAGAGACCTAGAGTTGTTCAGCAGAGAAAAATAATGGCTCTTTGGCCTATTGTATGCATGTCAACAATTGTATTTATCTACACGAAACCCATGAACCTACAGGAACCTCCTCCTGTTTACTTACCACTTATTTACTATTTATATGCTTAGGGAAGACTTCTGGATACTCCTTTTCTGTTGCCTGTCAGTCTCCATTGTATTCAGTTTTTGTTCGTTTCTTATTTTTTGATTCCACACTCTGCTGGGTTTTCATTTATAGCCTCAACCTGACTTTTGTCCCTCACCATCTTGCTCTGTATCCCTGCTGTTTTCTGTGGAACAACATTGGCGTATGACGTTTCTACCTTTCCTTCTGGTGGAAATGTAAATGGACTGATTCCAAACCATCTCCTCTTTACAGACGCCTATTGTTTGATTACAGTTTTGCCTGCCAATCTTTGATTTCAGCTCACCCTGGCCAGATCTGCTTTCAAACCCTCTCATCCTGGCCCTGCTCCAGTGAAGTATTTTTATTCTTGATTGCTCTTTGTCCTTTTCCATAGCTAATTTAAACCTTATGATACCATGATAAAGTTCCCTGAACATTTCACTACTGACACTTGATCCACTTCACCCACCTTATTCCCTGGAACAAGAGCCTGCAATATCTTCTCTTTTCATGGGCCAGAAATGAAAGCGTTACCTTGAACACACACACACACACACACACACACACACACACACACACACACACACACACACACACACACACACACACACTTCTCAGTCTTATCCCTTTACACCCTAACTACTCCAATCTGAGAACAGTTGAAAGGACCCAATATCAATACTCAAGCATCCTTGTATCTCAGAATGATTTCCCTGAGAAGCTTTTCCACTATATCTTTTCCACTAGGTTGGTGGCTAGGAGCACAAATGCAGAAAAATATGATGGCCTATCAATGTTTTTCAACCAATCCTTGGCCCTTCAGGGACATCTCTCTCTCTTGAACAATAAAATTCTTCTTGATCAATAATATCTCTCCTATCTTGACCAAGATATCTGGAAATATTTAGTGTCCAATCTTGGTCTCTTGTGGTGTTCTCCCACAACACCACATTCCATGTAGTTATTTGTAGCTGTGACTCAACAGCTTTAGTTGCCATTTTTTTCTGCATTAACACATTTCATCAGATGCAAGGATCGACAATGAGATAGACAACAGACTCGCCAAGGCAAATAGCGCCTTTGGAAGACTACACAAAAGAGTCTGGAAAAACAACCAACTGAAAAACCTCACAAAGATAAGCGTATACAGAGCTGTTGTCATACCCACACTCCTGTTCGGCTCCGAATCATGGGTCCTCTACCGGCATCACCTACGGCTCCTAGAACGCTTCCACCAGCGTTGTCTCCGCTCCATCCTCAACATCCATTGGAGCGCTTACACCCCTAACGTCGAAGTACTCGAGATGGCAGAGGTCGACAGCATCGAGTCCACGCTGCTGAAGATCCAGCTGCGCTGGATGGGTCACGTCTCCAGAATGGAGGACCATCGCCTTCCCAAGATCGTGTTATATGGCGAGCTCTCCACTGGCCACCGTGACAGAGGTGCACCAAAGAAAAGGTACAAGGACTGCCTAAAGAAATCTCTTGGTGCCTGCCACATTGACCACCGCCAGTGGGCTGATATCGCCTCAAACCGTGCATCTTGGCGCCTCACAGTTTGGCGGGCAGCAACCTCCTTTGAAGAAGACCGCAGAGCCCACCTCACTGACAAAAGGCAAAGGAGGAAAAACCCAACACCCAACCCCAACCAACCAATTTTCCCTTGCAACCGCTGCAATCGTGTCTGCCTGTCCCGCATCGGACTTGTCAGCCACAAACGAGCCTGCAGCTGACGTGGACTTTTTACCCCCTCCATAAATCTTCGTCCGCGAAGCCAAGCCAAAGAAAGAACACATTAGCACTGAAAAGTTATCTTTAACTAACTTATTTTCTCTCTTGGTCACAACCCATTTAAAACTTTATTATTTCTTATTCTAGTATCATCTGCCTTTCAGTCTTGTGCACAGTTGAATTCTCCTCTATCAGCCTAAATCCCCATTGGGCCTACCTTAAACTCACCCTCATTGCGTCAGTCACTTCACCAGTGCCTGGGAGAAGGGCTCAGGCCTAAAAACATCTTTACCTCTATGGCTGTTGCAGCATTCCGATGTTTTCATTGCGTCTGCAGACTTTCACGTTTCACTCCTGTAGTCTGAAGACCAGTATTGCATGCAGTTATCTGAACTATAAATGCTGCACGGCTCTTTCATAATATAAAGATTGATACCTTTGAGGCTTTGTTTCTTTTAGACTTCTTAACATCTGCCTGCAGGTCTATTTGTCCTCATGTCATTGATCCTATTAAGGACACTGAACCTCTTTTTTCTTATATTCCCATCTGAGAAGGTTCTGCAGCAACTTGGAGACACCCTCAAACCTAGTATCCCAGAATTACACCTACAAGCACAGAAAGGTCAATCTTCCCCTTCCCAACTAGCCCCCTACCGATGTAGCTTTTCTGGCTCATATTCTCCTCAATCATGTCCCTTCCCATCTGCCAACCATAAACTATTGATCAGCTGCGTTCCATTGACCTGGCCCTGGCTACGCTTCCAAAAGATATAACCCCTTACCAGAATTCACAATCCTGATATGATTGTAAGGCACATTCAGAAAACTGCTTCACTACTAGCCCCTCATCTGTCTCATGGTTGGCCATTCCTTCTGCATTCCATGTGTTCTTAAACTAGTGACAGACTATCTCCTTACACAGGTTATTGTGTAGCCCTCCTCGGCCTCACAGAAACATTACAACGATGTCAAATGTTACCAGAACAATCTCCAGTTCCTGCATGAGAGTTTGTCCAGAGTTCTAAATCATCCAGAAATACTCTGAAGAGATGCATTAACTTTGCACTGTGGCATCACTCTATGCTGTTATTCAGCTGACTACGGACAAAAATTTGCCATCTCATTTGAAAAATGAATGAGTGAATGTTTGGTTTTCATTCTAATAAAAATTATTTCAATCCCCATGTATTTAAAGCCAAAGGAAAACAGTGATTCCTATTGCCCATTTGAAACCTACTACTGTTTAAAGATAAACATTTCAACCTCTTTAAATTTGTACTTGGGTATTTATTATTTTCCTGAATCTCTGAAGAAGGACAACTCCTTGGATCTCCCACAGACCCGATCCATCACGGCAAGTGGGGTGAAAATCCCAACCCACCCTTATGTGCGTGAGGTTAAAAGGAGAAAATGATGCTTCCAGAAAACTGGAATCCAGGAATCTCCAGTGTCAATGAAATCCTGGAAGGTAAATTTAAAATGACTGGAGAGGCAGAAAATGTGAAATAAAATAGAAAATGATGGAAAAACAGAGCAGATCAGGGATCTTCTGTGGAGGGAGAAACAGTTGATGTTTTAGCTTTAGGGAATCGTCATCAAAATTGAGGAGAGAAATAAGCCTGTCTGGGTCAGAGACAAGGAAGTGGGAGAAAAGGGTGGAACAAATAGGATTTCCAATATAAAAGTGAAATAATGTAGGGCTGGTTCTCTCCAACTTGCGACCATCCGCACATTGTTTAAAAAAAAAGAAAACATCTAAATTTATATGGTTTATGTTGTACTTGACAAACTATAACAAGGATACAGAGCCAAAATATGTGTACTTAAGTTGTTAGTCGGCATCCCAGGGTCTGTAGGCTGGGCACGGCCATCTTGATCCCTATGCACATGCGCGAAAGTTAAGGGCGTGAATTCAATATCATTAAAGTGCTTAACTCTCACGCATACACCAACCGAACTCCAATACGCACATGCGCAAAGGAATCAGGGTGGCTGCACCCAGCCTGTGGACCCCGGGATGCCTACTAACAAGGTAAATATGTAATTCCAACATACAGCCAATTTGAGATGCAACCAATCTTTCGATCTGGAAAAAAAGAGACAGAGGGATGGGGAAAGAGTGAGAGAGATAAGGGAAGGGGAGCTGGAATAAAGGAGACATAGAGATGAGGTTCGAGAGAGAGGCATGGGGGGGGGGGGAGGCAATGGAAACCGGATAAGTCTGGCTGGGAGGGTACCCAGGTGAAATATGAGGTTCTGTTCCTGTTTCATAATGTGGTTATTAAAGAATACTTTAGTCTATGGGAGGCTTCAATTTTCCCAAATATTGACTGGCACCACTTTACTACAAGAGGGATAGATGGGGCAAAATTTGTCAGGTGCATCCAAGAAGGATTTCTGACACAGTATGTGGACCAGCCAACTAGAGAAGAGACCATACTGGATCTAGCATTGGGTAATGAACCTGGTCAGATGACAAACTTCTCGGTGGAGAAGCATTTCGACGAAAGCGACCACAACTCCCTGACATTCAACATAGCTATGGATAAGAGCAGACAAATGGTAGAATGTTTAATTTGGGAAGAGCATATTATGATGGCATGAGACAAGAACTAGGGAGAGTACATTGGGAACAGATTTACTTGGGGAAAAACTCAGAAGAAACATGAAAGATATAAAAACACAATGCTGGAGAAACTCAGCTGGCCAAACATGTACTTTATATAGCAAAGATAAAGATACACTGTACATAACCAAAGTTTCGGGCTTGAGCCCTTCATTAAGGTATGAAAAAAGTGTAGGCAAGTGCCTGAACAAAATGGTGGGAGGGAGGAACATGGGAAGTCCAAGTGAGGTGTTGCTTCACTTCTAAGGACTGTTTGAGACCCCGAATCGTAGTGAGGGAGGAGTGTGGGTGCAAATGTGATACTTTCTGTGGCCACAGTGGTAAGTGCTGGGGGGGGCGGGCAGTGCGAATGGTGGGGAGAGATGAGTGGACGATGGAATCATGGAGGGAGTGGTCCCTATGGAAGGTGGACAGGGGAAGGGAGGGGAAGATATGTCTAGCAGTGGGATCATGTTGTAGGTGGCAAAAAATTATGGAGGATAATGTGGCCAGTGGGGTGGTAGGTAAAGACAAGAGGAATCTTATGTTTGTTACTTCTGGAGACAGGGGGGGCTAGGGCAGATGAGCAGGAAATGGAGGAGATTAGCATAAGGACTGAATTGATGGTGGTGGAGGGGAAGTCATGTTTGTGGAAGAAGGCAGACATTTCAGATGATCTGGACTGGAAGACTTCATCTTAGGGACAGATACAGGAGGGAAAGAGAAATTGCGAGAAAGGAATGGAATCCTCGCAGGGGACTAGGTGTGAAGAAGTGTAATCGAGAAAGTTGTTGGAGTTAGTGGGGTTGTAAAATACTCTATGTCTGTGGAAAGCTGGTCTTCTGAGATGGAAATAGAGAGATCAAGAAAGGGGAGAGTGTTGCCAAAGATGAATCAGGTGAATATGAGATCAGGGTGGAAGTTGGAAGTGAATGAAATTGACGACCTCATCATGGTACATGATGCAGCACAGATATAGTCGTCAATAGAGGGGAGGAAGAGTTGAGGGGTCTTTCCTGAGTAGGCTTCTAGCATGGATTGCTCCGCAAAGCCCACAAACAGGCAGGCATGGTTGGGACCCTTGTGGGAACCTACAGATACTCCTTTGATTTGAAGTAAATGGGATGAGTTGAAGAATAAATTATTAAGAGTGAGAACAAGTTCTGCCAGGAAGCGGAGGGTGGTGATTGAGTGTGACTGGTTAGAGCTCTTGTCAAGAAAGAAACAAAGGCTTTGAAACCTTCTGTATGGGGAATGGAGATTTAAAGGTTTTGGGTGTCCATAGTGAAAATGAGGCAGTCAGGTTCAGGGAATTGGATGTCATTGAAGGGACAGAGGGCATGCATTCCAGATGCATGTGTGGCAGGATTGGACTGGGGAGAAAAGATAGAGTTGAGGTAAAATGATAATAAGGTGTGGGGGGATTGGACCGGGGAGAAAAGATAGAGTTGAGGTAAAATGGTAATACTTCAGTGGGGTAAAATCAAGAGGAAACAATGAATCTATCCGGATCATTCGGTTTATGTATCTTGGGTAAGAAGAAGAACTGGGTAGTGCTAGGATGGGAAGCAATGTGATTGGAGGCCATGGGAGGGGGTTGAGCAGAAGAGGTGAGGTTGGAGATGGTGTTGATGACTGTGGCTTGATGTGTTGTGATGGAGTCCAGTGGAAGGAGTAATTCAGAAGAGGTGTCATCTTGCATTGTCAAGGTAGATGTCTGTGTGTCAGACCACAACAGTTTAGTCCCTGCAGGTTCGATAGTGAGGGTTGGATTGTTGCAGAGAGAGTGGAGGGCAGAGCATTTGGAGGAGATGAGATTGGAACTAGAGAGGGGAGTGGAAATATGGGAGGATGTTTAGGGACCATTTGCATGGGTTTCTGAATAGATTTGTTCCACTGAGAGAGGGAAAAGATGGAAGGATACGGGAACCATGGTTGACCAAACAGGTAAGGGAGGCGGATAAGAGGAAGAAGGAAGCATACATAAGATTTAGGAAGTATAAGGCAGGAAGGGCTCATGAGAATTATATGGTAGCCAGGAAGGAACTTAGGAAAACTAGAATGGGCCATGAAAAGGCCTTAGCAAATAGGATTAAGGAAAACCCTAAAGCATTCTCTGCATATGTGAAGAACAGAAGGATGGCAAAAGTGAAAGGTTGGCCGCTAAAGGATAAAGGAGGCAACGTGTTGGAGACAGAGGAGGTAGGAGACATCCTAAATGAGTACTTTGCTTCAGTATTCATCAAAGAGAAGGACCTTGGTTAAGGTGAAGTCAGAAGAGAAGAACCATATGTTCAGGAGCATGTTGAGGTTAAGAAGGAAGAAGCGCTGGATCTTCTGAAAAACACTAGGATTGATGTCCCCAGGACTGGATAAGATATACCCCAGTTTACCACAAGAAGCAAGAGAAGAGATTGCTGGGGTATTGGCAATGATCTTTCCTTCCTCCCTGGTCATAGGGAAGAAAATGGAGGATTGGCGAATGGCAAATATGGTCCCATTTAAAAAAAAATGTAATAGGGAGAATCCTGGGAATTATAGTCCAGTGTGTCTTAGGTCAGTGGTGGGCAAACTATTGGAGAGAATTCTTAGGGACAGGATTTACAAGCATTTATAGAAGTGTAATCTTCTCAAGGATAGTCATCATGAGCCTATTTGAGTTTTTTTGTGGAAGTAACAAAATAAATTGATGAAGATAGGGCATGAATATGGATACTGAATGTGAATTTGAGTAAGATATTTGACATGGTCCCCCATAATAGACTCATTCAGAAAGTCATGACACATGGAATTTTGGCTGTGTGGATTCAGAATGGGCTTGCCTGCAGAAAGCAGAGGGTGGTCATTGATGGAACATATTCTGCCTGAAGATCAGTTCCTAGAAGAATTCTGCAGGGATCTGTTCAGGGGCCATTGCTCTCTGTGATTTTTGTAAATGACATGGATGAAGAAGTAGAGGGATGGGTCAATGTGGTTGTAGATGACACAAAAGTTTGGCAATAGTTTAGAAGGTTGTCATAGGTTACAGAGTTGGACAGAAAAGTGGCAGATGGAGTTCATTCCAGATAAGTGTGAAGTGGAAGGTCAAACTCGAAGGCAGAGTACATGGTTAATGGCAGAATTCTTAACAGTATTGAAGAACAGAGGAACATTGGGTCCAAATCCACAGATCTCACCAGGCTGCAAAAAGGGTGATAGGGTAGTTAAGAAGGCTTAAGGTGTGCTGACCTTCATTAGATGGGGGATTGAATTCAAGAGGTCATGTTGCAGCTCTATAAAACTCTGGTGAGACCACACTTGGAATATTGTGTTCATTTCTGGTCACCTCATTACAGAGAGAATGTGGAAGCTATGAGGAGGGTGGAGAAGAGATTTACCATGACGTTGCCTGGATTCCAGAATGTGTCTTATGAGGCAAGGTTAGCAGAGCGTGGACTTTTCTTTTTGGAGCAAAGAAGGATGAGAGGTGACTTAATAGAGGTCAACAAGATTATGAGAATGGGGTGGACAGACAGCACCTTAATCCCGGGGCAAGAGTAGTAAATATCAGGGGCATCTGTGCAAAAGGAGGTGAGGAGATATGAGGGCCCACGTCAGGCTACGTTTTTTTACACAGAGAGTAGGAGGTGCCTGGAATGTGTTGACAGGGGTCTTGGTGGAGCCTGGCATAAAAGAAAACTTTTAAAGACTCTGATACAGCATATGGATGAAAAAAACATCTTCTATACACGGTTCGACGAGAAGAACTGACTGATGCCGAAGAAAGCTTCACGTCCCCCTGATGAATGGGCCCCTACATAGCAGCAGCCAAGGTAGGGAGAAATCCTATCCAAGGTGAACCCACACAGGGCAGCATGACCAGATGACATACCTGTTCGGGCACTGAACACCAAATGATGGAGGTCGTCATGTTCATCTTCAACATGCCACTGCATCAATTCATCATCCCCATGGGTTTCAAGATAACAACCATCAACCTGGGTTCCAAAGAGGTCAACAGTAACAGAGCTCAATGACTACCACCCCATGACACTGACTTCCAACCTTACAAAATTCTTCGAGCGTCTGCTGATGGAACACATCAGAGTGAACTTCCCAGAGAAAATGGACACATTTTAATTTGCCTTCAGACTGAATTATTCCACTGATGTTGCTACAGCCTTATTTATACCTCCCCTCTGTCCTGACCCATCTGGAGAATGATGCCTCCTACGCCAGGCTGCTGTTCCTTGACCAGCTTGGTGCTTAATATGGACATTCCCCAGAGGGTGGGTGAGAAGCTGTCCTTGCTGGGGCTCAACACCCTTCTCTGAAACTGGAGTTTAGATTTCTTAATGGGAAGACTGCAGTCTGTCTGGGTTAGCAGCAGAACGTCAAGCACCATCACTCTGAGCACTGGTACACATCAGACCTCTGTGTTCAGTCTGCTCCTGTTCACGCTACGACTCATAACGCCTGATGCAGCTGTGACAGAGTCATCAAGTGCAGAAGAATCAAATTTATTGTCATCAACATGTCACAAAATTTGTTGTTTGGCAGCAGCATCACTGTGCAAACATTTATATAAATCACCTTAGTAAATAATTAAAAATAATGCAAAAAAAAGTCAAGGAAAAGTGTCTTTGTTTCATTGATCATTCAGGAATTGACGGCAGAGGGAAAGAAGCTGTCCTTGTGCTGCGAGTGCTCGTCTTCAGGCTCCTGTACATGATGGTAACAGAGTTAAGAGGGCATGGCCTGGATGGTGTGAGTCCTTGAGGATAGAGACTGCTTTCTTAAAACACCGCCTCTTATGGATGTCTTCGATGGAGTGCTGAGTTAACAACTGTCTGGGTTTTTTCTTGTCCTGAATGTTGGCGCCTCCATACCAGACAATGATGGAACCAGCCATAAAGCTGTCCATGCTACACCTGTAGTAGTTTTCGAGAGTCTTTGGTGACATTCCAAATCTCCTCAAATACCTCACAAAGTATAGCTGCAGGTGACCCTTCATGGTTGCATGGACATGGAGACTCCAGGACAAATCCTCGGAAATGATGACACCCAAGAATTTGAAGATCTTGAAGCTTTCCACAGCTGAGCCCTCGATGAAGATTGGTTCATGTTTTCCTGACTTCCTACTGAAGTCCACAATCATCTCCTTGGTTTTACTAAAGTTGAGTGCAAGGTTGTTGATGTGACATGACTCCTATATGGTTTCTCATTGCCATTTGCGATTCTGCCAACAACTGTGGTGTCATCGGCAAATTTGTAGATAGCATTAGAATTATGCCTGGCCACATGGTCATGTGTGTATAATGAATAGAGCAGTGGACTAAGCATATAACCTTGAAGTGCATCTGTGTTGATCGTCAGTGACTAGGAGACATTGTTTCCAATTCGTACTGACCGTGGTCTTCCGATCAGCAAGTCAAGGATCCAGTTGCAGAGGGGGAGTACAGAGGCGCAGGGATTGGAGCTTTTCGACCAGCACCAAGGGAATAATGGTGTTGATGGCTGAACTGTAGTTAATGAAGAGCAGATGTATACATGAGTTGCTGTTTTCTAGATAATCAAGAGCCGAGTTGAGAGCCAGTGATATTGTGCCTACAGTGGAGCATTTGTGACAATAGGCGAATTGCAGTGGGTTCTGATCTTTGTTTAGGTATGTGTTAATTCTGGCCATAACCAGCCTCTCAAAGCATTTTAACACAGTAGATGCTACTGGACAATAGCTGTTGAGGCAACTCACTCTGCCCTTCTTGGGCACCGGGATAATTGATGCCCTTTTCAAGCAGATGAGAACCTCTGACTGCCGCAGTGAGAGATTGAAAATGTCCATGAATACTCAGGCTAGTTGGTTGGTGCAGATTTTGAATACCTTGCCAGGGCCTAACGCCTTGCGAGGGTTCACCTTCTTGAATGATGTTCTGGCGTTGACCTCAGAGACAGATATCACATGGTCATCAGCCTTTGCAGGGATTCTCATAGGCACTGTTAAGTCCTTCTCAAAGCAGTCATAGAAAGTGCTTCATTGGGTAATGAAGCATCACAGCCATCTATAGTGTTCACCCTTACTTTGTAGGATGTAATGGCCTGCATTCCTTGCCATAGTTGGCCTGTATCTGCATATGCCTCGTGCTTCCACGAGAAATGCCACTTTGTTGCAGAGACAAGTGTGCAGATGACCCTAGAGTAGTTGACCTCACCAGCAAAAATGATGAGCCATGCTATAGAGAACAGGCAGAAAATCTCATGAAATGGTGAGGGAATAACAATCTGAGTCTGAACATGGACAAGTCAAAGATGATTGTGGACTTCAGGAGGTCGTGCACCAAGTTCTGTGGAGTCCTCTTAAGAAGTGACCTATCCTCGACACACAACATCTCACCTCTCAGGAAGGTGCAACAATGATGGCACTTCCTGACAAGACTGATGCAGGCAAGACTATTGGCCACCGTCCTGTCAACTTTCTACAGGAGCTCTATCGAGAACATCTTGGCCGGCTGCATCACAGTGTGGCATGTTGCTGTAGAGAACAGAGAGCACCACTAGGTTCTCCCTCCCCTCCTCAACTCCCTAATAGATGTGATCTTCCGGGATCATTCTCTGAAGTGAGCTCGCAATCTTTTGAGGACCCCTACCACCCCACACACATCTTTCAGCTACTCCCACTGGGAAAGAGATACTGGAGTATTCAAAGCAGAACCACTAGGCTGAGAAACAGCTTCTTCCCACGGGCAGTGAGACTACTGAATGAACTGCAATACAAGCCCTCCAAGACACCACTATTTATTCAACAGTATTTATTTACTCTTAAATGTATATGCGTTCTGCACATGTATTGTTTTTTTCTGTATGCATGTTATGTCTGGATGTGTGTTTGTTTGTTTTTGCACCGAGGATTGGAGATTGCGGTTTCGTTGGGTCGTACGTACAATCGGACGATAGTGAACTCGAACAGAGGGTTATGGGGTAGGGTTTAGTTTATAAAGGACAGTGTAACATTGTTCTATGCTCTATTTTCAAGCCAGACCAAACAAATGATTGAGAGGGGAATGAAGGATAGACAGCTGGTACCAACTGAAAGAAGAGCAATTCGTCTCAAATTAGAAAACACAAAATTGAATTCCGCAGGCTGTTTTGCACCTGGAAGCAGTTGTTCCTTGAGCTGTGTTGGGGCTCATTGTAACAATGCAGGAGGCTCTGGGCACAGAGTGGGAATAAGGTGGTAATTAACAATTAAATGGGAACTCAAGGTTTGAGCACAGGTGCTGCACAGAACTGTTCCAAGAAGTGTTGTTTTGTAAGGTTAGTGGCCCTTAAATGAAGCATAAATACAAGAAACCTGCAAAAATAGACAACCTTTCTTAAAGCCAGGGAGACACACTGGCACAGAAGGGGCAACAGTGAGTAGTCAGCTCGAGAGACCTGGATTCACTGCTGAACATTGGTGCCGGTCTGTGGAATTCCTCTGTGACCATGTGAATTTCTAGGTTTTTCCTGCTGGAAAATTGGGTTCTGTAAATTACCCCTGGATGGGCTGGGATTGTTTTCCCTGGAGAAAATGAGACATAGGAGGCTTTTAAAATCACGAGGGGCTGAGGTATGATGGATTGCCAGTCTTTTTTCCAGGGGTAGGGGATCCAAATCTAGAGGGCATAGTTAAGGTAAGAGGGAAAAGATTTAACAGAAAATCGGAGTGGCAAATATTGCAGAGGGAAGTACTGTACATGGAACAAACTATCAGAGGAAGTGAGAGAGGCAGATGCAGTTAGAATGTTTAAAAGACATTTGGACAGTGATATTACTGGGAAAGGTTTAGAGCAGTGGTTTTCAAACTTTTTCTTTCCATGCATATACCACGTTAAGTAATCCCAATGCCATAGGTGCTCTGTGATAAGTAAGGGATTGCTTTAAGGTGGTATGTGAGTGGAAAGAAAATGTTTGAAAACTACTGGTTTAGAGTGATAATGGGTCAAATTCAGGCAAATAGTGCAAGCTCAGGAAGACACCTTGGTCGTGCAAGACCAGGTTGGGCCAAAGGCCTGTTTCCCAGATGTGTAATTTCATGACTTTAAATTTTGATAAGTGACACAAGAATCAAAACAAAGATGATTGCCTTGAGTGGGAGAATATATGGCGAGGCTGGAGGGACAAGGAAGTGGAAAAGAATGGATGAGATTGCTTTGCTGAGAGTTAACATGGACTCGATGGGTTGAATGATCTTAATCTCGACCATAACAGTTAAGTAAATTACATTTCATTCAACAATTTACAATAGCGGTCTCCAAATATCATGTTGATCCATGATATTGGTTTCTCTTTTACTTTTGCCTTATTGCAATTGCAGGGCGCACAATGAAAAATAAACACACCCTTACCTTCCTATCTAAATGACTAATGGTGATATCTGACCTAAAGCCAAGTAACTATCTCCAAAGTCGCAAAGCAAAAAGCCACAATTTCATGGAGTTACAAAGAGATAGAGCCAGAAAAAGACCCACCATCCATACCAAGCAAGGCTGGATTAAGGCTAACTGACGTCCTAAGCACAGCCCAACAATGGTTCCCCCTCAACCCTTCCATTGTTTAACTGACAAGACATTAAGACTCAATAAGGGCTGAATGTGAAATAATAGATTAAAAATTCAGTTTTCTTCCATACCCCACAACTATATTAAATATCACCTGTGTGTATATATATATATATCCTTTTTTTTGGGAGGGGGGATCTTTTTGTAGGGCCCTAGATCAGCTGCACCATGGTAAATGTGGCACTGGTAAAATCTCTGTGGTGCACCCTTGCCTTTGTGCCCAAGCACATGCTTATTTTGCTTAATGGTTAATCCAGGCCTGATGCCAAGTCATTTTTACACCAATCCTTCCCTACCCTATTTTATTCTCCCCAAATTCTCATCAATTCCCCCAAAATTTTATGACTCATTGACATAATGAAATCAATTTATTACTGAGGTCAATAAACCTACTGACTTTGTGATATGGAACAAAGCCTTAATATTCGCTGAGAAAATATAAGCTCCACCAGACAGCGCTAGAGATAACGTTCAAATCCGGGTTAGTGGAGGTGTGAGATAGCAGTTCTATTAGTTGCAAACAATTGTGCTGCCAAATGTCAAGGATTCCTAGGTGCCAACTTGAAACAAAATCATCCCTCCCTGCCACATCTTTCTCTTTGGCTTGGCTTCGCGGACGAAGATTTATGGAGGGGTAATGTCCACATCAGCTGCAGGCTCGTTTGTGGCTGACAAGTCCGATGCGGGACAGGCAGACACGGTTGCAGCGGTTGCAAGGGAAAATTGGTTGGTTGGGGTTGGGTGTTGGGTTTTTCCTCCTTTGTCTTTTGTTGGTGAGGTGGGCTCTGCGGTCTTCTTCAAAGGAGGTTGCAGCCCGCCGAGCTGTGAGGCGCCAAGATGCATGGTTTGAGGCGATATCAGCCCACTGGCAGTGGTCAATGTGGCAGGCACCAAGAGATTTCTTTAGGCAGTCCTTGTACCTCTTCTTTGGTGCACCTCTGTCTTGGTGGCCAGTGGAGAGCTCGCCATATAACACGATCTTCGGAAGGCGATGGTCCTCCATTCTGGAGACGTGACCCACCCAGCATGGATTCGATGCTGTTGGCCTCTGCCATCTTGAGTAATTTGATGTTGGAGATGAAGTCGCTCCAATGAATGTTGAGGATGGAGCAGAGACAACGCTGGTGGAAGTGTTCTAGGAGCCGAGGGTGATGCCAGTAGAGGACCCATGATTCGGAGCCTAACAGGAGTGTGGGTATGACAACGGCTCTGTATACGCTAATCTTTGTGAGGTTTTTCAGTTGGTTGTTTTTCCAGACTCTTTTGTGTACTCTTTCAAAGGCGCTATTTGCCTTGGCGACTCTGTTGTCTATCTCGTTGTCGATCCTTGCATCCGATGAAATGGTGCAGCCGAGATAGGTAAACTGGTTGACCGTTTTGAGTTTTGTGTGCCCGATGGAGATGTGGGGGGGCTGGTAGTCATGGTGGGGAGCTGGCTGATGGAGGACCTCAGTTTTCTTCAGGCTGACTTTCAGGCCAAACATTTTGGCAGTTTCCGCAAAACAGGACGTCAAGCGCTGAAGAGCTGGCTCTGAATGGGCAACTAAAGCGGCATTGTCTGCAAAGAGTAGTTCACGGACAAGTTTCTCTTGTGTCTTGGTGTGAGCTTGCAGGCGCCTCAGATTGAAGAGACTGCCATCCGTGCGGTACCGGATGTAAACAGCGTCTTCATTGTTGAGGTCTTTTATGGCTTGTTTCAGCATCATGCTGAAGAAGATTGAAAAGAGGGTTGGTGCGAGAACGCAGCCTTGCTTCACACCATTGTTAATTGAGAAGGGTTCAGAGAGCTCATTGCTGTATCTGACCCGACCTTGTTGGTTTTCGTGCAGTTGGATAACCATGTTGAGGTACTTTGGGGGGCATCCGAGGCGCTCTAGTATTTGCCAAAGCCCTTTCCTGCTCACGGTGTCGAAGGCTTTGGTGAGGTCAACAAAGGTGATGTAGAGTCCTTTGTTTTGTTCTCTGCACTTTTCTCGCCTTTGTTTTTGCATCCAAGATCGTAAAGGATCTCCATCACCCTGCTCACAACCTATTCTCACTTCTGCATTGGTGTAGAAGTAAGGAAGCCTGAGGAGCAATTATTGGTTCAAGTTTCTTCCCAACAGCGATCAGGGTCTTGAAGCTCCCCTTTGTTACACTAATCATGGTCTACTCCATCACCATAAAGCGACTGTCTGCAGAATTACAGTTACCCTTTTTGCACTTGGATAACTGATTATTTATTATCTGATTTTTCATTTGAAGTTATTGCCTCTTTTTCATTCAATTATATATACTGTTCTAGTTCTGGCTTTTTATATGAAGCTCAGCTGCAGCAAGAATTTTGGTGCATATGTACGTGATACAATATATAGGACAGTTAACTCATTACAATTACATAAGCAAGCCATCTTGTGTGCTTTCCAAGTAATACATTAATCTGCTTAAGGCTCAACTGAGGCACACCCCACCAATGATCCCGATTTTAACAAAGCTTCCAATACAAGACTGCATTTGAATGCTACTCGGCAGAGAAAATAATCCCATGGCTTTGCTTCTTCAGATAGATTTTCAATTCCATTATTGAAAACTGGTATCATAATTGTAAAATTCAATGCAGCACTTATTTAATTTTAGTATACTTTGGAATTAAAACTCTACCGGTATGCTATAGCAGAAGATCTGAAAGTCAACACCAGCTGCCTGCATGTGAGCTGGTACAGGTTAAGAGAAATAATCTGTTGTGCTCATAAGACCTTGAGTGAAGTGACTCACCATGTAGGAACTATGACAAATCCAATCCCACTTGTCATTCAGGATATATGATCTCAGTTATACATAAACTGTTGGCCTGCAGAAGAAATTCTGTTTTTGGAAATAAACACAAGGGTTTGGTGCTCTTCCGAAGTGGTAAATTCAAGAGTGGATTTAGATCAGGACTTTTCAAACCAACGATTTCTTATGAGAATCAGAATTTATTGTCATGAACAAGTCATGAAATTCACTGTTTTGTGTTCACACCGTTTTGCACAAATTCACATAAACCACCTTACAAAATTAAATAATAATAGTCCATGAAGAGTCAAAGTACGGCAGTGTATGTGGTTCATTGGTCATTCAGAAATCTGATGGCAGCAGGAGAGAAGCTGTCCTTGTGCTGCTGAGTGCTTGTCTGTCCCTTTTTTCTGATGGGAGCAGAGTGGAAAGGGCATGGCCTGGGTGGTGGGGCTACTTGAGGATAGAGGCTGCTTTCTTAAGGCACCGCCTCTTGTTGGTGTCATCAATAGATTGAAGACTGGTCCCCATAATGTCACAGGCAGAGTTAACTACCGTCTGAAGTTCTTTCTTATTCTGAGCATTGGCACTTCTGAACCAGACAGCAATGCAACCAGCCAGAAGGCTCTCCATGGTACACCTGTAGATATTTTCACAAAACTTCGGCAAAGTGTATCCATTGGCGAGCCCTCTTTGTGATTGCATCAACATGGAGGTTCCAGGACAGATCCTTGGAGATGTTGACACCCAAGAATGTGAAGTTCTTGACCCTCTCCACTACTGAGCCCTCCATGAAGACTGGTTTGTGTTCACCTGATTTCCTCCTGAAGTCAACAATCATCTCCTTGGTTTTGCTAACACTGAGTGCAAGGTCGTTGGTGTGAGACCATTCAACGAGCTGATCTATCTGCCTCCTGTACACTTCCTTATTGCCGTTTGTGATTCTGCCGACAACTGTGGTGTGATCGGTTAATTTGTAAATAGCTTTGGAATTGTGCCTGGCCACACAGTCGTGCGTATATAGTGAGTAGAGCAGTCACAATCATCATATTTGTGGGGTAACTGCACCAGACAGTCCTGATCTGTAGCCTATTACCAAATCCTCCCTTGTAATCCCAATGAGGGGAATGGGCAATACAAGAATAAAATAGATAGCATACATTGGTGAAGCCTGAAATGGCAAAACAATTTACAAACCACTCCAGGGTAACTGAAGTCCATGACAGTTGCTACGCTAATAGATTAAATTGGCACATCTTGTGGTGGCTGATGTAATATATCTCAAAACATTACACAAATAATGTGATCAAATTTCACCATCATATCAAATCCTCGTCCACTTTGTTTCCATTTCCCACCAACTGTGAGAGATAATGTGCAATGAATGTGTTCAAATGTGGATGTATTTGTTGGAATAATATTCAAAGGATGAAGAGGGTGCCACGTAAAATTGTGTTGAGGGAGTACAAAGAAGTCAGCATTGTTTTAACGGCTCGTCTTGAGGTTTTTTAAAGAGGTGACCAAGGAGATTCATGAGGGGATGGTGGAGGACTTCGCTGACATGAACTTTAGCAGGACCTTTGACAAGGTCTTGCATGGCAGTCTGGTCCAGAAGGTTAAATCCCATGGGATGCAGGATGAGTAAACCAGCTGGATATAAAATTGGTGTTGGGAGTCGAGGATGGCAGTGGAGAATTGTCTCTCAAATTGGAGGCCTGTGACAAGTGGTATGCTGCAGAGATTGGTGCTGAGTCCACTGGTATTTGTGTCATCTATATTAACCATTTGGAAGCCAATTGAGTGGGGATTGATAATAAATGTGCAGATAACACCAAGATTGGTGGCATGGTGGAAAGTGAAGATTGTTTAAGAATGTAGCAGGATCTACATCAACTGGGAAAATGGGTCAAGGAATGGCAGAGGAACTTTAACTGGGACAAGTGTGAAGTGTTGCATTTTGGGAAGTTAAATTAGGGTGGCACTTACATAGTAAATGGTAGGACCTTGAAGAGTGCTGAAGAACAGAGAGACTAAAAGGTACAAACACGCAGTCTGTACAAAGTGGTGATCTAGGAAGTCAGGGAGTTTACCTGTCCACTTGTGTCACTACTTTATTGGTCAAAGCATTGTGTACAGGAGTTGGCATGCCATCTCACCATTGGTGAGACTACACTTGAAGTGCTGTGAGCAGTTCTGGTCACCTAGCTAATAGGAAGGATATCATGAGGCTGGAAAGGGTGTAAAAAAATATTCACAAACAGGTTACCAGGACTGGAAGTCTTGAGTTTTTAGGAGGGACTGGACAGGCTGAGGGAGGTGGGGGGTTTCTCTGCAGTGCAGGAAGCTGAGGGTAAATAAAATCACGTGGGGCATAGATTTTTCCTTGGTGAGGGAGTCAAAACTAGAGGGCCTAGATTTAAAGTGAGAGGGAAATGCGATGACAAATGTGAAGAACTCAGGGAGCAAACTTGATCAGCAGAAGGGCCAGTTTTTTCAGCTGTTACTCTAAATGGAGGTGGGGTTGAAGAAACACCTAATGACTCAGTATTATATCTAAATCAGATAAATTAAGCATTTCAGTCAGCCCGGTGTTACAGGTGGTAGAGCTGCTGCTTCACAGCTCCAGTAACCTGGGTTCAATCTTGACCTCCATTGCATTCTGTGTAATGTGTCCAGCTCATATCCCTAACAGGTGCAGGCTAGTCAGTTACATTGTTCTAGTGTATAGGTGAGTGGTTAAATCAGCGGGGAGTAAATGGAATGTAAAGAGAATAAAATGGGAATTGGTGTAAATGGGTATTTGATGGTCAGCTGAAGGGCCTGTTTCTGTGTTGTAAATCTCTAGGACTATCTACTGCAAAATATCAAATGTATGGCAAACAATAGCTTGGTTTCTGCTATTCCCTGCAGAATTATCCTTTCCCCACTTTCCTGCTGATGCGATTTGCAACTTGATCCAGGGTCAGCACCAGAACGAGTGTTAGAGGGGCTATTAGTGTGACCGGGGTGGGCACAATGCAATGCTTGTAAACTTGCTCAGCAGTGGGGGGAGATGGGGTGGTGCAGGTGGATGCTGGTAACTACCTGCCGATAAACGTTATAGTCCTCTGTCCCTCCGACAAAGCAGGCGAACGTGCTGCAATTATTGCTGGGAGAGACACGAGTGTGAGTCAAGCTAGTGATGCGCGCTAGTGACGCGAGTGATGGCAGGGACGGCTTTGACGGTGAGCAACGACTGCGAGCATATGGAGGGCACAGCACCTCGCTTGGGGGAGGCAATGTCTACAGATTCTCCCCCTTGGCACCAACCCTGACTTGAGCATAACCAGAATGAAATAAGTGAAGGAACACCTTCCAACACAGATACCACTAAACCATGGCTGTCGGGAGTGGAAGAACCAGTTCATCAGCTTTGTGTTCCCTGCCTTGGATGGATGCTTCATAATCATCCCAGAAGGTGCAGAGACCAGAAATAAGTGGCCAACAATAACACAAGAATGTGTGCAATGCACAAAAGTGCTGGAGAATCTCAGCAGGTCACATAATAGTCGACAGGAAGCAAAGGGATATAATCAACATTTTGGACCTGAGCTCTTCATCATGAGCCAAAAGCAGACAGGCACCTGAATAAAAAGGTGAGGGGATGGAAGAAAGGGACAGGGGGAGGAGCACAGGCCAAAAGGCAAGACATCATAAGTGCACAAGGATGGGAGAGCAGAAGAGAAAAAAGTAAGTGTTAAGGGGAGGGGTTTGTTCTCTGGATGGAGTGGAAAAGGAAGGGAGTGGAAAAGGAAGGGAGTGGAGAGCTGGAGGAAAGGAGACAGGATAGGGAAAGTGAGAGGGATGGGGAGAGGCCTAACAGAAACCAGATAAGTTGAACACCATCTGGTTGGAGAGTGCGCAAACAGAATATTAGATGGTGTTCCTCCAATTTGTGGGTAGCCCCGGTTTGGCAGTGCATGAGGCCACGGACAGACTTTTCGGTGAGTGAATAGGGTATGAAATTGAAATGGCTGACCGCTGGGAAGATCCCATTAATGCAGCAGACACAGTGATCTCCCAGATCGAGTAGGGGGAGAATGTTGCCAGAGAATCTCGAAATGTCTGTCTCCATCTCAGGAGACAAACTCTCTACCCTTGATGAGGACTGGCTCATGTTCTCCTGATTTCCCCCCTCCTGAAGTCCACAATCAGTTCCTCAGTTTTGCAAATGCTGAGTGCAAGGTTGTTGCGGCATCACTCAACGAGCTGATCCATCTCCCTCCTGTGTGCTTCTTTATTGCTGTCTGTGATTCTGCAGACGATAGTGGTGTTATCGGCAAATTAATAGATGGCGCTTGAATTGGTCCTAGCCATACAGTCATGGGTTTATAGCGAGTAGAGCAGTGAGCTAAGCACATCATTCATAAAGAAAATCCATAAAACTGGAAATTTTAAAAAAAAAGCAGAAATACCGGAGTACCAGCACAGCAATAGCAAATCGTTATGCTGTTACTCTGCCAGCAATCTGGAGCAGGGTTTTTTATCCCAGCTGTCATTAAGGAGTTTGTATGTTCTCCCCATGTCTGTGTGGGCTTTCTCTGGTGGCTTCAGTTCCCTCCTAACTGCCCCCCCCCCCCCGTTCAAAATGTACCGGGAGTTGTAGGTTAATTGGGAGCATTGGGCAACACGGGCTCATGAACCAAAACGGGCTGCATGTCTACAAAAAACTCAATAGGTCAGGCAGTATCCATGGAGAAAGAAAGAGTTCATGTTTCAGTTCGAAGGTCCTTTCACAAACACAATTGATTGCCTTCTGCATTTTATAGCAGCTCAAGAGATTATTTTCTGCAATTTATGTAGGAAACTTAGCAGTCAATTTGCAAGGTGAAATATTCAAGAGATTAGTGTAGATGTATGGTTGGTGGTCATCCTGGATTTGTGGATCCAAAGGGCTTATATCCATGCTACCTGACTCTTTGCTAATGAACACAAGCTGGTTTTATTTCCATATTGGCTGTGGGATATACATTGGACATCATTGGGAATGATTCCCTTGATTCTCCTCAAAGCAAAGACGTGGAATATGGAGCTCTCACCTGTGAGAGAAGGCTAGCTTTGTTAAAGTTTCATTGGAAGCATGGCACTTACAATGTCGTATTCCCTCAGCACCATCGTTAAGCAAGATAATAAGCTCAGGGTATGGGGCTGAGATTTGGACCCAGGAACTGCTCAACTCTCAAGGCAAACTTGCTGCCATTGAGCCACAGCTGATATGCATTTGGTTTGGGTCCCCGTCAGAGTGTGGAAGACTAATTTTGTTACAAATCCAGAAATAACCTTTTCAAACCACATCATACATTTTTGAAGCATAATCAGTTGGTGGAGCTTTGTCAGCATTTCTGGATATTTTTGTTACAAACTGTTCCCTCATTGTGAAAAATAATATCAACTATGTTCAAAGACTCACAGTACTATTAACTCTGACTACAGAGGAATGGAATGTCTTTCTCAGTGACTAAGGGTGAAGAAGGTCAGACCATAGATTCGTGCAAAGCTCAGGCTAGAGCTTACAAGGCAAAATAGATATCTGCAAGAGTTTTGCTTCACATTTTGTCAAACAAAAACCATGCAGCTTTAAGCAAACTAAAAATAAATTTGTGGACTGAATTGTAATTATTTTTGAGTTACACTGGTTATTGGAGGGCATTTTTGCGGAATATTTTTATACCTGCTTCTGGCCCCCATACTTTAAAAATGTTTTTTTGAAAGATGAACAAAAAAAAGGGAAAAAAAAAATCCCTCCCATGAAAAAAAAATCAAGAGATGACAAAAATTTGAGGAGAGAAAAGACTTGAAAAGAAACATACACATATTTCTTCTTCATCGGAATATTTCACTAATCCCACTGCTGCACAAATAACAATCTTATTCTTTCCTTCTGAGCACTTAAAAAATATGCAGGGATAGCAGGAGTAATTTAGTTTTGTGACCATCCTGGGTCTACCAAGATTTCTGTCACCCAAAATCTGAGAGGTGAAAGGGTTGTCACCCAGGCCACTTTGGGTTTCTGCTGCTTATCGCAGAGAAAATTATCATTTTGTTTGAATCAAAGTTGCTGATGTATGAGGCTGTATGAAATGACACATGGATAAAAAAACAGCTTCTGATTTATGTCGGTAATGAGAGTACACTCTTCATGTGGACTAATTGCTCAGTTAAGATCCTTTCATGCTTTGAACACTGTCAAAGTGCTCAGGCATTTAATCAGGATACTTGTTTTTTTCAGTGGATTCTTACTGCTAACTTCCCCCCACCCACCCCCATGCATTGATATAGGGCAGGAGTGGCCAACCTTTTAATTTTGACATACAGCACAGTAACAGGCCCATGAGTCCGGGCCGTCCAATTAACATACCCCCCCCACCCCCGCTCCTGTACGTACTCATGGGCTGAAATGGCCTGAAATCGTGGCTGTATGTCTAATTTAAAAAATTAAAAGGTTGGGCACTCCTGTTATAGGGCAATGACGACTATCCACATGGACTCAGCCATTCTTTTGGAAGTGAGCTTATGGTATTATGAATACCTGAATAGGCGGGGATCACAACAACAAAAAATCAAACAGATGCATGCAGTGTAAGCAAACATTTAGCAAATTAGATAGTTAAATCTGGAATAGTGAGTGTATCCATCCAATCATTCTCTCAAAAATAAGGCAGCAAGGCAAAAAACAACGACATTTGCTTATCGGAGTGTCCTGATTCAAGGTCTGGATACAAAACGTTGACTACCTCTCTGTCTCCACAGATGCTGCCTGAGTTCTTCCTGCAGTTGTTTTCTTGGTCCAAGTTATGGCATCTGTCGTCTCTGTGTCTCCATAATAATGCACCACATTGTTCTTTTACTCAGATAATGTTCAAAAGAATCCAAATTAATGGAACAAATACTTTTCTTTTTGATTATGCCTTGGGAGATGCAGCAGGTCCAAGTGATGCCTTTTCACCTTTGCAAGTGGTTTGGAATCTAGCCAAGAAAACATATGATGCCTGGGTCTATATTTAAATGGACTAACTGCTCATCTAGTCATCCATAGAGACAGGTCCACCACACAAATAGTACGGGGGTCAATTGGATGTAATTGGGTGGCACGGGTTTCAATGGCTGGAATTGGCTTCTATCATGTTGAAAATAAAATGTTTTTTTAACGACACGGTTACCGTAGCAGCCAGTTACCACACCAGTAACTAGGGACTGAATCCGGTGTGGTCTGTAAGGAGTCTGTACATTCTCCCCACAGGTTTTCTCTGGTTTCCTCAGGTTTTATCCCACCCTCCAAAATGCACTGGGTTGTAAGTTAATTGGGCGACACGCATTTCAAAGGCCGGAATCGGCTTTACTGTGTTGTAAGTAAAATTTAATTTAATAAAACAAATTTGTCCATAATTTACAACTGCTTGGAAAGTAACATTGATCCTGTCAGGGGAGGCCAGCAGGCAACGACTGGCTGAAATTGGGTTTCAAGGAATTTTTAGCAGGCAACGTTAGCTCAGAGGGAAATGGTTTCCTGCCCATGCTGAGAGTCAAGGCTGTCAACAAAGGCCATCACTTCACAATATCACTCCTCACCAGAAAGAGTGGCTCCAAGCACCACCCGAGGTTATGTTTCATTAGAAACCTTCAATCCAAATATCTCAAACCCTTTTTCAGATGGGCTCGTGACTCTTTGGAGTTTAAAAAAAGAAATGAATATTCATCCTTATAACTAGTGTTGAACCCAGCCAATGTCAGTATACTGATGTCATTCCCTGTAAGGAGTTGGAAACCTGCAATGCACATCATTGACACACTCTCAGCTACCTAAATGATAAACAGGCAGCAGAGTAAACTTCCTCTGGGATAAACTGGGATAAGCAGCCACCAACATTTGATAGTCCACTTACTATTACACATAGAATGCAGTTGAAGCAACAACTTGTTAGTAACTTGAACTATTTCATTTGGTCCTTTGAACGTTGCTTCCCCATTGCTCCTGGATTTCAACATCTGACCTAATGTTTACAGGAATCACATGGGGAAGAAGATTCCCTTGCTGGTCCAAAATGAGGTTCTGGTCCTCACTCTTCCGTCGCATCATGCATGCTTTTCTTTTTTAATGAATTTAGAAATACTCTGGATTTTGTGCCTCTGTTAACTTCATTAGTTGAATCAATTAGCACTCCTATTCAGTAAGGATCTGAGAGGTCAATGGACTCATGATAGCAACTGAGCGGCAATGGAGCTGAAGGTATTTGAGGACCCTTCCCATTCCCAGATTCATTATAATTAAGAAACAAAAATGTTTAAGAAAGCAATTTAAGAAAAAAAAAGTTCTCACAGAGTCATGTAAAGCTGCTGCGCTGTTGACAATATTTGCTCAAGGACCACAAGAAGTCAGGTAGCATCGATGGAGGGAATTGAAGAGTCGCATTACAGTATAAAACCTTTCATCATGACTTAAGAGTTGAGCCTCCATTTGCCTCCACGTTTGCTGCCTGTCCTTTTCAGTTCCTCTGGTAACTTTTTTTTGCTCCAGATTGTAGTCATGAGACCAACTTAAACCTCACCCTTTTCTGTTCTTCGCTCCATCCAGACCCATTTTATGACCTCAAGTAATATCCAGCTCCTTCAGCACAATATTATCCAGTGATTGACAGTGTAGACGCAAGACTTGGCACTGACTATTTCAATGAGGCTCAAAGTGCTATTCTGTTCTTAAATGGCAACTTCTTGATTTATATTAATTGGGGAGCCAAGAAAATATGGGGCAGTGGCTTGTCCTCACGATCCTGCTCTCCACACTCTCCAGGAGGCTACAATTGGTGAGATAAAGCCATAAAATATTTTTCTACTCCACCCCATCATATCCTGTGTCGACTTTCCAAGATGCCTGAACTCCTCAAAGTGAAGAAACTAAAGTCTACCTGATCTTCCTGCCCCTTCAGATGCTGGGTCTTCCTTCTACCCCCTAAATTCAGGAGGCAACTGCTTCAAAATGGAAGGCATGACATCTTTCCATCCATTCCAGAGGACAGAAGGCGATCTAGTTTCAAGTTTCATCAAGAAAACAAAAATACACTTCAGTATAGCATTCCTACAGGTCAGATGTCATTCTTGATTACATGGCTGGAACAGAACTTGAGATGACACCTTTCTGATTGGTAATTGGGCCTTATGTTTCTTCATAAAACTAAGTGAGAACATGGAACAGTATAACACAGGTACAGGCCATTCATCCTACATGTCTACACTGAGCATGATGTCCAAGATGAACTGAAACTCTGCTACATGCCCCTTTATTCCTTGCATTTCCACCTGTCTATCTAGAAGCCTCTTAATCCTGAAATGCAATTATATCAGCTATCACCACTGCTCTTGGAAGATTGTTCCAGGCACCTACCATTCTCTGTGTAAAATATTTGATCCACACATCTCCCTTTTCATGAAACCCATGTTCTCTAGTGTGAGACCCTTATACCCTAAGGAAAATCACCCTATCAACACCCATCATGATTCTATAAACCACCATCAGATCTCCCCGCAGCCTCCTACGCTCCAGAGAAAACAAATTAAATCTCGCCTTATAGTTCATATTCTCTCATCCAGGTGCTATCCTGGTCTAATTCTTCTGAACGCTTTCCAAAACATACACATCTTCCCTGCAATTGGTCAAACAAGACTGCATGCAACACTCCAAGTGCAGCTGAACCAATGGTTCCTCCTGACATAAAGAAGGGTGGCCAGCCAATTTGGTTTACATGAGCCCTCAGAGAATTTCCTTCAGTTCCATTCTTTCGCTTATTTTCACTCTAGTCTTTCACACTTGCCTGTCATCTATCCCCAATTTTCTCTCCACCTGCCACCAACCTGAACTCGCAGTCAGTAACTTATCATGGCCAATTAACCCACCAATCAGGATATGGATGGAAACCGCGGCACCTGGAAGAAATGCACGTAGCAACAGAAAGTAGGATCAAAGCCAGAACACCGGAACTATGTGGTGTTGTGCCTCTGTGCCACCCTAATTAAGAAGGAGGAGTGCTACTAGTGAGTTGTGACTGACATCCATTCTTGGTAGGGGTGGCACGGTTGGTGTAGCGGTAAGCGGAAACACCTTTACAGCGCCAGCGATGAGGACCAGCATTTGAATCCCATGCTGTTTGTAAGGAGTTTGTACATTCTCCCTGTGCCTGTGTAGGTTTTCCCCAGGGTCTTCGGTTCCCCCTCCCCCCCGTTCGAAACATTCTGGGAGGGTTGATTAATTGGGAGTAAACTGGGTGACATGGACTCATGGGCTGGAATGGCCTGTTACTCTGCTCTATGTCTGAACAAAATATGGAGAATATTTCAAGAGGTTGAGTCCCTGCAATTCAGAAGCACTTAACAAAATGGTAATATTTCCCCAAGGTGAGGTGGGTCAATCATGAAGGAAGGTCAATTCGGTATTACTGTTAAAGGTCTTCCGGTAAGAACTTGAGAGTCCCTGGCAGACGCCTGGTGATCAAGGCGCCAGCAGAGCTCAGCCATTCAGCGTGAGAACAGGACAATGCAAGGAAGACCATCGAGATGCACAATTTTTTTATTATTTTGTGTTTTGCATTTCATGAAGAATTCCGCTGTTTACAATTAAGTTATTCTCAGCATTTTTCCTTTATTTTGTGCTGAGATAGGCAATTAGGGCATTTTACTGGAGTCGTGTTTAGTAAGGGTAGTAAATTATTCCCAGATGTGAAATATCTGGGAAGATTTACTGCTGAATTGCCTGAAACATGGGCTTCAAGGAAAATAGTGCAAACTCCAGAGTAGGTCATGAACTTGGTCAATTTGAGGTCATGACCTGACACATGTACGTTTTGGTGTTGACAAAGTATCGGTTTTGCAAATTGTTGCTCTGCAGAAAGCTGGATCCTCATAGCTTGAAGTTTTGACTCTGGTGTTCTTCTCTCAGATTACACATTAATTATGGTCATCAAAAAAACCTTGCTATAAGCAAGCTTGTCAAATGGGGGGGGGGGGGGGAGGGGATTGGGGGAAGGGAAGAGTTGCTTCTGAAAGTGAGAAGAATGGAATTGTTAAGGCTCCATGATGTCTGCACTACAAGTTAATAATAATGAATTTATGGGTTATGATAAAAGGCTGTAGACTTAAAGATTAGAATGTGTGTAGGCTGCTAGTCTCAGGTATTGTTACTTATCCTCATTAAGTAAAGCACTCTCCAAACTTCATGGATCCATATCTCACGATTCCCTCTCCTTTAAGCGTCCGTCCAACCTGTGATTAATTCTCATGTGAGCGGATCAGGGATATTGTACATTTAATTTTGTGTTGAAGTCCTCTCATTCTAATCCTTTCAAATCACTGGAAACACAAAATGGTTCCATTGAGCCAGTACCATTCCACCACACTTCTTGGAAATAAACCCCTTTAATCTCCTCTGCATTAACAAAAAACAGCTCAAATTTTTCATATCAATCATCTGTTACATCAACGAAAGGTCAAATAGCAACGGTTCAGAGTCTACAATGAACTATAAGTGGATTGATTGAGGACCTCGAGAGATTATTTATGCTTGAAGCTAAGGCTGACATTTATGCCTCTCAGTGCCTCAATAAAATAGAGCAATGTGTGTTGAGTCGATGGTTATTAATTCTACCTTCCGCACCCCCTCCCCACCCATCTTTCTCTGGACCCATGCTAGAGTCAGCTTTGCAACAGGAGATGGCATAATGTTCTGTTTTCATAACAGTGTCTGTGACACATGAAAAATTTATCACTTCAATTCTCTTTAGTGTTAGACATTTTATTAACCACATGAGCTCAAGGGCCAATAAGCTAACAGCAACTTGTCATCCTCAGTCCGGGTTTGACCCATTTTAAACACAACCTCAGCAGGATTAAGCTGTTGTTCAAATGATGCTTCATGGTGGTCACCCCTGGCTTCTCATTAAGTGGTGGAGTCAGAGGGGATCGTGGTGAAATGAAGAGAGCAAAATGCATGCAGGGAGTCTTGTCGACTTGAGGTTTGGCTTGGGTCTCTGGAGTTGAGGGTGACAGGTACCAGCTTCCGATGTTGCAGTATGACATTGCAGAGGTGGGGTGGGAAGTTTAAAGGCGTGTGAGGCAATTTATTTTTGCATGGAGAGAGGTAGGTGCCTTGAATGGGCTGCCAGGGGTTGCAGTGAAACCAGACACAACAGTAGCATTTTGGAGGCTTCTGGATAGATATGTGAAAATGAAGGGAATGGAAGAATCTGGATTATGGTCAGGCAGGAGAGATTTAGTTTAATTTGGCATCATATCCATTACAGGCATTGTGGGCCAAAGGGTCTGTTTCTGTGGTGCTCTGTTCTATGCAATCAATCAACATCCATCAAGCCTGTTCCTCAGTCATCATACTGAACTGTTTCTTACTCATACCTGCTTCCCTTCCTCCCTCGTCTCATCCCCTTTAATCAAGAGGATCAAGTGGATAAAATTGAATGCAGTGTTGAGAATACAATCAAATCAGCTATCTTAGTAAATGACCAAGCAGTCTGTGGCATAGGTAAGACAGTTGTAAGGAAGAAGGGATCAGATTGCCATTTGCAAATCAGTAAATTAATTTGGTGGAGTTGCTTCCTCGCAATGGGCATCGCTTAACTAGTCACTCCCTCCAACATTGGACAACCGTGTTTGGAGTATGTACTGTCGGCAAAACTCCCCAGCAGTTACTTGGGGAGAGCCGGCAAAAGTCACAACTTTTGCTTGCTAAAGGTCAAGGGTAGCGGATACATGGAACACCACCATCTATGTGTTTCCCTAATTGTCACATCATCTTGGAAAACATCCCCATGGCCCTGGCATCAGCTGATTTCATTGCTTTACCTCCATTCTTTTTATCACCTTTGGGACAACAGCCTGCAACTATATACGGTGGCACAGTGGGAAGATCTCCACCAGAAGGTTTGCTATAGGACAAGGTAATCACTCACAAGCGCTTTCTCAAGGGCATTAGGGTTGGATAGCTCCACCACTATCTCTTTAACAAATGTCCATACAACGGGAAAGAATTTTTCTTTGCAATACTGGACTTGCAAGTCCAAAGCTGCAAGTTGGCTGCCACTTGTGTCATGTATAGGACTTGGCTCGATTGAAGGCAGATGTCCAACATGTAGCTGAGGAGGACTCTCAGACATATAGGTTAGATTTCATCTAGTGAGATATGGTCTTGTGTTGTCAAGAGGAAGCCTTAATTTACTTCATAATCAAGATATGGGCATTTTTTGGCAATGTTTGCATTTATTGCCCATTTCAAATTGCCCTTGAGAAGGAAGTAATCTCTTGGAACCACAGCAATCTATGTGGTGAAGATAGACCCACAATATCCTGTTAGTTGGGAGTTCCATATTTTTAACCCACCTTGCAGGATTCTTCTATGTGGATCCTTAAATACACCAAGAAATTAGGGTTTACATAACAAAATGGACTTTTGAACTGGCTGTTAAGTTTAATTCGGTGTCTAATCAGACTCTGGCTGCTTGGATCTTGTGAGCATGGTGTCTGGCTATAGGGATAGTGTGTGCACTTCACATTGGGAACAGAAACTCAAACAGTATGAGTTTCTCATTTGCTTTCCTGTGTCCCCAAACATGGTGACAGGTTTCTAAATCTGTGGCACACGTATGAAACTCAAACAGTTCTACCCTCAATGAATATAACTCCAGTGAGTGAAGTAAGCATTCTTGAAGGTAATAAAGAGTTAAACAAGATAACCAACTTACTTCATTGTAATAACCTAGGGCACCCCAAGAACACGTAACCCACTTAACCCTGGGAGTAACTTCCTAGTCTTGCTTGGAAAAGTAATTTTTAACATCAATCTTTATTGGCCAACCAAAATTGCTAAGGTACCCATGTCTGACAATGGTGGCCATATTTTAGCCACATGCAATAACTTCATAGGATAGCACTGTGAAATTAATTTAATAACAGTATGAATTTACTTCACGTACATTTTTCAGTTGCCAACGAGGTAAAGCACCCCCAGTAATCAAGACAACACCCATACACTCGGCTTTTAGTAACTTATTTACCGACAAATACTCATGGGTTCATAACACATAGGTTTATAATACATGTGCAAACCCTGCGTAAAGTCTGTGAGATCACATGCTGGCAAAACTTTCCCTAACTCAATTTGTATGAATTGGCCAGAAATAGAACTGGCCTTATCCAAATTGCCAATTTACAAGCTATGTTCATGAGTTAGCCATGATTGAACAGATAACTTGTTTGACAAAATATCCAGGCTTTAGAAAATGCGAGACGCATTTCACCATTTTGTCCAAATATTACAGGGCAATTATTAGCCTTTATCAAACTTACACAAGTTGTTTCCAGGACTATATAGCAAGATTATTAACTGTTTCTATTTTACTTTTGTTTGATCAGCTTCATTGAGCATCAATGCCCATTTTTGTGCAGACACTTAAAATAAAGCTTATTTTTGAATTGCATTAAATACTTGCCCATTTTAGTTTGCCACCTTTGTAAAGCCCTGTAAGGTCACAAAGAGAGGCCTCATGAATGCTGCCCTGGCCTCAACTCCCTTTCACTGATGTGACAAAAGTCCTGCAATATGCCTCACACATGAGTACACCCCTCACTCAAAGTCAATTACCCAGTGACACTAGGCCAACAACAATTAACAATCGCCCAGAGTCCCGTGTAATTACCCATTCATTCACTGACAATTACAGATTAAAAGGAGCAGCCTAATCCAGGCTGGGCTCTTACAAGGAATTGACAATCAATACAGTCAAACTCTTTTAAATTCCTTCTTGTGTATTGAGCGAAATAAACAGTAACCTTCAGTCATTTCAATCATTTTATAATATCTCACCTCCATCCCCCTCCAGTGCTTGTTGACAGTTTTTCCTTTCCACTCTCACTAACTCAACCTTGTCAAGCTCTAATATTTCTTCACTGAGGAGCATAGAGGCCACAAGTCCTCTGCTGACGCTGTTCTGCAGCCCGATGGAAGTCAAGAACATGGAGATACCTTGAGTTGAGTTCTCTTCCTTTATGGAGCAGTGAACCATACACTGCCAGGTAAGTCTTGTTCACTGCCTTTTCCACAAAGATCAGAATCTCACAATGCAAACCCAAGGAATACAACATAATGTTGCAAACTAGGGAAAAGAGTGGGACAGAAATGAGAGCATTACAGCCACATAATATGATTGGGGTTAATGCCCAACATGTCCATACCACTGGTCTTTCCAATTTTGCAATATTGTCTAGTGCCCTAGGAAGCATAAAAATAGAAACTAGGAGGAGAAAAAGGCCATCCACCCTTCTAGCCTGCTCCACCATGACTTCAATATCTTCTTCCTGCTTTCTCTCTATAACCTTGATTCCTTGATCCTTAAGGGCCTCATCCAACTCTCTTTTGAATACATCTCAGAAACAAGCCTGAACCACTTTCTGTGGCAGGGGGTTCCACAACCACAACATGGTTTCACAGGATTATATGAGATTTATTGGACAAAACAGACTATCCCACTCATGTTTAAAACCTTCGTGAGCTTCTCACCTCTCACTTGGCCAATATTTTATGCCTTAGCCAACAATGTTCGATGTTCGATCATCATCTTTGTGGGGCTGGCTTTGCACAAATTGGCTGCCACATTTCCCAAATTGCAACAGTAGCTACACCCAATGACGCCAGAGGTTTCAGCTGCTTTGAGGTCATACTTGCATGGCCAAGAGCAAAAGGGTGGCACGGTTGGCACAGTGGTTTTGCACAATGCCTTTACGATGCCAGCAATCAGGATCGGATTTCAAAACCCATGCTGATTGGAAGGAGTTTGTATGTTCTCCTTGTGTCTGTGTGGTTTTTCAACCCAAGGGCGTTGGTTTCCTCCACCATTTGAAACATACCGGGAGTGTGGGTTAACTAAGTGTAAATTTGATGGCACAGACTCATAGGGCAAAATGGCCTGTTACTGTACTGCATGTCTAATTAAAAAAAAAATTATAGAAAGAGCAGAAGCAGGGAATTCAGGCCCTCAAGCCTTCCTTGCCATTGCTACACATGAACTGGCTACCTTGTGTTGACATTTATTTTGCCTTTCTTAAATATTGTTCTTCGGTAAATAATTGCCCATGTGTGAAGCACTTTCAAGACAAGAAATAGGAGCAGGAGTTGGCCATCCAGCCCATCAAGCCTGCTCCGCCATTCAATGAGATCATGGTTGATCTGATGATAGGCTCATCTCCATCTACCTGCCTCTTATTCATATCCCTTAATTCCCCAACGATGTCACTTTCTATCCAACCTTGCCTTAAGTAAAATTTACTGAGGTTACCTTCACTACTTCAAAGGGTAGCAAGTACCACAGATTTACCACTCTCTGGCAAAAGCAGCTCTGTCCTAAATCTGCTACCCTGAATCTTGAATCTGTGCCCCCTAGTTCTGGTCTCTCCCACCAACGGAAACAATTTACCTACCTCTATCTTATTCATGCCCTTCATAATTTTATGTTTCTACAAGTTCCCCCTCGTTTTTCTAAATTCCAGCGAGTACAGTCCCAGAAGACTCAATCTCTCCTCATAGGTTCACCCCATCATCTCTGGAATAATCCTGGATACTCCTCTGAAATGCCTTCCTCAGATTTCAGATTTATTATCAGAATACATACATGACATCACGTACAACCCTGTCATTCTTTATTCCCTGCAGGCATGCAAGAATTACGACTAATTGGTAGTGCAAAAAAAACTGTACACGGCCACATGTAAACAAACAAAGAACTGGAAACAGACAACAACTACAAACAAACTGACTGTGCAATACCGAGAGAACAAAAGAAAATCAATAAAGTGCAGAAGTCAGAATCTTTACATGAGTCCCCTGATTGAGTTCGTTGTTGAGGAGTCTGATAGTGGAGGGGTACCAGCTGTTCCTGAACCTGGTGGTGCGAGTCTTGAGGCATCTATACCTCTTTCCTGATGGCAGCAGTGAGAACAGAGCATGTGAGGTGTGATCTTTCATGATCGCTGCTTCTCTCCGATAGCAGAGTTCCCTGTAGATATACTCAATAATGGGGAATTTTTTTTGCCTGTGATGTCTTGGGCCATGTCCAAGACCTTTTGGAGGGCTTTATGCTCAGGGTTATTGGTGTCGCCCATACCAGACCATGATGCAGCTGGTCAGCACACTTTCCACCACACATCTGTAGAAATTTGCCAGGGTTTCTGGTGTCATACCAAATCGCTGCCAACTCCTGGGGAAGTAGGGACGCTGATGTGCTTTCTTCACAATGCTATTGGTATGTTGGGTCCAGGAAAGATCCTCCGAGATAGTGATTCCCAAGAACCCAAGAAAGGAGACCAGAACTGCACACAGTACATCATATGCGGCCTCACCAGAACCTTGTGCAGTTGTAGCATGACCTCCCTGCTCCTAAATTCAATCCCTCCACCAATGAAGGCCAGCACTATTTATAGAAGAAAACTGTATAAATAAAAAATCGATTAATTGATTCTTGATGTGAGCAGATACCTGTGTCTAAAACATTAATAGAGGAGCATTGTGTTAGCAAGTCTATTGACATGTAGATTTATGATGGGTAAAAATGATGCGCATTTTCGCAGTAAGTCACACTGCCTGCTAACCTGCCTCAGATTATATCTGCATTATATCAGATACCATCAAACATTCTACTTTGTTCTTTTCAAGAATGCGGAGTGGGGAGGCGGGGGGGGGGGGGGGAGAGAAAGCATTTTGGAAAGTTTGGTTTGCAAGCAAGGTTTCCTTAACAACCCAACTCAAGGCCAAAATGTATGCCTCAGTGGCAGGTGACAACATTGTATTTGGGCGCGCGGGCTCGTGAACTAGAACAAACTGTTACCATGTTGTATCTCTAAATTTAAAAAAATTAAAACACTGTAAATGAAAGACTGCCCATGCTGCTGACCCAGATGTAGCAGGGAGTGGAGATGCAGTAGTTCAGTGCTTCTCTACAGGATCCTACTGCCTGGCTGTCCTACCTAATGGCCTTGAGCAGGTTTGAACTGCCTGAAGAAAGGGACTGACAGTGGTCTTTACATCAAAGATACACAATGTTTGGAGCCCAAGATATCGATGCCATGTTTGGCAGCCCACACCTCAAGGGTTGTGGGCTCAGGGGGAGCAGTGGACCAACGCAACACACTAAAGCAGGAGAATATAATCTCCCCTTGCCATAGAAGAACCCTTGGAGTGAATCCTGCAGGGTAGGAGACCACAGAAGTGGACTAACACAGGGCTCACTGACTAAAGGCTTTGTACTGGGCCGTAAGCTGCAAGCAACCAGCGTCTGAGAACCAGGTAACAGATTGGGAATCATGAGGGTGCTGATGGTGAGCAGGGCACCCAAAGGTCCTTGGGTGCTGACAGTTTTCTAATCATTTTGTGGGTTTGGAACCAGTGAATGAGCAGAGTGACTGAGATGCCTTGTGCCCAGGTATGCCACAGGACCTGATAAGAGGCAGTGAGGCCATGGAGGTTACTGGGGCCCAGGAGATCCACAGACACGTGATGTCTCTGAACCAACTCCCTTTTCCTCTTCTTGTTTTGACACTGGACAAATTACAACTCTTTGTGTGGCTTTATAGGGCAAACCAAACCTTGTGTATTTTATATACAACTGGATCCTTGACTTCTTCTTAGGAAGACCACTGTCATTTCAAATCAGAAACAACGTCTCCTCCTCACTGACAATCAACACAAGTGCACCTCAAGGATACATGCTAAGCCCACTGCTCTACTCAATCTATGGTCAAGCCCAATTCAAGTACCATCTACAAATTTGCCGATGACACCATGGTCATCGACAGAATCACAGGCAGCAATGAGGAAGCGTACAGGATTGAGATAAATCAGCTGGTTGAGTGGTGTCATAACAACAACCTTGCCATCAACGTTAGCAAAATCAAGGAACTGATTGTGGTCTTCAGGTGGGGGAAATCAGGAGAACATGAACCAGCCCTCATCAAGGGGTCAACAGTAGAAAGGGCTAATTTAAATTCTCTGAAGATCAATCCTAGGGCCTCCATAGCGATAAAATCATGAACGAGGCTCACCAGTGGGTATAGTTCATGAGGAGTTTGAAGAGCTTTTATATGTCATCAAAGACTCTTCCAAATTTCTGGAGGTATACACTGTGGGGAGCATTCTGACTGGTTGCATTACTGTCTGGTATGGAGGAGCCAATGCACAGGACAGCAAAAGACTACAGAGAGTTGTGAACTCAGCCAGTGCCATCGTGGGCAACAGTCTTTACTCAATTGAGGTCACCTACAAGAGGCGGTATCTCAAGAAAGCAGCCTCTATCCTCAAGGACCCTCACCACCCAGGCCAAGCCCTCTTCACACTCCTACCACCAGGAAGGAGGTACAGGAATTTGAAGACAAACACCCAATGGTGCCAAAACAGCTTCTTCGCTTCTGCCATCAGACTTCTGAATGGAGGATGAATCGCAGAACATTGCCTCACTTTCTCATTCTTTTGCATTAACTTAATTATTTTTCTAAATACAATTTGTAGCAATATTTGAATCTGCAATACTACCACAAAGCAACAAATTTTGTGACATGTTCATGACAATAAATTCTGATGTCAGTAAGTGGAAGCTTAATTTCACTGTGACATTAAGGCATAATTTGAGCATTTACAATAATAATGCAAGGGCTGTGATTTCATTGATTTGATCTTCAGATATATTGCCTGACATGCTGAGTATTTTCCCCACTTTTATTCTTGATTCAACATTAATAGCAGCGAGCATAATTCCAGTAGGAAGTATTCAGCATTGTGCTGAAGTAGCACTGAGGGCAAGAGATCTTATTCAGATTTACTACTGGCACATTCAAAGGCAGTGATACTGTGTGTTGGATTCCCCAAATGGTATGATTTGGAAAATACTCTTGACTCTTTACTTAGGCTTGCTAGAGAAATTTGGTATTGGAAGTCAAACATGGTCAAGGACTAAAGGTTTTCCTGACTAAAGGTTAATTGAGAATTGGTCTCAATCCCCCTTTGATAGGCAGCACTGGAGTACTTACAATTATATTGGGAATTCATGCCCCCTACCAGAAATGTGACCATGGAATTAGAGCTGATATCTCTTCAGCAGTTAGGAAGTCCTGCACCATCAGAGGTGACCAATTTGGATGAGATATTGAACCATCTGCCTTGTCAGCTGGCTGTAAAAGATCCTGCAAACTGATGGAAAGAAAGCCAACAGAAGCACTCTTGGTTGTGTGTTCAGTAAATTAATATCTATTAAGGGTACTGCAGTAGACTTGATAGGAATGGCTGATTTTGGAACTGTCAACTTTGATATTTGCTTTCAGAGACTATATGCAAAGATGATATTGGTACGTGGGGAGTCTTGTTTCAAAACTCAGTTTCACTGAAACAAACAGAAACAGACTACATTATGAATATGCTCTGTTTAGTGCATACAGCTAAAATAAAAAAAGTTTCTGCACTGATCTTTATGTTTTTATAGTTTTGTTGCCGAAGAAAGTACAAATGCACTCGTTCACGTGTGACCATACAAAGCTGTGTGTTCCCTTCTACATGTGCGATGTCAAATTGAAATACTGTAGTCACTATCAATTAGATAATTTATCTGAGAGATAACAAGGTGGAACTGTTAAGTTTTCTGCCTACATATGCCCAACAGATATTTTAACAGATGGTTTTGCTTGAATTTCCACTCAGTTTCTGATGTTCAGCAATCTGATTTCACCCGTCGCTTACAGATTTGTAAATGGCATGGACTGTAAATCTCTTGAGCACAGATACCCCGATTAGTATCTCTTCTTGTCCCATCCCCCACCTGTCTGGACTCTAATAGCAGCTGGAGCCTGCTGCAAGTTCAAAACCAATTGCACTGCTTCAGGAGAGAACCTGCAAGTGCTCGTTTTAACCAGTCTTAACATGAATTGCATGTGGCATCGACCATCTGGTTTCCCAAAAAAGATTCGGCAGAGACTGCCAGTGTTTTACAGTTAGGCTCCGCCTGCTTCCGTGACTAAATGCAATCACACGAAAATGAATAATGTAGGAACGAATCACTGCAGGTTACTTGTATTTCCAAGTAAAATAAATGGAAGCTGTCAACAAGGGCAGAAGTCATTCCTAAAGGCTTGCCATGCTGCAGATAGTTTGCAAAGAGTCCAAGAATAAGCTGTGTTCTAATGAAGGTAATGGTATATATAATCTGCAGGGAAGACAGATCTTCTTGTAAATAGCTGTGCAGATTCCATATAGAGAAAATATTATAATTTAGATAGCAGTTACAAAATTTATACTGACTTAATATCCTTAATGTAGGAATATGTTTTTTTTTCTTCTTCTTTGGCTTGGCTTCGCGGACGAAGATTTATGGAGGGGTATGTCCACGTCTGCCGCAGGCTCGTTGGTGACTGACAAGTCCAATGCGGGACAGGAAGGCACGGTTGCTGTGGTTGCAAGGGAAAATTGGTTGGTTGGGGTTGGGTGTTGGGTTTTTCCTCCTTTGTCTTTTGTCAGAGAGGTGGGCTCTGCGGTCTTCTTCAAAGGAGGTTGCTGCCCGCCGAACTGTGAGGCGGCAAGATGCACGGTTGGAGGCAAGATCAGCCCACTGGCGGTGGTCAATGTGGCAGGCACCAAGAGATTTCTTTAAGCAGTCCTTGTACCTCTTCTTTGGTGCACCTCTGTTTCGGTGGCCAGTGGAGAGCTCGCCATATAACACGATCTTGGGAAGGCGATGGTCCTCCATTCTGGAGACGTGACCCACCCAGTGCAGTTGGGTCTTCAGTAGCGTGGATTCAATGCTTGCGGACTCTGCCGGCTCGAGTACTTTGATGTTGGTGATGAAGTCATTCCAATGAATGTTGAGGATGGAGCGGAGACAGCGTTGATGGAAGCGTTCTAGGAGCCGTAGGTGATGCCAGTAGAGGACCCATGATTCAGAGCCGTACAGGAGCGTGGGTATGACAACAGCTCTGTACACACTGATCTCTGTGTGTTTCTTCAGGTGGTTGTTTTTCCAGTCTCTTTTGTGTAGTCTTCCAAAGGCGCTATTTGCCTTGGCGAGTCTGTTGTCTATCTCTTTGTTGATCCTTGCATCAGATGAAATGGTGCAGCCGAGGTAGGTAAACTGGTTGACCGTTTTGCATTCTGTGTGCCCGATGGAGATGTGGGGGGGGGGGGGCTGGTAGTCATAGTGGGGAGCTGGCTGATGGAGGACCTCCGTTTTCTTCAGGCTGACTTCCAGGCCAAACATTTTTGCAGTTTTCACAAAACAGGACGTCATGCGCTGGAGAGCTGGCTCTGAATGGGCAACTAAAGCGGCATCATCTGCAAAGAGTAGTTCACAGACAAGTTGCTCTTGTGTCTTGGTGTGAGCTTGCAGGCCCCTCGGACTGAAGAGACTGCCATCCGTGCGGTACCGGATGTAAACAGCGTCTTCATTGTTGAGGTCTTTCATGGCTTGTTTCGGCATCAGGCTGAAGAAGATAGTAAAGAGGGTTGGTGCGAGGACGCAGCCTTGCTTCACGCCGTTGTCAACGGAGAAGGGTTCGGAGAGCTCATTGCTGTCTCTGACCCGACCTTGTTGGTTTTCGTGCAGTTTACTTTGGGGGGGCATCCGAGGCACTCTAGGATTTGCCAAAGCCTTTCTCTGCTCGAAGGCTTTGGCAAGGTCAACAAAGGTGATGTGGAGTCCTTTGTTTTGTTCTCTGCACTTTTCTTGGAGCTGCCTGAGGGCAAAGACCATGTCAGTAGTTCCTCTGTTTGCGCGCGAAAGCCGCACTGTGATTCTGGGAGGACATTCTCGGCGACACTAGATATTAGTCCATTAAGGAGAATATGTATAGAACTTCAAAAGCTCCTCTGCCAAAATATGTGACCATGTTCCAATCTGTGTAATTATGTACAAAACTTTACTGCCGATTTCAATCCTAAATAAAACACTTGAATCCAGGAAGTTAACAAAACCCCAGTATCTGTTACTGTGGTGCAACCTGCTCGGGCAGTTCCTAGAATGCAGCATCCTCAGCAAATCTGATTATGTGTGTGGCCTCTAATGGAGAGTGGTCTCTAAAGAAAGTCCCCTGACTCTCCTGAATCTGGCCACAAGCTCCAGGGTTGGTCAACGATAGCTGGAGGAGCCTTCAGGGAATGTGACAGGAACAGCAAGTGAAAATGATGGAGAAAAATGGATGCAAGTAAACATTTCAGAAAGAATAAAAACGACTGGCTTCTAAAAAGGTTACATAGTAGGAGGTAGACATTCAGGCCCAAATCAGACGAGGATGCGTTCAACTTTATTTCCACCGATTTTTGTTTAAAAGGAGACCTTGACCTTTTTAACTGATTTGCCCCTTCACATATTCTAGCGTACAGAACCCAGTGATCTGTTCAGCAGGATGTTTGACGTCACTCGAACTTGGGGTCAATGAACAGAGGTCGAGGATACTAACTGATTTTCCCTCAACTAACATTAGCCTGCTATTAGGACATATTGCATTTAAACAGCATCCTTCACACCCAGCACACTACAAAGGATTTTACATCCAATGAACTAATTGTTTCAAAAGTATGGTCACTCATGTAGAGAAAGCAACAGTTGATTGTGTTCAAGATCAACAAATGAAAAACCAAACAAAAAAAAGACCCAGAAATTCAAAATAAAGGCAGAAACTGCTGAACATACTCAACATCTCAGGTATCATCCACGGAGCTAACGTTTCAGTCTGGTGACCTTGCAACGGAATTGTGGTGATACACCACTGGCCTGCTGCAGGGGGCGACCTGTGTACCTGCAGGGAGAGCACTGGAGAACAAGACCACACCTGGCCGGCGACCAATTTTCCACCGGGATACAAGCCACATCTGGCCCCTCGAGGTCAGTCACACGGTGCTAGCACAGCTAACTGCAGCAGGGACTTGAAGTGGAATAAAGCCTGTTGATCAGTCTTTAAGTCTTGTGTCGACTTTCTGTACGACAGCGCACCACAAGAATGGACAAAGATTCTTTCAACGGATGTTGCCTGACCAATAATTATTACCATTACTTTCAGTATTAGCCATTTTCACTTAAGTTTTAAAACTTTATTTTAATTCATGCATTTAATTCTTTATTTAAGATGTTGGCTATGGACTAAGTACTGACCAAAGCACTGGTCAAAAATATTGCAGTGGTAAGTTTGTTTTACAAGCCCATCTGATGTAATATTTCATCCAAGGTGCAAAGCAGCACACCATCAGTTCTGCACTGGCTTTACTGGAGGGGGACTCAAGTCTACAGCTTTCTGATTTGGGGCAAGAGAACAACTATACCCCGATTTTAGCACTTAATTCACAAAAGAATAATGGTCGGGTATTGCCCAAAGCTAACAACATTTTCCTCTACTGAAATCGACAGAACTTAAATTTGGAGGCAAAGCACAAACCAGCTGTTATCTATGCTTTCAGAGTAAGTGAATGACAGATGATTTACTACATCTCATTATGTAAGACAATCACCTGAAGAAACACACAAAGATCAGCGTGTACAGAGCCGTTGCCATACCCACACTCCTGTTCGGTTCCGAATCATGGGTCCTCTACCGGCATCACCTACAGCTCCTAGAACGCTTCCATCAGCGCTGTATCCGCTCCATCCTCAACATTCATTGGAGTGACTTCATCACCAACATCGAAGTACTCGAGCTGGCAGTGTCCGCAAGCATCAAATCCACACTGTTGAAGACCCAACTGCGCTGCGTGGGTCACATCTCCAGAATGGAGGACCATCGCCTTCCCAAGATCGTGTTATATGGCGAGCTCTCCACTGGCCACCGAGACAGAGGTGCTCCAAAAAAGAGGTACAAGGACTGCTTAAAGAAATCTCTTGGTGTCTGCCACATTGACCACCGCCAGTGGGCTGATCTCGCCTCCAACCGTGCATCTTGCCGCCTCACAGCTCGGCGGGCAGCAACCTCCTTTGAAGAAGACCGCAGAGCCCACCTCACTGACAAAAGACAAAGGAGGAAAAACCCAACACCCAACCCCAACCAACCAATTTTCCCTTGCAACCGCTGCAACCGTGCCTGCCTGTCCCTCATCGGACTTGTCAGTCACCAACGAGCCTGCAGCAGACGTGGACATGCCTCTCCATAAATCTTCGTCCACAAAGCCAAGCCAAAGAAAGATGTAAGATCAGTATTTTTTTGTGGATTAATTTGCAGATCTATTTTGAGTCTGACTTTCTTTCATACAATTTAATGGGATGTCTTGTAAGCCTTAAGCAAGAGAAGCTTTTTGGTGATGTTGCTTGAATCCCAATGTATGTTTTCCAGCATTTACCCTGCAAAAGCTCATTCGCTGGTTCACTGATGGCAAACTTGCATAGATGGGAGGTAGAGGGAATGATTGTAAGGTTAAACTGGTTTTGCGCAGCAGATAGTTGAGAGCAAATCATTTGGAAAATAATTTAGTCACTCATTTGGAAAAGAATTTAGTCACATTGTAAAGCCAGCTGTCATTTTACTGATGCCACTCTTATGCAATCACTCGTCCAATTTCACCACCCCCACAATATCCACCCCTCTCTCCCACAATAAGGACAGAATAACTAATTACCAGCTCATCAATGCCATCCATACCTTAGCAGGACAGGAATAAAAGTTGCTCAAACAGAAGATCTTGAAGAAGTGAGAAAATTATTATTAATTAATTTCAGATCGAATACACCTTACATTTATAGCAATGAACGGGGGAGCCATGTCAGCTCTATGCACAGTTTTATACCTTACACAAGTTTCATTTCACAATTGATTCCCTATTAAATTTCACTGTTTATCTATTAACCATATGTTATTTGTTGATAGTATTGCCGACTAATGACAATCGTTTAATGATTATGTAATATTATACGCACGGAAATCAATCTTTCAACGTTGCTGTTAAAAACAGAGCAGGCGACGCGACTCACCTATTCAGGAAGGAAACCGGCGGTAAACTGGCCAGATCCAGATGCAATATTGTTTTCAGGATTGGAACAAAGTACAGGAATCATCTGTCTTTTCTTGTGTTGAAGCCAATTAACAGAATTTTGCAGCAAATGTGTTCAGCTCTTCAATCTTACACTGCATAGAACTAATCACCCTTTTCCATTCCCTGTCTGCATCATGTCAAGAAAACATTGGAGGGGCAATTAGCTGAGAGAATTCACAAGGGGAAAACTTTCAACCTAAATAGATGTATTTTATGACATGGGCTCTTATCGCAAAAAATTCAAAATACATCATGTATCATTTAATTAAACAAAGTAAGCGAGATGTTATGAAGATTTACCAACATAATTTGTCCAGTGTTGTACACCTACTCCATCCCCAGTTTAACCCTATAATAATCTACACAGTGAAAACCTCTACTCCTCTTGATAGTAAGCTATACAGTTTTTTTATTGAAAGGATCCAAAAACTATTCATTAAATAGGCCAGGGAATATGTTAGCTTCTTTGTCCATTCACATTAAGTAACTTTCTTTTACTTAATACTTTTTTTGTTTTTCATTTTGAATATTCACTCCATCTTGTTGTTTCCTTCTTTCAAAGAAAATGATCTTTCTTAATCAACTGCACAATTTCAAAGACTTCATATCAACACTTTTCCTTTCTCAGTTTGATGAAGGAATGTATCCTCTTCACCTTTACTCTGTTCAGAGATATTAAACGCAGGGGTGCAGTGCTAATTATTTAGGTGCCAGAGCTCACCAAAAACTGGAGTGGTCCCCAGAGGTGCCGGAGCAGTGCCCCGGTGAGTTCTGGCAGCACTTCACCCCTGACTAAAAGGGTTCATAATCCAAAAAGTGGAACAAGAAAGCAATTGGATTTCTGATGGTTACTAGATAACCCTTTATCACAAGGATAATGTCATGCTGAATTTCAAGAATTCAGTCACAATATCAGTTGTCGGTAGAATCACAAATGTCAATGAGAAAGTGTATAGGAGGAGGATAGATCAGTTCTTTGAGTGATGTCCCATCAACAACCTTGTGCTGAACATTAGCAAAACCAAGGAGATGATTGTGGACCTCATCGAGGGCTCAATAGTGGAGAGGTCAAGAACTTCATATTCCTGGGTGTCAACATCTCCAAGGATCTGTCCTGGAGATGCAATCACAAAGAAGGCTCGCCAGCAGCTATACTTTGTGAGGTGTTTGAGGAGATTCAGTATGTCATTGAAGACTCACGAAAACGTCTACAGGTGTACCTTGGCGAGCATTCTGGCTGGTTGCATCTTCTGCTATGGAGGCGCCAAATCTCACAACAAGAAAAAACTCCAGTAGGTTGTTAACTCAGCCTACAACATCACAGGCACCAGACTTCACTCCATCATGGACATGTATATGAGGCAAGTGTCTTATAAAAGCAGCCTCTATCCTCAAAGACTCCCACCACTCAGGCTACGCTCTCTTCACTCTGCTACCATCATGGAAAAGATACAGGATCCCAAAGACAGGCACTCAGCAGCTTCTTCCCCGCTGCCATCAGATTCCTGAACGATTATTGAACCAAAGACACTGCCTTTCTTTTCATCCACTATTATTTTTTTTATGTATTAGAATTGTACGTTGTTTCATAATATGAATGTTTGCACTACAACGCTGCCCCAAAACACTAAATTTCGTGACTTGTTCATGACAGTAAATTTTGATTCACTATGTTCTACTTCATTCCTAATATGATGTTGTGGTTACTGGCCATTGGAAATACTTTTGGACAAAAAATAAATAAATAGAATCCTAGCGGTGAGAATATTCACCAAGGCAGGGAAGTGCAGGGCGAATGCCTGCTGAACAATATCAGACAATCAGGTTTGTGGCACTTCAGATCACCTGGGTGTTTTGTATATTGTGCCGATACAGGCCATCTTCTTATATATACACCTCTCAAATATGGTCACATGGCAAGAAATAACAGAAACTCAAAATGACATTTATCATCTCTTAAGATTGAAGACAATTTAACGGAGGTCCAATAGATCAACTTTGGAAAATGTTACTCTTGTGTTAGAAACCAAAACATGAATAAATATGAAGGAAGTGCATACGCTTCTTTAGCTCTTTATCAGATCTCTTATGATATTCCAAGGCAACTCAGTGGCAAGTCTCTCTTGCTTTGTTGGGGAACGTGGAGGCCATTTTTGTTTTTGCACAGCAAGGTTCCACAAGCCGGACTGAAATGAATAGGTAATTAATCTGTTTTGCCATGCTGACAAAGGAGTGAAATCAAACTCTACCAAGGAGAAGTGCAAAAAATGGACAATGTAGAAAAAAGGGAAAGTAGATGTAAAGAGTGTGCGGAAGGAGGAAAAAAAAGTTGAAATAAATAAGCTTAAGGGTAAAGCGGCCAGGAACAAGAGCAGTACATTAAGAGGAAAATTAGTGTTAAAAACAAACATACAAGTGTGTCAGTTCCCTGGCTGTCAGAGGTCAAAGGTTGCAAATCAGCCTCGCTGCCTTGAATTTTAGTGCAGTCTTTTGGAAACACACTGTTCCCGTGCACACTCCCACTAATTCTATGTGGCATTTTGTACTGATCCAGCTATTAAAGAACTCGTCATGGGTGAATAGGATTGGGAAAAAATGGGGCCAGCTTACCAAGATTCAGCGACGGTACTGCTCCAGCATCACCTGCACCTATGCCCACACCACAACTCTCCCTCCAATCCAATTAATATTTGACAGTATTCCATACCCTGACTATATGAATTGCATCTGTAGCAGAGGGATGGGAGGAGGGGAAGAAAGAGCAAGGGGTCTCCTTTCACTACTCAACATTTGATGATCAGTGTCAAACGTAATAACTGATTCCTGCAATCACTTTTGAAAAGCAAGTGCAACTTGAAATAAGCCTCATGAAAGAGGGAAAGAAGAAGAAGATAGTTAGATTGAAGGGAGCAGACACATAAGGTATGTTTGTGAGAAGTGATTCATTCTTAAACAAAAAGAAGAGTAAAGGAATTTTTGAAAAAATATCTGAAATCAAAACAAAACTGCAGAAAATCTTCAGCTGGTCAGGCAGCAACTGTGGAAAGAGAAAGTATTCTTGTTTCAGGTGAAAAATATATGTTGAATTAAATCTCTAGAAGTCATGGCAAGGATGTAGCTATTTCAATGTCATTAATGGCAAGGAGTACTTCCAACAGTGCATCAGTTATAAGCCAGCAAGAAAAATGTTATGGGGCCCCTTAGATGGGTTAATAAAGGAGCCTGCTCTTTTTCTGAGATACTGTCATATTTGGATCGACCTGAGGTGGGTGGCCTGGGTTTAATGGGGTCTCAGTTGTGATTTTATCCAACAGATGCCATCTTCAGTAATGCTGTGTGCTGTTTCAATGAGGAAGTGATGGTCAAGTCCTTGGAAAAGGGCTGTGACCATTAGACTAGGGGGGGGGGAGGGCAAGTGAGCTACTATCTGTATTCTCATTGGAAGGCGGCACCTCAACAGCCTGCCAGAGATTATATTGTTGGACAGAAAGAGAACGAAAAACAAAGACTTCATTGTGAACTATAGGCTTCTTGCAGTGTGAGAGGTCAACAAGGTTGAAATAGTCAATAGTTGAGAGAGAGATACCACATGGAAATAGATCCTTCAGGACACTGAGTCCACACCAACTATCAAGCATTCATTTTTACATTAATCCTACCCATTTTATCCTCCCCATATTTCTACCAACTCACCCCTCCCACAACCACCCTCCCATTTTCTATAACTCACCTACACTGGGAGGTAATGCATGGAGGCTAAGTAACGTACCGACCTACATGCCTTTGGCATGTGAGAGGATACCAGAGCATCCAGAGGAAACCCACGTGGCCATAGAAAAAACATACAAACTCCACTGAGACAGCACCGATGTGGCAGTGTGTCTTTTTTCCCTAAAAGTAGAATTGAATGAACAATAAGAAAAATGCCCCCAGCATTTAATCAATTCTTAATAAAAGGAAAAAAAAAGCACTCATACAGAGCAATGCATAAAACCGGAAAAGATGAGCCAGGAGCCACTCAGCCCCTCAAACCATTCAGCCCCTTCAATATGTGGATTGATCCCAGGATTCATCCCGCTTTCTGGGACCATTCGTCATGGTTTTCAATTTGCCATTGTTACAAAATAAGCTACCTCATCTGTAAAAAGCTTTGGAGATGTAGTCTTTGTCAGCCACTGCAGATCGAGAGCTCCAGAGCTTAATCAACCTAGCAGGCAAAGGCTCAAAGCATGGTCAATGGTTTGACAGCCAGCCTAATCATTGCTCTAAGTCCATAGCTCCCTGAAAGTAGTAACATAAGTGGATAGAGTGGTAAGAAACTGGTCAGGGCAGTAAATATAAACTGGGAAGTCCCACTGCAGCTGAACACAACTGGCAAGGATGAGTTGGAACATATTTCCATGCTGAATATGACTCTAAGATTGATTTTTTAAATGCATTTATTGTCATACACATCAATGTGCATATGCATTGAAACTCTTACTTGTTGCAGTCCAACAGCTGCTTCTTGTAAGAAATATATTTGGAGTATTCTGTGGATTATCGTGTGAAGTTCTGATTACTAGACTCTAAGAAGGATGTTGAGGCTTTGGAGAGGTGCAGAAGAGATTCCCCAAATATTGTCTGGATCGAAATTTATGAGCTATAAGGAAAGGTGGGACCTTTTTCTCTGGAGCATCCGAGGCCAAGGAGTGATCTTATTGAAGTATGTAAAATGAAATGCATCAATAGGGTAGTCAAAGTATCTTTGCCAGATTGGAAATGCCAAATACCAAAGGGCACGGGTTTGAGTTGAGAGGGAGAAGTTGAAAGGAGGATTGTGAGGCAAGTTTTTTTTTTACAGAGAAAATGGAAGGTGGAATACACCACTCGAGGAGGTAGTGTAAGCAGATTATGATAGCAAACTTGAAAGGGAATCTTGACAGAGACCTTGCAGTTCAGGGATTGGGGTTGGGAGTGGGGATATGGACCATGCACAGGTAGATGGGATTCGTTAGATCAAGTTCAAGGAGCCTTCATTTGTTGCTTTAAAACCATAGCCACAGTAAAAGAAAACAAGACTATGTGCTCTGAGACCGAGATGTTGCATAAAGAACATAAGGGTCTACAACAGAGCAAGGTACAAGAGCACAATATCGAAGAGATTTGCATTATGGTCAGCCTCCACATGGTGGGTCAAGGGACCTGATCTTGTACTGCTCTTGCTGCGTTGTCCAAAGACTGCAGCCCATTCAAGTACAGAAGGTTTCCTTGGTGTGGTGATAACTAGTTAATTATACCGGCACCACCTACGGCTCCTAGAACGCTTCCACCAGCGTTGTCTCCGCTCCATCCTCAACATCCATTGGAGCGCTCACACCCCTAACGTCGAGGTACTCGAGATGGCAGAGGTCGACAGCATCGAGTCCACGCTGCTGAAGATCCAGCTGCGCTGGATGGGTCACGTCTCCAGAATGGAGGACCATCGCCTTCCCAAGATCGTATTATATGGCGAGCTCTCCACTGGCCACCGTGACAGAGGTGCACCAAAGAAAAGGTACAAGGACTGCCTAAAGAAATCTCTTGGTGCCTGCCACATTGACCACCGCCAGTGGGCTGATTTCGCCTCAAACCGTGCATCTTGGCGCCTCACAGTTTGGCGGGCAGCAGCCTCCTTTGAAGAAGACCGCAGAGCCCACCTCACTGACAAAAGGCAAAGGAGGAAAAACCCAACACCCAACCCCAACCAACCAATTTTCCCTTGCAACCGCTGCAATCGTGTCTGCCTGTCCCGCATCGGACTGGTCAGCCACAAACGAGCCTGCAGCTGACGTGGACTTTTTACCCCCTCCATAAATCTTCGTCCGCGAAGCCAAGCCAAAGAAGAAGAAGAAATACTGGTTGAGAGATAAATACTATCCAAAGCAAAGTAACACCGCTCCTTTCAAAGTTACTGTTATGCGATTGCAAAGGACCAATTTATTTTTTAAAAATTACAGTATGTCAGTTAAAAAATATAAATTGATGCCACAATGCATCATGGGTTTGGAGCTGGTAATGTGCAGCACAGTCGTATCCAGAAGCAGGGAGGAGCAGGTGCCAAATGAAAATACACCAAAAATTGCACTTGAAGCCGGTATTGGTTTGGGACACTGAAACCCAGAACTATTGTTAATTTGCGACTCTACTCTTTCCCACCCCCAGACCTTGTTTTATTTCCAAGCAGAGGTCTTTAAACAGCCACACCTTGGGACCTGAGACATCGCGTAAATCAGCGGAGTTGGAATTAGGGAATGATTATACTTAAGGGAACGAGGAGTGTTGGGGGGAGGGTGGGGGGTGGGGGGGGGTGGGGAGGAAGGAATATATATATATATATATATATATATATATATTTGGGCTGCAGCTGTCCAGATTTCAGATCAGGAACAGATTCCTTTAGTTGCTCCAGTTTTCTGCTCTTGCCCGGTGCTCGCTTGAGTTTAATTCCTGGCAGCCTCTGGAAATGTTGATGAAACTTGAAGCTATTCAGTCCCTGGCCTGGCTCCAGGTTTTAAACAAAAACAAAATATTTGAGAAGCAGTCACAGAACACGCAGCTATGCAGGACACGGGATATGAGTCTCTCCCGCTCTGCTGCATGGGTTTTTACACTTGTTGGCTACATGAAGGAACACTGGATGTGACCGACGAAAAATTGGCAGGAGAGATAGCATTTAACAATGGTGGGGGGGGGGGGGAGAAGGAGTGTGGAAGACCTAAATACTTATTCCTGAAGTATTTTGCAAATTTGGTGTGTGTTTTCATTGGAGAAACAACATGGACAGAAAAAAGAGAATGTGAGACAAACATAACAAATGATGGGCTCACAGAGAGAGGGGGGGAGGGGAGAGGAGAGTGGGAGGTGTCGAGGAGCAATGGAAGGAGTCTCGGCCAGCAACGAACTGAAATCAGGAGCAGGGGCAAGGCAGGTTAATTCAATCAAGTCCGATGGACTTTACCACAGTTCTCCTTTGCCAAATGAACTGCTTGGCTGCTCCGAAGGGTTGGAATAGAAATATTACACCATTCTGCACTATTGAATGCACACAGGCTTGGCAGAGCCAGTGCCAGCCACAGCAAACATTCCCCACTAAGCAGTGAGATTCAGTAGGTTTTGAGTAGTGTGATGATGCACTATCCTCTCGCAACTCCCCAGGTGCATGCGAGAAGAGTGGATACCACAGCACTCTGCTGTCGAGTCCCTTGCAGCAGGTTCTGAATAAATTGACTGGCACTTTGTGGCCTCACCTACTTCAAACACGAACTTCAGTGCTTTGCACCACAACTTTCATCCTGACCCTCGATGATCCAATAACATATCAGACATATCCCATAAAACTGAGCAAAATAATTTCTCACCTTATCCTTTTCCAATTAACACTTTTTTCCTGTTGATCTGGACTCCTCCAAATTTTCCAGCTTTCTCTCCCCCACTATTCGATTTAAATGCCTGCCTGCTCTTTGCTTCTACAGTAAAACCTCTGTCATCCAGAATTCAACAACCAGCAAAAAAATTGCAGATAATAAATAGTTAAGAAAAATAAGGAAGCGTAAAATTAGCACACCTCGCCATTATTTCACCAGGTAATCTCAAGCAACTGGAAAATTAATCTATCCAGCATCTACCTATCCCCATTGGTGCAAGATACCAGGGGTTTTTCTATACCTTGAAGAAGGGCTCGGGCCCGAAACATCTTTACCTCCTATGGATGCTGCAACACCAGCTGAGTTCCAAAAGCATTTCTGTGTGTTATTACCTTGATTTAGGGAAGGAGAGGCCAGCTGCCTTTGGTAAAGCAGCCATTTCTATGTGTAAAAGCTGGAGAGAGAAAATCCCTTTCGAATGTACAAATTATTTTGGATAATCTCGGAGAGTTTTTCATCTTTAACGTGGATGCCCGAGAAACTCTTGCCTCATGAGGACTGGCAGTTGTGACCAGGCATTTGTCATCCAACCACTGCTATGACATCACCATTGTCTCCCACTCATAACAGGAGTAGGTCACCAGTCTTGCCGAACCTATCCCACCATTCAATATCTGCCCCAGACCACAATTTATTTTCTCTGCCTATTCCCTGGAGTCCTAAATTCCCTGGCATATCTACCTCATCATTAAATACTGCTGGTGATTTAACCTCATCCTTCTGAAGTAGATTCAGCTCCCTCTGCGAAATGTATGCAAAAATATAATCTATCTTGCTCCCTTTCTCTCTCTTATATCTATGACTGGGCATAAGAGAGAGATCACATTGGCATCTAGAGTAATTATGGCAATTGTGCCCATAAGTCTGTGCCCTGAGATGAAAATTTTAAAAATTTTGCATTTTTTTTCTCCCTTTCCCAGACTGAATCCGATAGACATTATTTTACCCACAGGGATATGTTCTTAAAATGATTTTTAGACATTATGAATAATTTTTATCAAGTTAGAAGCAAGAATATGAAATTTTAAATAAAAAAGTGAAAAGTGGAGATGTCCAACAGGTTTTATAATGCGTGTGATGAGAAAGAGAAGGTTAACATTTCAGGTAAGTGGTTCTGACTTAAAATGGTTGGCATTTGCCCCATCTTCTTTGGGTTTGTCTTGAGTATTTATCCTTGGCTTCCTGTTTTTGTTTCATTCATTTTCCAGAATCGAGATGTCACTCACTGGGAGTATGCATTGTCTGTGCAAGTGAGGGCCATTTCAGAGATTGATATCTCTGGAGTCACCGGTCAGTATGGCAAATTTCCTCCCCTGTTTGGATGAACCAACTAGGTTGTTGGAATTGCAGAATATTAACCAAATTTGTATTGCTGCCATGATACCTAGAAACATAGAAGATCGGAGCAGGAGTAGGTCATTCGACCCTTCAAGCCTGCTCCTCCATTCAACAAGATCATGGCTGATCTTAAAGTTCAGTACCCCGTCCCTGCCTTCTCTCCGTAACCTTTAATACCCTTATACCGAAGAAATTTATCTAATTCCCTCTTAAATATATTTAATGAACCTGCCTCTACTGCCCTCTGTGGCAATGAATTCCACAGATTCACCACCCTCTGGGTAAAGAAATTCCTCCTCATCTTGGTCCTAAATGGTTTGCCTATTATCCTCAAACCATGGCCCCGGGTTCTGGATTTTCCCATCCTTGGAAACATCCCATCTGCATCCATTCTGTCCAGTCCTGCCAGAATTTTATATGTCTCAATGAGATCCCCTCTCAATCTTCTAAACTCCAGCGAGTACAATCCCAATTTGCGCAATCTTTCCTCAAAAGTCATTCCTGCCATTCCAGGTATCAGTCTGGTGAATCGCCTCTGCACTCCCTCCATTGCAAGAACATCCTTCCTTAGATAAGGTGACTAAAACTGCACACAATACTCCAGGTGGGGTCTCACCAAGGCCCTGTAAAGCTGCAGCAAGGTATCCTTGTTCCTATACTCAAACCCACTTGATATGAAGGCCAACATACCATTTGTCCTTTTAACCGCCTGCTGTACCTGCATGCTCGCCTTCAGAGACTGGTGTACAAGTACCCCTAGGTCTCTCTGCACTTAATCTTGATGAGATTTGAATTCATGTCTCTGGGCCATGAAGAAGTTAACTTCTGTGCCATTGCCACACTCCAGCCTGATTCACCATTGTTGATTTATCATTGGAACTACATTTCAGTTCCATCACTGGTAAAGTTGTGGTAGAGCTGCTGCCAGACAATGCTCAGCCTATTTCACCAACAAAGGATCAACTGACCATTTTCGACCACTCACTTTCACAACAGAAGGTTGTGGATTCAAGCTCAGGAACTCAGCATCACTAGTGGAAGTGCTACATTGTCAGAGGCTGTAATGTTAAAGCTCTTAAGCCGCTTTCAGGTGCAATCACTCCGAGAATGTGCCTGCAGAAGCGGCTGTGGGTGTGTTCGAATCGACGTTCAGGTGGCAGCTGAAGGAGCTGTTCTGGCACCTGAAAGGTCCGGCTGCAGGAGAGGCGCCTCGGAGCAAATGCCGGCTCCTGTCGACTGTGGCTGTAGTCCCGCCCGCTATCAAGGCGTCATTTTCAGCGTGCCGAGGCTGAAGTAGAAAGGAACATAGGATCATGGTGGGCCCAGAGCAGAGAAGAGGAATGCCTCTAACGTACCGAAAAATATGACTGTACCTGTAATACCGAGCCTGCACACTCTCAAGATTTTCAAAAATTGCGCCAAAGCGTCGAAGGCTGACGATGTCAGTGTGACATCGTCAGCCTGCTCCTGAGCAGCCGCTGCTGCTTTCAGGTGCCTCGGGGGACTGCTCCGAAGTGGAGAATATACCTCCCCGAGGAGGGTTGGGTAAGGACTCCTCGGGGCTGGGTTTTCCACTCTCAGGTGGCCTCCTGACAGCCACATTCGGGCAGAATAGGCGGCTTTGCATCGGGGTATTCTGGCCACCTGAAAGCGGCTTTAGATGGGTGCAAAACTGACACAGCATTATCTGACAAAGAGTGGGGGAAGTTCTACTGGCAAATGCTTGTTCCTGAAACACCACCTTCCTGTGTGTAAATTAACTGCACAGTAGGACAACCCGAGGCTATAAAAGCTATTATATGAAGCCTTGCCTCTCATTTTGTGCTCAAAAAACAAAAGGTGGGGATGTGCACACATCTGTACCTCCACATGGGCAGAGTTCTATTTTTTAATCATCCAAGACCAATGTGAATAGAGGTACTCTTTCAGGAACCATGATGTGCAGGTGGCGTTACTCCTTTGTACAGGTTGAATGGGTGGAACAATTGCATGTGAAACACTGTGTATTTGTAATGTTAAGAATGAGAATTGGTAAGGATTATGAGATCTTGGAAACCAGTTGAAGGAGTCGGAAATCTGCTGGTTTTGACTTGCTCTGAGAATCCATCTAATCAGAATAATATGGGTTTTTCAATGTATCCTTTTGGACTGGACCTTATGCTTCCAGTCCCGCCAGGATTACAGTCATATTTAAGACACTGTTAAGAGTTGGTGGAGTTCAGTTTTGGAGTGGGTGCAGGAAAATCTCCTTACTCCATCCTCAACATTCATTGGAGCGACTTCATCCCTAACATCGAAGTACTCGAGATGGCAGAAGCCGACAGCATCGAATCCACGCTGCTGAAGATCCAACTGCGCTGGGTAGGTCACGTCTCCAGAATGGAGGACCATCGCCTTCCCAAGATCGTGTTATATGGCGAGCTCTCCACTGGCCACCGTGACAGAGGTGCACCAAAGAAGAGGTACAAGGACTGCCTAAAGAAATCTCTTGGTGCCTGCCACGTTGACTACCGCCAGTGGGCTGATATCGCCTCAAACCGTGCACCTTGGCGCCTCACAGTTCGGCGGGCAGCAACCTCCTTTGAAGAAGACCGCAGAGCCCACCTCACTGACAAAAGACAAAGGAGGAAAAACCCAACACCCAACCCGAACCCACCAATTTTCCCCTGCAACCGCTGCAACCGTGTCTGCCTGTCCCGCATCAGACTTGTCAGCCACAAACGAGCCTGCAGCTGACGTGGACATTACCCCTCCATAAATCTTCGTCCGTGAAGCCAAGCCAAAGAAAAGAAAGATATGCTAGTCTTGATAAGAGTCACTGCTATCAATAGCATTAAACTCAGGCATGAAATGCCAAGGCTGCAGCTAATGCCAGCACTAGATCTGTGCAATGAAATGCCTCCACTAATGTTAATATCAGTCCGAGTATTAATCCCGTACAACGACAAGTGAAGACTAAAGATAACACTAGCCGTACGCCAGTAAAATGAAGCTCCCTGCCCAGAATCAGTCCCAACTAAATTACAACATAATGAATTGCCCTGTCTAGCGTCTGTGCCAGTCTTAAACCATGACAATGAAACGCCCTGTCTTGGACTGGTGTAATATAACTACTCTGACAGAATGAATTGGTCAGTTTACAAAATCCAGTGAAAGCACTGACGTGACAAAGCACTTGGGCCTGTAGTCATTGAGTGGATGTGTATACAACTGCGATGGATGCTCACAGCAGCTGCTTTTCTGCACTTGGACACATTTGTTTAAAATAACTACAAATTTGCATCACACTAGGCTGGGGGAGGGGAAGGGGGGAGAGAACTAACAGCTCAACATATTGTTCTAATCATTATTATTTGTAGCGCTTGTAAAATTCAGCCAATGAAGTTGCTCACACATTGATTTCATTAACATTATTAGTGTGCTGAAGTTGTCAAAAAAAATGGGGAGGTGGCACTGATGACTGACCGCAAAGTCTGTTCTGTGGAAATTTGGCTACTCAGTGCTCCTCTTTCTGGTACAAGCTGGCTTACTCAGCTCCCAATTTGGCAAGCAGGAGATCCTATAACTGTATAAGCCATCAAATTGGATAGAACATAAAAATGTACTGCACAGGACAAGCCCATAATATTGTGCCAATTTATATAAGCCTTATCTACATCAATCTAAGCCTTCCCTCCCTCACAGTACATTCATTTTAAATGTCCATTTTGGATCAGCCTCTACCACCACCCCCTGCAATTCATTCCAGACTTTATACAGAAACAGAAATCTCTAACTTTCCTCCACTCCTCTTTATCAGATGTCCTTTGTTGCAAATGCACAGAAGGGCTGGAGAATCTCAGCAGGTCACACAGCATCCACTGAAAGTTAAAGGCAGCCGACGTTTCAGGCCTGAGTCCTCTTATCAGGAGTTCTGAAAATCAGAGGTGGGGGAGGGGGTGGTGGGGGAAGAGGGATGACTTCTGGTTTTGGCCATGACTGCCCTAGGGAAAAAAAAGGTGCTGCCTGTCCACCCTATTTATGCCTCATAATCTTATACACATCTCATCCTTCGTCGCTCCTAAGAGAAAAGTCCAAGCTCTTTCAAATGATCCTCACAAGATAGATACTGTAATCCAGACAGCATCTGCAGAAATATCCTCTGCACCCTCTCTAAAGCTTCCACATCCTTCCTATAATGAAGCAACCAGACTGAACACAATAGTCCAAGTGTGGTCTAATCAGAGTTTGAAAGAGCTGCCACATTACCACATAGCTCGTGAACCCCATCACCCCACTGGTGAAGGCCGGCATACCTATATGTCTTCGTAACTCAGGTGGCAACTTGTACTTTCACCAGACATGCACCAGTTACGGACCAGAATAATATTTTTGGTGATATCTGCATTTTCTTTATTGCCACAGACCTTTGCTTATTATGCTCATAGATAGAACTTGTTCTTATCTGAATGAGTTTGGGAAGGAGAATGAATGTGTGTAACTACTCTGGATTAAAAGAATCTTCCCCTCTTCCACCATACAACACCCCATGCAATAATGTAATTATTAAAGGCATTAATCTTCACCTTCTGCATCATTCAAATGAACTCCTCAAGTTCACTACAGCTGTAGGCCGAGTATCAGATAACAACAAGCCGGAATACAGGAAGAAGATTGAAAGTCTAGTGACGCAGTGCCAAGATAACACCCTCTCTTGCAATGTCAGTAAGATGAAGGAGATAATCAGAGACTTCAGGAGAGTGGGTAGAAACCACACACACTCCTGACCACATTAATGGTGCAAAAGTAGAGAGAGTAAGCATCTCCAATGACCCGATCTGGCCCAAACACACTGACAGTTAAAAAAGAATATCAATACTTTTACTTTCTTAGAAGGCTAAGGAAATGCTGGATGCATCGGAGCATGGGACAGGAGCCGCTTTGCCCAACACTGGAAGAAACTGCAGAAGGTGGTGAATGTCATCAGAACATTCCTCCCTTTCTCCATGGATTCCATCAACATCTCCCACTACCTCGGAAAGGCAACCAACACACTTACGGATCCCTCACATCCCAGGCACACTCTTTACTCTCTCCTCCCATTGGGGAGAAGGTCGAAGAGTGGGAAATCTCACACCAACAGGCTCAAATGCAGTTTCTTCCCCGCTCCCACAACGGTGTTTCCATTCTGCTCTTGCTTTGTGCCAGCTGATCTTTTCCTTTGCAACTCTCACTCTCTAATTATTCTCCTGTCCAGCTGCTCTGCTCGGTAGTGTGAATGTTAGAGTTGGCTTGTTCGACTTGCAGTTCCAGGCATAAAGTGAGAAATAAACTTGATCTTGAACTCCTCTGCCCTCATTCCTACACCAGGCTATCATTTCTTTCTTTGAGTGCTGCTGTACCATGTGCAGTGACCCAATTTATTGAAAATTAAATAAAACTGCAGTTGCTGGAAATTAGAATTACAACCAGAGGCAGGATGGATATCATCTGTGGAATGAGAAACAGAATTAAGCTTTCAGGTTGAAAACACTTCGTCAGAACGACAAAAGATCATTTGAAGTTTCAGAGAGTACTGGTGCTGGGTCACAACTTAAACTGTTTTTTTTTCATCTTCAAGACTTTGCCCTTTCTTGTCTCCGTTAACTCCTTCAGCCTTGCATTTCTCCAACTTGTCTTCTTTCTTTCTTTCCCATTTCTGGTGAAGGTTCTTCCACCTGCAATACTGACACTGCTTCTCTTTCCACAAATGCTGCCTCACCTGCTGAGTGGTTCCAGTACTTTGTTTTTACTTTAGGTCCATTTTTGATGAAGCCTCCATTGGCAGCTCTGAGCACCTTGAGGCTTGGAGACATGACAATCATTCACAATTGCGAGATGCTTGAGTAAAAATGATTTTATAAGATTAGTATGCACCAGTTACTGCAGTGAAGTGTTGATTCTATTAAGTGTGTTTCATCCTGTTTAGTGTATTTCGACCTGTTCAGTGTATTCTTAGCCCTCTGCCCTTCTTACTTTACTCCTATGACTGTGTGGCTCGGTACAACAATAACACAATCTGCAAATTTGCCAACTATACCACAGTAGTGAGTTGTATAAAGAAAGGTGATGAGTCAGCTTACAGGAGGGAGACCGAAAACTTGGCTGAATGGTGCACCAACAACAGCCTTGCACTCAATGTCACCAAAACCAAGGAGCTGATTGTTGATTTCAGGAAGGGAAATATCAGAGGTATACAATCCAGGGCTCATCATGGGACAATATGTGCAGAGGATGAGCAAATTTCAGTTCTTTGGAGCCACCATCTCGGAGGTTCATTCTTGGACCCAATACACTAGTGGCATCTGGAAGAAAGCATGATAGCACCTCTACTTCCTCAGGAGTTTGTCGAGGCATGATATGACATCACAAACCTTGACAAATTCCTATAGGTGTGTGGTCGAAAGTGTGCTGATTGGCTGCATCACGGTCTTGTATGAGAACACCAATACCCTTGAGCGTAAAGCCCTACAGAACATAATAGGCTCAGCCCAGGACATCACAGGCAAATGCCTTCTCACTATCGAGAACATCTACAGGGAACGGTGCCATTGAAGAGCAGCAGCAATCATCAAGGATCAACACCACCCAGCACACACTCTGTTCTCGCACCACCAGGTTGAGGAACACCTGCTCCCCCTCCACCATCAGACTCTTCAACAACAAACTCAATCAGGGACTCATTTAATGACTTTTACTTGTGCACTCTATTGATTTTTTATTCTCTCTGTATTGCACAGTTTGTTTGCATTCATTATCTGTTTATGGTTTTTTATTTGTTTACATGTGTACCCTGTGTAGATTTTTTTGTACTGCCAACAAGTGGCAATTCTGCCACAGGAAAAAGGATCTCAGAGTTGTATGGAACGTCGTATGTACTCTGACAATAAATCTGAAATCTGTGGTTGTCTCACAGTATTTAGCATTAAATCAGTGTGCCACCTATTAGTATAAGGAAGACCATTTTCTGAAATCATATCATAGCACACTATAGCACAGAAAACAGGCTATTCAGCCCTTCTAGGCTGTGCTGGATTATTCTGCTAGACCCATTGACCTATACCCAGTCCATAACCCTCCAGACCTCTCCCATCCATCTATCCAATTTATTCTTATAATTTAAGAGCCTGCATTTACATCAGATAGCAACTCATTCCACACTCCCACCATTCTCTGAGTGAAGAAGTTCCCTCTAATGTTCCCCCTAAACCTTTCCCCTTTCACCCTAAAGCCATGTCCTCTTGAAGTTATTTCTCCTCATCTAAGTGGAAAGAGCCTACTCGCATTTACTCTGTCTTTACCTCTCATAATCTTGTAAACCTCTATCAAATTTCCCCTCAATCTTCTTTGCTCCAAGAAATAAAGTCCTAACCTGTTTAATCTTTCTCTGTAACTCAACTCCTGAAGACCCAGCAACATCCTAGTAAATCTTCTCTGAACTCTTTCCATCTTACTGATATGCTTCCTGTAGTTTGGCGACCAGAACAGCACACAATATTCCAAATGTGGCCTTACCAATGTCTTATACAACCTCACCATAACATTCCAACTCCTATACTCAATACTTTGATTTATGAAGGTTAAGATGCCAAAAGCTTTCTTTACAACCCTGTCTACTCTTGACACCACTTTCACGGAATTATTCATCTGTATTCCCAGATCCCTTTGTTCCTCCGCACTCCTCAGTGGCCTATCATTTACTGTGTATGTTCTACCTTGGTTTGTCCTTCCAAAATGCAACACTTGTCTGCATTAAATTCCATCTGCCATTTTCTGGCCCATTTTTCTAGTTGGTCCAGATGGTATAGTTGGTTCTAAACCATCTACAACAGCAATGCAAAAGTTCAATATCAGTGGTACTCCAGTTCTGCTTGATCAGATGCAGAGAGAATTTCTGGGCCTAATGCATAGCCCAAACATAAGGTCACATATCTTATCCAGCAATCATAGGATTACAAGTGACATTAGAGTTGGGAAGGAAAGCTCTTGCTCAATAATAGTGGCCACTCAGGGAAATATACTGGGCTTAGTGCCAAATGCTCCCTTCATGCACTTCCATGTCCAAATTGTCACCCGATACTACCTCAGGTTACACTGAAATCCATTGACCCTGGAGGGCAATCTGCATCTAAGCAAACTGAAGCCCAAGTAAAATCAGCCCACTCTGAAGAAGGGAGAGTGATGGTGGTGGGGGGGGGGGGGGGTGGGGGGGGGGGGTAAGAAAAAAAAATGTAGGGCCGCCTTTCGTGGTGTGCTCAAATTGTGCCGAGTCTCTTAGATCACGTATATTGCCAATTGCTCAATACAGCATGTGAAATAGGTGCTTTTGTTGGAAGATGAGCGAGCATTTTTACACATGTTTTTGTTTTAAGTGTTTTTCTTAAATTACTAGTTGAGTGATTAAATTGTGCTGGTGGACTGGGTCTAATGTGTTAACTGCACCAAGAGACCATTAAGCACAGATGTTACACTGCAACACGACCAATTAATTATTTAACAATGTAGTAGTTCATTGAAGAACTGCTCCAAAAAAATATTAACTCCTCTAGGTCTGGAAAGAACTGTGCAGTGATGTAATTTTAGAAAAATGGTCTAGTTCACAGAAATGGCTGCTCTTTACCACTGTCACTGATTTTAATACTAAGCATTGAATGATAACAGCAGCAAACAGAATCAGCTCGTAACTGGCTTGAGTAGCTCTTTTTGAAAATTATGTTTCTCCCCCATATTTTAGCCACCCCTTCCAAGACACAAACAACTCATACTGTCTGTTTGTAGCACCTTGTTGAAAAGAGATGCATCTTGCTTATACTTTCGGTGCCTTTTGTTTGAGATAGCAAATCAAGGCTCCATTTATCCTCTGCTGTCATATATATTGGACTATTTCAAAAGGTGGGGGGGGGGGTCTTTTTGCTACCATGGCCAATATTTGGCTTTCAGCCAGTTTCATCGAAGGAGATGATTTGGTTGTTCCCACATTGCTCTTTTTTGAAACACTGTTTGTGTTCAATATTGATGGTTCAGTTTCCTAAATAACAACTGTCACATCATCTTAAAAGTCTTTAATTGGGTGTAAAAGGCTTTGAGGCATTCCGAGGTGATTAATAAGCTCTTTGTAAATCCAATTATTTTTCTAGAATCAGTTTTTTTATGTTTCTCAGTTGGAAGTGAGCATTGGCAGGCTTCCCAACAACTGGGTACGCAGCAGCCAACCCTGATGCTGTCTATAGTCATGCACTGAAATGAGGTTTTGAACTACACTATATTCTGCCTCCACATTCATGGCTATTGAAGGCAATTCCAGTTTCGTTTCCACGATCCCAGATTAGTCCAGTGGAGATAGATTTCAAGTGATCCAGACTGCTCAAATACTTACTGGATAACAGCTGTCACTCCAATGGTCCTGCAGGTTTTGATACAACATAGCAAGGGTGCAACCATCTGTAACTACACAGTTCCAATACCTTTCCCATTCTTTGTTTAATTTAATATTTCCAAGGCAACAATGCACCAAGTCACATGCCTCGTGATCATGGATTCACAGGATTTTACAGCACAGATGCAGGCCAATCCCATCCAAACTGGGCAAGTTGCTCACCTGGGTTACTCCCATTTGCCTATATCCCTTTAACTCTTCTCTACTTGCCCATCTTCTGAACAATGCGATTGTATCTATCTCTACCAATTTCTGCAGCATCTCAGTCGATACCACCACATGCTTCTTGTGCGGAAAAGTTGCCCCTGGGGACCCTTTTTAATCATTCACCACCCCCCCTCCCCGCCCAACCAATGACCTCCAGCATTTGACCCCTCTACCCATGGCAAAATAGATGGCCATTTGCCTTGTCTATGCCGCTCATGATTTTATACAACCCTATAAAGATCACCATCCAATCTCCAGCGGAAAAAAATGCCACAGTCATTCTCTCCTTAAAACTCAAGACCTCCAGTCCTAGTCCTCCTTGTGGATGGTCAACTGGAGCTTATTAGTCTTGCAGCTAACACATTCTGTCATCAATCGAGTCTCAGGGAATTTCTCCATGAATCCACTGTGGGTGGATTTATGTGGGTTGAACGACTTTCACACATGATGTCTCAGAGTCACATGTAGAAAATAGACACCAACTGGTGAGCAAACAGTTGGTTAAAGAGAAACACATAAAAGTTCTGGAGAAATTCAGAAGGTCATGCAACACATTCAGAAAGTAAAGGGTAGCCAATAATTTGGGGCAGAGCCCTTCATCAAGGCAAGAGCAAAAAGCAGACCTGAACAAAAATGATGGAGGGAGGGAGAAAGGAGAGAGAAAGGGGCATGGGGAGGAGCACAGTGAACGATAAGTGATAGGTTACTACTAATACAACATTGGACTTCTTAGATCAGATTTCAGATTTATTGCCAGAGTCCATACATAACGTTGTGGCGTTCGACTACACGGGCTTGAAGAAGAATGACACACACACAAAGCCTTTATGCTGAGGGGTATTGGTGTGCCCATAACAGAACATGATGCAGGTGGTCATCACACTTTCCACCACACCTCTGCAGAAATTTGACATGGTTTCTGGTGTCATAATAATCCTCCACAAACTCCTGAGGAAGTAGAGGCACTGACATGCTTTCTTCACAATGCAGTTAATGTGTTGGGTCCAGGAAAGATCCTCTGAAATGGTGACTCCCAAGAACTTAAATTTGCTCTCCCTCTCCACCTCTGATCCCCCAATGATCACTGGATTGTACACAGCTAGTTTTTCTTTCCTGAAGTCAATCATTTGCTCCTTAGCTTCGGTGACATTGAGTGCAAGGTTGTTGTTGGTGCACCATTCAGCCAAGTTTTCAATCTCCATCCTGTCTGTTGACTCATCACATCTTTTTATACAACCCACTACCGTAGCACCGTTGGCAAATTTCTAGATGGTGTTATCTACAGTCGTAGCTGTAACGTGAGTAGAGCAGGAGGCTAAAAACACAGCCCTGTGGTGATCCAGTACTGATGGAGATTGTGGAGGAGACATTCTTATCAATCCTCACTGATTGTGGTCTACAGATGTACTGTGAAAAGTATGCTGGCTAGTTGCATCATGGATTGGTTTGGAAACTTGAGTGACCTAAATTTAAAAAAAATACTGCCGAAAGTTGCTTACCTTGCCAAGTCCACAACAGGCACTGAAGAGACATATGTGGGGCGCTGCCTCAAGAAGACAGTCCACATCATGAAGGATTCCCATCACTCAGATTATAATCTTTTCTCACTGTTACTTTCAGGCAGAAGTGACAGAAGCTACTTCTAGGCTCAAGAACAGTTTTTTTTCCCCCAACAGCTATCAAGCTCTTGAACCTTTCTGTGCTCCCCTAATGCCAATCATAATCTACTCTGGATTCACAAGAAGATCTTTGAAATATCACGTTTCTCCATCTACAATGCCATCTTTAGGGATGTCCTTCAAACAAGATCACATTTCCACTCAGGCAGGTAAATCAGATTTCACAAAGAATAATGTGATTCTATTTGGTGTACAGGTAAATATTTATTACTTAACTATTAACAATTACAATTTATTTCTCTAGGTCGGTTAGCGTAGCAGATAGTGCAATGCCTTTACAGCATCAGCGATCGGGACTAGGGTTCAAATCCCGCGCTGTCTGTAAGGAGTTTGTACCTTCTCCCATGTCTGCGTGGGTTTTCTCCGGGGGGTCCGGTTTCCTCCCACTGTTCGAAATGTACCCAGGGGTGTAGCTTATTGGCTATAAATTGGGTGGCACAGACTCGCGGGCCAAAATGGCCTGTTACTGTCCTGTATGTCTAATTTCTGAAAAATTCCACTCACATCCTATCCATTAGTTTTCCAGCCACCACTTATGTGATGATTAACAATTCATTCACCTAAATTTAAAATTAAAATTTAATTTAAATGCAATAAAATAGGCAATATGGTGATTGCCATATTTGTAACATAAATTAATGCCAAACTTTGCATACGAAATGGCAATTGCATTTCAAAATAATGTCTGACTGTAAAATGGTTTGATAAACCCTGAGGTCAAAGAAGGTATTGTATGGATGCAAGGTATTTTATCAGTCAACCTTACTGCTAGGAATATGACATCATTTCACACCAGAGTTAACAGGGCAATCTATTCACATGGGGTAGAGAGTTTTACAAGTTTATCAGTCTATATGCTTTGATGCTGAATTGGGCTCCTCCAATTCCAACTGAATAAAAAGTTGAAGAGCCAGAGAAGTGTATGCCATAAACAGTAAAGGCATTGTCCAGGTGTTTATTTATCCCACTTCAAAGATAACATGGGCCTGCCCAGTCTGCTGCAAGCGAGACCAGCCCCAGCACAATTATAAAGCCTGAGGGTGTGATTCTAATCTGCATTTGCCTCACGCCTGATGACCTTCATCAGTAAAAGCAAACAAAGCTCTCTCCACCTAAAGACCAAAGCGCTCATATTAAGAACTGCTTTTCTTTTCCCTCCCATCTAACCAGAAAAGCCAATCCCTGAACTCTGTGTAAATTTTAAATTCTATGAATGCCGAAAGCCTCAAATAAAAACACAGAAAATTCCAGAAAAAAGATGGACCCCAGATGGCATCTGCGGAATGAAAAACAGTGAACGTTTCATCATAAATAAACTGCTGAAGGAACTCAGTCAAGCAGCATCTGTGGAGGCAAAGGGATAGTTGATGTTTTGGGTCAAAGTCCTGCATCAGGACTGAATATATTGAAGGGAGAAGTAAGTGGAGCCGAGTCGTCAAGCCACCTTTATTTGTCGTTCAAACCATACATTGCATAGTAAAGACGAGTTAGTGTTTCTCCAGGACCATGGAGCAGATTTACACAAATAGAAGTTAAAATATTAAGAAATATACAATAAAAGTCAATGGTACATTATCCACATATGTTTTGGGAATTCAGGAGCCTGATGGCTTGGGGATAAACCTGTTGCCCAATCTGCACGAAAGGGCCCAGGTTCTACGGTACTGCCTACCAGATGGCAGAAGGGAAAAAAGTTTACATGAGTGGTGTGTGAAATCCTTCCCAATGTTTATTACTTTCTGCGTGCATCATGTATTGTAGATGTCCGTCATGGTAGGAAGAGAACCCCCAATAATCTTTTCTGCTAACTTCACTATCCTCTCCAGGTCCAAGGAGATACAGCTTCCTAACTAGGTGGTGATGCAGTAGCACAGGATACATCCTCAATACATCCTCTGTGGAATGTAGTGAGGATGGAGGGTGGGAGATAAACTTTCCACAGCCTTCACAGGAAGTAGAGGCGCTGCTGGGCTTTCTTGGCTATGGAGCTGGTGTTAAGAGACCAGGTGAGATTCTCCGCCAAGTTCAGTCCAAGGAACTTGAAGCTCTTGACGACCTCAACAGGCGAGCTGTCAATAATGGTCAGCAAAAAACGATCCCCTCGAGCCCTTCTGAAGTTGACAGCCATCTCTTATTTTATTAATGCTCAGATGCAGGTTGTTGGCTTTGCACCAGTCCATTAGTGACTGCACCTCATCTCTGTACGCTGACTAATGCTGACTAATCAGGCCCACCACAGTCATGTCATCAGCAAACTTGATGATGTGGTTCGACCTGTGTATTGCTTCACAGTATTAATCAGCAGAGCGAACAGCAGTGGACTCAGCACGCAGCCCTGGGGAACCCCCCTTCACCTCACCCCTCACCCTGTGCTCAGTATGATGGTCTTGGAAGTGCTGTTTCCGATGCGGACTGCCTGAGGCCTCCCCGACAGGAAGTCGAGAATCCAATTGCAGAGAGAGGTGTTTAGATCCAGCAGGCTCAACTTCCCCATCAGGTAATGAGGTAGGAATGTGTTGAATGCTGAACTGAAGTCAATAAACAGCATTTGAACATGCAAGTCCTTATTTTCCAGGTGGGTGAGCAATAGATGGAGGGGGTGGAGATGGCATCAGCTGAAGAGCGGTTGGATCTAAATGCGAATTGCAGGGGGTCCAGTGATGGGGGCAGCAGGAGCTTGATGTGCCCCATAACTAGCCTCTCAAAGAACATCATGATGGTAGAAATGAGTGAAACAGGGCAGGACACAGATGATATCTTTGGCATGGTGACGATGGTGATGACTTTAAAGCATGATGGGACTATAGCACTTCTCAGGGAGATGTTAAAGATGTCAGCAAGAACATCTTCCAGCTGAGCTGTACATCCACAGCTACATCAGCCATTGAAGGGCAGAACAGGCTCAACACAAATGATGGCCGACTCCTAATCCTAGTTCTTATGATGAAGACTGAGATGAGAGGAAGACCAGGTGAGATCGGGTGTTGGTTTTTCATCTTCTGAATGTTTAAGGGCTGGCACTAGGTGCTCTACTTTGGCTCAGCCAGTCAGAGAACCAATGGTCATCATTCCAGTGACAGGTTGAAGGGGTACAGCAGGAAAATGCAATTGCAATCTGGGAGAACAAAGCCATAAATAAACTACAGTTATTCCACCTACCTCATCAGACAGTTGTTAGCTTTGAGGATATGCAGTTCGGCATCAAAGAGGAAGGAGAGAAAAGGATAGCATCCAACAGCTCTGGCAAGGAAATGTTTCTGTTTCTTCTATGGGTGCACTTGTGGTCTGGGAATCAGAATCCAGTATCACCCTAGTCTGTAGCAGAGGTCATCCTCCAATTGAGGGATCAAAAATAGTTTACCACATGATTGCCTGGACAGAAAACATTCCCAATCTTTGCACTCTAGCTCCCCTCGTTTGCCCCATAGAGATGGCAAAACAACGCAGTTAACTTGTTCCTGGATTCAGTCCTTTGAGTCTATTCTGAATTCATTAATATCAATTAAATCAGCCGTTAAGGGTACTGCAATGGGCCTCAGTGCCAGTAGACTGGTGTGGTGGGTGGGGAAAGAGGAGAGAAAACCAGTGGAAGAGGAGGTGATGGAGGAGGGCTCCTGGGGCTATGTCCACCAAAAGAAGTTGGACGAAGAAATCAAGTTGAGGAGGATTTTTAAAATGTGTCGGTAGCACAGATATCTAAACCTATAGCTGAAGATATGCATATACTTAAACATTGTCATTATTAGATTAGAAAGAGGAGGGTTAGGGAAGGAAGTTGGGAGTGTTGAAAATATTCACATGTAATTTGATAGTAATGCATCTATATATATTTTTGATGTGATTAAAAATTTTAAATAAAATATTTTTTAAAAACATGAAATTGTCTGATCTCTGAAGTTTGGCTGGTTCAGGCCTGGTCAGTACTTGGAGGGGAGACTGTCACAGAACACCAGATGCTGTAGGTTTCTGTGAGGGGCGCTGGACAAAGTCGTGACTCTGTCTAACTTAAAGTTAAAGATTTTCATGCATGTTACATTATAAATGAATGTTACGTGACTATAATGGAACCTTTACCTTTTTTACCTTTACATTTTTCACACACACATGTTGAATGTGTAATAAATATATGAATATATGTCTATTTTACAGACATCAGGGCACATTGCAAAGTTTTGACACATTTTGCAATTTGTTCAATAGGAAGATGTTTATCAGTTCATTTTATCTCCTGTAACCACAGGATCCCAGACCATCAGTGGAAATGTTACAGCTCATTCATTAAATACATCTCCAGTCGGTATTTTCACCATGCCATTAATTCAGGTAATTTTTATAAGGTTTTCATTTTGCACATGAATGTATATTTCCTGAAGTTCTTAAAGTGTAATTGCAAAGCTGAACAATGGATGTGGATAGACTATTTCCGTTAAGAGGAGGAAGGTTTAAAACAAGAGGACATGAGTTAAGAATTAAGGGGCAGAGGTTTAGAGGTAACATGAGGGGGAACTTCTTTACTCAGAGAGTGGTAGCTGTGTGGAATGATCTTCCGGGAGAAATAGTGGCGGCGGAGTCAATTGTATTATTTAAGAAAAGGTTGGACAGGTATATGGATGAGAGGAAGATGGAGGGTTATGGGCATTGTGCAGGGAGGTGGGATTAGAAAGGGGTGTTTGGTTTGGTGCGGACTAGAAGGGCCTAATGGCCTGTTTCCGTGCTGTAATTGTTATGTTATGTTATGTTATGTTATAACACACGGCACAAATACTGAAGTTAAAATGGATAATCAGTAGCCCTTTTTCCACTGGCATCCCAGTTAATTGGACGTGCACTGTCCTGGGATAAGAAGTCATTTGTGCTGTTTCCACTGGGCCACCTTTAACCGGGACACTGACTTCGTTTCCATTGACACAACTCATCCCCGGGGACCAGAGAGTCTACCTTCGAATGGAATGGAAGGGATGGAAGTTGTCCTTTTTCCACTGGTTTAATCAGCATGCTGGTGTCAGCTGATGCCAGGAATATGAATGGGGGTGGAAGCCATTTGTCCCTGGTGTCATTTGATGCCGGGGTGCTGATTGTTTTCCCTTTCCACTGGACCCTTAACCGATTAATTCCCCATTAATTCCTGGGAAAAGGTGTCAGTGGAAAAGAGTGTCACACAGTGCAGATTCTGGAGTTTAACTTCATGATCAGTATTGATTTGTTTATTGTCTCTTGTACTGAGATACAGTGGAAAGTTTTGATTACATTCCATTCAGGCAAGTCAATTCTTACCTATATGCAGCAGGTCATGTGATAATAAAACAAAAGTGCAGGGTTTCAAACAGGAAAATCTGCAGACTCTGTCATCCAATGCAATACACAAATATGCTGGAGAAACTCAACAGGTCACGAAGCATCTACAGGAAATAAACCTTGATGAAGTCTTCAGACCCAACACATTTATGTGTTTTTTTTACACAGCCGCTGAGTAATGGGAAATTTTTGCAAAATTCCTGCAATGCAGTCTGTGTAAAAAGTTCGGAACAGAAATGAGTGACTCATTCCCATTCTGAAATTTTTCCCTGTGGCAACACTTGACTGTTTTGTGGACTGCCTACAGTCTGAACTGTACTTCAGGCAGTCCGCATCCATGGGGTAATGAATATGATGACATGACGTGTGACGATACCCTCAGCTCACGACGCTGCAATGCGGGATTTTTAAATGCACCTGCATGAAATTAAGATTAATTCGAATAATGCTATGCATACTCGCGACTAACTTTAACATGATCTGTGGATCGAGGGCCATTTTGTTCTTCTGTCTGGAGGCTTTCTTTGGATGCAGTTGCTGACTCAGTGACACTGTACGTCACCTGCAGGGTCTATGTCACAGTTGACATCAGCCTAGGAAAATACTGCAACTCGGGTATATAGTGTAAACGCCCTTCCTGTGTGAACACCTACTCCAAAAGGCAAGTGTGAAAACTGACGATGGGAAATTATCACAGCAACTGTGCAAAAACCATAATTGGTTACCCCTTACATCTTTACCCTTTACAGCTGCAATGACCTGCTGAGTTTCTCCAGTAGATTTGTATATTGTTCCTGCATCTGCCAACCATTCGTGCCAATTATCATCAAGGCTGCTGCCTGAAAAATACCCTCTAACAAGCCACATTGCAGCTGTATCATTCCTAATGGTTATGATGGAGGATGTCTTGGAGGAGGATATATCCCTTCTTTTTGATACAGCTTTGATGAGCTGGCTATGCCAAAAGAACCCACCAAAGGAAGAAAGCATAGTCTCAGGAAGTGATTTTCCCCCACACCTCTGAGCAGTGCTGGATTAGGATTCAATGGCCATACATGATTAGGCAGGTTAAATCCTCCAACACTTTGAACATTATCTCACTAATGCTGCTTGGAAATACAAGCAATCACATACCTCAGACTCAAATCACTCGCAGACACTTATTCCGCATTGGCAGTCATTTCACACTCCTCGTTGATTTATTCTTGCTTTATTCCATCTCAACAACTTTCAAGATTTCACACACGTCACGTAGATCCTCGCTACAATTTAAAGAGACACCGTGCAATTGCAGCATTGCGAGACTTACCCCTTCGACTTCTTGGGGGGGGGGGGGGGTGGTGGGGAGATAAACATGCCCATTACAGGTGCAAGGAGGGGAATCCTCTACTGGAGGAAAGGATCTTCTCCACCCTCCCCTGCAGACATCGGCAAGCAGGTTAGTAGGTTAATTATTCATTATAAATTGTCGCTCAAGTGCAGGAGAGTGGTGGAATATAAACATGGCGAGAATAAAATGGGCTCAGTGGATTGGTGCAGATGGCTTAATGGTTGGCAATGGCTTTTATCTCTACTGTATAACTCTACAACTCTATTGTAGTAATTTGGGCCATAAACTTTGACCACAGTTCGGCATGTCATAGACATATTAGGTAATCAAATATCTAGTGGAGTGTGAGCTCACCCTGTTTAAGAGTAACATGGCCTCTCACCATTAATAAGTTGCCTGGATTACAGTTTTAGCTACAAGCAAAGGTTACTTTCCCTGCAGCAATGGAAGAAGACGGGAGACCTGACAGGTTTACAAAACTGAGTGCCATAGATAGGGTAGATGGTCAGAGTACTTTTCACAGGGCAGAAATATCAAATACAAGAGGGCAAGCTTTAAGATTGGTGGTGGTAGGGGGGAATCTTAAAGGAGGTGTGGATGGCAAATTATTTTTACAGGGAATGGTAGGTGCCTGCAAAATGCTACTAGAGGGGGAGGGAAGAGTGGAAACAGAAATGACAGTGTGATTTAAGAAGCATTTAGACAGGCACGTGAACATTCAGAGAATAGGGAGACAGGGATCATGTGCAGGAGGAGGTTAGAATGGTTAATTTGGCATCATGCTGACCGCAGACATGTTGGGTTGAAGGGCCTGTTCTTGAGTTGCATTGTTTTTTTGATCTATATTTTTATTCTAATTTGGAGTTTTTTTTCCCTCCAGTTCAGTCAAAGTGTTCTGAACTCGAAATGTTAATTGTTCCTCTTTCCCAAGATCCCACTTAAGGTTTTTATTTTGGATTTGACAGTTTTGTTTTGATCTTCATCTCATGCAATTATTTTTGGTTCTGGCATTGCAGACCCCGACCAGGATAAAACAGAGGACTGCATTTCACATGAAAACATAGCATAGCTGAAGTGAGATCAGAGGATTTGGGAAGCTCTCCGATCATGAAGGCACACAAGTACTGTCGCAGAGGACTCTGATAAGGTGCCTTGCACTGAGGTATGCATGGGAAGGTAGCTGCATAATATGTTTACCAGCCCCTCTTACAGGAAACACGGGCTCTTGTGGGAATGTGCACAGAGCCCGGAGAGCAGATCTGCAAAGGGCGGTTGCTACTGATTCACCCATGGATCAGTGCATCAGATGGAGGAGCTGGCTGCTGGTCCGTCCTTCCAACATCTCATGCCCTACACCCCTCCAACCAATTCTCAGCTCGCTGTTGCTAGGAAGAGAATGCTGCTCTATCAGAGCAGCGAGCTGCTAACCAGGAGTGTTCATAGTATGTTGAATCAAGCGTCGCTGCTGATCTGGATGGAAACTCCTAAATGGATAATCTCAGTCACAACGTGTGCCCAGACAGTTGCATTGTCGGGGTTTGGAAAGTTGTAATGCAATGTGACATTTCTCTCCTCTCTCAGAATGGCAGTAGCTCTCCTTCCATCCCAAATTATCAGAAATAACCAGCACATTAGATTCCTTGGGAATTCTTCTGCTAGCATGTCTGTTGATTATACTCAGAGCCATTCAGCATAGGGCAGGCCCTTCAGCCCAACTAGGCCATGCTGACAATTTAATATTTGTGGCTGATCTCATTTGCCAGCACTTGTTCAGGATCTGTCCAAGCCCCTCATCCATAAAACTATCCAAATCTTTTGAATGTTGTTATTGTACTTACTTCTCCCATTTCCTCTGGCAGCTCAGTCCAGATACGCATCACACTTTGAGTGAAAAAAATGTCTCTCAATTCCCTCCTAATATTTTCCCCTCTCAGTTTAAACTTAAACCCTCTAGTTCTAGAATCATCTACCTTCAGGAAATGACTGAGAGCATTCTATTGATCCTCGCCTTTTATGATTTTGTCACCATTATGAGCTCTCAGCCATCTCTGCTCTGGGGAATAAAAGACCCAGCCTATCCATCTTCTCCCTAGATTCTGGAATTCTTGACCGAAAGACCACAGTCAGTCCAGGAAGGCAGCAAAATTTCAAGTCCGGTGATGCTGAGCACCGGTGCACCTCAGGGCTATGTGCACAGGCCACTCCTGTTCAATAGAACTGCCGAATTCAGTTCAAACGAGATCATCAAGCTTGCAGATAATACAGCAGCAGTTGGCCTCATCAGAGTGGAGGTTGTGAGGGAGGTGCAGATAAGGTTCACTAGACTGATACCAGGGATGGGACTTGCATATGAAGAAAGGTTGGATAGACTAGGCTTGTATGGTCTGCAATTTAGAAGATTGAAGGGGGATCTTATAGAAACATATAAGATTCTTGAGGGTTTAGACCAGGGGTGTCAAACTCAAATTCACGGAGGGCCGAACTAAATATTTATTGAAAATTTTCAACAACATCTGCATGTTTTCTCTTCTTTCAACATATGTAATGTTAAACTTTAGGATATAACTTTAGGAGGATAATGTTACAGGTCAGGAGTAGGTAGCTCAAGTTCACCCTTTGCTTGACCTGAGGGAAACATATTTGGTCCCTGTGGAGATGTAGTCAGCATTCACAGGCTGTGTCCATTTTGGCCTGCATCAGGACTCAGCATTTCCTGCTCACTCCTCAGGCTCTAGGCCTCTATTCACCCTCGACCCACCATCCCTCTACCTGACCAGTCCTTTACCCAGCCTCTACTCACCCCTCACACCTCTCGCTCTGCCTCTACCCACCCCATCCTATACACGCCCCTCTACTGCCTCTCCCCTCAACCTGTTCCTCCCTCTACCCATCTCTCACCCTCTAATCAGCCCTCCCCTACTCACCCTGCCCCTCCCCTTTTACCTCTTCCCTATCCACCCCTCCTTCTACTCATCCCTCCCTCTAACTGCCCCTCGCACCACCATAACTTCCCCTGCCCATTACTCCTCACCTACACCCTCTGCCCACCCCTGCTTACCCACCCACTCAGGCCCAGCGCGCTGCCGATCAGCCTTTGCGGACAGCCACCATCTCTCTCTTCATGTGCAGGGCCGAACCAGCCGTCCCTGGGGTCCGCGCAGGTGCAAGCACTGAAGGCCGTGGTGACCGGGAGAAGTGCGCTCGCGCTGTGGAAGGGCCGTCCGGTGCCAATCGCGTGGGGTTCGCGCTGCCCGGGGGCCGTGCGCAACCTGCCATGTCCGTCACGCCGACAGGAAATCACAGGCGCTCGCCCATCCGCCGCACCACTCGACAGGTGGGAGAAGTGACTGGTTGTGCGGGGAGCCTTCCAACTGGCTTGCTGGCTGATGACATCGACAGACTTCTCGTGTTACAATTTCTCGTGTTACAATGGGGAAGGATGTGCAATGAAGGGGGAGGATGGTGGGGGTGACATTACCAAAAAACAGTATCGGCTCTCGCTACAGGGCGGGCCACCTCTAATACATTTTTGAAATGATCTTGCGGGACAAATATAATTATATCGCGGGCCAAGTTTGGCCCGCGGGCCAGAGTTTGACATGTGTGGTTTAGACAGATTAGAAGCAGTAGGTTGTTTCCAATGCTGGAAAATAGCAGAACCAGGGGTCACAGTTTAAGGATAAAGGGGGAGGTTTTTTAGGACTGAGATGAGGAAAAATTTCTTCTCTCAGGGGGTGGTGGATCTATAGAATTCTTTGCCACAGAAAGTAGTTGAGACCAGTTCCTTGTCAATATTTAAGAGTAGGTTAGATTTGGCCCTTGTGGCTAAGGGGATCAAGGGGTATGGCGAGAAGGCAGGAACCGGGTAATGATCAGCCATGATCATATCATATTGAATGGCGGTGCAGGTTTGAAGGGCCAAATGGCCTAATCGTGCACCTATTTTTTTGTTTCTAACCTTAGTCTGAATGTGGACAAGACAAAGGAGATAATTGTGGACTTCAGGAGGTCAAAGATCAGCCACTCTCCACTACACATCAATGGTTCGGTTGTGAAGAGAGTGGAGTGCTCAAGGTTCTTGGTGCGCATATAATGGACAGATGGTCTGTTATTTGATAGAATTTAAACATGGCAAGCAAAATCCTTGTCCTTATTGAGTGTAAATTTGTCATAATTATTTGAGCGTATACTAATCATGAATTTTCTGCAATGGCTTTGTGAATCAGAGTGCGCATCAACATTTGCTGAGGCTCCTTGGTCCCTTTGGAATCTACTAGTTATGGAGTGTGTGAAGCCACTTAGTGTGGGCAGGTTATATTTTTAAACAGAGCTTTGGGATAGGTGCGATTCAATGACAAAGCCTGGTGGCATATACATTGTATTTGCTTTAATCTTTTCCCCCCACCCCCTGTAAATAAACCATTCAATGTACCGAATCCATGGAGTATTTCAATTTCCACTATTTGTTTGCTTCTTTGAGAAACAGGATGTGGAAGAGACGGCAGGTGCAGTGACAATGGACAACACAGAGTTTTGTTCTGAATAAAAATGGATATGCTTTGAGTTAGTCCAGAGAGGAAATCCTCACTTGTTTTCGTTAAGAACTATGACTTAGAAAACCAAGAACAAAAATGCAGTAATGTTGGCCAACTTAGTTTAGCCTGTCTCTCAATGTCTGCTGCCGAGATTGAGTAAAGGTATGGTAAAATTCCCGGCTTAGCCTAGAGAAGGGCCGACAACAAGCAGTTACCAACATATTCAGGCCTTTTACTGTTTTTGAGGCAGATTTCACAGCTAGTGTGCATTACCCATAATTTACAAATTTCTCTTTCTCATCTGAACTCTATATTGATTCGATCATTAATGGGCCATAATCATCTAGCAAACATTGCTATATACAAGAAGAGTAAATAAAGGAATAACAACAATCTCTCTTTGGCTTGGCTTTGCAGACGAAGATTTAAGGAGGGGGCAGTCTCGTTTGTGGCTGACAAGTCCGATGCGGGACAGGCAGACACGGTTCAGCGGTTGCAGGGGAAAATTGGTTGGTTGGGGTTGGGTGTTGGGTTTTTCCTCCTTTGCCTTTTGTCAGTGAGGTGGGCTCTGCGGTCTTCTTCAAAGGAGGTTGCTGCCCACCGAACTGTGAAGTGCCAAGATGCACGGTTTGAGGCGATATCAGCCCACTGGCGGTGGTCAATGTGGCAGGCACCAATAAATGTGGCAGGCAACAACAATAAAGAACAGAAAAATGCTGGAAATTCTCCGCAGAGCAGGCTGCAATGTTGAAAAAAAAAGAAAAACACTTCAGGTCCAGGAACTTGTATCAGATGTGGGAAAGAGAAAACAAGTTGGTTTCTGCAAGATGGAAGCCCACCCATCCATTCTCAACTTTGCTCCTCTTTTGGTTTCATCTGCCTCCACCCCATTTCCCATTTTGGATTTTTCTGCCTCTGTCCTTCTTACTCTCCTCATGCCCCCATCCAGTTTCTCATCAGACTCTAGCACAGGCAGCCTAATCCCTCACTCCACCCTCAATGACATCTCCCTCCACTAGAGCCCTTCCTTTCACTTACCTCTCTCTTTGCCAATCTATTCATCCATCATGCTTCACCAACTCCCCCTCAGGCTCTTGTCCTACCTCTCCCACCCTCTACACAAGCTTCTCTTCTCCACACCCCGATCCTCATATAGGGTTTTGGCTCAAAATGTCGACCGTTCTTTATCTCCAACTCATGCTGCTCATTCCACTAAATCCCTCCAGCAGACTGTGTTTAGCTTCAGATTCAAGCACCTGTTGTCTCCTGTGTACTTCCTCTTAAAACTTGTTTAACTCTCCAACTCAAAATATAGACTGTTTCCCTTTTGCAGATTTGCAGTTGCTGCTTCACTTCTCCTGTACCCCCAGAATTTCTCTTTTTCAAGGAATTTATATTTATCATAGTATGGTGTCAAAAGTGGGCCACACTGAAATATAGGGACAGATTTATCCCATCCTTCAAACAAATCTTGTTTCACCAGCCTTCCCATATTATTCTGACATTAAGATTCCTTCCTGAGAGGAAATCGCAAAGAAGTATTCATAATATTGTCATTCTCATTTCTATATTTTAGTATTTAAAGTATTGGATTTTTAAAAAACGTATCTGGCTTCGGTTGGAGGTTCTGTGACAAAATGTCTAGGGATATATCCATACATGACACTCCCATAATGAGCAAACTGTTTCACCATCCTGCACAAGGTAGACCATCCATTGCTTCACTATGTCATTTGCAAATGCCACAAGCATTCCACATAGAGTCAAACACATTATGATGCTGTGCAAATCAATGCCATCGATAACACATCATGTGATTGACATTCTGATTCATGACACTTGTGCATGGCAGCCCAACATCACATCGCAACACTCAATGGGCATCTTGTTTTGTTTCCTTGTAGTCCTTTTAGTCTTTATACCGTTGCAGGCCAACGTAGATCAAGAGCAAGAAACAATTAGGTTTCAGCATTTTTAAGCTTTGACAATGACTTTCCGAGAGGACTAATGGTTACCTATTAACTAGAGAAAGAGACATTTTCTACTGGAAATGCAAATTCTCCAGACAAATTATCTTTAATACCCAGAGCCTCTGAATAGTTTATTCAAGCACAGCATCCATGAGGAAATAGAGAGAGAAAAAAAAAGATCCTTCCGTGGACGAGGAAGTTCAGGACTTGTACGGTTAAAAACATAACTAGTCTTTAGGTTTCCATGAATAATCTTAACCAGAAGCAAGTTTCAGCATCTAAACCGAAGTAATCCAGTATCACAATTTGACTCACACATCTACTTGGATTTTTAAACATTCTTCTAAATAGAGAGGAAAAATCTCCGCAGCAACCAAAGGTGTTTGATTGACAACAAGCTATGGTTACAAAGAGCCAGTGGGCTGCAATTGTAAAGGATATTGCTACACCATGCCACAAGTCCAGCAGACTGTTAAAGCCAGATACACAGAGAACAAGGGCAAGCCACTGAACCGTCAGGAGAGGGAGACGTGAAAAGAGAAAGAGGAAATGTTTTTAAAAAAACTCAAGTGGAGTAGAGTAATAAGTGAGGAATTTATGAGAAGGAAAAAAAAAGACGTATGGCATATATAAAATATAGTAGGAAGCAGTAAAGGGGCAGGAAGATAATGACACAAAGAGATAGAAACATAAAGCATAAACAAGAAAGGGTTACAGAGGGTGAAATGTGGAAAAGGGCAAGTAGAAGGGTAGAGGAAATGAGGACATAGATAAAAACAAGAGACTGATATGGAGAAAGAGAAAGAATGGAACAGGGAGTGGGGTGGAGAAAGAGAGGCATATACTGTATGTGCATAGGCGTAGAGAAAGCAAAAAGATAATCAAATCAACAATAAAGGCAGCCCTGGGCACCCTGACACATGTGGTGTCACGCATCTCACCTCCAATCAGTCCTCCAGACATAGGCTGCAGACTTCTTCGGGAATCAGCTCATTGCTGGGGCAACGGCACTCAGCGTCAGTGTTCAGGCCCTGTGACATCAGCGCGCATGCGCCGGGGCTGGCCTTCATATGTGACAGGGCTGTCACAGCCCGGGCGCAGGACTGCTGCTGAAGGATGGAATGACTTGCTGTGAAATTTCCCCCCGTCTCTGTGTGATGACGTCAGGGGATCTGTGTCACATCACCCATTGTTGTTGCCACAGCAACGGGCCTTCCCCCGGGACAATGAAACGGCCCGGGCCTTGGGATGGATGTGAATCTGGGCCTCAGACGAAGTGGTCAGGGACGGCCCTCCTGCACCCTGTACCTGCGCTGGCAGCCAGTTTGTGTTCAGGCCTGGAGGTGAGTTGTGAGGTGGTCCAAATCAACCCCTCTGCCCCCCCTTAACCAGAGTCCCCATATGCATGAAGAGGACGTGTTGGTGATACAAATGGCATGAAAGTGAATGAGAAGTGGCAACAGAGATGAGGCATGAAGCAAACAAAGAGGGGGGCCAGTGAAGGCACAGGAAGCAATAGAGGTTGAATTTATGGATAGTCATCTTTTACACTCCATATATTACAGCATCAAGAGTTGATTATGATGCTTATATACAAGGTGATGTGATAACAGACATCATGAACTATATCTATCAACTTATACATCCCAACAACACTTGCAACAAGAGACCTACACATGTCAAATATCTTTTTCCACAGTTCTTCTGCATCAGAAAATTCTCAACACTTATTGTGCTTCCTGGAAATTATTATGAAACAATTATTTAGAATTTTCTGAACCCATTCCTTGCTTTGTTTCACAGATAGGTGTCCTCACCACTTTGCATTTCATAATCTGCTCTGCACTCTGCAGCCTATAATGCATGCTGGGACTTTCCCCCGTTACACACTTCCTCTGTGATCTCCAAGTGCAGTTTCGACTGTGTCTTGTGCTGAGTGGGGGCGGGAAGGGAGGGGAAATTTTATTTTCAATGTCATTTTTAATATATCTGGCAAAAGGATGGCGAGAGGAATTTCTTCATTATGCAACAAGTTGTGAGTTATGGAAGAAACTGCTGGAAATTCCAACTCTTCAAAGAGGGAAATAAGTTACATGTTTGAAAATTTTAAAAAATGCTTGAAAATATTGTGGAGAAAGTACAAAGGAGTGGGACCAAGGGGGCAGACTGTTTAAGAGCACATGGACAATGGGCAAAATGGCCACTTGGTGTTGAAGCTTCTCTGATTCATCTGGTTCAGCACATAAAAGTGTGACAAGAGGTGAAGTTTGATCATCTGTATTTTTGGAGGGGGGTATGTTAACCAGTTACATGCTGAACACATGATCACATGCACACACCCTCAAAGCCCTTCATGATTATTGAAGGATCTGTGCCCCACCCATGCTCAACTTGCAGGGAAGTGATTTGAAGACCCAAGGTAGACTTTAACCTTGTCAGGACATTGATAGGATTGAGGACACATCAGTTCCCTCCCACTGTGAACACCAAACATTAATCAAGAGAGAGTAATAATTGGTGATGGGGAGAAGCGTTCAACCCAATGCTTTGGGCTTTTTGGCCTCCAGGTCCCTCACCTTCCCCATCCTGCATCTTGCATGATCTCTGTGAAACTCAACACAGTTTAATATATAAGCCACCACCCTCCTTTATTTCCCGCCTGTCATTTAGCATTAGCCTCCCAGATGGGATTGCAGAAATCATAGGCTTGTCATGAATAACTTAATTAATAAGGAAAAGGAAGGTTAGGAAATCATCACCTATTTCTTAATGTTCCTGCAATCAGTGCTTGACAGTCTTGTGAAAAACAATACTTCTGCTCTTGAAGTGAGATTTCTCCAACTTGAAGAATCCCAAGTTCATCTTTAGTCTTTGATAATAATAGCTGATAAAAGAGCGGCTGGTCCCTTTGCAAAGAAGCTTGTAAGCAGCAGAAGTAACTTAAGTTGCATTAAAAGAGAGAAATAAAAGTTTTATGTTGTTATATGTTCTAAGGCCTGTACTGAATGATTGATAGTCTGCATTGATTACAAGCCAGTTTTCTTCCTGGAGTGACACAAGATTGAAAAACTTTTCATTTGTTAACTGAAAGTATGAATGCACAAAGTTAAGCTACTCACTAGCATGCCCTGAGAGTCATTTTTCTTTCTAAGTATGCATGGGCAGAATTTTCCACCTTTGCTGGGTCAGATTTATTTATAACAATGGGCTTAGCACCTCCTATGCAGTGGACAGAGATCATCAACATTGATGGAGGAATCCTCTGCTAAATTGCTTTACTGTGCTTGAGTTTCGACAGAGCCTCAGGAACATTACACCCCTTGTTTCAACCAGAAGAGCTACAACTTGGAATGAGAAACCTTTATTCTGTTCCCTCTCTTTGAACTAGGTGGTTGAAGGCAGTTATGGAATTGGAGAAGTGTCCTGGCCAGAATAATTCAAGACAAGAGTTTGAGCCTGAAACTTATCTCGCTCAAAGAAGTTCAGATGGGATACTTCCTATGTCCCCAGCTAGAATTAGAGTCCTGCAATGAATCTTATTTATTAATCATCATACTAAACACACTGCCTTAACAGGAGCTAGTCAAATTATGAGGTGAGTCTGCACATGGAACTGTACTTTTCTATTTTGCAGCATTTCTGCAAGATAAAATGTACTTTTTCAAACTACTCATTAGTATCCAGTTTCAAATTCCAGTTTCAACTGACGTAATTAAAAAGCAGTTTTTGTCATCGGTGTTCGAAAATCTTATTCCTTATCAAGGTGATGAAATTTGCTTTGGGTGATAGTTAAGTGGCCTCATACTTAGACACCATTTGTTTTCCTTTGAGCTGACCAGCAGCAGGCAGGGCAAGAGGGCCTGCTCCATCTATTTGCCCTCCTGCACATTTGTTCTGCCATCTATCCAACGCAGCTCCCCAGTCATGCGGCCAAGGTGAAGAACTCTGGAAGAGAACTGGATGTATGTCACCCACCATCGTGAATGAAACAAAATGGTTGGTGGGGACTCATCAACTCCACCAAACAATTCTAGTCAGCAACAAGATTCGTGGGAACTCATTCGGCTAAATGTGTGTTTACAAGCTCATGTTGATCGTAAAGCTGTCTTACCTTTTCTTCTACTCTGTTAAGTCTAGCCCCAATCGTGTTCTTTCCCCTGTCCTGGCTCTTTTCTGAAATAAACCATGAGAAGAAAAATGAAATATTAGCTGATCTTGAATATTTTAAACGATTTCACAGAAAGTGACAATGACATATTTGGATAAATATTTTTACAACCGATAAGAATAAATTGCACCACAAATCTCTGTTATTGTAAATCTCATTAAAGTATCAAATTCACATTTTGAAATTATTTTCTTCCCACAAAAGGGTCTCTGTTGTAAACTAGATTAGTTTTCAGGCTGCAATGGGCTGTTAAGTCTCAAGAAGTCACAACTGACTCCCATGGAATCTTCCAGGTAAGTTGTCTCGCCACTTCTGATTCTCATTCTCGTCACTAATTCTGATGTTGTGCCGGGTCAGATAAGGTCAATTTAATCGTAAATAACATCCAGTGACCTATGACACAAGGCATACAAGGTGTAAAAACATACTTCAGTGGCTTGGCTGGTTTGGTTTTGAGAGGGAGGAATCCTCTGTGCATCACTTAATGGAGAAAGGCATCAGTGTTGGGGAATGGTAGATTTTCCCTCATGTCAACACCAAGACTAAAAGGTCAAGTGGAGCACGACACTTGATGTGGAGTGAAGTTTCCTCGATCTTGCTGCAACCTCCGAATGCATGCTGCCAATTGTTTTTGTGGAGCAGTTCCAAGCAGCTTTCCCTGTGGCCTCTCTGAATGAGACTTGACAGTTTAGTGCCAATAACTGCTGGATTGTGCTGGAAATGTACGACGGACTTGAACATAAAATTGCACATAATTTAGGCATTACATTGCCAAATCACCTCACTTAAGAATTTCTTCCCCTTTCAATCTGGATTGGGTTCAAACACAAATCCTAGCTCTCTATTATCTGGCCATTTTCCTCTCAACCATCCTCCTTTCCTCCTGAAATTATTGACTTCTGGCTGAGATTTGGTTCCACAGGTGCTGGACACGCTTTGATGCCTAATCCATGTGGATAATGACCAGCGAGTAAAGACAGCCTGTTCTAACATGGGACATTGCCGATGAACCTGTCCAGATCCTCTTTCAATGCCCCAATACTTGCAAGGCTTACCTGTGCATGAACAGCATTACTGACCAGTTCTACTTTCTACAATCCCAAAGCTGGTTACAGCTCCAACTCCTCTCCACCATCCACATAAATACTTCACTTAAATTTGATAGTCGTTCATTTAAAATGATCTCCTTCACACATCTTGGTTACAAAGTAATAAAATTACACAGCATGGAAATAGGCCCTTCGGCCCAATCTATTTCCAATTACCAGTGTTTGGCCCATATCCTCTTTTCTGTCCATGTATCCGTATAAATGTCTTTCAAACTTTGCCATTCTGCATCTACCATTTCCATATACCCACAACCCTCTGTGTGGGGAAAAAAGCTGGTCAAAAGGACACTTTAATTTTTTTCATCATACATTTATGCCTTCTTATTTTGCATTCCCCTGCCATGGGAAAATGATCCGATCATTCCTCAACTTCCCACTCTGCAGGGAAAAAAAGCCCCAGCCTAACCAGTCTCTCCTTATAACTCAAGCCCTCCAGTCTTGGCAGCATCCTTTTGAATAATTTCTGTGTCCTTTCCAGCTTAATAACAGCCTTCTAATAGCTCACCGACCAGAACTACACACAAATCTCCGAGGGTAGTCTCATCAACATTTTTTACATGACTGTGCCCTCTTGTACTCAATGCCATGGCCAAGTCTGCCAAACACCTTCTTCATCACCCTGTCTATCGATAACACCACTTTCAGCAAACTCGTTACTTGTAGCTCTAGATCTCTCTGTGCTACAACACTCTGCTTGTCCCTGCCATTAACTGTGCAAGTCCTAATTTGGTTCAACTTCCCAAAATACAGATTCCTTGTACCAAGTTATACTTCATCTAACATTCCTTGGCCACCATCCTCAGGTGATCTAGATCCACTTGCAATCTTGGTTGACCTTCATCACTGCCCACTACACCATCAACTTTGGTGTCATCTGCAAACTTACTAACGGTGCCTACTATATTCCCATCCAATTTTCCCCAGCCTTTCCAAATGCATATAGATCCTGTCTCCTGGAATAATTCCCAGTAACTTTCGCATTACTGATGTTAGAATCATTGGACCACAGTTCACTGACTTGACCTTGCAATCCTTTCTCAATAAAGGCACAACTTCAGCCACCCTGCAAATTTCCAGTACCTTACTGTAGCTAATGTTGATCCAAATATCTCTGCCGAGGTCTCAGCAATTCCTTCCCTAGCTTCTAGAAATATCCAAGGACATACTTGCTCAAGCCCCAGGGATTTAAAATCTTTTATGCACTCTAAGACCATGAGCATTTCCTCTTTAATAAAGTGGAAATGTTTCAAGACATCACTATTTTCTTCCCTGAATTCCCTAGCTTCCATGAATTTCTCCATTGTAAATATACATAAGAAATATTCTTTTAAGACCTCACCAATTTCCTATGGTTCCACAAAGATACTACATTCATTGTTAATGGGATGTATTCATTCCCTCATTGATCTTTTTGCTTACAATATATTTGTAGAATTATTCCCTGTTCTCTTTTACCTTATCTGTGAAACTACCTCTTTTTCACCCTCCTAAATTCTCTCTTAATTGTACACTGACACCCCATGTACTCCTCAAGGAAGTTTTTTTTATCCCACCTGCCAATACCTGACAATTACACAGTACAATATTAAGGCCCAGGTCTTGGAGTTTGCTGATCAGTTTTGAGGTGATGATGGTGTTGAATGCCGAACGGTAGTCAACAAAAAGAGCATCTTGATGTATGTGCCTTTGCTGACCAGGTGTTCCAGGGTTTTGTGCAGAGTCAGTGAGATGGGATCTACCATAGACTCTTTGATGTGGTCGGCAAATTGGAATGGATCCACGTCACTGCTCAAACAGGAGCCTATATGCTTCAACACCAACCTCTCAAAACACCATCACTGTGGAAGTGAGTGCCTCTGATCAGTAGTCATTTAGGCAGATTACCACACTCTTCTTGGGCACCCGTATGATTGAAACAGGTGGGAACCACACTCTGTTGGCGTGAGATGTTCAAGATATCCATGAATACATTGGCCAGTTGGTGAAAACAGGCTTTCAGTATTCGCCGGTACTGCATCCGGACTGGATGTTTTCCTTGGATTCACTCTCCTGAAGGCAGCCTGCGCATCATTTCAGATCCTGAAAGCAGAGGATCATCAGGGGACGTGGAGATGTGCAGTGGTCCTTCCTTATGCTGGTGGACAAATTGGGCATAGAAGGCATTGATGTTGTTTCCTTAATCAAAAGCCCCACTCCCCTTTCTTTCCTTGTCTACTAGGAGGTTTCTTCCATGGATATAGTGATTGTCATTTGTTTTCTCATCTCTTTGTTTACCAAAATGTTACCTGGTTTAGAGGGTATAAGTTATGGGGAGAGGTTGAATGAACTTATTTTCTCCGGAGCATAGGAGTCAGAGGGGAGACCTGTTAGGGGTGTATAAAATCATAAGAGCCATCAATAGGATGAACACCCAGAATCCCTACGGCTAAAACATCACATACTAGAGGGCATGTATTTAAGGTAAGGGAGACAAAATTGAAGGGAGATGTGTGGGGCAATTTTATTTAAAAAACCAAATGGTTGGTGCCTAGAATGGCCTACCAGGAGTCGTGGTGGAAACAAAACCAATAGTAGCATTTATGAAGTTTCCAGATAGATACATGAATATTGAAGAGAGTGAAGGAGATATCTATCATGTGCAAGATGCAGAGTATTAGTTTGATTTCGACATCATGTTCAGCACAGACACAAAAGTTAAATTTCCTGTACTTCTATGATTTATTATATTAAAATTATTATTGCTAACATCAGGACAATATTTTGTTGTTTGCTGTGTTTCGTTCTGGTTGACATCAGTCAACATACCACCTATTGGATTTGAATTTGGGATTGTTCTGGCACAATTGTTCAATTTAGTCAGTGGTTGCTAAAGGGAAGGAGATGAATCTATTCAGCATTTCCACGCTGAGGGTGTAATTCAATGTTTATTTTAATCAAACTACATTTGGTGGTTGATAATAATTACCTGACACAGATTGGAACATCGTTGGTTTTCCCAAAGACTGATCTAGCCTAGGAAACAAAAAAATAAACCTCGATTAAAAATACTCACACAACAAACATTTAATACCACATACAAAATATGGTCAATCACCATGGGTGATACAATCTTGCTAAGAAAGATACAAAAGGTTGGTTCCCGCTTTGGGTGCTACCTACAATCTTACCGATTTTACAATTGTCTTGCCATTTCAACCTCTGTAAAAGGAACGCGGAGTTCAGATAAAACTATTCACCAGAAGACATCTGCATTTTGCTTTTACCAGAATGTGTCTTTAAAATTGCACCCACTTTGAGAAAAGCTTTCTCTCCTCAAGAATCCTCATTTGCATTTTGCTAAGAAGACCATTTCCAAAGAAGCAGCATATAATAATTCAATGCACAAGAACGATGTTTTAAAAAATAACATTTTAAGAAATATTCCTTGTTTTATTTGGAGCAGCCTTAAGTAACTAAAAATAGTTTCAAATAACAGAACCATTTTTCTAGTTGCATTCATTTACAGTGATCATTTGCTTAATACATCAAGAATTATATTCAGCTGCTTTGAAAATATGCCAAGTTAATTTTTTTTTAAGAGCCTCCTTGCTTTGAAAATGGGCACAATTACTGGAAACTCCCAATGCTGATTAGTTCAATCAGGAGGTGGACTGGGCCAGTGTGCAACATGACTTTTAAACCAGCACAAAAGATTGCAGAAAATCGATTGGCCACGGACTTAACTTATGCTCAAGTTTAGTTGATCTATTTTAGTGGTTTGGACAATTTCAAACAAATTTTTTTAAAAACTCAACCCAATGGAAAAAAATGTAGGTTCCATTCGTAAGACAGAGGTACAATAATAACTTAATTTTCTCTTTCAAAATCTGGGTCTATGCATTGTTTCACAAATACTCATTTTACACTATCTCCTGATCATCTATTACATGCAGGAAGAAGGCTTTGACATTATATTGAGTTTTTCAGTCTGGATCAGAAGTTTTGACTCCCCAGGTAGTTTGGGAGTACATGAGAAAGCAGACACCATAAAAGCTCCTAATGAAAGGAGACATGCACTGAAATGCATCCAATTCTTTTCCAGTGCTGATCCAAGAACGAATGGATACAGTGTTCCTTACAGTGAAATAGCTCCACTGTCTGGTAACAATGAACATATGTAGAAAGTCAAGAGATATAATAATGTTTTCTGCATTTTATTTAATATGCTACACCCAATATTCAATTTCACTGCATAAAATTTCCATATATTCATTACAAGCCCTTACTGTTGACTTCTTGACGCAAAGCCTACAGTCAGTCCAGGTTGGCAGCTAACCCTCAAGCCCCATCATGCTTAGCCCATTACTGTTCATGCTGCTGACTCATGGCAGCACTGCCAGGTTCAGTTCAGACAGAATCATCAAGCAGACAGAGGATACAACAGTAGTGGGCCTCAATGACAACAATGATAAGTTGGTTTACTGAGAGGAACTTGGGAGGCTCATCAAATGGTGTGCAAACAACAATCAGAGTCTCAATGTGGACAAGATAAAGGAGATGATTGTGGACTTCAGGAGGATGAAGGTCGACCACTCACCATTACACATCAATGGTTCCTCTGTGGAGAGAACAAAGTCCTTGGTGTCCATTTAAAGGATGACATATCCTGGGCCCAACAACACCTCCACATTATTCAGGAAGGTGAAGCAGCTCCTACACTTCCTCAGGAGATTGAGGAGGGGAAGGCTACTGGCCCCCATCTTGTCAACCTATTACAGGAGAAATTGAGTGTCCTGTCCGGCTGTGTCATTGTGTGGTACAAAGGACCAGAGGTCAATACAATGGGTCATCAAAATGGCTGAGCAAACCACTGAGCTCTCCCTTTCCTCTAGTGATGAATTATTGAGGGATCCTCTGGTTGTATACATACAATCAGATGATAATGAAATTCAACTGATTCAGCTAACATAACAGATCCAATTTTAGGATGGGCCATGGTTCATTTTCTCAGGGAAGATGATTCTAGGACTTGAGGTCATAGGCTTCAGGTGAGAAAGGACAGATTTAAGAGGAACCAGAGGTGCAATTTTTCCTCCACTTAGGTGGCAGTCCATATCTGGAATGAGCAGCCAGTTGAAGCCATAGAAGTGGGCACAATTTTGACATTTAATTGGACAGATATATGAATAGGAAAGGCTGAGGCAGATGTGGGACTAGCCCAGAACACCAACTTGGTGTCAAAGGGCCTGTTCATGCTGTACAGATGGACTATGGCATCAGTCAAAATGCTCTTCATTTTTAAGGACAGGAAGCAAGCCAACACTAGTCCTGAAGGCAATGCTAAATATTTTTGAGAAAAATGAAATACCGACTTTGAATACTACTGTTTCTGAATGCTGGCCATGTTACAGGGCAATATGCTGACCTTCTCTGAATTCAGAGCAGCACCTTGCATGCACATCTGTAGAACTCAAAAATCCTACTTTTGAGTTTCAAAATATCCAATCTATCTGGTCTCACAGATTAGTTCTTTTTTTTTTGGTGTCTTTGCACTCTTCCCTTAGAGAAGAAATTTAAGGCTTGTCTGGCTAGCCAGAATTAACCAAGCTTTCATGCCTGATTAATTGTCTGACAGTCCACAATGTGAATACTCCTTTTCCGACCGTGCCATGTGCTCCTACCACTCATTTGATGAGCACGAGTTCATCCTCCCATACGCCAAAGCTCCTGCTTAGCTCTCTGGTTGCAAATACCCAGCAGCAAGTGAACTCAACGTTCAAAGATCCATCATCCCACCCCCCCCATCCCCCACCCCCCACCTTGGTGAATGAATCTTTGCATTTTCAATTCAGAAATAGGAGTGATCCTGCTAAGCCAGGGGATCACTCCTCCATCAAACAACATTGATGGTGGGTTTGTCTAGTTCTAAGTGGGCTCCAATTCATGAATGTAGTTCTAACGTGCATTGCAACAGTCTGACTCACAGAGTACATACAGCATCTACAAAGAAGCTCCTGCACGTGGCTGGCCAGCCATCTGGGTGTGGTGGAAGTGAATCAGTAAAATTAGAATGTTGTTGGATGACTCTATACAAGCAAATTTGCACCAGAATTATTGCCTTGTAAATGCGCTGTAAAGATCAGGTGCAACATAGAACGTTGGTGCTCAAGTTTGGCAAGTCAGCAATAACTGGGCTCCAGAATGTTAAGGCTGAGGTCAGAGGACTTATTTCTCACCTCTTTTATTATGGAAATCTTGGTTTATCACTCATTTTAACTCATTATATCACAGAGTGTCACAGAGACAGTGATACTCCTAAAGTTGGGCTCCCTTCTTGAGTGCAGAGTTCCATCTGGCCACAATTTCTGCTCACCCTCCATATTTGCTCATTAAATTTTACCTAATGCAAAAAAAAAAGGCATGCCAAGCTAAAGAGCAAATCATCTTGGAGTTGAGCGCAAGGAAGCCAAGTGGACCAGTGCCTTTGGATTCTGAATTTGCTGGAAAAATCTTCTCACTGTTTTAACATCTGCTTCCCTGGTGTCTTGGATCTTTTCATATGTGAGGCAGATTTTTTTTTTTTGTCCAGAGTCCCACTGTGAAGGAGGAAGCACAAGGAAAATCCAAGCATTGCTTCACTGGATACACGTAAACATCATGATCATAGATGGAAAGGAACCTTGAAGTGGCAGATGCATTCTAAAATAAATCAATTGTTGATTTTTGGGCCTCTTCCAAGTTTCAAGCAAATAAGGATTTCAGTGAGTATCAAGGGGAATTCATCCAACTGGCCCATGTCATACCTCACACAAAGGAAGATGGATTTGGTGGTGGCAATTCAATTATGTCAGCCCCAAGACATGGAGGTAAAACTTCCACAGGACCATTTCTGAGCTGCTTCAGTTTTCTGATATGGCCTGAAGTGTACATGCTTGTTGAATGATTACACAGTGTAATCATTGCGGGTCCCCAGTCAATGAAATTTTCTAATCTCTGCAGCAAATCCTGAACATTGCTCAGGCATGGGTTGACAAAGGCAAAGCATCACTCATTCCACACAAGTGTGGAAATTAGTGCCACACTATTACAGTCCCAATGACCCGGGTTGATATCTGGCAGGAGGTGTTCTCCTGGTGGTCCAGCTTCTTTCCTTCCCCCCCAACCCCCATTCAAAATATACAGGATTGGTAGTTTAATTACATGTAATTTGGCAGCATGGAAGGGCCTTCTACTGTCCTGTATCATTTTTTTTAAAAGTTGCAGGAAATTTCAGTTTCAAGGAAGAGCCTAGGTGCCTTTACTTGGAAACATAAATGGATTACTATCACCAGAACCACCCACTTCCATGATGTAGGAGTCACTGTTAACCTGAAATTTAGTTGAATCAAGCATATTAATTCTTTGACTGAGAGAAAGTGGGAGGCTGGTTATGCTAAGAAAAATGACTCACTTCCTAACTCCCCATAACCTCTCCCATCTGCATGTATGTTGGAATATTATCCATTTTGCCTGAAGGAGTGTAGATTCAACAATAGAAAGAAAAAATGGACTTCCACCAAAGCAATCTGGTTGATTAGTACCCAGTCAGATTTCAGATTTATTGTCAGAGTACATACATCGCGTACAACCCTGAGGTTCTTTTTTCCTGTGGGTGAGGTAGAATTACCCCTGAGTGCAAAAACTGTACTCCATGTACACTTGTAAACAAATAACAAAATGTAAACAAACCGTGCAATACGGAGAAAAAAGAAATCACTAAAGTGCAAAAATGAGAGTCTTTAAATGGGTCTCCGATTGAGTTTCTAATTTCAGAGTCTGATGGTGGAGGGATGGCAGCTGTTCCTGAACCTGGTGGTGCGAGTCTTGTGGCACCTAGACCTCTTTCTTAATGGCAGCAGCAAGGATAGAGCATGTTGGGTGGGGTGGGTCTTTGATGATTGCTGCTGGTCTCCGACGACAGCATTTCCTGTAGACGTACTCAATAGTGAGGAGGGTTTGACCTCTGATGTCCTAGGCTGTGTCCTCTACCTTTATGGTCAGGGATACTGATGTTCTCATGACAGATCGTGATCCACCACACATCTGTAGAAATTTTCCAGGTTTTCTGATGTCATACCAAACCTCTGCAAACTCCTGAGAAAGTAGAGAGGTTGACGTGCTTTCTTCATGATGCCATTAGTATGTCGGGTCCAGGAAAGATCCACTGAGATAGTGACTCTCAAGAACTTAAATTTGCTCACCCTCTCCACCTCTGATTCCCCCATTGATCACTGGATCGTACACCTCTGGTTCTCCCTTCCTGAAGTCAACAATCAGCTCCTTGGTTTCGGTGACATTGAGTGCAAGGTTGCTGTTGGTGCACCATTCGGCCAAGTTTTCAATCTCCCTCCTGCACGCTGATTCATCACCCTTTTGGTACAACCCACCACCGTGGGATCATCAGTGAATCTGTAGATCATGTTACTGTTGTACTGAGCCCACACATCACTGGTGTTTAGCGAGTAGTGCAACCTTATGGTGCTCCGGAGATTGTGGAGGAGATGTTCTTATCAATTTTCACTGATTGTGGTCTGGAGGTGAGGAAATCCATGATCCAATCACACAGTGGGATGTTACGTTCCAGGTCTTATAGTTTGGTGATCAATTTTGAGGGGATGATGGTGTTAAATGCAAAATTTAGTTGATAAAGAGCATGCTGAAGTATGCGTTTTTGCTGTCCAGGTGTTCCAGGGCTTTATGAAGAGCCAGTGAGGTGGCCTCTGCCGAAGACCTGTTGATACGGTAGGCAAATTGAAATGTCGCTCAGATAGAGGTCATCCACTCCAAACGAATTTGTCAACACCATCCACGAAGAGCATTTCAGCAAACATATTCCCATTACCAGATATTTAAAGACCACAAGTTATTGAACTCAAGCTTCATCACATCAGAGTCCAAAATATGACCAAGTAATTATCTATGTTAAAATAGGTCAGAGTTGATAACTTATTTCAGTTTTGGAGTTTTCCTGTAGTGTGGATCTAAATTAGTGGTTCTCAATCTTTTTCTTTCCACTCACATGCAACTTTAAGAAATCCCTATGCCATTGGTACTCTGTGATTACCTATGTGAGTAAGGGGTTGTTTAAGGTGGTATGTGGGTGGAAAGATAAAGATAGATCCTCCACATAACATCGTTTGTTGAAAGAAAACAGCTGGAATATTTCACAATACAGAAAACAAGGCGATCCAATTTTTTTAAAAAAAAGAGCCAATGAAAAGATTGCAAGCAGCAGAGTTTTAGTTTAATTTGGCAACATGAATGGTCAAGAGGCCTGTTCTTGTGCTGTATTGTTCCGCTGGTTGGAAAGTCCACCAGGATGTTGCCTGGGGATTAGAAGGTTTGAGCTACGAGGAGAGGTACGACAAACTTGGATAACGTCCTCCGGAGCCTCAGGGGTTGAGGAGTGACCTGACAGAAGTTTATAAATCAATGAGGGGCATTTTCTGGGTTGACAGTTAGAATCTTTCTACCAGGGTAAAAATGTCATATGCTCTATGACATGCATTTGAGGTAGGGAGGAGGGAGAGTTTAAAGGAGATGCACGGTGCCTGGAATCAACTGCTAGGAATAGTGATCAAAGCTGATACAGTTTTAGTTTAATTTGGGCAACATGTTCAGCACAGACATGTGGGTCAAAGTGTCTGCCCTTGGGCTGTACTGTTGTGTGTTCTCGGATATTATAGGAGAACTGGAAAACTGGAAGAATTTTTGGTTTCAATGTTCCTCTTTGGAAATGATGGGAATATCACCTCATTCCTTTCACTATAATAAAATGTAACAGGAAATGCTGGAATACTCAGTAGGTCACACGGCAATGCTGAGAGAAGTACAGATTAATGTTTCAGACCCAAAACATTATGTGAAAATTGAAAGAGGCAAGTGATAAAACAATTTTAAGCTGTAGAGGTGGATGGAAAATACAATGTGAAGAAAACTCTGAGAGGATGATATTTCAAGCTTTGGGGAAGTGAATATACAATTATCTGATGTTCCAATGGAACAGGAAAGGGGAAATGCTAAAATAAAAGGGCTGCGCAAGTGGTAATATGAGCATCCAAATTAGGATCAGGAGTAGGTGAAAGAGGCTCTTCAATTCTGCTCTAACATTCCATAAGATCGTGACTGATTGGACTGTCATCTCAACTCTGCAATCTTCTCTATTAAAAAAGCTCTTTCTTTGCCTTCTGAAAATTCAAAGACCTTTCTTCTCCACTCTTTGAAGTTAAGTTTCAAAACCTCTGAGAAAATAGATCTCGCCTCATTTCTGTGTTAAATGGACAACCCTTTACTTCTAAATTGTGGTACTTATTTTGCTTCTCTCCAAGAGGAGAGATTCTCTCCACATACACCTTATTAAGACCTCTCATGATCTTGTTCTTCTAGACTTTAGTGCCTACAAGACTAATCTATTTTAAATTTCTTTATAGGCTCAACAGGCTGTTCCACGTAGCAAGCTGTTCCATCCAGAGAGTCTTCTCTGATCAACTTCCAAAGCATTTATATTGTTACGAGCCCAGAGGACCCCACAACCCAGCAGCAATAGAAATTCACCAAGACAAATGGTTACTTAAAAGTTGCTTTTAATTATCTTTAAACATTAAAACAGGATCAAACTTTAACTAATTACTATTAACTTAACCCCCTTCTAATTCTAAGTGCATGTGTATGTAATGTGTGTCCATGTTTAGAAAAGTTCTTTAATTCACAGTCCAATCTCACTTCTCCACTCCTCAAAGTTCACTGGTTGCAGGCAAATCTTATACTGTGCACAGAATTTAACATTTATGAATTTCACCAGGCTTTGGTGCTCGAATGGTAAATGGTTACCGCTCAGGAAGGTTCATGCCAGTTTTCAGAGAGACATTTTTTGCTTGTTGGACACCCACAACTGATCCCTTTCGATCAACCACTTCAGTGTCTTGCTGAAGAAACTTGCCCCATCAGGGTTTTCTAGATGATAACCTCTTTCTTTCAGGTCATCAGCGTTCCTTTTTGTTTCCCTTATTTCAAGAGAAACATTATGCAGCCAGCCATCTCCTCTTGTATGGACCAAAAGGGCTTTGACCAGGCTGAACTAAGAACTCACACCCGTCTTCAAAATGGGATTTTTCCACAAGTTTGAAAGCTTTTCCTGTTCCAGTCCCAGCTGCTGCTGCTAAACTGTAGAACTGAATTCTCTCTGACTCAGGGAAAGCCACATGACCCTCTTAGAACAGCAAACGGCACTCAGACAGACTGCAGCTCTGGACCTAATCTTCCAAGTTTGTTTATCTGACCACCGCCAGTGGGCTGATATCGCCTCAAACCGTGCATCTTGGCGCCTCACAGTTTGGCGGGCAGCAACCTCCTTTGAAGAAGACCGCAGAGCCCACCTCACTGACAAAAGGCAAAGGAGGAAAAACCCAACACCCAACCCCAACCAACCAATTTTCCCCTGCAGCCGCTGCAACCGTGTCTGCCTGTCCCGCATCGGACTTGTCAGCCACAAACGAGCCTGCAGCTGACGTGGACTTTTACCCCCTCCATAAATCTTCGACCGTGAAGCCAAGCCAAAGAAGAAGAATCCATTACTCTATAGCATGTCCAATTAACACCTACTTGTGATGTCCTTAGAGGCATTCTTCAAAGTTTTTGCAAAGGCACCTGGAGCCTGGACTGTCTGATTTGAGCAGAACTCTGGGATTTTAAATGAAATCTGTTTTGAAGTGTTTGTATGTGAGTGACCCACACCAAAAAAACCTGCCACAATCCATCTCCTTCAAAACACATCCACGTGCAATAAAAAAATCTGACACAATATCCTTTCTTAAACAAGGAGACCATGGGGCTAATAAGGGCTACTGTGGCTGAAAAGTACATAGGTGGTGGATGGGCTGTTGTCGACTTGAGGAGGCTGTGGGCAACTGTAGTTGAAGGATTCACACCAGGCCGCAGACAGCTGGAGAATGGCTCGAGCCCAGCTGAAGGTTACCAGGCATTGCTATCAGGATAAGAGAGGGTGTCAAGGGCACTGAAGGTTTCCTGACTGTGTCAGAGGTTTGGAGGTGGAGCTTGGGTTGTTGATGGTCTGGACTAGACTTTGTGTGGTTGCAGGGGTTGCAACAGTGCTGGAGGTGAATCCATAGACACTCAGGGACTCTGCGGGAACTTTCTTTTACTCTTCTTTCTCTGACTGTAAGAGGCACGTCAGATAATTTCTGCCATTGGTGAATTTGTCTCCCTTACAGCAAATGAAAGCAATTTCTGTGTGCTATTGCACTTTATTACATGACAATAACGGAACCGTCTGGTTGCGTGTGTTATTGCAGGAGCAGTGTAGCCACTGCTACTCACTGACCTTGAGCAAGGCTCTGCAAAAAGACTAGGTATTTATAGGCCAATGAACTAGACATCAGTAGTAGTTAAGTTACTGGAAGGTGTTCCAAAAGATCAGATTTAAAATTATTTGGGCGGACAGGGACTGATTATGAATAACAAAGAATTAGGGTCACAGAGAATAGACCCAAATGCACAACTCCGAGGCAGTTCAGTGAGGCAATTTATCAGAATCTTTATGAAGAATTATAGGTTCAGTATACAGGTGGATAATCATGTTTTTTTTTTTGGATAACATGATTATCCAACTGCACGAAAACCAACAAGGTCGGGTCAGATACAGCAATGAGCTCTCTGAACCCTTCTCCATTAACAATGGCGTGAAGCAAGGCTGTGTTCTCGCACCAACCCTCTTTTCAATCTTCTTCAGCATGATGCTGAACCAAGCCATGAAAGACCCCAACAATGAAGACGCTGTTTACATCCGGTACCGCACGGATGGCAGTCTCTTCAATCTGAGGCGCCTGCAAGCTCACACCAAGACACAAGAGAAACTTGTCCGTGAACTACTCTTTGCAGATGATGCCGCTTTAGTTGCCCATTCAGAGCCAGCTCTTCAGCGCTTGACGTCCTGCTTTGCGGAAACTGCCAAAATGTTTGGCCTGGAAGTCAGCCTGAAGAAAACTGAGGTCCTCCATCAGCCAGCTCCCCACCATGACTACCAGCCCCCCCACATCTCCATCGGGCACACAAAACTCAAAACGGTCAACCAGTTTACCTATCTCGGCTGCACCATTTCATCAGATGCAAGGATCGACAATGAGATAGACAACAGACTCGCCAAGGCAAATAGCGCCTTTGGAAGACTACACAAAAGAGTCTGGAAAAACAACCAACTGAAAAACCTCACAAAGATAAGCGTATACAGAGCCGTTGTCATACCCACACTCCTGTTCGGCTCCGAATCATGGGTCCTCTACCGGCACCACCTACGGCTCCTAGAACGCTTCCACCAGCGTTGTCTCCGCTCCATCCTCAACATCCATTGGAGCGCTCACACCCCTAACGTCGAGGTACTCGAGATGGCAGAGGTCGACAGCATCGAGTCCACGCTGCTGAAGATCCAGCTGCGCTGGATGGGTCACGTCTCCAGAATGGAGGACCATCGCCTTCCCAAGATCGTATTATATGGCGAGCTCTCCACTGGCCACCGTGACAGAGGTGCACCAAAGAAAAGGTACAAGGACTGCCTAAAGAAATCTCTTGGTGCCTGCCACATTGACCACCGCCAGTGGGCTGATAACGCCTCAAACCGTGCATCTTGGCGCCTCACAGTTTGGCGGGCAGCAGCCTCCTTTGAAGAAGACTTTGAAGAAAACGAGCCTGCAGCTGACGTGGACTTTTTACCCCCTCCATAAATCTTCGTCCGCGAAGCCAAGCCAAAGAAATACAGGTGGTCAATCAGCAAAAGGCAGGGTCAAAAAAAAAATAGCCTGAAGATCAAAACTATTCACAAATAGGCTAACAATAGGCAAGAATATTGGACCACATGCCACAAAGGGCTAAGACAAACTGACAAAGTGGGAAGAGAGCACACAACTTATATAGACAAGGTGAGGGGAGGCTAACAAGACACAGGTGGGTAATCAGACACAGGTGGGTTATCAGACACAGGTGGGTAATCAGACACAGGTGGGTAATCAGACACAGGTGGGTAATCAGACACAGGTGAAACACATTAGGGCAGGGTAGATAATCACATAGGAGGGAAAAACAAAAACATAACCTGAACAGACGAGTTGTGACAAGGAATAATCAACATGGCTTTGTGTAATGTTAGGTTGCGTTAAACAAATCTTACAGAGCTTTTTGGGGCAGTTACCAGGACAGTTGAAGGAAAGGTTGTGGATGTTATCTACATTGGCTTGCGCAAGACCTTTGATAAGGTCTCACATGGGAAGTTGGTCAGGAAGGTTCAGACGTTCGGTATTCATGCGAACGTAGTGAACTGGATTTGACATTGTCTTTATGGGAGAAACTAAACGCTAACCCTAATGTGTGGTTGATTGCCTCTCTGACCCCAGGCCGATGACTTGTGGTGCGCCTCAAGGATTGGTACTGGTCTATTGTTATTTGTCATCTATATCAATGATCTAGATGATAATGTGGTAAATTAAATCAGCAAGTTCTCAGATGACACATAGAATGGAGGTGTAGAGGACAGCAAGGAAGACTTTTAAAGTTTGCAGAGGGATCTGTACCAGTTGGAGAAAATGAGCAGCAAAATGGCTGATGGAATTTAATGCGTGTGATGTGTTGCATTTTGGAAGAAGAGACCAAGGTAGGACATTCACAGTAAACAGTAGGGCACTGAGGAGTATGGTACAAGGGAGGGATTTGGAAACCTAGATGTAAAATTCCCTGAAAGTGGCATCTCAGGTCAATTGGGTGTAAAGAGCTTTTGGCACAATGGCCTTCATAAATCAAATGATTGAGTAGAGGACTTAAGATATTATGCTAAAATTTTATGAAATATTGCTGAGACCAAATTTGGAGGATTGTGTGCAGTTTTTGTAGTCTAACTATAGGAACGGTATCAATCAAATTGAAAAATGCAAAAACGATTTATGAGGGGGGTTACCAGGACTTGAGGAACTGAGTAACAAAGAAAAATTAAACAGGTTAGGACTTTATTTCCTGGAGCGCAGAAGAATGAGGGGAGATTTCATAGAGGTAAATAAAATCATGATGGTTATAGATACAATAAATGCAAGTAGGCTTTTTCTATTGAGGTTAGGTGAGATTTTTTTAAAACTCAAAGGCTCAGGGTGAAAGTTTAAGGGGAGTTTTCTCACAGAGTGGTGGGAGTGTGGAATGATTTACCAGCTAAAGTGGTGAATACAGGCTCATTTTCAAATTTGTGAAAAATTTGGACAGGTACATGAATGGGAGGTGTATGGAGGGATATGGACTGGGTGTAGGTCTGGGGGACTAGGCAGAGTAATAGCTCAGCACAAACTAGAGAGACCAAAGAGCCTTTTTTCTGTGCTTGAAATGTTCGATGGTTCTATCTCCATGGTGGAAAGGGAAAACCAAAGGAAGATGTTGCAGCTCTTGTAGTTGCAAGGGAATGTGGTGCAAGAAAGAGAGTGGTTGATGAAGCTGGAAGTGTGTCTGGGAGTGTACTCGAGAGGACAGCCAAGCTACAATCCTGAAAGGGAAGGAGAGAAGATGTGTTGAGCAGTAGCACTGAATTGGAGGGATCAGATATTACAGAAGATGATAATGTGGCAGCTGTTGTGGTGGAAGGTGATGACAAGAACCCTCTACTGGCATTGGATGTGGGAAGATGGGATGAGAATGGAAGTGTGAGGCAAACATGGTCAAGGTTTCTGGTTGAGGGACCTAGACAGTAGAAAAAAAAAGTGGAGAATACTGGAAATACACAGCAGGTCTATTCTCATCCCCTTTTCACTGATTCAGAACCATGAACAGATCATCCTTTTCACCACCTTGCACCCCAATAGCTGGCACATTCATACAATCAAGTTCTGTAATATCCTACACCTCCATTTTAGTACTACCACTCATCTGTGGAGACAGGAAGAAAGTTTGTATTTTAGCTTGATGAACTTTCAACAGAAATCAGTCTTCCAAGGGTGGATCATGAACCTGAAGTGTTAACTTTGCTTCTCTCTTGCACAAATGCTGCCTGATTTGCTGAGTACATTCCATTTTTAGTGCAGATTTCCAGTCGTTGTATTTTTTAGCACAGTTGTGGAAGGTGATCTTGTAAGAACAGAAGTGTTAGAGATGAAGGAACTGAGAGGCTCTCCAGGAAACAGGGCAAGATGGGGGGTGGGAGAGGGGCAGCAGTTGTGTCACAGCCTCATAACACAAGTACCCTGGTGTCCATGTGGAAGTTTCTTCCTGTGACTGCAGGGATTCCCCCAGGTGCTCTGATTTCCTCCCATGCCTCAAAGATGTGCTGCCAGGATACTTGGCCCTTTACATATTTTTATCTCTTACCTACACCAAGGGCATGTTTGGCTTAAATCAGAGACAAAAATATACAGAGGGGAGTTGGCGGGAATGATTTTTTGGGAAACAAAGCTTCCTCTCATTGGCTGAGAGATTTACGAATGGTACCCAGTAACCTTGAACTCTTATTAATGAAATTGAGTAAATTATTCCAGAATATTTATCTGTTTTTAATTTGTATGATATTTTTCTGTATGTATGTGATTATGTTTGTTTGACAAATTTAATGTGTGCACTGTTTTCTGGAAAAATACCCTTTTATCTAAATTGGAATTAAACAGGAAAGTTTGAAGACACTGGGATTGTAGTGGAATACACAGAAGTGCTGAAGAAACCCCTCCCCCTATAATTTCTCTCTTTCCTTTTAACTCCCACCATTTTCCTCCCCATTCAGATCTACCCCCTTCCCTGATCTCTTCTCAGCATTTTTCTCTTCTGACCTCCCATATATTTCCACCTACGAGCCTGACCACTTGCCTAAAGCCTGTGCTCCTCATCATCCCACTTCTTCCCTCCACTCCTCTCCCTTTCCCCCCCTCCCCACACCTACTCGTTCAGCTATTTGCCTGTTTATGGTCATCTTGACATTGGGCTCAGGCTCAAAGCATTGGTTACCATTGGTAACCGCAGATGCTGAGTGACCTTCAGAGTTTCTCCAGTGCTTTGGTGCATTGCACTCCTTCTCCTGGTTGTATATGTACGGCCAGATGATAATAAACCTGAACTTGAGAGGTAATGGCAATGATGGGATTGCTGTGCATGGTCAGACAGCATGAACACAAAGGGCTAAATGGCCTCCTGAGTTGCAGGAAATAAATAGATGTAATCAGGATAGCACTGGGCGTTCATGACTATGAATTAAAGTACTGGAGTTAGATTTGGGTAGTTAAGGACAACCTTTGATGAACCAGGTGAGGGTACACTTGTACCTGGCAAAGGCAATGACACTTTCTAATTCAGCACAGGCTATGAAGCAGCACCAATTCCCTCAGCAAAAGAAGTGAAAGACTCTTGATAATGAAATATGTAAACAACCACTTCGTAGGGTAGTACTGTTAATATAGCAGTTAGCGGAACTGCTGTTACAGCACCAATGATTAGGACCAGGGTTCAAATGCCACTCTGTAAGGCGTTTGCACATTCTCCCAGTGTCTGAGCGGGTTTCCTCCAGAGGCTCCAGTTTCCTCCCACCATCCGAAACGTACCAGTGATTGCAGAGGTCTACCGTGCTGTGTATTCAAATTTAAATTTACATAAGGTGCAATAAATTTAAATAAGTGGAATGCCTCCACTTGTATATTCTCCTCCCAGTCACTCACCAGCCTGACTTGAAATGATTTGCCATTTTTTTCACTATTGCTGGGTCTAAACAATGGGGCTTGCCTTGTGGGCCAACTTCCCTCGAGGGCTTTCATGAGGAGATTCTCCCCTAGGGATGAGTGAGGAATGAGACCCACATTCATGAGGGAATAAACTCAAAGTAATGGAAGAAATGATTAACTGGAAAGGGACCCTCATAAGGCCTCATAATTTTGTGACTTTTCCACCACTTCCCAGTGGCACTTCACAGAAAGGAAGGCAGACTGATAATGAGAAATCTGACCCAATTTTCTTTCTATTTCCACAGAGAAATAATGAATCCTTTTGCTTTCAGTCATTTGACCCTCATAATATTGTAAAGCCAAATTTCCCATTGTCTCATTACTTTCTCACAGTTTAGCATGCCCCTACCCACTCTTTTTAGCGTTCCTGTAGAACTCCAGCTGGATTTTTTCTGAGTATAATCTTAATTGAAGAGCCAAGGCGCACTATTCAAGGTAGCCCCAACGATGAAGTGAGTTATTATCCCTGTGCCATTTCAGTTCATGGGACGCATGTGTCATTTTGCCCTGTGAAGCCTTCTTGCCCACTGATCCAGACTCTTGTGTTATTGTCTCCTGCAAGTCCTGCAGCATTGGTCACATGCTTCAAATGAAAGGTATTTGTTAGCTTACTGAATTTGATGGCAGAAGGAAAGGAAAGCCAGCTGTGATAATGCTGCCTTCACGCTTTTCAAACTTTTTTAATTGGCATGCAGCTGATGTAAATGGCAGATATTCCAGGACTCACATTGCTTTGTACAAATGGAGCAAAACACCCAGAAAGCTTATTTCACAGACGAAGGCAAAGGGTTTTAATCAGCTGTGTTTTGCAGTACATGTGCTGAACTTTAGACACCATGGGTGTAGGGAAAGAACGACAGCTCATTAACTTTCACTTAACCCAATGAATACAGCACCAGGCAGCTAAGTAGACCAGTGTAGAGTCAACCACTAAAGAGGACCTAACTACCAAGGAGGCCTTGGTGATATAGGGTGCTGGGAAGAGGAGGGTCTGGAAGAGCAAGAAGTAGGTGCTCACCTGCCCTTATCCATTTACAACCATGGGACTAGAAGACACAGGAGCAGCATTTGTCCATTCAACCCATCGAGTCTGCCCTGCCATGCCATCATGACAGATTTACTATCCTTTTCAACCCCATTCTCCTTCCTTCCTTCTCGCTGTAGCTCCTGATTCCCTTCCTGATCAAGAATGTATCCACACCACTTTAAATAACTCCAATGACTCCGTAGTAATGTTTTCCACCGTGTGGGTTTCCTCCACTGTTCCAAAGTCATACTGGGCTAGTAGGTTAAATGCTCACATGGCTGTATTTGGGCATTGCAGGCTTGCAGGAAGGGCCCATTACTGCACTCTATCTCTGAATTAATCTTTCCATGACAAAAGAAATAAGAGAATCATGTAAATATGTCATAACTAAATGTAAGCAAGTCTACAAGATTTTTTTGTTCAAGTAACTGTATCTCCTTTTGTTGAAGCAGAATTAATGTGAATGACATAATGTTGAAATTAAAATGGCAATCTTAGCATTATTTAGTGGAATGTCTAATGATCATTTTAACAGGTTTCTGCCTGCTTATTATCGACACCTGCAGTCAGGAGGAGGAATTAGTTTCCAATCTGGGTTGAACTGTTTTGAAACTAGGTGCAGAAGAGAGCACCATGCACTAATTCCATCTGCTCTGCATCCTGCCTAGTTTGGTCACCAGCTCCCAGAATAAGAAACAATTGCCTGAAACAGACATAAACTTTGAGGAAGATTCAATATTCTACACTAGTGATTGTGACAAAGAAATTGACACATTCCCCCCTGGTCCCCTTCACACCAAGCTGAGTTGTTCTTTGGTCTACTTTTCCATCCTCTCAAACACCACACTGATAGCACAGATTTCATCTTGTGTAAGAGGTAGACTGAACTGCCTTCAAGAGATGATGTCATAGTTTCAAAGCAGGATCAGAGCTGGAATGCTCAAAGAGATTGGTGACCTAACTTAGGGACATTAACTCAAAATAAAGAGTCCCCTGGAATTTTACGGCTGCCAATCTGTCTGCTCAATATCAAGCAACCTGCTTACATTTTAGTTAATTCTCAGGGCGCCAATTTTAGAGTGATTACAGTTAAATACCTTCTCTGTAGTTCTTTGATTCGCACCATCAGGTTGAGATGACCCTGAGAATACTGCTCGATTACATCTCTGACATCGTAAGGTTTTCTGGCTTGCTGTAAAACAAAACAAATATTTGCAGAATCATGAGGTAAAGCAAGGATGGAAAGTTCATTGTGCTTTCCCCAGAATTCCTTAACCAGGGAAGTAAGAGCTCAATGCAAATGCCTTTGTATTTAAGGTTATTGTCATTACATACATGAAGTGAAACTGGTCTTGGTGAAACAGTGATTGAAAGAGCTGTACACCAATGATTCATCTATTTTAATGGTGAGTCAAACAGGTGAGTTTGTAATCCTCTACAATGGATAATCACCCAAAACTAATCCCACCCCAACACAATTGCATGGCTTGATGCAAGAAAACTTTGATTGCAGGAGTCTATTTTCCCCCAGGGGTTTGTGGGTTTATTTGCTGTTATTAGTGTGTAAGCCATTATTGACAAATTGTTTAATGGAGTCTTGAAGAATTTTATGCTTCACAGACAAGGAAAATAAAGATTCTTTTTGTGGCCCCAGAACAAACCAAGGTTATTGTAAACCTGTGGGAGGCATCAATGCTCAATTCCAAAGGCTCAAACATGAGGTACCATAAACGCGGTTCGTTTCAGCAGTGGGAGACCCTCAACCCGAGAGACCGAACATTTCAAAATGTGTTTCACACTAAACTGCCCAGAATTTTTCAATATTGGTGCTCCGTAAATTCTCAGTGTCACTCTGGTTGGTCTGAATATACAGTATTTCAAACCTCTGAACAGAAGCAGCCTGTATTTTGGGCTATATTCTTTGAACTTACTTGAGAGTTCTGCATGTTGTGAGAATTGGTAATGATGTCAGAAATGGCTCCAAGATGCCTCCAATAGCCCTTGCTAAATTGCGAAACAGGAGTGAAAAACATATCAAGAAATACCATATTGTCTTCTTTGAAAATATCAAAAGACTTGATTATTCTCCACGCTGTATCTTTCACTTTGCATGTAGATTCATTGAATTCTATTATTCCAATGTCCTTGCACAAACTGGACAAAAGCAAGGCTACTACCCCAACTGGTTGTGAATTTGTTTGCCCATCCTAACTAGTTTCCTCTCCACCTGCAAACGTGAACTCAGGCTCTCAACCCATTTCAGTCCAGAATGAGTGCTCGATCACAACAGATGCATGGTTCAGCAAATACAAATAAGACCCATCTTCTGGCTCCTCCCAACTGTTCCTCATTAAAGGTGATGCTTTTGGATGAGTCCTCCAGACAATTAACTAATCCATTCTTTGAGTCTCTGCCAGCCTCTTTACCTTCCTTGTCTAATGATGGAACAGCAGCCTTTCCTCTCCTATTTCAAGGCAGGAATGCTCAAGTCATTCACTGTGGATAAACAATGATTCTGGCCCAAGCAACTGGGTTAGGTTCATGGTAACACTCTTTTATCTCACTGATGAGACCCGCATTACTTACTTTGTCAGATTTGATTTGCTATATTTTCATTTTAATATGGGTAACCAAATATGATCATCTCAGGGTGACAAGAAACAAGTGTGATGTTTTTAGGGAGTATCAAATGTAAGACTTGTAGTGCAAAACCATATTGCAGGAGGTACCACAGCATTCTGGTCCCTTCTTCCAGATTGGGAACAATTCCCCCCCACCCTGCCCCCCCAACCAAGACATCAGGCTCCTCAGTTCCTAAAACAAGCATGCACTAGTGTATTCTGGCTTTTTATTGTATTGTGTTTTAATATTTAACTCTTATTTGTGTAAACTTTCTCCATGGTCCTGGCGAAACCTTATTTCGACCTGACCATGCATTGCATTAGCAGTTGTAATATGAATGATAAATAAAGGTAACTTAACTAGCTGAAAGAGTAGAACAGGCTTTCTTTGAAGTACCAGTGTATAATACCATGGAGTAGTAACAATGAATACTCACCTTTCTCCTTTACTCCAGTTACTGTGCAAAAGGGAAGCACCAGGTTCTCCAGACTCACCATGGTGAGGTGTGAGATATAGACAACTGATGTGGGCAAAATCAGCTGCATTTTGAGAACGGGATACTTAATTGCCCTTCCATCCACCTAGAGTTGCAGGCGTAGGAAACAAAGGTTGCCAATGGGCTGTGGTGCTGAAGAATAAATGAGTGGCACATCAAGGAGAACAGTTGCCCGTGAGCTCCAGTGACCCGGATTCAATCCTGACCTCCGGTGCTGTTGGTGCAGTGTTTGCATGTTCTCCCAGTGGCCATGTGGGTTTTGCTGGGGTGTCCCATATTTGACTCAAATCCCAAAGGTCAGTAGGCTAATTGGCAACTGAAAATCGCCATTAGTGTGGAGGTGACGCAGAATCTTAGGAGGGTGGCTGGGGAATGTGCGGAGAATAAAATGGTATTAATTTAGGGTTCGGGGGGGCGTGGCGAGATGGCATAGTGGGAAGACATGTGGTTCCACCTTCTCCCAGTTAGACTTCTAAATACACTAATTTAAAATTTGTAAAAGAGGTTAAAAATAATATTTACAGACTTTGGAATATTGGAGGATTGTAATGGCTGCAAATGGGGAAAAAAATCAAAAGCTCAATTGCAAAATAAATTACCTTACAAAAGTGTTAAAGAACTGAGGCCTACTTACCAAGTTGAAGCCACGGAGTCCTCGACTGGAGTCCCCAAGCCTCAGAGGACTCCTGCTTGGTTGAGTATTATGCCGGCGCCGATCGCACAATCGCAAGATGGCGCTGGCTTAGTGACAGGCTCGGCCGGTCCTGACTCGCGCACCCGTGAGTTCGGGGGTGTGGGCAGATTGGTTGAGCGAAGACGGACCGATGAGCCCGCAATATTGCCTGGCGGTCCAGGAACGTGCAGTATAGTGTCGGAAGACGCACCTGCATGGTCAGTGACTTTGCCGGGCATGCATGGAGCATCACGGGACTGGGAACTATTGGACAAGGTGTGGGCTGTGGGGGAGCCCAAACGGCAGCGGGCTGATGAGGTCGGCACGCTGTCGATGGGTCTCCAGACTCGCAGCCTCACTGGAAGAGGACCTATGATACTAGAGGAGGAAGAAAGATCAACATTACAGGAACTTACACAGGAAGAAATGGGGACTGAGACCAGAGAAGGTAGGCCTCAAAGGGAGGTGATGGAACCTGCACTGGATTCTGTGTTCACAATTTTGGAAAGGATTGCTCATCAAATGGAAAATATGTCAATACAGATGTATTCTCAGATGACTCAAGGATTTATGGAAGTGAAAACAAAAATGACTACCATATGTGAAGAAATGACTTGTATGAAGCAAGATATTAATGTAGTTAAAAGTGATCTTAGTAGATGTATAAAATCAGTGGTCACTGTACAAGATAACTTTAAAAAGATTGAAGATGCTTTTTTTAAATGTAAGAACCGAGTGGAGATTAATAGAGAAAAAAATGGAAAAAGTGGAGGATTCGTTCATGGATTGGGGGATTCAGAAGAAGGAATTATTGAAGAAGATTGATTCATTAGAAAATCAGGGTCGAAGAAATAACGTAAAAATCGTAGGTCTTCCAGAAAATATAGAAGGTTCTGATCTGGTAAAGATTTTTACGAAACGGATTCCTGAGGGGTTGGGCAAGGAATTTTTTCCGGATGGTCTTGAGATAGATCGAGCACATAGAGCACTAAGCTAAAGAAGTATTGTGGCGAAAGGGATATAAATTTGCCTTTCGTTATCCGGCCTTGTTGAAAGTTTTTTATGGGAACTTTCAATCTCAATTCTTTGAAAATGACCATGATGCATTAATTTTTGCTAATTCATTGCCAGATTTATGAGGAAATAGATGATCGTCATCATTGTCACCTAAGAGGAGGGTAAATGGCAATGGAAATGGGAAGAATGAAAAGAATTGGAAGAAAGTTGAATTGACACAAAGTCTTCTTTGAAGATCTGGAACAATCATTGGGATTGGAATCATTGGGTTGATTATTTTTGTTTCAGTACTTTGAAAGTCTGACTGGAGGGGTGGATGACACTGAAGCCTTTAGTCATCCGCCATTAGTGGTTTTACAACGCCCAGATTTTTAGGGGGCTATTACTATTTTTACTAGTTTGTTTTGGGGATTGTTTTTTTGGAATATTTACATGGGTGGGGTTTAAAATATTAAGGGAATTAGAGGGGGAGTATTATTTTATAGTAGTGGAATATATTATTATATTAAGATATGTTTAATTTGAATTTTGCAACTTTTAATGTTCAGGGTTTGAATAACCCAATTAAGCGTAAAGGAATTTGGGCCTATATGAGAAAAATGAAAGTTGATATTGCTTTTTTGCAAGAAACACATTTGACTGAAAAAGAACATTTGAAATTGAAGAGAGTGTGGGTTGGTCATGTATTTTCTTCTTCCTTTAATTCTAAAGCAAAGGGTGTAGTGATTTTAATTCATAAGAAATTACCATTTGAATTGGAATCGGTTGAAGGAAATGCTGGGAGGGTTTTGATGGTTAATTTAAAACTTTTGCTGAATCGTGGACTTTGTTAAATATTTATGCACCTAATGTAGATGATGAACGGTTTATGTCAGAGATTTTTTATTGCTTAATCAAGCCAATAATAATATTTTGGCCGGGGGAGATTTTAATTGTGTTTTGGATCCTTTATTGGATAGATCTCTGAAAAATATAAAGAACTCAAAGGCAGCAACACAAATAGGGGCTTTGATGATGGATTTGAATCTGGTTGATGTTTGGAGGAGAGTAAATCCTACAGAGAAAGACTTTTCTTTTTATTCCTCCAGGGACTATTCCTTTTCTAAAATAATTTTTTTTTGGTTTTGGCACATCTGCAAGGTAGAGTATTACAGGTTGAGTATTAAAGTCGGATTATATCGGTTATTCTATGTTTTTTATTTCTGTGTAGGTTCAGAAGTAGTACAATCATCTTATAGATGGATGTTTAATACAATGCTATTGAAGATAAGCGTATACAGAGCCGTTGTCATACCCACACTCCTGTTCGACTCCGAATCATGGGTCCTCTACCAGCATCACCTATGGCTCCTAGAACGCTTCCACCAGCATTGTCTCCGCTCCATCCTCAACATTCATTGGAGCGACTTCATCCCTAACATCGAAGTACTCGAGCTGGCAGAGGCCGACAGCATCGAATCCACGCTGTTGAAGATCAAACTGTGCTGGGTAGGTCACGTCTCCAGAATGGAGGACCATCGCCTTCCCAAGATCATGTTATATGGCAAGCTCTCCGCTGGCCACCGAGACAGAGGTGCACCAAAGAAGAGGTACAAGGACTGCCTAAAGAAATCTCTTAGTGCCTGCCACATTGACCACCGCCAGTGGGGTGATATCGCCTCAAACCGTGCATCTTGGCGCCTCACAGTTCGGGGGAAGCAACCTCTTTGAAGAAGACTGCAGAGCCCACCTCACTGACAAAAGACAAAGGAGGAAAAACCCAACACCCAACCCCAACCAACAAATTTTCCCCTGCAACCGCTGCAACCGTGTCTGCCTGTCCCGCATCGATCTTGTCAGCCACCAACGAGCCTGCAGCTGACGTGGACATTTACCCCTCCATAAATCTTCGTCCGCGAAGCCAAGCCAAAGACTGAAGAAACCAGAGTTTATTAAGGAGCAGATTACTTTGGTTTTGGCTGAGAATGTTAATTCAGTATGTAGTAATTTTGTATTGTGGGATGCTTTGAAAGCATATTTACAAAGGTAAATTATTAGTTTTACTACGAAAGTTAAAAAGCAATATGCGGCGGAAAGATTAATGTTAGAGAAACAAATTGCTGAATTGGAAAAGGAATTTCAGAAAGATGTTACAGAAGATAAAAAAAGATGCTTTCATGAAGTTGAAATTATGTTATAATACATTACAAACTTATCAGTATGAGTATCTACTTTATCGATCTAAGTAACGTTATTATGAATTGGGTGAGCGAGTTCATAAGGTAATTAAAAACATAACAGACATCACGAATTATTAATGCTGTGAAAAAGAATTCAATAGTCACCTATAAACCTCAGGAAATTAATGATCAGTTTTATACATTTTATCAAAAATTATATACTTCTGAGGGAAAGCAGGATGCTGGTTCTATAAAATCCTATTTATCAAAATTAAATTTATCCATTTTAGGGGAGGACGAGGTTAAAGAATTGGAAGCTCCATTTACAGATTTTGAGATTAAAGAGGCTATACAAGAGATGCCAAATGGAAAGTCGCCAGGAGATGATGGATTTTCTGTTGAATTTTATAAAGTATTTTATGAAGATTTATCCTTTATATTTGGAGATGTGTTACAGCAGGTAACAGAGGAGCAGTTGTTACCGGAATCTTGTTTAAGTTCTATAGTTACTGTGATTCCTAAGAAAGATAGGGACCCATTGAAAGTATCTTCACATAAACCTATTTCTTTATTAAATGTAGATTATAAAATTTCTTTATTAAATGTAGATTATAAAATTATAGCGAAGGTGTTAGCGAATAGATTTGCCAAATATTTACCTCAGTTGATACATATAGATGAAACAGATTTTATTAAAAATAGAAACGTGTCTGATAATCTTAGATTGATAACATTAGTCAATGCATTTAGACAGCAACTCAACCATCCAATGGTGGTTGAGCTTGGTGCAGAAAAAGCCTTTGATAGAGTCGAGTGGAATTTTTTGTTTAAGGTGTTAGAGAAGTTTAATTTAGGCCCTTAATTTCTAGGCTGGGTTAAGGCCTTGTATACAAATCCAACTGCTAGGGTGGGGACAAATGGTCAAATTTCCTTATCATTGAATTTAACGTGTTTGACTCGACAAGGTTTTCCATTGTCACCAGCCTTACTTGCATTGACTATTGAACCGTTAGCTCAGACAATAAGACAGAATGATAAGATTAAAGGAATGAAAATTGGGAGGATGAATATAAGATTAATTTATTTGCGGACAATGTGCTGGTATATTTGATAGAACTGGAACAGCCTTTGAAATATTTACAAGATTGTTTGTTAAAATTTGGAGAGCTATCTGGATATAAAGTAAATTGGGATAAGAGTGAAATATTGCCCATTGGGGATGGAGATTATTCAGAATATAAAAGTATTATAAAACTGAAGAGGTCAGATAGAATTAAATATTTGGGAGTGGTAGTAAACACATTCTACCAGTCTCTATATAAATTGAATTATGTCCCTTTATTAAAAAGGATTAAAATGGATTTGATTAAATGGAAAGATTTGCAGTTAACATTAATTGGGCGAATAAATTGTGTTAAAATTAATATTTTTCCTCAAATTCAACATTTGTTTCAGTCTATACCATATTCACTTCAAAGGGTTTTTTTTCTGGACCTGAATAGGGCAGTGTGGAAGTTTTTACGGAAAGGAAAATTAGCCTGAGTAGCTTTACATAAACTTACATGGAAATATGATTTAGGTGGATTGCAGTTACCTCACTTTCAAAATTATTATGATGCAGCCCAGTTGAAATTTGTTAGCAGATTGATGGATGTGGACCAACCTCCGAGTTGGGTAAAGGTGGAAATAGCTTGTATATCTGAAGTTGAGATACATCAGTTTATATTTAAATGGAATGTGGATTTATTGCAGGAATGTGATATGCCGGTATTAAAACATGTGTTAAGGATATGGATTAAAACAAACAGGGTTTTAGGGTCAAAGGGTAAATTACCAATTCAAACCTGTTATACCTTTGTTGACCTCACCAAAGCCTTTGACACCGTGAGCAGGAAATGGCTTTGGCAAATACTAGAGCACCTTGGATGCCCCCCCCCCCCCTTAAGTTCCTCAACATGGTTATCCAACTGCACGAAAACAAACAAGGTCGGGTCAATGAGCTCTCCGAACCCTTCTCCATTGACAACAGCGTGAAGCAAGGCTGCGTCCTCGCTCCAACCTGTCATGATAATGAATATGTATGAGATGTACCGGAAGTCACGTGGTATGAGCGAGAGATAAGAGCACAAGCAGGAGAACAAAGGAAACTGGAGAATAAAGACACTGAGAAGTTTACCTCATATAACTTGTGTTCGATGTTTTATTAACTTCACATTTCGGGCCACAAATGTTACATTGGCGACGAGGATGAAAGAAACTTGAAGAAAATTAAAGACTAAAGAAGATTACAGAGGATTACAGACAACTTCAAGGTGATAAGAATTTTCTCTTTGACTCATTACTTTTGGGGCTGGAATATTTCCTCATGGCTGGGGCAGACGGTGACTTTCTAACGCATAGTGGAATTGCTCATTTTGACCCAACGGGTGATGCAAGCACTGTAAGTGTGAAGTGGAAGGCATGGCTGGAAGAATTTGAATCCTACACCGACAGTCGTGGCCTATTTCTAGATACCGGTACAGTTGAACAAAAAGCGCAGAGGAGGGCGTTACTTCTTTTCACTGCTGGACCTGCAGTTCGGGAAACATTTAAGACACTTTTGAATACTGGAAGAAAGGATGAGTACCGGAAAGCGGTAGATGCATTAAATGCACACTATGTAGTGACACCGAATGCTACATTTCAACGCCATTTGTTTCGGAGAACGAGACAAGAAGATGGCCAGACAATTGCTCAGTATGTGACGAGACTACGCCAGCTAGCTGTTGGATGCAATTACATGCCAGCTGATTTGGACAACCAATTATTGGATCAAGTCGTACAGCACTGCAGATCAGATAAACTCAGAAGACGTCTACTGGAAAGAGGGAGTGAGTTGGAACTCACCGATGCTTTAACCATTGCTGCTGCATTAGAGGCTGTTGAAGGGCAATTTCATACCATGACCCTGAAAGACAACTCAAGCCAGCAAATTAAGAGGCTCTCACATCGCCATAACCAGCCAAGATATACATCGACACAGGACGTGGAGTGTTATCAATGTGGAAACTGAGGTCACTTTGGAAAAGACCCATATTGCCCGGCCAAAGGCAAAGTTTGCAGAAAGTGCGGAGGTAAAGACCACTTTGCAAAGAAGTGCAAAAGCAAGTCCAATGCAGACCAGAAGAGGAAGAGTACAACTTCCAAAGGCAAAGCCTGGGGGAAAGGAAAGTATCCTGGAAAGAAAGATACCATTCGCCAGATAGACGGTGACGATGATGATACCCAGGAGGGACAGAGTTGTTATCAATTTACGTTGAATGATGTACGTCATGAGAAGGTCCCAGTGATCATTGGTGGAATGACAGTGCAGGTCATTGTAGACTCAGGCAGTGACAGTAATGTGATTGATCGACATTTATGGGAGAAGTTGAAAAGGAAAAAGATCATCTGTACCTCAAAGAAGTGTTCCAAGAAACTGTATCCATACACAGCAACCAAGCCATTGCAGACCATTGGATGTTTTACTGTAACTGTTGAAGGTGGAGATAAGTACACCGAAGGAGAGTTTATGGTCATAGAAGAGAGGGGAGAACCATTGCTGAGTAGAAGCACAGCGCAAGACCTGGCAATACTTTATATTGGAGCTTGTGTCAATTCAATTTAGTCATACGAGGATATGAAGCAAGAATTCCCCGCAGTCTTCCAAGGAGTAGGAAAGCTGAAAGGTCGACAATTGAAGCTAGCGGTAGATGAAACGGTCAAACCCAAGGCACAACCAATGCGCTGAACTCCGTTTGGACTTCGTGGGAAAGTCGAAGACAAAATTAAAGAATTGATCGAACAAGACATTATTGAACCGGTGGAACATTCGACACAATGGGTCAGTGCAGTAGTGATTGTGCCCAAACCAAAGGGTGGCATAAGACTATGTGTTGACATGAGAATGGCCAATGAAGCTATAATTAGAGAACGACACCCTATACCAACAGTGGAGGAAATACTTCAAGAACTAACTACCAGCAAGGTATTCTCAAAAATTGATCTGAAGTGGGGCTATCATCAATTAGAGCTGGATCCAGGTTCCCGAGATGTAACAACATTTGTGACTCACTGTGGATTGTATCGTTACAAGAGACTATCATTTGGAATTAATGCAGCTTCGGAGATCTACCAGTATGAAATCCATCTAGTGATTCAAGGCATTCCTGGAGTTGCCAACATTTCTGACGACATCATAGTCCATGCACCAACGAAGGAAGAGCATGACAAACGGTTGAGGCGTGTACTATCTAGACTACAGGAGGCAGGCCTTACCGTGAATGGAAACAAGTACCAGTTCGGTGTGTCAGAAATGGACTTCATGGGACACAGACTTACACAGGAAGGACTAAACCCTGCAGAGGCCAAGGTGAAAGCTATTGCAGAGGCACGTGCACCTCAGAACACAACAGAGGTGAGGAGTTTCCTGGGATTGGTTAATTTTTGTGCAAAGTTCATTCCTAATTTCGCTACAGTGGCAGAACCACTAAGGAAACTAATCAGGAAAGGTGTACCTTTTCATTTTGGATCTGAGCAGAAGAAAGCATTCACAGCGCTGAAGCAAAGCCTGACAGATGCAAAAACTCTTGGATATTACGATCCGGCGGCATCAATCAAAGTCATAGCGGATGCCAGCCCGGTTGGTTTAGGAGCTGTGTTGGTCCAGATGCATGATGGAGGACCAAGAATCATTGCCTATGCCAGCAGATCGTTATCAGATGTGGAAAGAAGATACTCTCAGACAGAGAAAGAAGCACTCGGACTTGTATGGGCCTGTGAGAGGTTCCATGCATATTTATACGGCATTGAATTTGAACTCATCACAGATCATAAGCCATTAGAGGTGATCTATGCACTTAGATCCAATCCATGTGCCAGAATAGAGAGATGGGTACTCAGACTACAACCCTACAAATATAAATTAATCCACATTGCAGGGAAAACAAACATTGCAGATCTGCTGTCCAGATTGGTGAAGGATGGTGGTCCACAATCCAAGTCAGAATTGGGAACAGAAACAGAGAGCTTTGTACGCTTCATAGCTATTCAGGCGACACCGAAAGCTGTGACTACGAAGGAAGTCGAGAGAGAATCCGAACGTGATCCAGAACTCATGGAAGTAAGAGAATGCATACAGAGTGGACAAAGGGACAAGTGTACTCACAAGGCTTACATTCCCATTAGAGACGAACTTTGTTGCATCGGACAGTGTGTATTAAGAGGTTGCAGATTGGTGATACCGCAAAGATTGAGACCGAAGATCGTATCCTTAGCGCATGAAGGACACCTAGGTATTGTTGGTACCAAGCAAAACCTCAGGACCAAGGTATGGTGGCCAGGTTGTGATAAAGACGCAGAGAAATTTCTTAAAACTTGTCACGGATGTCAAATCACAAGTAGGAGTAATCCGCCAGACGTAGCTGTTGATTTTCTTGGACCTTTACCGACGGGTGAATCAATTATGGTAGTGATAGATTACTACAGCAGATACTATGAGTACGTGGTATTGAAGTCCACAACCACTGAAAAAACAATACAAGCATTAGCAGAGATATTCGCAAGATATGGATTACCTGTTACATTATACTCTGACAATGGTCCACAATTCATTTCAGAGACATTTGCGGAATACATGAGGACCACAGGTATCCACCATCATAAAGTAACTCCGAAATGGCCGCAAGCCAACAGAGAAGTAGAGAGACAAAATCAGTCCATTGAAAAACGATTGAGGATTGCACACGCAGAAGTACAAAATTGGCGAGAAGCATTGCTATCTTATGTGGCTATCTATCGAGCAACGCCTCATGCAACCACTGGAAAAAGTCCTGCAGAAGCATTTTTTGGAAGAAAAATCCGCACAAAAATGCCAGAAATAAAGGAAATCCGAGACGACCAGGAGATGAGGGACCACGATGCTGAAAAGAAAGGTGCAGCAAAGCTGTACACAGATTCGAAATGTGGAGCCAAGTACTCAGACATCATGCCAGGAGATAATGTTCTAGTGAGGCATGAAACTGGTGGTAAGCGAGGAGGGAGTCACGTGATGGAGTAGTGGCCGGACGGTGAACTCCAGCCCTCTCCAGAAAAGTCGGGAAAAACAAGAGAAAATACAAAGGCACAGAAATAAAAGTTACAGAAAAGTGAGTATAAAGGTGGAAAGAAGATGGAGACAAAAGGAGAAAAATCAAAATCAACGGAAAGAAGAGAGGAAGAGAAGACAACAGAGGAAAAAGGTGAAGGCCTTACCTGTCCGAAGAGGCCCGCTGTGGAGAGAGGGCCCCACTACCTCAGGTCGGTAGGAAAAGAACTACAACAATGGCTCACAGAGCCGAGTAAAAGTGCGCAACCGCGCATGCGCGACTCCTCGCGCATGCGCGATGCGCATGAAAAAAAACACACCGACGGGAGGGGGGACCAGCTGGGGAGTCGATCTCCACAGCCGGCAACGACAGCTGCAGAACACCTGCAGCAAGAAGAGACCACAGAAGACAATGGAAACAAGAAAGAAGAGGAGGAAAGGGCATCAAAGAAACAACAGATGGCCAACCCAGAGAAAGAAGAAGAGGAAGAATACAGTGAAATAGATAAAGGGAAAGGCAAGGTAAAGGATATACTTGCTCTTGTTAGAGGATACGTGGAGTCATTTAAAGAATGGCAAACACAGGAATTCAATGATTTAAGAAGAAGAATAAACAACACAGAAGAGAAAATAAATAAAATGGATATGACCTTAACAGAAATGGGGAAAAAAATGGACAAGATGGAAGAACGGGCAATAGCAGCAGAAATGGAGGTAGAAGACTTAAAAAAGAAATTGGAGGAATCTAATAAAAAAACTAAAGAGACACAAGAATTACTAGCCCAAAAAATAGATATAATGGAAAATTATAACAGAAGAAATAACATAAAGATAGTGGGCCTTAAGGAAGACGAAGAAGGCAAGAATATGAGGGAGTTTATAAAAGAATGGATCCCTAAGGCCCTAGGATGTCCAGAACTACAGCAAGAAATGGAAATAGAAAGGGCACATAGAGCATTGGCCCCTAAACCACAACCACAACAAAAACCAAGATCTATTGTAGTAAAATTCCTAAGATATACTACAAGAGAAAAGGTACTGGAGAAGACAATGGAAAAAGTAAGAGAGGGCAACAAACCACTGGAGTATAAAGGGCAAAAAATCTTCATTTATCCAGATATAAGCTTTGAACTCCTAAAGAAGAGAAAAGAGTTCAATACAGCAAAAGCGATTTTATGGAAGAAAGGATATAAATTTACACTGAAGCATCCTGCGGTATTGAAAATATTTATTCCAGGACAACAAAACAGACTATTCTCGGATCCAGAAGAAGCACGAAAATTTGCAGAACAATTACAAAAATAGACTGAGGGATGAAGACGGGTAATGAGAGCAAAAATGATCACGATTGATATGTATGTGGGTAAAGACAAAAATAGACTGAGGGATGAAGACGGGTAAGGAGGGTAAAAATGACCACGATTGATATCTATGCGGGTAAAGAGGTATAAGAGTGAATAGAGACAATGGGCATATGTGAAAGTATCTGTAATTAGAGGAAAACATAGAGAGTATAGACAAGAATTAATAAGGGAAGGTAAGGGAATAGAGAGAATAAGGAGGGAATTAAAAGAGTGACCTTTGTGACATATAAAAAGCGAAATCTTTTCTGGGGGGGGCTGGGTGGGGGAAAAGAGCGGTCACTGCAAAATCAGTTGACGCTTGCGAGTGGATTCGCAAATCCAAATGGAGAGGGGAGATGTGGTTGTCCGACAAGGGATAAAGGGCAACTCAGGAGGGGAAGGGGAGATTGGGGATAAAGAAGATAGAAATAGGAGAATAAGGAAAATGTTGGATGTTGTAGGAATGTTGTCTGGTAAAGAGTTGAAAATAAGAAAACAGAAATGGAAAAGGAGGAAAGGTAATGAAGGAAAAACGGAAAGAGAAGATAAACAAAATATGAAATGGCTACGCTGAACTATATGACTCTAAATATTAATGGAATACATAACCAAATTAAAAGGAAGAAACTACTAAATTTACTGAAAAAGGAAAAAATAGATATAGCATTTGTCCAAGAAACACACTTAACTGAATTGGAGCACAAGAAATTAAAGAGAGATTGGGTAGGACATGTAACAGCAGCATCGTATAATTCAAAAGCAAGAGGAGTGGCTATATTAATTAGCAAAAATGTGCCATTTAAAATAGAAGAGGAAATAATAGATCCAGCAGGGAGATATGTTATGATAAAATGTCAGATATATTCAGAGCTTTGGAATCTACTTAATATATATTCACCTAACGAAGAAGATCAAAAGTTTATGCAAGATATCTTTTTGAAGGTAGCTAATACGCAAGGGAACATACTAATAGGAGGGGATTTCAATCTGAATTTGGATCCAAATATGGATAAAACGGGGAAAAAAATTAACAGGAAGAACAAAGTAACCAAATTTATAATTAAATCAATGCAAGAAATGAAACTTGTGGACATATGGAGGAAACAAAACCCAAAAGAAAAGGAATACTCATACTACTCGACTAGACATAAAACATACTCAAGGATAGACCTATTCCTGTTATCAGCCCACATTCAAGGGAGAGTTAGGAAAACGGAATATAAAGCTAGACTATTATCGGACCACTCACCCCTGTTATTGGCAATAGAGCTAGAGGACATCCCTCCAAGAATGTATAGATGGAGATTAAACCCCATGCTACTTAAAAGACAGGATTTTAGAGAATTTATTGAAAAACAATTAAAAATGTACTTTGAAGTAAATACAGAATCAGTGGAAGATAAGTTTATACTATGGGATGCAATGAAAGCATTCATTAGAGGGCAAATAATAAGTTATGCAACCAAGATGAAGAAGGACTATAATCAGGAAACAGAGCAGTTGGAAAGGGAAATAATAAACATAGAAAAAAAATTAGCAATAAAGGAAGATACAACCAAAAGAAGAGAATTGGCGGATAAAAAAATAAAATATGAAACATTACAAACATATAAGGTGGAGAAGAATATAATGAAGACAAAACAGAAATATTATGAACTAGGGGAAAAAACACACAAAATCCTAGCATGGCAGCTTAAGACAGAGCAAACTAAGAAAATGGTATTGGCAACAAGGAAAAAAGACAAACAAATTACATATAATCCAAAAGAAATTAAGGAAAACTTCAGAGAATTCTATGAACAATTATACCGAACCGAAAACGAAGGGAAAGAAGGGAAAATAGATGAATTTTTGACTAAAATTGAACTACCAAAACTACAAATAGAGGAACAAAATAAATTAACAGAACCATTTGGAACAGTAGAAATACAAGAGATAATAAAAAATTTACCAAATAATAAGACACCAGGAGAGGATGGACTCCCAATAGAATTCTACAAAACATTTAAAGACCTAATAATACCGCCCCTCCTGGATGTAATCAACCAGATTGATGAGACACAAAACTTACCAGATTCATGTAAAACAGCAATAATTACAGTGATACTAAAACAAGGGAAAGATCCACTCTCACCAGCGTCATATAGACCAATATCTCTGCTAAACACAGATTATAAGATAATAGCTAAACTATTAGCAAACAGATTAGCAGAACAGGTACCGAAAATGGTAAATTTAGACCAAACTGGATTTATCAAAAAAAGATGCACAACAGACAATATTTGTAAATTTATTAACTTAATTCATGCAGTAGAAGGAAATAAAGCACCGGCAGTAGCAGTTGCTTTAGACGCAGAGAAGGCCTTCGACAGAGTAGAATGGAATTACTTGTTCAAAGTATTGCAAAAATTCAGTTTACCAGAGAAGTATATTAATTGGATTAAAGCATTATATAAGGGACCGTTAGCGAAAGTGACAGTAAATGGACATGTATCAAAGCAATTTAACTTAAGCAGGTCAACGCGGCAGGGATGCCCACTATCACCATTATTGTTTGCGCTAGCTATAGAACCACTAGCAGAATCGATAAGAAGAGATAATAATATAAAAGGAATAAAAATAAAAGACAGGGAATATAAAATCAGTCTGTTTGCGGATGATGTGATAGTGTACTTAACAGAACCAGAACTATCAATAAAAGAACTATATAAGAAATTGAAGGAATATGGAGAAGTGTCGGGATACAAGATAAACGTAAATAAAAGTGAAGCAATGCCTATGAATAACGCGGATTTCTCAAAATTTAAGGAGGAATCCCCATTCAGATGGCAAACGCAGGCAATAAGATACCTAGGTGTGCAAATAAACAAAAATCTAGGCCAATTATATAAACTCAATTACAATCCACTAATGAAAAAATTACAGGACGATTTAGAGCATTGGAAAGAGCTACCACTAACACTGATAGGAAGGATAAACTGTATTAAAATGAACATTTTTCCAAGGATACTATACTTATTTCAGGCATTGCCAATACAACTGACAGAAAAATTCTTCAAAGAGTTAAAGAAAATAATAAGGAGATTTTTATGGAGAGGGGGGAAACCGAGGATAGCACTAGATAAATTAACAGAATGGTATAAACAAGGAGGCTTACAATTGCCAAACTTCAAAAATTATTATAGAGCCGCACAATTAAGGTACCTATCAGATTTTTATCAAACAAGGGAAAAACCAGACTGGACGAGACTAGAATTAGATAAAATAGGGGAAAAGATACCTGAACACATATTATATAAATGGGACGAAAAATTGGTACAACATAGAACTTCTCCAGTATTACACCATCTCCTCAATATATGGAAGAAGATTCATGTAGAAAGAAATAAAATAAATTACCAAATACCAAAACTAATATTGACGCAAAATAAGCTACTCCCTTTTACAATAGACAACCTTGCCTTTAGAAAATGGGAAAAAAAAGGGATTGAAAGAATAGAAAATTGTTTTTCAGGAAGTAGATTCTTATCCTTTGAACAAATGAGAGATAAGTACAATATAACTGGAGATACAGCGCTGGCATATTACCAACTGAGATCCTACTTGAAAGATAAATTAGGAAGCAACTTGAGTTTACCAGAGGGAAGTAACCTTGAATATGTGATTACAGATACAATGTTAATCAAAAGATTTATAAAAAATATGTATATTAAACTGCAAGAAAAGGAAAATGAGGAAACAAATGGTAAAACTAAACAAAAATGGGAACAAGATTTAAATATAAAGATAAAAAAGGAAACATGGGAGAAGTTATGCTCTGGAACGATGAGAAATACAATAAATACGAGGCTGCGTATGATACAATATAATTGGTTACACAGACTATACATTACACCGCAAAAGTTAAATAAATGGGACCCAACAGTATCTGATAGATGTTTTCGATGTAAAAAAGAAAGGGGAACAACAATTCATGCAATCTGGACATGTGAGAGAGTAGAAAAATTTTGGGATGATCTCAATCAGATATTAAATAAAATAAAAGAAAACAATATACCAAAGAATCCAGAGATCTTTCTCCTAAGTAACATAAAAAATAAAGAATTTGGAATTGACTTGGAAGATGCACAAAAAAGATTTGTCAAGATAGCCCTAGCTGTAGCAAAAAAATGTATTATGTCAACCTGGAAATTGGAAGATAATTTGAAAATACAACAATGGTATATAGAAATGAATAAATGTATTCCATTAGAAAAAATAACATATAGTTTAAGAAATAATATTGAAATATTCGAACAAGTATGGGAGCCCTACATTAAATACAATAGCGAAAACCTACCGGGAACAAACATTACCTAAATTGATGGAAGGAGAAGAAAAGAAAAGAATGGACTCAGTAGAATTTCTGGTGTATTTTTGTTGAATGACAACATTGTCTAACTGAATTAATGCAACCTAGATTGTATACCTAAAATGGATGAGAGGGGGGGGGGGGTGGGGGGGTGGCTTGGGAGGAGGGAGGGGGGAGGGAGAAAAAGTCACTGTAAATGTGTGGAAAAGAAAAAGTGTATATCATGGCTATTGTGATTTATGGTGTGAAAAATAAAAAATTAAAAAAAAAAACAAAAAAAAAAACTGGTGGTAAGCTAGACACATCTTATTACCATCAACCCTATACTGTCGTATCCAGAAGTGGCAGTATGGTGACAGTCAAGTCTCCGACTGGAGTCCTGTATAAGAGAAATGTATCAGGTGTAAAAAGGTACCAGTCCAGAGATACATCGAGCGAAGAGGTTGAAAGGCCAATACGAGATGCTGAAACTGAGAGACCTGATGATGTTCCAGAGGCAGTTACCAGCACTCCTGATGAAGTGACTAGAGTGCCAGAAACACCCGAAGCCATGGCGAGCAGTATGTTCGACGCTGAGAGTGAACAACCGAGAAGCGACGACAATATCGCAGGCAGGCGAAACGAAACCAGAAAGCGCCCAAACGATACGAAGACTTTGTGCCCTAGGTTTAATAAGAACTTTGGGACAGTATTTAATCTTATATCATAAAGTGCATGTATGAGTGCTGTAGGAAGTAAATTTTATGTAGTTGAGTTATAGTATTACCATTAGTTACGATGTTTGTATGTTTCCGAGGGATATTGGTAAGTGAAGGTAAAGTTTATTTCTGATTAAAGGAGGGATGTCATGATAATGAATATGTATGAGATGTACCGGAAGTCACGTGGTATGAGAGAGAGATAAGAGCACAAGCAGGAGAACAAAGGAAACTGGAGAATAAAGACACTGAGAAGTTTACCTAATAAAACTTGCGTTCGATGTTTTATTAACTTCACATTTCGGGCCACAAATGTGACACAACCCTCTTTACTATCTTCTTCAGCATGATGCTGAAACAAGCCATGAAAGACCTCAATAATGAAGATGCTGTTTACATCCGGTACCGCACGGAAGGCAGTCTTTTCAATCTGAGGTGCCTGCAAGCTCACACCAAGACACAAGAGCAACTTGTCCATGACTACTCTTTGCAGATGATGTCGCTTTAGTTGCCCATTCAGAGCCAGCTCTCCAGCGCATGACGTCCTGTTTTGCGGAAACTGCCAAAATGATTTGCCTGGAAGTCAGCCTGAAGAAAACTAAGGTCCTCGATCAGCCAGCTCCCCACCATGACTACCAGCACCCCCACATCTCCATCGGGCACACAGAATTCAAAACGGTCAACCAGTTTACCTACCTCGGCTGCACCATTTCATCTAATGCAAGGATTGACAAAGAGATAGACAACAGACTCGCCAAGGCAAATAGTGCCTTTGGAAGACTACAGAAAAGAGTCTGGAAAAACAGCCACCTGAAGAAACACACAAAGATCAATGTGTACAGAGCCGTTGACATACCCACGCTCCTGTTCGGCTCTGAATCATGGGTCCTCTACCGGCATCACCTACGGCTCCTAGAATGCTTCCATCAGTGCTGTCTCCGCTCCATCCTCAACATTCATTGGAATGTCTTCATCACTAACATCGAAGTACTCGAGCTGGCAGAGTCCGAAAGCATCGAATTCATGCTGCTGAAGACCCAACTGTGCTGGGTGGGTCACATCTCCAGAATGGAAGACCATCGCCTTCCCAAGATCTCTCCACTGGCCACCGAGACAGAGGTGCACCAAAGAAGAGGTACAAGGACTGCCTAAAGAAATCTCTTGGTGCCTGCTACTACATTGACCACCGCCAGTGGGCTGATATCGCCTCCAACCGTGCATCTTGGCGCCTCACAGTTCGGCGGGCAGCAACCTCCTTTGAAGAAGACCGCAGCGCCCACCTCACTGACAAAAGACAAAGGAGGAAAAACCCAACACCCAACCCCAACCCACCAATTTTCCCTTGCAACCGCTGCAACCGTGCCTGCCTGTCCCGCATCGGATTTCTCAGTCACCAACGAGCCTGCAGCAGACGTGGACATACCCCTCCATAAATCTTCATCCGCGAAGCCAAGCCAAAGAAAGATATCATAACCAGCTTATTCCTTTTTCAATGTTAAATAATCATTTAAAGAGATGGAACTCTCAGGGCATAAAGATAATTCAGGACTGCTTTGTAAAAGATCAATTTCTTTCTTTTATTCAATTGAGGGAGACATTTGATATATCTGTAAATGCTCTGTATTATCAACTCAGAGCTTTGATAAAAGATAATTATGATAAAAAGATGAATTTACCCATGTTGATGAAATTTGAGTCCTTGATTTTTTTCTGTACCTAAGAAAGGTTATATTTCCAATATGTACCAATTGTTTGGCCTGGAAGTCAGCCTGAAGAAAACTGAGGTCCTCCATCAGCCAGCTCCCCACCATGACTACCAGCCCCCCCACATCTCCATCGGGCACACAAAACTCAAAACGGTCAACCAGTTTACCTATCTCGGCTGCACCATTTCATCAGATGCAAGGATCGACAATGAGATAGACAACAGACTCGCCAAGGCAAATAGCGCCTTTGGAAGACTACACAAAAGAGTCTGGAAAAACAACCAACTGAAAAACCTCACAAAGATAAGCGTATACAGAGCCATTGTCATACCCACACTCCTGTTCGGCTCCGAATCATGGGTCCTCTACCGGCATCACCTAAGGCTCCTAAAACGCTTCCACCAGCGTTGTCTCCGCTCCATCCTCAACATCCATTGGAGCGCTTTCATCCCTAACGTCGAAGTACTCGAGATGGCAGAGGTCGACAGCATCGAATCCACGCTGCTGAAGATCTAGCTGCGCTGGATGGGTCACGTCTCCAGAATGGAGGACCATCACCTTCCCAAGATCGTGTTATATGACAAGCTCTCCACTGGCCACCGTGACAGAGGTGCACCAAAGAAAAGGTACAAGGACTGCCTAATCTCTTGGTGCCTGCCACATTGACCACCGCCAGTGGGCTGATATCGCCTCAAACCGTGCATCTTGACGCCTCACAGTTTGGCGGGCAGCAACCTCCTTTGAAGAAGACCGCAGAGCCCATCTCACTGACAAAAGGCAAAGGAGGAAAAACCCAACTCCCAACCCCAACCAACCAATTTTCCCCTGCAGCCGCTGCAACCGTGTCTGCCTGTCCCGCATCGGACTTGTCAGCCACAAACGAGCCTGCAGCTGACGTGGACTTTTACCCCCTCCATAAATCTTCGTCCGCGAAGCCAAGCCAAAGAGAAGAGACCAATTGTTACAGGATAGTATGGATAAACCAGAATGGGAGAAATCTAGGATTAAATGGGAAAGTGATTTAACTTATATTTTTCCGGAAGATAATTGGTTATGTGTTCTGATAGTGTAGCAAATGTACATTATGGAATGGTTAATTATAATTTTTTACATCAGCTATATTTGACTCCAGAGAAATTGAAAAAATATGGATTCAATAATTCGGATTCTTGTTTTAGATGTGGACTATGTACTGAAACTTTTTTACATGCTGTTTCGTCTTGTTTTAAAGTACAACCATTTTGGGAAGGAATTAGATTGGTTTTGGAACAATTATTTAAGATTAAATTACCATTGGACCCATCAATCTTTTTGTTGGGATATATGGTTTCTTTGAAAGAATTAGGGTTGGATAAATTTCAAATTGCAATTGTAGTTTTAGTGTTATCTGTAGCACAAAAATGTATAGCTAGTACTTGGAAGGAAAACGTGGAGTTTAATATAACACGCTGGGATAATGAATTGAGAAATTGTGTTACTATGGAAAAAAATTACATGTAATTTGCACGATAATTATTCATTTTTTGTTAAAATGTGGTCTTATTTGGAGTATATGAATTTAGAAATACTTTGAAATGTTCTTTATAATCACTGTATTATCTTTATATTTGGCCCCCCTGAAGGGGGCTAGCTGAAGGGGGGGAGGGTGGGTGGGGTTTTTATATATATACACACACTCAAAAATTGTTTTTTTCTGTTATGTTTGATTGTAAGTTGTTTAAATTCTTTTAAATAAAGTTTTCAAAAAAATTTAGGATTCAAATAAATGGGCTGCGTGGGCTATTTCCATACTGTGTGACCAATGACTGAATAATAAAATTGAGATTAATAATATCTCAATTTACAACAAGAATTAAAAAGTAAAATGAAAGGAAAAAGTGAATGTTACCAGCTTGTGGTCACTGGTCTGCACAGCGTCAACAAGTAAAGGCATTAGTTAAAAAGCAGGGGAAAAATAGTACAGACTATTTTCTTATCTTGTAATCAAATAACTTCATGGAACGAGTGGAAGTGACAGCAGAGATGGTGAAAAGAAACTGGAATCCGTTAGTGGAACGTGATATAGGTGCTGAATTTGACAAGTCAAGGTCATTGGTAGAGACAGAAATAAATTACATCCAGCCAGGTCTAATTTCAGCTGTCCCTGGTCCTTCCAAGTCTACTGTTTACCGTCGAGATGGCCTCCCCATTGAGAAGCCCAGAGAAGAAAGGGTGTAACTTGCAGTCTTACAGAATATCATTAATGGCAAACAGTGAGAAATGCTGTTTACTTCTGTATCCCTCATTCAAGACTCACCTGAAATTTTTTCTTTGCTACAAAATACTGCATCCTGCGAATCACTTTGATGGTGACCCTGTGGGAATCCCTCAGCCTGTAAATAAAACAAGAGTCTGTTAGGAGAGCAGATCGTTGAGAGAGAAAGACTTCATCATGAAGTTCTATTTCCTGAGTGTGATTTAACAGTCTTCTGCTTTTTATTAAGCTATCAGCACATTGTGATTTTTGGCACAGATAAATTGCATTTTAAATTTCTATTAATAATCAATGTATTTTAAACCAAGATTATCTGCTTTTCCAATTTGGTTTTTTTCTCTCCTCCCTCTTTTGCTCGGATCTTTAAATTCCCATCAGAACACCCTTTCTTGAGCAGTCTCTTCATTTGATCTACGTTGAGTTACTATTCTTCAGCTTTTATTTGAGGCAGTAACCATTGGCTGAGTTTAACAATGGCATCCCCTAAAACTCTGTTTAACATCTGTATTCATGCACTTCTCACAGACATTAATGTTTTTTAGACTGCAATGACGGGAAAATTGCTGAAAAATTATAATTACTGCTCGTGTGGTTGTTCACACTGCAAGTACCTGAGTGCAACAGTCCCAGTGGTTGGACGTGCAGTAGAGTGGATGACCATCACTGAATTTTTCCCAGTTACGATTTACGCTGCAGGCTTCCTCCAACAGGTTGTAGTGGTCCTGCAGGATAAATCGCGGTGCAGGAATTGACTCAAAATTCCCACCCATTCCTTTTTCGACTGCCCGTGTAGCAGCAAAATTCCATGATTGTGCTGTCATCAGATAGAAATAAATGGATACTGAGGTCTATCAAATTCCTTGGTGTCAACAAATCTGAGGATCTCTCCTGGTGCCTCCATGTCAATGCAATCACAAAGAAGGCTTGCCAGTGGCTATACTCTGTGAGGAGTTTGAGGAGATTTGTTCTGTCACCAATGACTCTCGAACAATTATTCAGGTATATCATGGAGAGTATTTTGACCAGTTGTATTGCTGGTATGGAGTTGCGAATGCACAGGACAAGGGAAAACTCCAGAGGGTTGTTAACTCGGCCAGCCACTTGAGGAGCATCAGTCTTCACTCCATTGATGACATCTACTAGAGGTGGTGTCTTAAGAAAGCAGCCTCTAACCTCTGAGTCCCCCACCCTCTTGCCCTCTTCACACTACTACCACATGGAGCCTGAAGATGCACACCCAATGGCACAAGGACAGCTTCTCCCCCTCTGCCATCAGATTTCTGAATGAACAATAAACCACAGGCACAACCTTACTTTCTCCTATTTTCTCCACTATTTATTTATTTGGAAATGTAATTTATAACAATATTTGCACTGTAACGCTGCCACACATGAATGAATTTCATGACATGTTCATGAAATTAAATTCTGATTCTGATGGTCTTTCACAGCGACCCTGGTATGGACTAGTTGCTCCAACCTGAGATGTAATTGGTTCAGGGAAGTTCTGCTAGTCACTGGGAACACTCGCCTAGTTGCTCACCTTCCAGAGCCATCAATACTTAAATATTGGCACAAAACGGTCAGGCTGATGAAAACAATAGAGTTGAAATTAAACCATGGACCTAAAGACTAAATGTACATGATGCCATGTGGCTAAATATTGCTCTTCTCCTTTGAAATTAATTTCCTATCACTTCAATCACTTAATTGCATGTTGGAACTACCATTTGCTGGTTAGTCATAAAAATATCAAGGAAAGGGAAAGAAGGTTGTTGTTTGGACAATGCTGCTGGGATGAATCACCAGAAACATCCAATCATTAATGTCAATACTAGAGGCTCGCAAATCAAAGGTTAGGAATTTCAGGTTTAATTGAAGATTCTCAATTCACAGCAATTTACACATTCAATCCTCTTGTCATCATAACGAGCAATTAATTTTACAGCGCTGTGCTAAATACAATTGGTTTAATTTACTTCAGATGTATTTAAGAAGGTTGCAGTGATTTCATTTGTAACTAATAGCTATGGAGTATCCACTTTGGAATCAGGGCCCTTAAGTAGCCAAACTATTCCTTTGTGCAATGCCAGTTACTGCAAAGAACTATTTACATTTATACATAGAGGATATTTATGCTGGTGATTTATTGAAGGTGGTGATGGAAAAATGTATTCGACAGCTTAAATTCTTGTAATTCATTCAATTGTAAAGTCCCATTCAAATGTAACATCCAGCTGCTTTAATTAGTGGCAATTTTATGAAGTTTAAAATAATAGTCTGTGAACACACTTTAGGGAAGATGGGTTTTTGCAAATCTGTCATTATTTTACTTTCTAGATTTATAGCTTTTTTTTTCCTCAATGTAATTTTGACAGAAACTTGTCAAGAGGACGGAAAGTTCCCCCCCCCCCCAAAAAAAAACATGTTTTTGAAAATTAAATGACCATCATCTGTAGAATGGCAATTACAGGCTGAAACAGTGAATGTGCTGGGACTTTTTTTGCAGTTCATGAGCAACTGCTCACATCAGAAATCTGATAGTCCCGCTGAGTTCTCACTGCCGCTGAGACAGCTGGATTAATTACAGAAATATCCAAAGTTTGCTCATAAACGTTCAAAGCCAAACGCTGAGTAACTCGAAATCTTATTGCACTGAAAACAACAGTGTTATGTCTGCTATAAAACTGGGACTAATTTATAATCTTCGTTCTCTCAAATTTAAACTTTCAGTTAACTGAAGCAAAAGGTCGGGGGGGGAAGGGGGTGTGATTCCTCAAATGAGAGTAAAAGATTAAAGATCCAGAGAATTGGTAAGCCAGAGCAAAAAGAGAGAGAAGATTACTGAGGGAGGCAGGCAAATGAAGTAGGTACTGAAACAAATAAAGATATAATGCATAAGAGGGCAGCCAGAGAAAGAAAGTATCCCAGCGATAAGAATACAAATGAAGAGGAAACACTTAAAGAAAAAAAAGAATGATAATCAAATACAGAGAAGGGTAAAAAAATACAAAAACATTAGCACGATGTATGGAGCACAATACAGGGGGAGGAACTGGAAAGTCCGCAAATCTCGACACAAAGTGAAAGGGTGAAAGAGATCGCCAGATAGATAGAAAGTAGGACAGAGAAAGTATGGGAGATAAAATCACAGTGTGAACCAGAGGGAACAAAGTACCGACAGAGAGCAAGATAAAAATGACAGAGCTGGACCAGCGCCAATATCTTGCCTTTGATCAAACCTGCCATCATTCACTACGCTGCCACCTTCTTTTTGAATTTAACCGAGGTTTCAAAATAGCTTTACTTATTCAAACATTGGTTTGATTTGCCAGATTGCCTGTGGCCTGCAGGAACTTCCCAATTTAAGGCATAATTTAAAGGGACCACAATTTGATGCATATTATGTCACTCCCATAAGGCAAGACCTACTCACCACAAAACAGATTCTGATTCTGAAACTATAATTCGTGAACATAAAATGATTCCATTTACAAATCTGGAAATTTTAATTTCTTTTGAGAATAAAATGAAAATCTTATGCACAGCGCATATCAGCCTTCTCATTTATGCCCTTAATGGTGTAGAGCTGATCTGCTACACTAACCCCATCTGGTTTACCTACAACAAGAGGCAGGCTGCAGGCAAATATACAGAAACACTCAACAGTGAGTCCTTTATCCCAGTCACACATATTTTTTAAAAAATTTGGGAATCCATCATTTAAAGGGACACATTCATTCTGGATAACAGTCCCGAGAAAGAAGATGCTAGAATGGGTCGAGCATTGGCTACTCGGCAGGAAACAGAGTGGGAATAAAGGGATCCTATTCTGGTTGGTGTTTTAAAAACACACTGAAATGCTGAAGGAACTCAGCCAGTCTTTTCAGCGTCCACCAGTTTCCAGTGGTGTTCTGCAGGGGTCAGTGTTGGGGCCACTTTTTAAGCGGTATGTTAACGATTGGGATTGCAGAATAAATGGCTTTGTAGTTGTTTACAGATAATACAAAGATAAGTGGAGTGGCAGGTAGTGAGGTGGAAATGGAGAGGCTGCTGAGAGATGGAAAGATTAGGAGAACTGGCAAAGAAGTGGCAATTAGGAGAATGGGCAAAGAAGTGGCAAATGGAATACAATGTTGGAAAGTGCATGGTCATGCACTTTGGTGGGAGCAATAAAAGGGGAGACTATTATTTGGATGGGGAGAAAATTCAAAATTCAGAGGTGCAAAAGGACTTGGGAGTCCTCATGCAGGATACGCTAAAGGTTATCCTCCAGATTGAGTTGGTGGTGAAGAAGGCGAATGCAATGTTGGCATTCATATAGAGAGGAATAGGTTATAAGAGCAGGGATGAATGGGAGAATGGATCAGCTCATGATGGAATGGCAGAGTGGAGTCGATGGGCTGAATGGCCTACTTCTGCTCCTCTATCTTCTGGTCTCACCTTGTCTTTCTAATTGTGGCAGTAAATAACATGCTAATCACAGTAATTCATTTAATATCTCAGGATTGCTTGCCCTGAGAGACATGAAAATTGGAAATGCTGATGTTGGTTTTTGGCACAAGTTTTCAAGAGTTTTAAAGAGTCATAATTTGAACTTTTCACTAACTTGATGTCAATACAGCAAAGCAGAAAGCTCTTTTTTTTGTTCCATTGATCCCATTCGATAAATTATTCAACAATATAACTAGGATGGTAAAAGCCACAGTAACAATGGTGCCCAGCAATAATACAGGGTCTTTACCACATGAGAATGACCCAAGGTAAGATGCAGAGAATTGTTATTAAAATTTGACATGTTGCTTCAAAGAAAAATAATCATGTGATTGAAAGTTTGGCCAGGGTTGGGTTGTAAGGAGGGTGTCATAGAGGAAAAAAGTGATGAATGGCAGATCATTTTTGAGAGGGAATTCTGGAATTTGAGGTCTTGGCAGGAGAAGAAGGGGAACAATTACATTCAGAGCTGACATGAATATGAAAGACTAAAACTGGAGAAAATTTGCCAGGTTGTAAGGGCTGGAGAAGATTACTGTAACTAAAAGGGATATTTCAAAACAGGTGAACATCAGGAAATTATCTTGGTTGGATTGGGGCTACTTAGGTCAGTGAGCACAAGGTTGATGATTGACTGGGACACAGTGCAGGTCCACATGGCTTCGAGTTTGTAGGGGATAGGACGATGGGCAGTGTATTAGAAGAGTCCATTCTCGTGGTGACAAAGGGGAAGGCTGGGTTTTCAGCAATTGAGGGGAATGTAGAGTTGGGCAATATATCAAAGGTTTAAAAAATGTTAGTACAGGTTTGCGGGCCATTAATTATCTGAATAGTCTCAATGACCACTGTTGTGAGATCACTGGGAGAGAGGCGTAGTTTTCAGTCAGCACAAAAGATAACCTATCTGATCTTAAGCAAATCACTTAATAGATACCCATCCACCAGTAATATTAGTGCACAGTTGGAGCTGTTGTCTCAACAGCTCCAAAGACCTGGATTCAGAACTGACTTTGAGGACCCTCTGTGTTAAATTTGCATGTCTTCATTGTGGTCACTCTGTTTCCACCAGGTGGTCCAGTTTCCTCCCACATGGTTAATAAGTGACTGTATATTATGCCTTGGTATAGGTACATGATAAGAGGCATCAAAGAGAGGTAATGAGTATGTGAGAGAAAGAATGAGTTACAGGGCTACAAGGAAATAAAGTGAAGACAGGATTTCTAATTTTAGGCAGCGATACACCTGATCGATTGAACGGCCTAATTCGATATTGCAATAGTTATGCCGGTGTGTATAATTGACAAAATGCGACGCAGCAATTTGTTCAGGCTCCTCCAACAGTACCTTCCATAGACCCCTCTTCATCTTCTGTAGGGACTGGTCTCTCCATGACTCCTTGGCCACTCCTCCCTCTCCACCAAAGGTTCCCTTGGCACTGCAGGAGATTCTGCACTTATGCCACACCTCCTCCCTCACCACCATTCAGGGCCCCAAAAAGTCCTTCCAAGTAAGGCAACATTTCACTTATGAATCTGCAGGGGTCATCTACTGCATCTGGTGCTCCCAATGTGATCTCCTCTACATCAGAGACACTCAACTCAGACTGGGAGATCGCTTTGTTGAGCACCCCGGCTCTGTCTCCCACATAAGTGGGGATCTTGCCATGGTCACCCATTCCTTTGCTGACATGCCTGTCCATGGTCTCATGTATTGCCAGATAGAGACCACCTGCAAATTGGAGGAACACATCTTCTTCTGTCTGGGCACCCTCCATTAACATTGCGTTCTCTGGTTTCCATTAAACATCCCTCCACGCCTTCTTCTTCCTTTCCCCCAGTTCTGCTCTCTCTCTCTCTCTCTTTATTTTCCCTCTGTTTCATTTCACAGAGCCAAAATCAATTGTCACCTCTCCACAACATATCCAATTAACTCCTTTCGTTGGTCTGGGGTCCTCCTCCTCTCATACTTTATTCTGACACCTTTCTGCTCTTTGCTTATACCTTGAAGAAGTGCTCAGGCTCGAAGCGTTGCTAATATACCTTCACTGCTGTGAGACTGACTGAGTTCCTCCAGCATTTCTCTGTGTGTTTTACCCAGATCTCCATTGCAAAGGAGGACAAGGGCAGAGGACAGATCACCACCTATAGCCTCCACTCCATCATAACTTGGAAGCTATTGCCATTCCTTCATTATCACCCAGCCTAAATCCTGCAACTCTGTGCCTGACAGCACGATGTGAATACCTTCACCAGTAAGCTGCATGAAAGTTGCACACCACCATCTCCCCAGGTGCAATTAGCAGCAAATGTCATCCTTGCCAATGAGATCCAAATGCCAAAAATATCAAGAAATAAAAAATAGCCTTGTGGATGTGCTTAATAGCCTAAATACATGCAATCAGGATTTCCTTGCTTATTTTTTCTAACAATGTTATGCATGTATTTTTTTGTGTTCATTTATAATTACCGGTACACTCAAAATACTAAACAGATTAACTTTTGCAAACCGCTTTATCATTCTTCCTGCCAATTCAGCATCTCAGTTAACTCAAGTTTCCCGAAGATTCAAAGGGAAATTTCATGGGCATAAGGGATTTAATACTTTGACAAGTAATTTCTTTGGGGCTTTCCAGCTTGTTAGATTTTATGTGTGTCTAAAGAAATTGATTTATTGACTGGACAGAATGGATTGTCATCAAGCAAAAGACAATTTACTGACGGAACTTGGTCAAGTGTGGGAAAAGGAATTGACGGTGTTTTGGGTTGAACCCTTCAGCAAGAGTGGGCAGATAGCCAGTGCAGAAGGAGCGAGTGGGAGAGATGAGACAGGGGCCAGTCAGAGAATCAGAGAGGGATGAAGGATGGATGGGGAAAGTTGTATCCATCCAGCTTCAATAAAACTTCAAGGGTGCCTCTGATGGCTGGATGTGACTCTGGGCCAATGAGAAGATGGCAAATTCAGAATTCTTAAATGCTTAAATTCTTAAATAACCAAATTTACAAACAAACTGAACTCTCTATAGCTCTTTCACACTTGTCAGTGATCCCAGGAATCAAAGGCAGTAAGAAAGCAAAATCTGCTCAATGCTGGCGCCAGATGATGTAATCTCACGCCGGGGACTGACGGCCTCAACCCCTACCTTCCGAATAAAGGTAGAACAGACAAAATGCTGGGGATGGACCCTTGCAAGTGTGAAAACATTCAGTTTGAAAGGCCAAACCCCCATTCCTATCCCAGGTCAATGAATGGCTGATTTAGTGGGACACAAGCGTGAAAGGGGCTTATAAGAGGTCTCTCATCTCAGGTGTTTTGCAATCACTTTATTAGAAAGAATCTGTATCTGAAACACTCAGGGCTACTGAGGGCTTGAGGTGCAGATCCTTTCTAATAAAGTGACTGTGAAAAGTTACCCAATCTTACCGTTTTATGGATGTTGGTGAAATTGTGGTTTCCAATGTTTATTTGTTTGTTTTTCAAATTATCCAGGAAGATCTCAGGTTCCTGGCTAATTATCTGATCTTGTGTAGGTGTGATAGTGATCCAAAGAGTGTGGATTCTGATGACTGAGATTGAGTACATTGAATTCCATGGTATATCTGTACATCTTAATGCGTGTGTGAACATGGATGGTTGCAAAGAAATTGATTAGGTGCATCACAGTCTGATATGGAAAGACAAGTAAAAACACACCGAAATGCTGGAGAAACTCAGCCGGTCTTTTTGGGGCCTCGAGATGTTTTGGGCCTGAGCCCTTCTTCAAGGAAAAAAATACAATAAGACAGAAGAAGGAAATCTCACAATTCATGCAATGGGGGAGGAATCCAGACCAACAAAAGGTGTTAATTGTAGATGGTAAGGGACAAAGTAGGAATTTGTCATGTTTGCAAAAGGACAATTGCAAAAGACTGTAGAAAGTGGCACCAACCTCCCATTCATTGAAAACATCTATGTGAGGCACATTCTCAAGAAAGCGTCTAACATCAGAAAAGATTCTCATCACCTGGTCACCATCTCTTCTTGCTGCAACCTTCAGGCATTAGTTACATCAGCCTGAACTTCAGGTTCAAAAACCGTTTATATTTTTAACAGCTATCAGACCCATGAATCTCCCCATACTACTCTAACCTTAACAATAAATTAGTCCAGGACCACCATCTGCAATATTGAAACATCACTTTTTTTTTCATTACCTGCAATATGAACATTTATTTATCTATCATTTTATAATTATTATCTAATTTACTGTCTGATGGCAAACTGTGGAAATTGTTGTTCGTCTATCTTACATACCTGTGTGGCTGCAACAAGTAAGATTTTTGACACATCTGCCTATTGTACTTGTGAGATTTAGTTGCCATATAAATACGCCTGAGATTGTCTGATCTCGCAAGCTAAGCAGGCTCAGGCCTGGTCAGTACTTGGAGGAGAGACGGCTTAGGAACACCAGGTGCTGTAGATTTCTGTGAGGGGCGCTGGACAAAGTGGCGACTCTCTGCCTTATGGTAGACAAAAGTCAAAGAATGTCATGTATGCTACATTCTAAATGTAGTGTTACGTGACAATAATGGAACCTTTACATATTATTCTTGGCCACATTTGAATAGCTGTGGATGTTATTCACACTCACAAACCAATTTGCCGCATTGTTAGGAGCTCATTCCCAAAGAGATCTCTCTTGGTTACAGCCTGCAATTGATACTGCTGTTTACCTACAAGGTTCCCAATCTAAATGGTTTTGTAATTTCTTTCACTATTTGTGGCCAAATGTCATGACAACAGAGAGGTGAACATCAATGCTGCTTGCAAACTCGTGGATGGTTGTAGATTATAAAGAAGAGTTTCAATTTAGATCGAGGTGTAATCACTAAATTTATGCCTGAGAGTTAAAACATTAAGTATCTCTTGTTCAGCTGCTCTATTAGTAAACCCATCAAATCGTATAAACTTTTCTCAGTGTCCTATTCCATTGCTTTTCATGCTGTTGCCATCCCTTTGAATTTTGCTTTCTGTTTATTTTAATGTTGTAAAGCAAGCCCACGTGCATAAGAGGGGGCAACCATCTCTTTGATCCTTGAATTTGGAAAAGTAAGTTACAGTTGGGCTCAAGCTTTCCTTCAATACAAGCCATGGAACACTGCCACCAGTGAAACTACTGTATGCTGTCTGTTGGCCCATGGAAATGATCATTTTAGTTCAAAGGGAACTTCATTCCCAAATGCCCTGCACTGTCCCACGATCAAAGAAAATTGTAAACTTAATCCTCATCACTTGCAGAAGTAAAATCTTTTAATAAAAAAATAAGCAATTCATTTTTTTAATATATTGTTCTCTTCGAGCGGGCTGTGGATCTGAGGAATGGAGTGCTTTTATAATCATCAGGGACTTAGCTTTCACCTGAACCTACTACAGTCAAGAGAGCAAGAGCAAATATTAAATACATCCTGGCTGTGATTCAATTGGAACAATCCAGCATTCGAGCTAACACTTATGATTTGAGGGTGATAGTTCAATGCCAAACTAAGGGGCATTAAACTATGACATGGTCTGTCATCTCAGGTCTTCACGAGAAGAGCAATGGCCATGTTTTAAAGAAAAGCGAGGATGGTCTCTCACTGTTGGGCACTACCATCACCAGAAATGGATGATCTCACCATTAATTAACACTTTGTGTTTTCAGGAACCTTGCTCTGTTAAATCTCCAATATCATGAAATGGGTTCACTGGCTACAAAATAGTTTGGGCCAACCTACAGTTACAGATAATGCTTTATAAATGTAAGTTTGTTCTTTCATCAAAATTAGCACTGGAATAAGCTATAATTCAACCCCAGGTTGGTCTTCTGATGAGTGGGGAGATTTGCACAAATTTACTCCATGATTACCTGGTCCAAAAATTTAGGATATTTTACAGACTGGTCTACTTCCTCGTGCCACCTTGGAAGGAGATCGCGGGCTTGCAGAACACCCCCTCCAACTTGCAGTGTGCAAGTTTAGCGAATGATTCATCACCTATAACTTCCTCTCAATAAACCTGGAAATCTCTTTGCCCCAAACGAACTAAAGTTTAAAAGAAATTGATGAAATTGTTCTGATAAGTTTAAACAAAAATCCCTTTAAATTTGATTAATTGTTAGCTCTTGGCATCAAACTTATTTCACTACTTTCTTCTGCAAGATTCCCGTACCAACCAACCCTGAGAATAGTGTGATAGTAACTCTTGACGTAACCCAAAACACAAACCGTTTCTGTGCCCAGCTGAGTCGTCTAAATAAAGATCAATTTTTACCACTTCAAATGTCACCCTGTTAAGTGGGGTGGGATGGGGTGGGGGGTGGGGAGGTGAGAGAGGGGGAAGCAAACAAAGAGATGACATATTCCATAGTGGCTCTTTGAAAAGAACCCAGCTTGACATGATACTGTAACGCTCGGCTCCCAACTGGCCAGCCAGGCAGACAAAAACACTCAAACCTCTGACCTCTCATTTACTTGACTCCAGCATTGCCATGGCAACACTAAGATCAGTGAAGGAAAACATTATAGAAAAGTGACGCATCCCATAAAGCTGACGGCAGTGGTTAAAAATACTCCAATCCAGATTATCCAGAGAAACAACATTCCTGCTTTTTATGTTCTTTCCAGGGAGGCTTTCTGTGTGCATTATTTTAACAATTTGTGACTTGGTTTTTAAAAATCAACTGCGAAATATAAATTGACAGCAGCGGATATAACAAAATAAACACTAAAATATTTTGTTTAGTCAGAGTAAAAACCTAAAGGTTACTTAAACACCAAATTGGAAGAAAAACATTCAGACTTCATTTCCTTCACCTTTTATAAATTAACTAGTCCAAGAGAGCTCACTGAAACAATGAATGACTTCCAGAGGCACACATTTAAACTTTAGTGTGCTCCAATAGAGACTTGCACTTCATGAAATGAGGAAGGTGAATTTTCAATGGATCTTGCCTAATGAATAACATGGGCGCAATCGTTGCTGGAAAAATGAGTAATGATCCATTTCTGCCACATCTCGTATCATTCAGCGCACCATCCAGTATTTGAATGGGGCTTAGTACCATGAAGCTGCAGCTACTGGATTGCATTACCTTTAGACGCAGAATTTCCCAATGCTTTTGGCGTATTGGCAGCTAAAATGGAAGAGCAGAACTCCCAGAGTATGCTGTCAGTGAAAATACTTCAAAGCGTCCAATATTAAGAATTGTTAAGAAAGGTTTACCTGCTTTTAATCTCGGTTTTATTTCTTTCCTGTGTTCATTGGTTGATCAGGGAAACAAGGCAGCAAGAGTTTTGCCATAGGCAATCACTCCTGGAAAGCCACTGCATTGTAATACTGAATCTTGGAGAAAATGAGTGGAAAAAGGACTACAGAGGAATCACAGGCAAGCCAGGCTGCACATGAGGGACATGTGCTCACTTGTGTGTACCGTGTGCATGGAGGCCATTTGGCCCATCTCCTCACTTTCCCCTCCAGTGCCCCACAAACTCATTATTTCTGAGTGCTTGTCTATTTGCCTTTTGAATGTTTTTCCATTTGCAAAATATCCTTGCTGTCTCTGTATCTTTGTCTCTGGGCTCCAATCTGGATGATAAGCCTCATGTCTGGCATGTTCATAAAACACTTTTTGAAAGACTATGGCTACCACATCATCTGCCTTGAACATATCCCATCTAGATTGCTGAAAAGTATCCAAAAAGTCCAAGTTGCTATAAATTTTGATGATTATTTCTGAGAGTTTCCCTATTGCTGAGAATAAACTTGCTGTGTTTACTTTGCATCCTTTTTTGAGCAGAATGTGAGAAAGTAGCCAAATGGAATATTGCATCAATAATTGTGAGGGCTTCCCTTAAATTTTTAATTAAAAAAAAATAATTTTGACGTTCAGCACGGTAACAGGCCATTTCAGTCCACGAGTCCATGCCACCAAATTTACCCCATTAACCTGCACCCCTGGTACATTTTGAAGTGTGGGAGGAAACCAGAGCCCCCAGAGAAAACCCACACAGACCCAGGGAGAATGTACAAACTCCTTACAGACAGCACGGCACTTGAACCCTGGTCTGGTCCTGATCTCTGGTACTGTAAAGGTGTGGTGCTAACCGTTGTTCCAACTGTCCCTTTTGTATGTGGCTGTCATGGTGGTCTCATTCCATTAAATTTACTCTCCAGCACTTATCCCTTCCTTCAGTCTCCTAATTCAAGACCAATTTTGAGGTAGGATCGTTGTGCATCAGCAGACATTCAGGCATCGCCTCAGTAAATGATCATTAACAAATTGCTTTATTTCACCCACCAAATGCAATGCTTGTTTGCAGCTCCAAGATTGTTAACTTGACTCAGAAATTCAGGAATAATCACGCAAATATTCTCATTCTGGGTGAAATTGCAGACTCTTTTGATAATAATGTCAGAAGGGGATTTTACCTTTCAATCCCCAAAAGTTTATTGCATTATAGAGTAAGAATCTGTGTGTGTCTCTGTATGCATGCATAGGCAACCACCACATGAATCATCTTACCTAATTGAATCCCCACTCTGCCAGCAGCCCTGTGCTGATACAAAGAGCCGGAAGGTTAATGAGGCAGAGATTGCAGCAAATAATTCTGATGTGTGTTATATAAAATGGCTACAAACTGCAATGATCAGCCCAGTGAAGTATTTCACATACTTTGAGCTCTGAAACCACACCTGACAAACCCTGTGTGCAAGATCTCAGCAGAATTCATTGCAAAATTTGTCACAAAAGATGAATTGCTCAGACCAATTTCCTGATGGGCGCGATATCACCTGGAAATGATTTTTAATGCAGTCTGAATCGGGTTAATTTGGTTTTTTTTCACGCTGAAATGGTTTCATCCAAAACGTTATATAAAACAGGGCTTGGTTCCACTTTTTATTTCCACATGAATCTAAAAGGATTTGACAAATTAATTTGGCAAGTTTGCACATTTCTGCAGCATTTCAACTTACTGGCTGATATTCCTGACTGAACTAGTGGCTACATCAGTTGAGAATAAAAAAGACATGCTGTTTTTAATTGGATATCTGCTTATTCACTATAAAGGCAGAGAATTTTTAGAGAATGCTGTGAGATGGTCATTATTTTAAATGGGTCTTCTAGATGCCTGATTAAAGTAATGAACAAATTTGCTTGAGGCAAAAAGGTCTTAGGTTTCTTTATAGATTTTCATCTCTAGATGTTCACTACATTGAACTAATTCAAATTTCACAGCAGAGAGAAAAAAATATTTGGCTCAACAAGTCTACATTATCTCTGCTCAACCAATAAAAATTATTTCAAATCGGATTGAATTAACTCATCTGCTTGGAATTTCTGTTCATCTCTAAGAGATTTTTGGCATTTCCTGAAATTACCTAAAGAGGTACAGGTAAGACTTGGAATGAAGAAGAGCTTTAGTTCCAATTCTTTGTCTATCTCAGCTGAGGTCTGGGAGTGGATGCCTTTTATCAATTTACTATTTCATCTCTAAGGAGGTTTGGGGTCAATAAACGAGTGATAAGTAAACAGGCCTTTTGCCCTACTGCATTTAGCGCACAATTACACTTCATTCTCAATTCTTCTGCTACCCGCTGACATGAAGATCCAACTGAATAACCGATTACTGATTTTTTTTTCTTTCTCTCTTTGGAGTGGAGGAGACCAGAGCTTTGGGAGAGTCACAGGGAGAACCTTAAATCCCTGCACAAACAGCACTGGAGATCAGGACTGAACCCTAGCTGCTGGAGCTGTGTGGCAGCAGCATGACTAACTGCAGCACTGTGTTACCTTAAGATAGAACTATTGTGTAAAATTCAGATCAACAGTAGGAACTAAGCTCTTTTAGAACAACAGGTAAAAATATCAGTACCTAAAGAAATATATAAAATTAATGTGTCTACCCAACGATCCAAGACTCCATTTTAGTGTGGAGTGGATTGGTGCATCTCAAGGTCCAGGGGAAGCAATAAACTGGTGCATGGAATTGGTACTCATTTTCATACACATTTCCCAGTGATTGGCCTATGCCAGCAAATGTTGACAGAGAGGAAAACTGGAAGAGATGTTGAACAGGTTGCAAATAAATCTTCATTCATGGTACAAAATCAAAATGAACCACACTCTGAAAGGTCCTTGCAGGAAAATAACTATAACTATTTACAGCACAGAAACAGGCCAGTTTAGCCCTACTAGTCCATGCCAAACATCTTCTCCCACATGCCAAATCTCCTGAGACTTCTTAGAAAGTAGAGGTGTTGGTGTGCCTTCTTGGTTGCCTCGATGTGCTGGCTGTAGGAGAGGTCTTCTGAAATACAGACTAAGTTTCTATTTGTTCATCAACTTTCAATCCACACTTGTACATATTCTTAATTCTACATCCTCTTCCTTTATTTCACAATCTCCTGCATGGAACTTTATAAAAGGCCTTCCTAAAATCCAAACACATAAGAACATTCAGAATATAAGAAATAGTGGCAGGAGTAGGCCATCTGATCCAACAAGCCTGCTCCGCTATTCAGCGAAATCACGGCTGATCTGATGATAGGCTCATCTCCACCTACCTGTCTTTTCCCACATATCCCTTAATTCGCCTACTAAGTAAAAATCTATCCAATCTTGTCTTAACTATATTTACTGAGGTCGCCTCCACTGCTTCAATGGGCAGCAAATTCCACACATTCACCACCCTCTGGGAAAAATAGTTCCTCCTCATCTCCATCGTAAATCTACTACCCTGAATCTTGAGGCTATGCCCCTAGTTCTAGGCTCCACCCCTAAAGGAACCAATTTACCTACCTCTATCTTCTTTATGCCTTTCATAATTTTGTGTTTTTTTAATAAAATTTCTGATAATTCACCTTTATTAATAACAATTGTAATGCCAGATAAAGAGAAATCAGTTTAGAGATTGAGGTTGAATTCACTATTATTAAAAAAGGACAGATTTAACACCAATACAGTTATTTTGTGATGCCAATTTGACCTCTATGAATGATCAATTTGGAATATGAGGTGCTCTTTTAAAAAAAATTATTTAAAAGTTTTACAAAATACACACGTACAAACAATCTAAGAAATGAAAACAAAACACAAAAAAACACACGTAAAAATCCCTATAACCCTTCCCCTCTTGGAGCTAAAACAAAATTATGTCGGGTATTTCATGGTTGCTGCTTGGTGTGCCAGCACTGTACATCGCAATTAAAAACATTTATTTAATATCCAAACCCATACATTCCAAATATAAATTCTACATTTTAGCAAATAAGGAATAATTATTCTGCAAATTATAAGTTAGCTTCTCCAAATAAAGACACAACTGTAATTCATTGTGCCATCTTTGTATATTCAATTCAACATAATTTTTCCACCTAAATGCTATACATTTTCTAGCTACTGCCAATCCCAAATGTATAAATGCAATTTGAGGTTTGTCCAATCGCAATCCTGTCATATAACCTAGTGTGTTTAAAGCCAGGTTGGGTCAGATCATTCACGGTGAACCAAGAAAAGCCAGTTCAGGGTGACCTTTTACATAGGGACCTGACATCTTGGTGGAAAAGGAAGCGGAACCTCAACATTAGGGGGCGTCACCAGCCCGGGAAGGTGGGTAAGCCTTTAACACTGGAGCCAATGCGAAATGCCTCAGTTCTGGTGATGGGTAAGTACTGGGACGAAAATGACCCCCAACCCATGTTGGTTGAGTTCACACTGGTAAGTGCAATGGTAAAAAGGCTACTGAGTGTGAGAGGACTTAGCAGTGATTGTCTGTGGTGATCTGTTTAACTATGACACTCCAAATGCCTGGAATTCTGTAAGATTCCAGATTGGTGCATATGCCCTATTTTCAGAGGAGTTGATGGAAATATGGAAAAAATACAACTGGAACCATATAAAAATGGGAGGCTGAAGAGCCATTTCTGAGCTGTATAATTTTAGGACATCACTCATCACATCTGCCATTCCTACTCTTGGTTTACCATCTGTTAACCAACATTCAATCAGTGCATGTATATTATTCCTAAGTCCAGATGCTCTAACCTTGTTTAGAAACCTTCAGCATGGATATTATTAAAGGTCTTCTGAGTGTTCAAGAACAAAACATCCACTGATTCCCTCTTATCTGTTCTACAAATACATTTTCAGAAAACTCCAGATGATTGGACAAACAAGAATTTCCTTTCATAAGGCTGACTCTGCCAAACATTATTATTTTCTAAGATTCATGATACCACATCTTCAAAAATCTATTACAGACACAAGCAAATCCTGATTTTTTTTTAAACTTAAAAATAATATAGTCACACTGCATTGTAACAGACCAATTCAGCCCTACGAGTCTATGTCGCCCAATTTTTACTGCATCAACCTACACCCTGATAAGTTTTTGAACAGTGGTAGGAAACCGGAACCCCTAGGGAAAACCCACGCAGATAGGGGGAGAACGTACAAACTCCTTGTATACAGCGCGGGATTCGAGACCCGGTCTGGTCCCGATCGCTAGTCCAGTAAAGGCATTGCACTAACCACTATACCAGCTGTGCCCCTTGAGGAACCAGTGAGAAGTTGAAGAGGCTCAATGGTCAGCCAGCATCTCTGGCCTGAAATGGATAGTCAACAATATAGGTTGAGTCCCTAAGGAGTTGATTGACCTTGTTGCTGCCTTTCCCAAAGAGCCTCTTCAGCTTTTCATTTTGTTATTCCATAATAGATTCCAACATTATCCTAATTATTGATGTCCAGCCAGCAGCTTAGTAGTTCCCTGTATTTTTTCCGCTATATCCATTCTTAAATTGTTGGGTCACATTGGCTAACTTCCAATTTGCAGGAACCATTCTGGGATGTACAGAACTTTTGAGAGTGATAACCAAAAAATTTCACTCTCTCCTAGAGGCTTAAAACCAGAACATTCACTTTCTCCATGGCCATCGTTCCAAAATTCTATGATGAAGAATTACAGGTCATTGGGATTTATCAAATTCCAGCCCCATCAACCTCTCTAGTAGAATTTCTTCATTAATTTACTTCCTTATTTGCACTTGACCTTTGTTTTTTTCAGAATTTATGGGAGATATTTGTGTCCTTGGTGGGAAAAAAAAGCATTTGTTTTATACTTCCATTTCCTGAATCTCTGTTATAAATCCTTTTGTCTCCCTCTTCAAGAAACTCTCTTTTGTCCTTTTTTATTCTTTTTGCATATCCATAGAAGCTGTTAGAAATTCTTTTTTGGTTTCTAGATAGTTTATTTTCTCTTTCTTGGTCATCCTTCCTTGAGTAACAACAGTGAGTTTCAGAATTAATACTTTCTTTAATTTCTTCTCTAATCCAAGGTTTGACCACATTTCCTGTTATGAATTTGTTCCTTAAATGAATGTAGATTCATTACAAATCAAATCATATTTCTTTAAATTTGTATTTACTGTGCTGCACACAACCAAGAATTCCAAGATTACAAACAGATATCCATAGACCTTAAAGAATAGAAATAAACTCCAGTTGATAAGGAATGCCTGGTCTGCTTATTGATGTTAAACCTGGTATTTTAACTCTGATGTGTGTAGCAGAATGGGAATGGGAAATCTTTACGTTAATTTCACTCGAGTAGAAATGAACAAGTTGTTCCAAGAGGAATCATTAAAAAAAGTTTGAGAAAAAGGGAAATCAAAGATACCTTAAGCAGCTAAAAGAAAGTGATATAATTAGCTACATTTGTCTGGTTTTGTTTCATTATAAGGATACGAATGCAAATCTCTCTGTTAACAAATCAGATTTTGAATTATTTTCACATGCTGCTTTGGTTGTTTGTTCAATGAACTGGAAACAATGCAATCAAATAATCCAAGGTTTCAGAAATTATTCTGTGTTGCCGTAAAGCCGGGGCAATTATTTTACTTATGCTTAATATCAAGATGGAATGCCTCAGTAGTCATTCCAACAACAAAGCAAGGTTTGGACCTTCTTTTCTGACTGGTGAAGGGTGGGTCGCCTATGATTGTGGAGTTGATCACCAAATGCAAGCAGGAGGCACCTTGCAAGGCCATCGTCATCCCCTGGACTAGTTTTGATCTCTCAGAGAGGATCAGTGAATAATTTTCCAGATATCCCTTCCCTCCAAAAAAAACCTCTCATCCCATTAGTTTATTCCTTCCCTCCAATGTTCTTGAGTGAAACGCTATCTTATCTTTACCATGTGAGCATAATATGAATGAAAAATAAAGATGACTTGACAAATTTCTTGTATATTCATGCACATTTCTAAAAGTGCATCACATTGGAAAAGAAGCAGTTCATTTATTATAACATCCTCTTTCACCAGACATCCAGCTATGCCCCTAAGGCAAACTAATGTTTCCTAGAAAATGAAGTAAAGTAAATGGAATAACGAGCCATCAGCAAAACAGATCTGATTATTGCCTCTCAATTTAGGTTTGATTTCCATCCATCACCAACATCAAAGCATGACATTAGACAGAGCAGCCACTTTCAGACAGACTCGCCTTCCAAACCAGTTTGTTCAGATAATACTTTGTAAGAGTGAGCAAGAGTGGTCATTCCAAAAATCCACACAGCAGCGGTAGTTTTGAAACATCTTAAAAGTTAATTTTAACGACTCACATTGCGGCGCACATTCAGAAACCCCCCGCAGGTTACGGGAGAACATCCAAACTCCTTACAGACAGTGCCAGATTCAAACTTGGGTCGCTGGCACTGTTATAGGTTTGGCAAAAGAACAATCGGTGATTCTTCCCTTCTTCCCTTGGTTGTTGGTTCTTGAATTATCTCAGAAAAATACAAAATGTTTCTCTGAAGGGGTTCATTCCCTGATCCCTATCAGTTGCTCGGAAGTCTTGCTTTTGAATCTATTGGTGCAAAGTATAAATCTTAGTTGAAGAACGCAACAAAATTGTGATTCTAATATCCATAAAACCAGAAGTATATTATTGGCTTTGAAAAGGCAGATTGAGGGAGGGACTTTATTGTGACAATGGCGGCATTGAATAAGTGCTGTCTGTGATAGAGCTGCAGATTAGGTTATGTTATTAATTAATAACCAACTGATATATATTAATTGCTTCTACCTCTGTTGTGTCAGTGGTTCATTTACACAATGTTTACATTAGTCAGCGATTGACCATGTGAGCTGTCTTTACTTTTGCCTGTTGCTTAGTCAGAATGGCAGGATCTATTTTTCCAGCATGCCACTGGAGAAGTCATTTTGGGTTAGAGTCGTTCTTTGAAGCAGAAATCCTTAAGGCAATAAAAACAGGATTTCGGACATTTTCGTCATCGTTTATACTGCTCCTTTGGGACTTGTTGGTTTGGTGTCAGCACTGGTGAAACTCTGCCCTAAAATATGCCCTGTTGGACTCCAACCTGCAACTGCCATTGCTCACTAGTTCATTGGAATTCAAACTAGAGGGACGAAAATAGATTTTCTTGCACCTGTAATGGGTTTCAAAGAGAAGTGAGGTGAGCTTGTACTCCGATTACTAGCAGAGTATCTCACTTATTTTTTAAAGAGTGATGCATTGAGAGCAGCAAAATGACACAGCAAGTATGACTTCAGCCTCACAATGCCAGCAGATCCAGTTCAATCCTGACCTATTGTTCTGTTTGTCAGGAGTTTTCACATTCTCACTGCAAATTGCCATTAGTGTTTGAGGTGAGTGGAATTGGTTGGGGGGAGGGGGAGAGGTGATGAGTGTTAAGGTAGAGGAAATAAAATGAGATGAGTGCAGATAGCAACTGATGGTCAGCGTGGACTTGGTGGACCAATGACTTTGTTTCTTGGGACTAGGTTATATTCCAAATATATAATCCCCAAGGTAATAAAGGTGAATGTCTAACATTCAGTGCGAATAAAATGCTACAAACAATTTGGTGTTAACAAGAATGCTGCAGAAGGATGTGATATTTTAGCCAAACGCATAAGGAAATTCAAGAAAGAGAGGTAAGAAAGGGCATGGGAGACGAAGAACAAAAGACCAAAGACAACTGATGTCCTCCAAAACTGCTTAGTACTTCCTTATAATTGGACACATTTGTCATATGACCTTTCACCTTCAATGACCTCATGTAACACTTTTCACTTTCCTTTTCCAGTCTTTCTGTGTTCAAAAAAAAACAAAACGTAACATGTTGTTTTCTTGGTCCTATACAGAAACATTCAAGAAATTATAATTCCTGAAGATTGTGGAGGATTAACAAATCTGTTCCCCTCCCAATCCCCCATATCCCTTCCTTTGACCTTGGCTAACACTGGGTTGCCAAGACACACAGGTAGGTTAGGGGATAGATTGTGGATCACCTTGAACCTATTTCATTGAGATCTCCAGTGATGGGATCAGAGTTCAGCCTCAGCATCAGAACTGTGTGCCAATGTTCCTTTCTCACACCTACTAATGATCTCACCAGTACTGTTGATTAGTATTAACCAACAAGCTGGCTCAGGGCTATTTTGAAAGAAAGATCCTACAAGTTACGTCAGTTGAGGGTCACGATGTTTCTTGATCAGCTGGACTCCAGCCACTGAAAATATCTCCACCCTCCCTTCCCATGCTTCTTGTGCCAACTGCTTTTTGCTTTCATCTACACACAGAACATTCCAATGTGGACACAATCATCCCTTATTACTAAATCTAGTTAGGTTCCCCACACATACCTTAATATCAAATGAACATACTCTAACATAGGCAATATTTTGAGCTTTAGAACGCTGTTTTTGTTTGATCAGGTCTCGACGGCTAAATGGCTTGAACAGAGACATTTCCTGTAGATGGGTTGGGTTTGTGTGGGGAAGTGAAACAGAACAATTGATAATGGATTTCTTCCTGGGATAAAGAAACCATGAAAATGAATGGCAACCCCTAGCTAATATCAAACTAATCCATCTGTTTGAAGATAACCAGAGCTGGGGCCAAGGATATGCCTGCCATCCCTCCCCTTCATTCACCCACCCTGCGGGGTCTGGCTGCAGGAATGTAATCTCTTCCTTTTAATGGATTTAAGCACCCAGCAGTGGTCAGCGTATTTTCAACGCTTTAAAAGACCTGTTGGCATGAAAACAAGCCCTGCGTTGTTGTTTGATCTGATGTGGCTCTCTGACAAATGTGAACTCTAGTTGGTGTATAGGTGGAACCCAATGGAAGGACTGCAGGTCTGAAGATCTAGAATCCAAGTTTTAGAAAAATAAACAATAAAAGCCAGTATTATAGATAAAAAGTGTCGAAATGGAGACATTATTATAATTAAATCAGTTACCGTGATTAGGGGAACACTGCCTGAATGAACGAATAAAGCAAATTCAATTATTACTCTTAGAAGTAAATGGATATATACTTGTAACAAAAATCTGATGTTATGGCAGGGGATTGCTATAAGCCAGACAATTCTTTCAAAGAATTTCCAGGGGTGCAAAAGGACAAATTGGCTCCTTCTGTGCCATTGGGTAAGTCGGCTACTACCAATAAAGAGGAGATCATAATAATCTAAACAGGTGATGTGACCGAACAAGCGAGAAGCAACTGCCAGAGACATTCATTCACCTGAGCATTCTCAGACAACTTCAGTAATATAGTGACCTCTGTGCGGCAATGCTTTATCCTTCTAAGTTGTTGTTCCAGAGCAAATACAAACATCACAATACTGAGAGGGGAACAATTTCAAGCAGCCCCAATGCTTTATACCTATTATTTTGGTAGGTATCAAAATTAAAGAGGATGGGTAGCGGGTGGGTAATCTACTGTCAATTCCCACCCATGTTGACAAATCCCCCAAAATGCACAGAATGTTCCAAATCTGGCCTGCACAACATGGTTCTGCAAAGAAAACTGGTAATTGATCCTTGCTACCAGTTTATGTGAGAGAGAGCGAGAGCAGGAGAGAGAGAAAAAGAAAAGTAATAAAAGGAAGCGGCAAAGAATGCACATGGGGGAATGGACACTTCTTGTTGATTGATTAAGAAGAGAATTGAAAATGCTTCAAGATTAACACACACATCAACACTTGCCAACCACTGACAAAATTTGTTGTTTCAATGTAATCATTGAGACCCAATGTGCAACCTGCAACTTTGAACGGGATGGGTGCCTTGCTATCAATGAATTAAGACTACAATCAAAATTGATTGTTTTTCCAGAGGCTTCATGCTAGAACGAGCCCTGCAAAATTTTAACCCATTTTGCCGGTTTCCACCAAACAAATAGGTTTAAAATCATTCTGCCAATGACCCTTACAACCTTCTCTCAATGGGGCAACTACTCATGCACAGTTACAATGACAAAGGAAGGCTTGAAGATTTGAGTCACAGGAAAAAGAAAATAGAATCAGATTTTTTAAATAAGGAAGAATTAGAAGTAGGCAAGTGGGGAAATTCTGTGCCCAAACTTGATGGAAAATGCAAGCATGTCGAGGACTAACCTGCAGCATTTGCTACTCCATAACTGGGACTTGTGACTGAACGCAAAACTCCTGAACTTGTCAGCCGTATTCTGCTGGTGAACACCTGGTGCACTCCAGATGTGGGGATTCCAGTGATGGAGAACTGACTTAGTGAACTTCTTGGCACTGATTCTGGAGAAGCTGCAACTAAACCTGTTCCATTTAAGATTTGAAGAAGAGCTGCAGGGGAGTTTAAGATAATATAATTAAAACTAAATGCATTTGTTTTAATAATTTAAGTAATGACATATTCAGAGTGATGTGTGGGAGTAACAACGCATACTCACAGAAAGGGGGGGGGGGTGGCTGCGTACACCGTGATGGATCTCGGAAGCAGAAGGAGGAAATTGAGAGCACCAAGACCACCTCTGTGGTAAAGAGCCAATGAAAAGGTCAGGGGGTGTAGTGGAGTACCAGTAAACCACAAAAGGCTAGGCTGAGGGAATGATAGGCTTTAATGTACAGAAGAACCTTGCTGGCCCAGATCCAGGTGTATGAATGGCGGGAAAAGAGAGGTGGCTCAACCTTTATGACCCAGGAACATGGGGGAGGAGTCATAGGGTATGAGTCATCAGTGGGCGGGCCAGCTCCATATATACAGTAGTCAATCATAACTACATACAATGGAGGAAACATCACCACAGGGAGGTTTGGCTAGGTGGTGTTTTGTGGGATGAATAAGTTATTGTTGTGGCTGAGAAGAATAAAGAGGATAGACTCCATTTTGTACTGAAGAACGAGTGAGTGAACTCTTTTGATTGCATGTATACCAGGTAAATTATAGCTGCCACAGTACTTTTGAATAATTTAAAATGTATTATCATTTAATTAATTTCAAAGCATGTGAGCCAAGAGGAAATGCTCAAATCCTTGACAATTGGGACAGATTCTCCGGCCATTTTGTAGGCTGGGCTGATTCTGGCCCACTAATAAGATCAGTAGATTGAAGTGTGAGGCATCTTCATTTTGGACTCTGGAGTTACAACTTATAAGCAGCTGGCTGCTGGCAACATTTTCTGCCCCAGTTTCCACCATTTCAGGCCTTTGACAAGAAGAAACAGATGCAGGATTATCAACAGAAAATAGGGTTTAGAGATCATGAAAGTCTGTTCTAATTCCAGCAATTCCACCCTCACCTGTTTCCCTCCAAGATAACAGTGTGGCCTTGTTTTCATCTTCCTACCCTGTGACCTCCCCCATTCAATGGATCCTGGATTGCCATGTCTGTAACTTTGAGCTGGACACTACCACCAAGCACATCTAACCCTCTACTCAACTTTCAGCTTCCCTGTCCTATCCTCAATTATCACAAGTAGTCTCATTTCTTCCCTACGCCCTTTTCTTTGTAGCTAGAGGGAACAAAATATCTGGGGTTTTTTAAAAAGGTCACGTGACGTGACCTTCCCATCCAGGATGCCCAAAACCACTTCTTTGCCTTTGTTTACGCTGCTCACAGTGTGGTCTCCAGGAGACAGCGCAAATTGGGCAACAGCTTTGCAGAACACCTCCATTCAGTTACAGATGTTCGCCTGAGTTACTCGTCTTTTGTCACTTTAATTCTGTCGAACTTAAAAATCAAACCTTTTTGCTTGTGTTTTTCTATGAACACTACACGTGAAATGATATGTATTTTAATACAATAGTGTCTATTTCCCATTGAAGTCCAGTCCATTGGGAAACTGAAACAAAGAGTTTACAGGGAGTGTTAACAACATTGACCAGTGCTTCCAATATCTGCCTGTATTACAATCCCCTATCTGACCGGGGATGTGCAGCAGAATTAGGAGTTGGCTAGATAAACTGTAGGCATGTACCACCTCCCCCCTCTCTCCCCATGGCAGCCTTTGGCTACTGTATTGTGACAATCGTGTAAAGTGTACTTGAAGGTTCTGTTTGCTTCCCAGCAGTCAGTCTGGAAATGAAGCAGCAGCTGCAAGCTCTCCATGCTCTCCAGACGGCATTTGAACAAAGGGGAAAAAAACATGCAACTCACCCTAACCATTTTCAAAGCTGCACTTAACCACTGTTGCAATTTTTTTCTTGGTAGCCTCAGGCAGCCAATAGCAGCGGGCGCCATTGTGGCCTCCCTGGGGGCAATGGACTGAAATCATTATTTTTTTTAGGTTTTTTTGCAGTCGGTAGGTAGGAGAGTTGTATGGACTAAATCAACTAAACTTAACTGCTTCACAGGGAAGGGGAGGGAGGGCGCCCATAAATTTTGAGCAGAACCCTAAGGGGGCCAGAGCCAAAAAATGGTTGAGAATGGCACAAAGCAGCACCTAATTAGCAAAAGTGGGTGAAATCTGATGATCACTGGGGGTATCAGAGGTGGAGAGGGTGAGCAAATTTAAGTTCTTGGGAGTCATTATCTCAGAGGATCTTTCCTAGACCCAACACACCAATGGAATCGTGAAAAAAGCATGCCAGCGCCTCTACTTCCTCAGGAGTTTGTGGAGGTTTGGTATGACACCAGAAACACTGGCAAATTTCTACAGATGTGTGGTGCTGACCAGTTGCATTAAGGTCTGGTATGGAAACACCAATACCCCTGAATGTAAAGCCCTCCCAAAGGTAGTGGACACAGCCCAGGACATCACAGGCAAAACCCTCCCCATTATTGAGTACATCTACAGGGAATGCCACCATTGTAGAGCAACAGCACATGCTCTGTTCTCACTGCTGTCATCAGGATAAAGGTATAGGTGCCACAAGACTCACACCACCAGGTTCAGGACCAGTTGCTACCCCTCCACCCTCAGAGGACAAAGTCAATCAGAGACTCTTTAAGCTCTCTTACCTGTGCACTTCATTGATTTTCTTTGTTCTCTCTGTATTGCACAGTCAGTTTGTTCACATTCATTATTAGTTTACAGTTCTTTATTTGTTTAGATGTTTACGCTGTGTACAGTTTTTTTTGCACTACCACTTCGTGGTAATTCTGCCGTGCCAGCAGGAAAAAGGAATCTCAGGGTTGTATGTATGTTATGTATATACTTTTTCAATGTCTGAAATCTGAATGACAAAATGCTTTACCAAGTCACTGTGTAAAAGGAATTGGTTGGGGAAACATTAAAGTGGATAACTCGAGTTGGGGAATTAACAAAGCTCAGGCAAGATGGTTCAAGTCAGGAGTGTGACTTGAACATAAATTTGTATGCTTGGAGCCAATTTAATGATCTGAAAGAGGAGGCTGCATTATTTTAATTTGTGCTCTGATTCAGCACTTCTCAGGTAGTATAAATGTTAGAACTCATTCAAAAATTGTTAATGGCATTGCTCCATGGGAAGGGAGAGGGAGAGAGAGAAACGGCACAAATCAATACAAATACACCAGTATGCAGTTATTCCAGTTATGATAATGATGCTCATGAATAGTCCTCAATAACGTATAATGGTGGTCTCTAATTTGTTCAAGTGGTTAATGTGCTTCCCTTTAATCAATAATCTTTCTGTTTTGCCCTACTCTTGTACAAGTATGGCCTCATGAGACAAAGTAGAAAATGGATCATTGAGAGTCATTGTGGCACCCTGCCTTAGTGTGTACACTTCAGATGTGCATTATACAACATTGTAATCAGTTTAGCTTCCACAAAGATCCCATTTCACATATGTCATATGTCACAATAAAGCCCCCAGAAAGAGGTTCAATGTTGGAAAACTGCAGTCAGACGAAGCGAGAGAAAACTTCCAGGCAAACCTCAAAGCAAAGCTCGACGTTGCAACCCGCCTCACGGACCCGTCCCCTGAAACCCTCTGGGATCAGTTGAAGACTACCATACTGCAATCCACTGAAGAGGTACTGGGCTTCTCCTCCAGGAAAAACAAGGACTGGTTTGACGAAAACAGCCAGGAAATCCAGGAGCTGCTGGCAAAGAAGCGAGCTGCCCACCAGGCTCACCTTACTAAGCCGTCCTGTCCAGAGAAAAAACAAGCCTTCCGTCGCGCATGCAGCCATCTTCAGCGCAAACTCCGGGAGATCCAAAATGAGTGGTGGACTAGCCTCGCCAAACGAACACAGCTCAGCGCGGACATTGGCGACTTCAGGGGTTTCTACGAGGCTCTAAAGGCTGTGTACGGCCCCTCACCCCAAGTCCAAAGCCCGCTGCGCAGCTCAGACGGCAAAGTCCTCCTCAGCGACAAGATCTCCATCCTCAACCGATGGTCAGAACACTTCCAATCTCTTTTCAGTACCAACCGCTCAGTCCAAGATTCCGCCCTGCTCCAGCTCCCTCAACAGCCCCTAAGGCTAGAGCTGGATGAGGTTCCAACCCTGGATGAGACATATAAGGCAATCGAACAACTGAAAAGTGGCAAAGCAGCAGGTATGGATGGAATCCCCCCAGAAGTCTGGAAGGCTGGCGGCAAAACTCTGCATGCCAAACTGCATGAGTTTTTCAAGCTTTGTTGGGACCAAGGTAAACTGCCTCAGGATCTTCGTGATGCCACCATCATCACCCTGTACAAAAACAAAGGCGAGAAATCAGACTGCTCAAACTACAGGGGAATCACGTTGCTCTCCATTGCAGGCAAAATCTTCGCTAGGATTCTACTAAATAGAATAATACCTAGTGTCGCCGAGAATATTCTCCCAGAATCACAGTGCGGCTTTCGCGCAAACAGAGGAACCACTGACATGGTCTTTGCCCTCAGACAGCTCCAAGAAAAGTGCAGAGAACAAAACAAAGGACTCTACATCACCTTTGTTGACCTCACCAAAGCCTTCGACACCGTGAGCAGGAAAGGGCTTTGGCAAATACTAGAGCGCATCGGATGTCCCCCAAAGTTCCTCAACATGATTATCCAACTGCACGAAAACCAACAAGGTCGGGTCAGATACAGCAATGAGCTCTCTGAACCCTTCTCCATTAACAATGGCGTGAAGCAAGGCTGTGTTCTCGCACCAACCCTCTTTTCAATCTTCTTCAGCATGATGCTGAACCAAGCCATGAAAGACCCCAACAATGAAGACGCTGTTTACATCCGGTACCGCACGGATGGCAGTCTCTTCAATCTGAGGCGCCTGCAAGCTCACACCAAGACACAAGAGAAACTTGTCCGTGAACTACTCTTTGCAGATGATGCCGCTTTAGTTGCCCATTCAGAGCCAGCTCTTCAGCGCTTGACGTCCTGCTTTGCGGAAACTGCCAAAATGTTTGGCCTGGAAGTCAGCCTGAAGAAAACTGAGGTCCTCCATCAGCCAGCTCCCCACCATGACTACCAGCCCCCCCACATCTCCATCGGGCACACAAAACTCAAAACGGTCAACCAGTTTACCTATCTCGGCTGCACCATTTCATCAGATGCAAGGATCGACAACGAGATAGACAACAGACTCGCCAAGGCAAATAGCGCCTTTGAAAGAGTACACAAAAGAGTCTGGAAAAACAACCAACTGAAAAACCTCACAAAGATAAGCGTATACAGAGCCGTTGTCATACCCACACTCCTGTTCGGCTCCGAATCATGGGTCCTCTACCGGCACCACCTACGGCTCCTAGAACGCTTCCACCAGCGTTGTCTCCGCTCCATCCTCAACATCCATTGGAGCGCTCACACCCCTAACGTCGAGGTACTCGAGATGGCAGAGGTCGACAGCATCGAGTCCACGCTGCTGAAGATCCAGCTGCGCTGGATGGGTCACGTCTCCAGAATGGAGGACCATCGCCTTCCCAAGATCGTATTATATGGCGAGCTCTCCACTGGCCACCGTGACAGAGGTGCACCAAAGAAAAGGTACAAGGACTGCCTAAAGAAATCTCTTGGTGCCTGCCACATTGACCACCGCCAGTGGGCTGATAACGCCTCAAACCGTGCATCTTGGCGCCTTACAGTTTGGCGGGCAGCAGCCTCCTTTGAAGAAGACCGCAGAGCCCACCTCACTGACAAAAGGCAAAGGAGGAAAAACCCAACACCCAACCCCAACCAACCAATTTTCCCTTGCAACCGCTGCAATCATGTCTGCCTGTCCCGCATCGGACTGGTCAGCCACAAACGAGCCTGCAGCTGACGTGGACTTTTTACCCCCTCCATAAATCTTCGTCCGCGAAGCCAAGCCAAAGAAGAATCAGTTTAGCTTCCACAAAGATCCCATTTCACATATGTCTCATAAATGTTTATGATCTTTTAAAGTTTCAAGTGTAAGAGAGGAAAGTTCATTTCACTCACAATACATCGCACAAGAGATGGCATTCTACGAATGGCCAAGATAGTAAGATCATAAAGTCTCGTTGTGGGAGAAGGATCTTAGCCCTATAACATGGTGGCTCTCTGTCAGTTTTAAATCATTCATTACAAACAGTGCTTTCAGTTGAAGTTTTATTTAACTTTGTTATTTAACACTGGTACAGAGGTACCAATGCTCAGGACAAGAAAAAACTCCAAAGAGTTGTTAACTCTGCCTGCGACATCACAGGCACCAGACTTGACTCCATCGAGGCCATCTCCAAGAGGCAGTCTCTTGAGAAAGCAGCCTCTATCCTCAAGGATCCCCACCAACCAGGCCATGCCCTCCCTCTTCACTCTGCTACCATCAGGGAAAAGGTACAAGTGCCTGATGAGAACTCAGTGGCACAAGGACAGCTTCTTCCCCGCTGCCATCAGATTCCTGAATGAACCACAGACACGGCCTTCTTTGACTTTTTTCTTTCTCTTGCACTACTTTTATCTATTTTTGTAAAGTGGTCGATATAAATGTTTGCTCTATGACGCTGCCGCAAAATTTCGTAAGTTGTTCATGACAATACATTCTTATTCCATTCAACTTGATAAGACTTGCCTTCACGATCTTTCTCAGAAATCTAAATCTAATGCAAAGACTGAAAGAGGTCATATTCTTCCCTTTACACGTTCCATCAGGATGAAAGGTAACTTGTTTTGACTCAGATTTGTGAAGATGAGGTCAATGTAGAAATTGGACAGTCTTCCATGGACAGTGCGTGGGTGTCTTGTTGGGTGGGCAGGAGGTGGTGCTCTCCTTCTGCCAATTAAACAGGGCTTCTGCGTGCTTCTGATGAACCTCGTCAAGGTCCTTAACGCGGCCAGAATATTAAGCAGGTGAACAATTAGTACGCAGATGCTGGAGAACTAGAACAGTACACAAAACTGCTGGAGGAGCTTGGCAGGTTATACAACATCCATGGAAATTAATTGGCAGTCAGCTTTTCGAGCCTGAACCCTTCACTGGAATATTAGGCAGATGTGGACCACACTGTACTGAGATACAAGCAACTGTCAACTACAATTAGCCCAGTGCGAGAACACCAGAAGACTCAACACCAGATCTTAGACCTGGGTGGACAAAAACCCAGAGACCCCAAAGCTCAGATGGATTGCTGAACATAGGCTCATCCTCAGCACTATACACAAAAGTGCTGGAGAAAATCAATGGGCCACACAGCAACAGGAAGTCGATGTTTCAGGTCTGAGCCCTTCTTCAGATATGCTGAAAATCAGGTACACCAGCATACCCACCTTATTGAAAGTATGTTACTTATTATCTGCATCAGACATTATTACACTTTCACACTGCCTCTTCAATTATCCAAATTAGGTGCAACTGTAAGTGCATTTCCTCATAGTGAATATAATCTGAATTGGACATGAAATTATAGATAGAGCTATAAAGCACAGCCACAGGCCCTTCAGCCCACTTCGACAATGCTGACCAAATTGATTACCTGAGCTCATCTGACTTGCCTGCATTTGGGTCATATCCTTCTTCAATTATCTAAATTAGGTGCAACTGTAAGTATATTTCGTCATACTGAATATAATCTGAGTTGGACATGAAGCACAGCCACAGGCCCTTCAGCCCACCTCAACAATGCTGACCAAATTGCCTGAGTTTATCTGACTTGCCTGCATTTGGGTCATGTCCCTTTAAACTTCCCCTGTCTGTGCATATGTCAAAATGTCTTCTAAATGTCACAATTGTACCTGCCCTCACAGCTTTCCCTGGCACCTTATTCCATTTCAATTCCCCATCCCACTCCCTTGATGAAATGTCTGTCCATAGTCTCGTGCACTGCCAGACTGAGACCACCCGCGGATTGGAGGAACAGCACCTCATCTTCTGTCTGAGCACCCTCCAAGCAGATGGCATTATTAACATCGACTTCTCCGGCCTCTTGTTAGCACTCCCCCCTCCATCTTTCCCTATGTCTCCTTTCGTGTACCATTCTCTTTCTCTCTCTCTCTTTTCCCTTTTCCCCTCTGTCTCCTTTCCCCCTGCTTTGTATTCACCTTATTAATACCACCAATGATTTTCTAATACCCCACAAGGTCACCCCTCAACACATCCTAGGTTCCTGTGCGAAAAGCCCCAGTCTATCTGGCCTCTCCTTACAACCCAAGCTTCCAGTCCCAGCAGTATCATTATGAATCTTTTTTGCACTTTCAAACTTAATGACACATCCCCAACTGCAGGGCAATCAGAATCGCGCACAATACTCCAAATGTGGCTTTACCAGTGCCTTGTTCAGCTGTAAAATTATGTCCTGATTCCTTCACTCACTGCCCCAGCCGATGAAGGGAAGCATGCCAAATTCCTTCTTCGCTGCCCTATCTACTTGTATCACCATTTTCAGCGAACTATGTTCCTGTACACTAATAATAGTCACTCTGGTTCAGTATATGGAGATGTTTCTCTGGAAATGTGTCCCACTCTGGAGTGACACTAACCCAAATGCATTGAATCGAGTCAGCAAACCCAATATCCTATATTTAGCTCTTTGCTTCTTGTATATTTTCACAGATAGCGTTAACAATCTCAAATGGCTTTCTCCAAATATTCAACTTATAACCTTATGATGCTGCAATTACCTTTTCATTGTTGGGCGGGGAAGGCATATTTTAACAAAATAATATGAGACAGTTTAAGAAGTGCTGGCAACAGTGAGAAACCATTTAAGATGCTGAAGAAGGTGAGAGAAGGCTTCAAAGGCTGGTAGCTGAAAGAAGGTGGGAGACTGGAAAAAATGAAAGTTTGTTTAAACAGTAAGGTTTACTTTAAAAGGACATTGCTACTTTTATCAGAAGCACGCTCAATTAGGATCTTGATGACAGGAGAAAATTAAAAGGTTTCAATTTTGCTTTGGGGAGAATTATATAAAAGGTTGTCTCATTAGCTGCAACATCATTCCCTACAAAAAAATGTCTGGTATGAAAGACAGCTGGGGACCAAATTTGATTACCTTTTCCATTGTGCATTCTACAGATGGGCACTTCGATACAAATGATGCAACAAGCCACAATGTTATTGCGAGCAAAAGGTCTGTGACACAGTTGAATTCAAGCCTACTTTCCTATTTACGTTTTCACAAGGTTAAATGTGCAAGTGGGAGGCAAGATGCGCTTGGGCCTGCTCACAATCAACTCCAAAAAGTGGGGCATGTTAGTTTCATGACACTAAGGATACAACAGGGTATTCCAAAAAAAAATTGGAAAATTCCTCCACTATTCCTTCTCATTCTTGCTCTTAGAAGGTGTCAGCTCCTTGTTGTCATGGTCAGAAGGATACTCAAAGCCAAAACGTATTTCCTGATGAAATGTCAAGATAATGAGTGTGACATTGGGATGAGCCCCTCACAATGAGGCGCAATTCAGCCCACCCCCAAAATGGACCCACATGTGCCTGGCAGATATTTCTCATCCTCATCTGATGGAGCAATTCTGCATCATGCCTGTTGGGTGGCATGGTTAGCTTGGCAGTTAGAGCAACGCTGTTACAGCGCCAGCCATCAGGACCGGGGTTCAAATCCTGTGTTGTCTATAAGGAGTTTGTACGTTCTCCCCATGTCTGTGTAGGTTTTCCACAGGGACTCTGCTTTCCTCCCACCCTTCACGGCACATTGAATGATAAGAGCCTTGTGCCCAATGTTAGCAAAACCAAGGAGATGATTGTGGACTTCAGCCCAGTTCTCATCGCGAGCTCAGCAGTGGATAGGATCAAAAACTTCAAATTTCTGGGTGTCAACATCTCTGAGGATCTGTCCTGCAGCCTGTCTTGTTTTAAATTTTTGTTATTTTCACACTATGAACCATATTAACCAAAATACACACAAACATTTCCCTCTTGAATATACACAGTGCCATTTTCTCCCCCCTCCTTCCCTCCCTCTTTCCCACCCCCCTCCCCACCCACTAAAAGTTCAACATATACAATACAATAAACCCCTTAAACAGTGTCATCACACAGTGAAAATAAACAAAAAAATTGTGTCATCTACTTTTACACACTGGGTCAGTTCACTTCGTCTTCTTCTCATTCTATCATTTTAAGTGGTGGAGGTCTGCGGTAGGCCCTCTCTGTTGTGTTCCATGTACGGTTCCCAAATTTGTTTGAATACTGTGACTTTATTTTTTAAATTATATGTTATTTTTTCCAGTGGAATACATTTATTCATTTCCATGTACCATTGCTGTACTCTCAGACTCTTCTGATTTCCAAGTTGACATTATACATTTTTTTGCTACAGCTAAGGCTATCATAATAAATCTTTTTTTGCGTTTCATCCAGTTTGAGGCCTAATTCTTTACTTCTTATAGATCGCTGGATTTTTTGGTATGTTGCTTTTTGTCATTTTATTTAATACCTGATTTAGATCTTCCCAAAGTTTTTCCACTTTCTCACATGCCCAAATTGCATGTACTGTTGTTCCCGTTTCCTTCTTACAGCGAAAACATCGATCTGATAATGTTGGATCCCATTTATTTAACTTTTGGGGCATGATATAACCAATTATATTGTATCATGCATAACCTCATGTTTATTATATTTCTCATAGTTCTGGAGCATATCTTTTCCCATATTTCATTTTTTATCTTTATGTTTAGATCTTGTTTCCACTTTTGTTTGGGTTTAGAGCTTATTTCATCATTTTCTTTCTCTTGCAGCTTGATGTACATGTTTGTTATAAATCTTTTAATTATCATTGTATCTGTAATCACATATTCAAAGCGGCTTCCTTCTGGTAATCTCAGTCTGCTTCCCAATTTGTCCTTTAAGTAGGTTTTCAGTTGGTGGTATGCAAACATTGTACCATGAGTTATTCCATATTTGCACTTCATTTGTTCAAATGATAATAAATTATTTCCCAAAAAACGATGTTCTATTCTTTTATGTCCTGGAGCCTGTTGATGCCATCGCAACCAAGGCTCGTCAGCGGTTATACTTTGCGAGGAGTCAGAAGAGATTCGGTATATCACCGAAAACTCACGAAAACTTCTACAGGTGGAGAGCATTCTGGCTGGTGACATCACTGCCTGGTATGGAGGTGCCAACTCTCAGGAAAAGAATAAACTCCAGAGGGTTGTTAACTCAGTCTGTGACATCACAGACACCAGACTTCACTCCATCGAGGACATCTACATAAGGCGGTGTCTTAAAAAAGCAGCCTCTATCCTCAAAGACCGCCACCACCCAGGCCATGCCCTCTTCACTCTGCTACCATTGGGAACAAGGTACAGGAGCCTAAAGACGAACTCTCAAGGACAGCTTTTCACCGCTGCCACCAAAGACACTGCCTTACTTTTCATGTACTATTTTGTTTATATTTGTCGTAATGTTGTAAGATGGTGATAACATGAATGTTTCCACGATGACGCTGCTGTAAAACAACCAATTTCATGACTTGTTCATGACAATAAATTCTGATTCTGAAAACATATCAATTGGGTGTAATTGGGCGGCAAGGGCTTGTGTGCTGAAAGGGACTGTTACCCTTTTTAAATTTTAATTTAAATCACTTTGTGACCTTAAACTTTGAGCTAATAACCCACTTGACTCACTTTTCCATTTGCAGAATTGCTGACATGCTCATCATGGAAACATACAACACAGAAGGAAGTCATTCGCGACACGGTAGCTGTGCTGATGCTTTGGAATTGCTACCCATGTAGACTCTGCCCAGCAAAGTACTTCCCTATTTTTGAGATTACTGTAAATCTAATTCCAACAAACACCTTGCAAGCAGCTCCATTCCCAGAAACACAATTAAATTACTTCTACGTTTCCCTAAACCTCCATTAAACCTAAATGCTATCCTTCAATTTCAATGTTCAATGTGAGTTTATTGTCACATTTATAAGACAATGTCCAGAAGAACCATTTATTGCTGTGTGTAATACACACCAAGTATACACAATAGTAAAAATTTAAATGACCGCAAATATGATAGAAAATACAAGGCAGAAAACCCCACAATTATGGTACACAGTGGCTACCCAAAATGTCTTTTAAGCTTCTGCCCAATGGGAATGATGCTGTTATATCTCTCACCCTGTCACACTGCACTTTATAATTGTGTTCTTACAAAATGTAGAACATTACAGCACACCCTTTAGTTCACGATGTTGTGCCAACCAAACAAACCAACTCCACAACAATTTAATTTTCCCCACCTCACAGCCATAACCCTCTATTTTTTTTACATCCTTGTGCCTACTTAATAGTCTTTTAAATGTCCTCTTGCCCTCATTCTCTCCTACTTTTTACAGCTGAGTGCATGTTAAAGTGAACTTGCTGGGCTGCTCACAAAAGAAACCTTCTCAATGTGCCATGACAATAAACCTGAACATGTGCTTGGAGCACAACTCACTTTTTCAACCCATATTTATATCAATGCACAAATATTATTTTTCTCTCAGTCGTTTTAGGCCAACTAGTTTACTTTGTCCTCTTACCATGAAATCCTTCTAAGCCACACACCATTCCCTGGAAAAAAGTGGTGTAGTTCAGGTTCCATTCACACACATTGTCCAGATCCAAAGCTCACATACAAGTTTCTTTTCCTCCAATCACACTCCCTAGAAGTTTAAAGGAGGCAAACCAGAGTTCAGCCATCAACGTGTTAAAAGTAAGATACTCAACTTCAATTAGAACAGGAAGTCAGAATGCCCTCTAGAGAACCGAGGTAAACAGCGATGGAGGCTATCACTCCTCATGACACCCTTAACATATGACCTTCACAAACTAATCTAATTTCCTGTCATTTTGGAGACAGGGTGAGAGCAAATCATGTTTAATATTATCAGTATGTCATCTGCACTGAGAAGTCTAATAATTTTTATGGGACACATTTATTTTTTGCATTTGAACTCTTGCAATCAGGATTTTGTGCTTACACATATGAATTGGATTGACAGGAAATGCCAAACAGCTGCAGCCTGGTAATGCTATGTTAGAATTCCGCATTCCCTCTACATGTTGGAGGTGAGGAACAAGTCAAGATCTTTTGCCAAGCATTCATTGGTATTTCAAGAGTCACGTAGGTTCAATCTTCTTTTTCCATTTTCTTTTACCAATTAAAAAAAAAAGGGCCTTCAGTTTGTACACCTGAACGGAAAGCCCAGGACATCACAGGCAAGACCTCCCCGCCATTGATGGAGTTGACAGGGAACACTGCTGTCAGAGAGCAGCAGCAATCGCCAAGGATCCACAACACCCAGCACACGCTCTGCTCTCGAAGCTAAAATTAGGAAAGAGGTGTCGGTGCCACAAGACTCGCACCAGCAGGTTCAGGAACAGCTCCTACCCCTCCACCACCAAACTACTCAACAACAAACTGAATTAGAGACTCATTTAAGGACTCTTCTGCATTTTATTGATATTTTTTCTCTCTATATTGCACACTCAGTTTGTTTACATTTCTGTGTATGTATTTTCTTGAGTCCAGTGTTTTGCAGTAACAATAAGTGGTAATCCTGCATCGCCTGCAGGAGAAAGAGCCTCAGTGTTTTATGTGATGTCATTAAGGTACTCTGACAATAACTCTGAACTTCAAACTTTCAACTTTAATGTGTCCAGCTATTTCAACTATCTGCCCACCTCATAACCTGCTACTGAATTTCAGCCACACATCTTTTGACCTGTGAAGCCGAAAATTGTGCATCAAATGGTTCCCCTGCAGTAAATGCTGTCTGTCAGCCCAACAGGCTGATAACAGGCCTAGAACGCTTTCACCAGCGTTGTCTCCGCTCCATCCTCAACATTCATTGGAGCACTTTCATCCCTAACGTCGAAGTACTCGAGATGGCAGAGGCCGACAGCATAGAATCCACGCTGCTGAAGATCCAGCTGCGCTGGGTGGGTCACGTCTCCAGAATGGAGGACCATCGCCTTCCCAAGATCGTGTTATATGGCGAGCTCTCCACTGGCCACTATGACAGAGGTGCACCAAAGGAAAGGTACAAGGACTGCCTAAAGAAATCTCTTGGTGCCTGCCACATTGACCACCGCTAGTGGGCTGATCCCGCCTCAAACTGTGCATCTTGGCGCCTCACAGTTCGGCGGGCAGCAACCTCCTTTGAAGAAGACCGCAGAGCCCACCTCACTGACAAAAGGCAAAGGAGGAAAAACCCAACACCCAACCCCAACCCACCAATTTTCCCCTGCAACCGCTGCAACCGTGTCTGCCTGTCCTGCATCGGACTTGTCAGCCACAAACGAGCCTGCAGCTGACGTGGACATTTAGCTCCTCCATAAATCTTCGTCCGCGAAGCCAAGCCAAAGAAGAAGAAGCAGAGAGGCCACATTTTTCTCTGTGCTCTTTAATTTTGACCCATGTTTATCTTTGATTAATGACAGTACATCATTGTCAGCCATGCCTTCAGTTGCATGAGGCTTAAAATCTGGAACTCCCTCACTCAATCTCCACAGGTAGCTCAATCTCTTCTTTTGAGGCATTGCTTTAAATGTATCCCCTCAAAAAACCTTTTGGTCACCTGCTGTAATACTGTCCATTTTATGAATAGAGCAGCTAGCTGGCGGTAATTTCTGTGTATCTCTGGAAAGGATGTAGAGGAGACTTATTGGGATGTTGCCTTGGCTAGAGCCCTTCAGCTTTGAGGAGAGACTGCATTTGGTTTCTTTTAGAATCAGAATCAGGATCTACTTGGTTCGGCTAGGAGTCAGAGGAGGAGCTTGGAAAGAGTTGTGCTGTGAGTCAGAGGAGGAGGAGCTTGCTGAAAGTGAGGAGAAGGTAAGCTATTAAAGTTGGGGGCTTACCGGGGCTTGGGCCTACTTGGTTCGGCTGGGAGTCAGAAGAGGAGCTTGGAAAGAGTTGGGCTGTGAGTCAGAGGAGGAGGAGCTTGCTGAACGTGAATCAGAGGAGGAGGAGCTTGCTGAAAGTGAGGAGAAGGTAAGCTATTAAAGTCGGGGGCTTACCGGGGCTTGGGCCTACTTGGTTCGGCTGGGAGTCGGAGGAGGAGCTTGGAGAGAGTCGGGCTGTGAGTCAGAGGAGGAGGAGATTGCTGAAAGTGACAGGGTTAATTGGTCAAGGGGCCAATAAAAGGAATGAAAGGGGAGGGAGCGGCCAGTGAGGAGTGGAGCAGTGAAGGAGTGAGACTTCCTGGCTTTGGCTTATCAGGCTTCGGCGAAAGCAGGCAAGGAGAAAAGGTAAGCTGAGTTATTTGCCTTCGTATTCAGAGTCATGCCAATAGGGTTAGTGCTCTGTACTGGGTGTCAGATATGGGAACAGTGGGTAACCTCCACCCTCCCAAATGGCCACATCTGCACCAGGTGTACCGAGATGCAGTTACTAAGGGAGCGAATTAGGGATATGGAGTTGCAGATTGATGACCTGCGGCTTGTAAGGGAGAGTGAGGAGTTAATCGACTCAACTTTCAGGGCGATAAATACTCCAGAACCCATGTCAGGTAAGTGGGAAACTGTCAGGGGAGGAAAGAAAAAAAGCGAGAAAAACAGAGAGCACAACAGTGACTATCCCACTCAGCAACAGTTATGTTGTGTTAGATTCTATTGAGGGAGATGAGTGGACAGAAGATGGCCATGGGCACCAGGTCAATGGCAATGAGCCTGGCAGAGTGGTGCAAAAGAAAAGGAGAAATGCAGTAGTTATTGGGGACTCCATTGTCAGGGGTTCAGACAGGAGGTTCTGTGAGCCAGATAAGTATACCTGCATGGTGTGCTGCCTCCCTGGTGCAAGGGTACGAGATATCACAAATCGGGTCCAAAATATTCTGAGAGGAGAGGGAGAGCAGCCTGATATCTTGGTAGATGTGGGTACAAACGACATTGACAAGAAAAGGGAGGAGATAATGAAAAGGGATTACAGTGAGCCGGGACGAAAGCTGAAAGACAGGAACGCTAGAGTGGCGATCTCGGGATTACTACCTGTTCCAAATGCAAATGATGAAAAGAATGTAAGGATAAGGAAAATGAACATGTGGCTGAGGTGCTGGTGTACAGGGCAAGGATTTGGCTTCTTGGATCATTGGGATCTCTTTTGGGGAAGGCATGATCTTTATAAGAGGGACGGGTTGCACCTAAATCCAAAAGGTGTCAACATTTTGGCAAGTATGTTTGGTACAGCAGTGGGGCAAGGTTTAAACTAATTTGGCAGGGGTATGGGAACCAGAGTGATAGGGAAAAGGGTAGGGAAGATAAAGTAATGGCCAGGAAAAGTAAAATAGGAAAAGTAATGTTGGGAGGAGAAAGTAAAAAATCAGATGGTGCAGTGAGTTTTCGGGTCAATGATAGTGTTAAGAAAATTACAAAGAAAAATAGTGGGCAGAAAAATCAAAAGAAAAGGTTACAGAAGTCACTAGATATTAAAAGGACAAAGAGCATAAGGGCACTTTATCTGAATGCCCGCAGTATTAGAAATAAGGTTAGTGAACTTGAGGCGCAAATCGGTACCCATGCCTATGATTTGGTAGCCATCACGGAAACATGGCTACAAGGTGACCCTAAATGGGAATTAAACTTTCAAGGGTATCAGGTGGTGCAAAGAGATAGACAGGATGGTAAGGGAAGTGGAGTTGCACTCTTAATCAAAGATGAGCTCCAGGCAGTAGTGAGGAATGATATAAGATCTAAAGAGCATTATGTTGAGTCCATTTGGGTAGAGATAAAGAATAACAAAGGGAAAAAATTATTGGTGGGTGTTATCTATCGCCCACCAAATAACAATAGTTTAGTGGCACAGGAAATAAATAGAGAGATAAGTGAGGCATGTAATATGATACGGCAGTAGTCATGGGGGACTTTAACTTCCACATAGATTGGGAAAATCAAGTTGGTCATGGGAGTCTGGAAGAGGACTTCATAGAATGCATCCGCGATAGCTTTCTTGAGCAGCATGTTAAGGAACCCACAAGAGAAAATGCTCTCCTGGATCTAGTGTTGTGCAATGAGATAGGTAGAGTAAATGATGTAATAGTCAGAGACCATCTGGGAAATAGAGATCATAGTATGATTGAATTTCTCATTCAGATGGAAGGGGAAATAGTTAGATCTAAAACTAATATATTATGCTTAAACAGGGGTGACTACCATAGGATGAGGGAGGAATTGGGCAGAGTGGACTGGGAGCACAGGCTAATTGATGAAACAGTTGAGGAACAGTGGAAGATTTTCAAAGAAATATTTTGTAATGCTCAACAAAAATATATTCCGGTCAAGAAAAAGGGCAGCAAGAGAGGGAAAAATCAACCATGGTTAACAAAGGAAATAAAGGAGAGTATAAAATTGAAGGCTCAGGTGTACAAAGCTGCAAAGAGCAGTGGGAAACTGGAAGATTGGGATAACTTTAAGAGACAACAAGGGGTTACAAAGTGGGTAATAAGAAATGGGAAAAAGGATTATGAAAGTAAATTGGCACAAAATATAAAAACAGAAAGCAAAAAATTTTATAAATATATAAAACGGAAGAGGGTGGCCAGAGTTAACATAGGACCCTTGGAGGATGAGAAAGGAAAACAGGAAGCAAAAAATGAGGAAATGGCCGAGGCATTAAACAAATATTTTGTGTCAGTCTTCACAGTGGAAGACACGTCTAGCGTGCCCAAGTGCGGAGTTAAGGATGTGAATGTTGGGGAGGGCCTTGATAAAATAGTTGTTACAAAGGAAGTAGTGATGGAGAAACTAATGGGACTAAAGCCAGACAAATCACCTGTTCCTGATGATATGCATCCAAGGGTTCTGAAGGAAATGACAGAAGTTATAGTTGATGCATTGGTGGTCATATACCAAAATTCCTCTGATTCTGGGCAGGTCCCGGCAGACTGGAAGACAGCAAATGTCACGCCACTTTTTAAGAAGGGATGTAGGCAGAAGACTGGAAATTATCAGCCAATTAGCTTGATGCCAGTAGTTGGAAAAATGCTTGAAGCCATCATTAAAGATGAAATAGTGAAACTTTTGGAACGTAAGGGTTCAATCAGGCAGACGCAGCATGGTTTTAGAAAGGGAAGATCTTGTTTGACAAACTTGTTAGGATTCTTTGAGGATATAATGGGTGCAGTGGATAGAGGGGAACAGGTTGATGTTGTATATTTGGATTTCCAGAAAGCGTTTGATAAGGTGCCGCACAAGAGATTTATCAGTAAGTTACAGGAAAGTGGAGTCCGGGGAAGTATATTGGCCTGGATTGAAAATTGGTTGTCTGACAGGAGGCAGAGAGTCAGGATAAATGGGAGTTTTTCAGGTTGGCAGAAAGTGGTAAGTGGGGTGCCGCAGGGGTCAGTATTAGGCCCACAACTTTTCATCATTTACATTGATGACTTGGAGGAGGGGACAAAATGTGGTGTAGCCTATTTTGCGGATGACACCAAATTGAGTGGAAGACCAAATTGTAATGAGGATATGGAGAGTCTGCAGAGGGATATAGTTAAGCTGGATGAGTGGGCAAAGGTTTGGCAGATGGAGTACAATGTTCGAAAGTGTGAGGTTATCTACTTTGGCAAGAAAAATAAAAGAGCTGAATATTATTTAAAGGGTGAAAAACTACAGCATGCTGTTGTGCAGAGGGACTTGGGAGTGCTTGTGCATGAATCGCAAAAAGTTAGGTTGCAGGTGCAGCAGGTTATTAAGAAGGCAAATGGAATGTTGGCCTTCATTGCTAGAGGAATTAAATTCAGGAGTAGGGAGGTAATGTTGCAACAGTATAAGGTACTGGTGAGACCGCACCTGGAGTACTGTGTCCAGTTCTGGTCTCCATATTTGAGGAAGGATATACTGGCTTTGGAGAAGGTCCAGAGGAAGTTTACTAGGTTGATCCCTGGGATGAAGGGGTTGACTTATGATGAAAGATTAAATCGTCTAGGATTGTATTCGCTCGAGTTCAGAAGAATGAGAGGAGATCTTATAGAAACATATAGGATTATGAAGGGTATGGATAGGATAGATGTAAGAAGGTTTTTTGAGCTGGCCGGGGAAACTAAAACGAGAGGACACAGTCTCAAGATTCGGGGGAGTAGAGTTAGGACAGAGATGAGGAAAAATAGTTTTTCCCAGAGAGTAGTGAATGTTTGGAATTCTCTAACCAGGGAAGTGGTTGAGGCTGCCTCATTAAACATATTTAAAATTCGGTTAGATAAATTTTTACATGGTAGAGGAATTAGGGGATATGGGGAGAAGGCAGATAGGTGGAGTTAGGTCGTAAATTAGATCAGCCATGATCGTATTGAATGGCGGAGCAGGCTCAATGGGCCATTTTTGGCCTACTCTTGTTCCTACTTCCTATGTTCCTATGTTCCTATTGTCATGTACAAGTCAAGAAATTCGGTGTTTTGCGGCAGCGTCATATCACAAACATTCATATTATAACCATCTTACAAATTACTATAAAAAATAAAATAATAATAACTATACTAGTGCGCGAAAAGTCAGGCCGTGTCTTTGGTTCATTGATTATTCAGGAATCTGATGGCAGCAGGGAAGAAGCTGTCCTTGTGCCACTGAGTGCTCGTCTTTGGGATCCTGTACATTTTTCCTGATGGTAGCAGAGTGACGAAGGCATTGCCTGAGTGGTGGGGGCTTTGAGGATAGAGGCTGCTTTTTTAAGACACCGCCTTATGTAGATGTCCTCGATGGAGTGAAGTCTGGTGCTTGTGATGTCACAGGCTGAGTTAACAACCCTCTGGAGATTATTATTGTCCTGAGAGTTTGCACTCGGGCTACCGGGCAGGTTCAGCAACGGCGGTGGGGAGGTGTTACGGATTGGTGACGACAGCAGGAGTGGGGATCGCAGGGTCCTGGGCAGGATCAGCGATGGCAGTGGGGGGGGGTCATGGATTGGTGATGGCAGCAGGACCAGAGACCTCGGGGTCCTGGGCAGGATCAGTGACGGCAGTGGAAGGGAGGGGGGTGTCGGGGATCAACGACAGCGGTGGAGAGGTGACTGGGATTGGAGTGGAGATCTCAGGCTTCCAGGCAGGTTCACTGATGGCAGTGGGGAGGCGTCACAGATTGGTGACGGCAGCAGGTTCAGAAACCTCGGGGTCCTGGGTAGGATCGGCGACGGCAGTGGAGGGGGGGTTGAGGATCAACGTCAGCGGTGGGGAGGCATCGAGGATCAACAACGGCTGATACAAGTATTCTGCTGATACCACTGGGATGGTTAAAGCCATTTCTCAGTTATCCAAAAAATGCAGTTAACCGATAGGCGTCTGGTCCCGAGTGTTTAGGATAATCGAAAACATACTGTACTATATTTGTGAGGCATTTATGAAGCAAATGAAACTGTATTTGGACAGACTCTTAAATTGGCATGCCATAGAAGTATATGGTCCTAATACAGACAAATTGAATTCAAGAGGGCATAAGTTAAGGGTAAATGGGCAAAACTTTAGGTGAAATATTAAAGGATGCTTTTTCACTCAGAGAGTGGTGGCAGAATAGAATGATCTTCCAAAAGAGATAGTTGCGGCAGGGTCCCTTCTGTCATTTAAGAGAAGGTTGGTTGTGTACATGGATGTGAGGGGTTGGAGGGTTATGAGCGGAGAGCAGGAGGGGGAAGCTAGTGGAGTTGTTCAAGTGAACCGGCGTGGACTTGAAGGGCCGACATGGCCTGTTTCCATGCCGTAAACAGTTATATGGTTATGGTTATATGATAGGCAAAAAGGTTAGTATCGACCATCTATGCATAGCCTGCATTACTCACTATAAACCTATGACTGTGTGGCTCAGTACAACAACATCATCTACAAATTCACTGATGATGCCATGGTAGTGGGTTGTATAAAAAGGGGCATTGAATCAGCGTACAGGAGGGAAACGGAAAACTTGGCTGAATGATGCACCAAAAGCAACCTTGCACTCAATGTCACCAAAACCAAGGAGCTGCATTGTTGACTTCAGGAAGGGAGAACCAGAGGTGTATGATCCAGTGATCAATGGAGGAATCAGGAATGAAGATGGTGAGCAAATTTAAGTACTTGGGAGTCAAAATCTTGGAGGGTCTTTCCTGGGCCCAACACACCAATGGCTTTGTGAAGAAAGCACATCAGATTCTCTACTTCCTCAAGAGTTTGCAAAGGTTTGGTATGATATCAGAAACCCTGGCAAATTTCTACAGATCTGTGGTGGAAAGTGCTGAGTGGCTGCATCACAGTCTGGTACGGAGACACCAATACCCCTGAGTATGAAACCCTCCAAAAGGTAGTGGACACACCCTAGGACATCAAATATGAACACTCCCCCTGCCCCCCCCCCCCCACACCATCGAGAACATCTATGGGGAAGACTGCTCTTGGAGAGCAGCAGCAATGATCAAGGATCCACATCACCCAGCACACGCTCCGTTCTCATGGTAGGAAAGAAGTATGAGTGCCACAAGACTCACACCACCAGGTTCAGGAACAGCTGCTACCCCTCCACCATCAGACTCCTCAATCAGGGACTCAATTAAGGACTCTTACTTTTGCACTTTATTGATTTTTTTTCTCTCTGTATTGCGCAGTCAGTTTGCTTTATGTGTTTACATATGTAAATTAAGTCAGTTTTTTGTTGCACTGTCAAGCAGGGTAATTCTGCCTCACCCACAGGAAAAAGAATCTCAGGGTTGCATTTGATGTCATGAATGAACTCTGACCAGAAATCTGCAGTCTGAATCTGACATGGTGAACTGAAGGGCCTGTTTCTGTGCTGACTTATGATTACTACAGATCCTAATTTATTAGGAAACTGTGACTCGGTCCTTCACTGTTACCAACATTCGTGGGCATTCTCCCCCCAACAAAAATAAGGTATTATCACCCGACCCCACCCAAGCTAGGGTGGCCAGATAAATGGTTTTAGTGGGGGGGGGGGGTTAGGGTAACCGGTGGTGGGCACCATTTTCCACTTGAAAACTTACTCAGCGGGGCAGGGGGGTATTTACTCCATTAAATCCGGCGTCCCCGACTCTGTAAGCCTTGCGCAGCCATGTTTCTTCTTGCGCACGTGTTCTAGTGCCGGCTGGCGCATGTGCAATGGATTGAAGTACAGGGGCCACTAGCATCACTTCTGTCCTAGGGAGGGGGACGTGACATGAGTAACGCTAAGCCCCAGTACTCCAATCCATTACATGCACGCCATCTAGCACTAGCATATGCTCACAAGAAGAAACATGGCCTACGGACCCAGGACGCTGCATTTATCGTAGTTAATGCTTCCCCCCCCGCCACACTGAATGAGTTTTCGAGTGGAAAATTTTTCCCCCACTCGATTATCTAAATGCCCCCCGCTAAGACTTGCTCTGGTCCTGACCCTGACTGTTACACAATTGAGCAGCCAGTAGAAGATCTTCCTCACAGCTCCATTGTGCCCTGGATTCAGTCCTGACCACCACCATTAGCTCTGTGGAGCTTTCACATTCTCCCCATGACCACAAGGGCTTCCTTTGAGTGCTCTGGTCTCCTCCCACATCCTAAAGATTTAGCTTGGTCGATTAGTTGGCCTTTATGGAATATTGGGATAAAGGTTAAATGTGCAGTTAAGGTTAATGTACAGTTAGTTAACAAATCAACCCACCAGAAGACTTTGGGGATATCAGAAGAAATTGCAGCACCTGGGCAGAAACCCAACATGGTCATGGGGAGGACTTCTAAATTGCACACAAGACAGCACTGGAGGTCAGGATTGAACCCGAGTCAGTGGTGCTCTGAGGCAGAAGCACCCACATGCTGTTTCTTTAACAGTCAGAAAACTTCACATCTTCAAAGTCTCACTGCATCCAACTATTTTAACTATAAATGATAATATTACCTGCAGTCATGATATTCCTCCCCGATTTTCTTGCAAATACAGCGCCCACCTCCATCCCCCACCACAATCCCACCACCACCACTGTCAACTCTTACCAACTCTTCGCATCAGAATAAACATACAACAATGACTTGGCTTCAAGTTCACCTCCCCAGTGACTCACATTTTGGATGCAAACACACACTGACTGTAAGGCACAGCCCCGACACAATCAGCCTGCCTTTGATCAAGTGGTACGCCAGCAATAATCCACAGAACACATCTCTAATGACACAGCCGAGAGACAATTGCACCCATTCTCCTTCGGCTCTGGTTAGCATTTATTTAATCCTCCAAGCAGTTCTTTGATCTGCAGCAACTGAGGTCCGACGAGCTCTGTGCACACACTTGGACAAGAATGGTGCATTGTTACTGCCACAATTCACTCGACTGAAGGATGCAGGATTTATAAGCTAGCAGGTTGCAGTTTTGGTTCGAGGAAAAAATAATTATTCACATCCAAATAAAAAATAATCTTTTAGGTGAACTGGGCAAAATATTTATATTTAGTGGATTTGTGAATCCCTCTCTGTACTCTAAGTGTGAAGGAAAGGAAAATGTCTATCTGAAATGGCAGGGAAAGTCCAACATCAGGTGACAACTACATTACTGGTGTTCCTCAGTGGAATCACCTCCTGTGAGCTGCTGAGCCCTGGGTGGATCTTGGAGGCATTCACACTGAAGAAAAAACCAGAGAGAGAAATACGGTCAGCAGGAAGGGGGTGGGGGCGGGGGGTGCAGAAAGAGAGAAGAGAGAGATGGAGACTTCATAGGATAAAGGAGAGGCTGATTCACAGCAACAGTAAATGTGGCACTTGCTAGGGAGAGAGAAAGCGAGAGAGAGAGAGAGAGAGAGAGAGAGAGAGAGAGAGAGAGGAGAAAGAGAGTAGAAAGAAAGGGAGAGAGAGGGGGTGAGAGGAAGGAGGGGACAAAAGGTGCAAGAGAGATAGAACAAATCATGAAATTCGTTGTTTTGCTGCAGCATCACAGATCAAACACTTGTATAAAAACCCACCCACCTGACGACAATCAATAAAGAAAAGTCCAAGTCTTTGGATCATTCAGAAATTTTTTTAAATAATTTTTTATTTTTCACACTATGAACCATATTAACCAAAATACACACAAACATTTCCCTCTTGAATATACACAGGATAATTTTCTCCCCCCCCCCCTCCTTCCCACCCCCCCTCCCTACTCACTAAACGTTCAACATATACAATACAATAAACCCATTAAACAATGTCATCACACAATGAAAATAAACAAGAAAATTGTGCCATCTACTTTTACACACTGGGTCAGTTCATTTTGTCGCCTTCTCATTCTGTCATTTTAGGTGGTGGACGTCTGCGATAGGCCCTCTCTGTTGTGTTCCATGTACGGTTCCCAAATTTGTTTGAAAACTGTGACGTTATTTCTTAAATTATATGCTATTTTTTCCAATGGAATACATTTATTCACTTCTATGTACCATTGCTGTACTCTCAGGCTCTCTTCTGATTTCCAGGTTGACATTATACATTTTTTTGCTACAGCTAAGGGTATCATAATAAATCTTTTTTGTGCTTCATCCAAATCAAAGCCAAGTTCTTTACTTCTTATATTACTTAGAAGAAAGATCTCTGGAATTTTTGGTATGTTGCTTTTTGTGATTTTATTTAATACCTGGTTTAGATCTTCCCAAAACTTTTCCACTTTCTCACATGCCCAAATTGCATGTTTTGTTGTTCCCATTTCCTTTTTACAGCAAAAACATCTGTCTGATACTGTTGGGTCCCATTTATTTAACTGTTGAGGTGTGATGTATAGCCTGTGTATCCAGTTATATTGTATCATGCATAACCTCGTGTTTATTGTATTTCTCATAGTTCCGGAGCATAGATTTTCCCATGTTTCATTCTTTATCTTTATGTTCAGATCTTGTTCCCATTTTTGTTTAGGTTTAGTTTGTTTCCTCGTTCTCCTTTTCTTGCAGTTTGATGTACATGTTTATTATAAATTTTACAAGAGTACAAGAGTAGTTGACTTCATCAGCAGCCATAACGATTCACTCTACAGAGGAGGGGTGTAAAATCTCGTCACATGGAACGAAAGTAACAAAAATAAGTCTCAACATGGACAAGATGAAGGAGATGATCATGGACTTCAGGAGGACCAGGAACATCTTCATTGCACTACACATTAACTGTGTAATGGAGAGAGAGGAGAGCACCAATTTCCAAGGAGTTCACATAACCAGTGACTTAACGTGGACACACAACATGCCCTCACTTGTCCTGTAGGCACAAGCGCGACTGCACTTCTTGAGAAGACTGAAGTGGGCAAGTCTACCCGGTTACCATCATATTAACCTTCTTCAGGAGCTCTATCTAGAGGGTTCTGGCCGGTTCCATTATAGTGTGGCACAGTTGCTGCAGAGAAGTGGATCAGAGGCCAATCCACAGGACAATATTAGTGACAGAGAGAATCAGAGAGAATCCCATTGATGTGATCTACTGGGATCATTGACTGGAGAGTGTACGCAAAACCATTGAAGACCTCTGCCTCCCCGCACACATCTTTCAGCTGTTCCCATCAGGAAAGAGGTACAAGAGTATCTCAGTGCTAGTATCACCAGACTGAGAAATGGCTTCTTTCTAAGAGCAGTGAGAACGCTGAACGACCAAGGAACTGCTCAAATGAACCATCCTGGACTTTCCTATTTATGAAACAATATTTATATATTTATTTCTATGTAAGAATACTTGTCTTATGTGTGTTATGTTTGGTTGTGTGACTGCGTGCAGGCCCAAAACATTGGTTACCCATTATTCTCTATAGATCCTGCACGACCTGCTGAGTTTCTCCAGCACTTTTGTGTATTCGGCTGGAACCCTAGCAACAGGAGGCTTCCCTGCTTAACTACAATAATGTACTTCACAAGAAGAAGGACCAGAGAACACTGTTTGGTCAGGTCGTAGTTGTGCAATCAGATGACAATAAACATCACTTCATCTGACTTGAATGTGGAGACAGCTGTTGTAGGAAGGAAGCATTTGGACCTATGTAGGGAGGGATGGGGGCCTGACAGGAACAGAGGGGGAGGGGATGAGTGTGTGGGAAGTGGGGAGGTAGAGAAGGGGATATAAATTAGTAGCATAGGTTTGACGATATATCACTCTCTGCCGCTTGGTCCTGGTTCACTTTAATAAGCAACACTGCGGTTGAAAGTACATTACACAGGTAGTGGTAGTAGGGGATGATAGCTCAGCTGCTCAAGAATGGTCAAAATATGTTGCCAGCAGCATTTATCTTCCTAAGAAGACGGAAAAAGAACAAAAGACTGGAGAAAGGTCCAGGGATCCAAAGGAATCTTCATGCAAACAATGGTCAAGGACTTGCAGCCCTGCAAACTCTGTTCTCAATGGAGTTCAGTAAAAATGGAGCTGCCACCACAAGAGAATGAATAACAAGAATGAGTTTATTCTACAATGCACATATGTACCTAAATTCTTATTTGTTGCAGCTGAACAGGTCCCTTACAAAAAAAAACTATAAAACAATTAAAATTGTATGCTTGCAATACACAAAAGAGCTGGAGAAACTCAGTAGGTCAGGCCCAAAACATTGGTTACCCATTATTCTCTATAGATCCTGCATGACCTGCTGAGTTTCTCCAGCACTTTTGTGTATTCGGCTGGAACCCTAGCAACAGGAGGCTTCCCTGCTTAACTACAATAAAGTACTTCACAAGAAGAAGGAACAGAAGTAGGTCATCCAGCCCATCAAGTCTGCTCCGCAAATCCACCCTGAGCTAAAATGTCCTCACATCTAGTTCCAAGTTCCAGCCTTTTCCCCATATCCCTTGATACCTTGACTAATTAGAAACCCATCAATCTCCCCCTTAAACTCCCCCAATGATCCGGCCTCCACAGCTCCATGTGGCAACGAATTCCCCAAATCCACGACCCTCTGGTTAAAGAAATTTCTCCTCATCTCTGTTTTAAATGGGTACCTTCTCATTCCAAGACTGTGCCCTCTTGTCCTGGATTCACCCACCGGGGGAAACATCTTATTCACATTTACTCTGTCCAATCCTTTCAACATTCAAAATGTTTCTATGAGATCCTCTCTCATTCTTCTATATTCCAACGAATAGAGTCTAAGAGCTGCTAGCTTTTGCCATATGTTAACCCTTACATTCCAGAAACGATCCTGGTAAATCTTCTCTGTACTCTCTCCAAAAATGCCCACAATACCCCAAATGAGGTCTCACAAGTGTACCATGGAGCCTCATCAACACTTATTTATTCTTATACACTATTCCCCTTGAAATGAATGCCAACATAGCATTCTTTATTGCCGATCCAATCTGGTAGTTAACCTTTGGGTTATTCTGTATGAGGACCCTCCAAGCCCCTTTGCACTTCCGAATTTTGAATTTTCTCCCCGTCCAAATAATAATCTTCCTGTTTATTTCCTCTTCCAAAATGTACAACCATACATTTCTCAACATTGTATCTCATTTACCATTTATTTGCCCACCTTCCTAAACTGTCCAAATCTATCTGCAAACTTTCGGTTTCATCAACAATTCCTGCTCCACCATCTATCTTGGTATCCTGCAGTCTTCGCCACAAAACCATTTAATCTGTAATCTAAATCATCGATATATATTGTAAAAAAAGGCAAATTGAGTAAATACAAAAAAAGATTGAGAATAAAATTTCAGTTACCCTCGTGCAAAACAAATGGACATTGCAATTATCCTTTTGTGGTGTCACAGCCTTGTAGCTGTTGGAAAGAAACTGACCTTGACCTAAAGGTGCTAGTCTTGAGGAACACCAAGAATATTTGAAGAAACACAATTTACTAGGCAAATGGGATGAGTAATTTCCTGCTGCAATACTCAATGACTCGTTCAGGGTTTAAGTGTTATTCAGAACAAAGTGAACCATATCTTGATGTGGAAAGTAGGAATTCATGTGCTGAGCTGGATGTGAGGTTCAAAGACCCACTGATGGCTTAAGTAAATAGGAGATTGACTGTGTGTGTAAACAGAGTGGTTCGGGGGTTCAGGGTTAGATTTTAAGTAGGAACTGAATGGTAAGACCAATGTTTAGGTGGAGGAACTTAGCTTCATCTATGATAATAACATGTAGAAAGTGAAACAACCAAATGAAACGTCAAAATCATAAAAATGTATGAAATGCAGCAACTAACTTGCACACAAGATCCCATAATATGTAGTGAAAGATTGACCCACTGATCTACTTTGGTGATGCTGCCAGCTGAAAGATAAATGCTGACTGCCACACCGATGGAGAACTGCCTCTTCAAATCATGGGATCCTTCCTGTGAACTCCTAGGGGCAGATTGGTCTTCTGTTTGACAGCTCTGCCTGTGCAGCTGTCCCTTATGCACACACAAAACTGATACACCCATTAGATCTTCAGCCTGGATTTTTCTTTCAAGGTCAGACATTGAACCCACATCCTGCCACGTCAGAAGAGAGAATGCTCTCTACTCGACCAAGGTTGACACCACCGGGTGAGGACTAGCCCAAGACTAATTTCACTGAAATTCATATGTGATGCTCATTGGGTCTTGGTTGAGGTGGAAATTCAGACACAGTGACTCATAAAGTGATATTTCCATTACACTAAATGGAATAAAATTTTAGAGCCCCGTTGCACTGTGATTTACGAATCTCATCCCAACACTAGGAGCGATGGGTCTCCCCCACTTTAGAGATCCAATGGTCGCTGGAAAGTGGTGGAGGGATTTAAACACTCAGCAAGGCAAGGAGTTTGAGGAAGGAAACCAAAGATCATGTGGAAGTTTGAAAAATCTGTCTTGTTCTCAGACGGAAGAGCATGGAAATTTACAAATTATTCCACAAGTGACTGCCCACTTCAAAAATATTTTGTTGACTGTTGCACTTTCTACCCAAATCACCACATATTGGACTTAAGCTTCATTGATCAACCATGAAAATAAATCAGTGAAAATATGTTCCAGAATGTCATTAATATCAACAACTTGCTCATGTGAAATCTGGTAGGGTTTTCCTCATTTTGCCATGAGGTCTGGAAGGATTTTTGCATGGTGGTCCTCAAGAAAGCTAACATAAATATTGCCAACATAAATATAAACCAAAAAGTGTTTTGCTTCAAGCATCTTGATAAGGAATCCTTATTAGCCATCCCATTCAATATAGCATCTGTAATCCACAGGAAAAAAAAACCCTTAATTGCCCTGGATTATGGAAAATTTAATAGATGAAAAAGCAAGCAATGGAAAGGGCTAATTGTGTGACAATAGGCCCAAATTCACAGTGCTAAATGGATCATATCAACGACGGAAAGGGCGTGGGTCTCTTTGAAGAAACAAACAGTTTGCTGTATCTGTGCAAGCCATTGCAAACAGCAACAGTCAAGCAATTTATCAACACTGAACTTAAAGCAGGATGGATCAGGGACTTTTTTCTGTGGGTGAAGCCTGGGGCTTGTGGGGCATGTGGTGAAGGTTAGTCTTTCAAAGATGCATTCATCAACCTGGAGGTCCAGTTCAAAAACAGTCAGGTCTAGAGTCACTCCTGAGCAACAAAGGCAGGTAACTCCAGAACACAGCATTATTTTGCTTCATTTCAAATTAATTCAGTGACCATCCAATGAATATATTCAAAGTAGAGTTATTTTCAGAGCAAAATAGAAGTTGAATTATGCAGGTGGTAAAGGAGATTAAAATCATCCTTAAATTGCTTCTTATCAACACTTCATTATTGCCAAAAATGTCAGTGACTCAGTCAAATTCCAGTATGAACCTCAGATCATCCGTAGTGAGGTCAGTCTTCAGAACTCCACCCTCAAATACAATGGAGTTGATTGTGATATCACTAGTACACGGCTGACGTCAATGTAAGTGTGTCTGTACCTGACTTTGGATAATAGCCAGTAAACTAAATGGAATCGTTTCTTCCTTTTAATGTGTTATTGTCCCTGAAACCTATTTTTAAGAATTAATTTCTGAAATATATTTTTTTCAACCCTCTTTATATGCTGATACTTTTCAGAGATGGTATTCAAACCTTTAAGGATTTGTTCATTGATGGATATTTTGCATCATATGAACGGATTACTGCTAAAATTAAATTGCCCAAATCTCAATTCTTTATATATTTGCATATAAGGCAATTGAACAACTGAAAAGTGGCAAAGCAGCACGTATGGATGGAATCCCCCCCCTCCCCCCCCCCCTCCCCCCCAGAGGTCTGGAAGGCTGGCGGCAAAACTCTGCATGCCAAACTGCATGAGTTTTTCAAGCTCTGCTGGGACCAAGGAAAGCTGCCTCAGGTCCTTCATGATGCCATCATCATCACCCTGTACAAAAACAAAGGCGAGAAATCAGACTGCTCAAACTACAGGGGAATCACGCTGCTCTCCATTGCAAGCAAAATCTTCGCTAGGATTCTCCTAAATAGAATAATACCTAGTGTCGCCGAAAATGTTCTCCCAGAATCACAGTGTGGCTTTCACGCAAACAGAGGAACTACTGACATGGTCTTTGCCCTCAGACAGCTCCAAGAAAAGTGCAGAGAACAAAACAAAGGACTCCACATCACCTTTGTTGACCTCACCAAAGCCTTCGACACCGTGAGTAGGAAAGGGCTTTGGCAAATACTAGAGCACCTCGGATGCCCCCCAAAGTTCCTCAACATGGTTATCCAACTGCACGAAAACCAACAAGGTCAGGTCAGATACAGCAATGAGCTCTCTGAACCCTTCTCCATTAATAATGGCGTGAAGCAAGGCTGCGATCTCGCACCAACCCTCTTTTCAATCTTCTTCAGCATGATGCTGAAACAAACCATGAAAGACCTCAACAATGAAGACGCTGTTTACATCCGGTACCGCACGGATGGCAGTCTCTTCAATCTGAGGTGCCTGCAAGCTCACACCAAGACACAAGAGCAACTTGTCCATGAATTACTCTTTGAAGACGATGCCGCTTTAGTTGCCCATTCAGAGCCAGCTCTTCAGCGCTTGACGTCCTGTTTTGCGGAAACTGCCAAAATGTTTGGCCTGGAAGTCAGCCTGAAGAAAACTGAGGTCCTCCATCAGCCAGCTCCCCACCATGACTACCAGCCCCCCCACATCTCCATCGGGAACACAAAACTCAAAACGGTCAACCAGTTTACCTATCTCAGCTGCACCATTTCATCGGATGCAAGGATCGACAACCAGATAGACAACAGACTTGCCAAGGCAAATAGCGCCTTTGGAAGAGTACACAAAAGAGTCTGGAAAAACAACCAACTGAAAAACCTCACAAAGATTAGCGTATACAGAGCCGTTGTCATACTCACACTCCTGTTCGACTCCGAATCATGGGTCCTCTACCGGCATCACCTACGGCTCCTAGAACGCTTCCACCAGCGTTGTCTCCACTCCATCCTCAACATTCATTGGAGCGACTTCATCTCCAACATCGAAGTACTCGAGATGGCAGAGGCCGACTGCATCGAATCCACGCTGCTGAAGATCAAACTGCACTGGGTAGGTCACGTCTCCAGAATGGAGGACCATCGCCTTCCCAAGATCGTGTTATATGGCGAGCTCTCCACTGGCCACCGAGACAGAGGTGCACCAAAGAAGAGGTACAAGGACTGCCTAAAGAAATCTCTTGGTGCCTGCCACATTGACCACCGCCAGTGGGCTGATATCGCCTCAAACCGTGCATCTTGGTGCCTCACAGTTCGGAGGGCAGCAACCTCCTTTGAAAAAGACTGCAGAGCCCACCTCACTGACAAAAGACAAAGGAGGAAAAACCCAACACCCAACCCCAACCAACCAATTTTCCCTTGCAACCGTGTCTGCCTGTCCCGCATTGGACTAGTCAGCCACAAACGAGCCTGCACACATTACCCCTCCATAAATCTTCGTCCGCGAAGCCAAGCCAAAGAAAAGAAATATATTTGCAAGTACAGCATTTTCTTGAATTAAAAGTTTCTAATTTTCCAAGAGAGTCTGGATCAAATTTTGTAGATTTTTATTTAGCTTAATGCATTCTTATAAACATTTAATATCTATTATTTATGAGAAATTGTTATATTTAAATCAGACTTCGATAGTTAAAATCAAAAATGCTTGGGAACACAATTTAAATTAAACTATATCGGATGTAGATTGGGACGCAATTCTTAAGTTGCTTAATAGCTCTTCATTATGTGCTCGACATTGTCTATTACAATTTGAAGTGGTACTTAGAACTCATTTGCCTAAGGTTAAATTGTCTTATTTTTATTCCAATATAATTCCCTGGAATGACAGGTGAAAGAGCGGAGAAGCGGCATTAATTCATATGTTCTGGACTTGTCCTAGTCTAGAAAAATACTGGAGAAAGGTTTTCCATACTTTATCAAAAATTTTCAATATAGATTTAACACCAAATTCTTTGGTGGCCCTCCTCGGCATAACAGGAGGGAATGATTCTTCTTTATCCTGGTTCAGTCACACCATTTATTTTGCCTTTCTTTTGGTGAGACGTGCAATTTTTCTTAAATGGAAGGATGCTACTCTGCATACTCATGACATCATGTCTGTTTGAATATGGGAAAGATTCATAATTCAATTAATAATTCAGATATAAGATTCCAAAAGTTATGGGGGCCATTTTACTCAATGTAATTAAATTGTCTGACCTGTATCTTTTCCATGTTCCTTTTATTTATTTATTTTTATTTTTTACTTTCCTTTTTTCTTTTATAACCAATTATGTAGAGCATCCGGCAACATGGTTAGGTAAGGGGTTTGAGTTTTTCTCATTTAATTTATTTAGAATATGAATTATGGATATGATTTACAATTTATGGATGTTAGTGTTAAACGGGATGTCTTATTTAGTTTGTGTAACTATCCATGTCATCTTATTGAATTGTACTGCTTTTTTTATATAAGTTCTTTATTAAAATCAATAAAAATATTTTAAAAAGAAAAAAAGATACTCTCCCAGTTGGTATCATTTTTAAAGAATTCACCACTAACCCATTTAGACACCCATTATCAGAAAGCCTCCTTCACACTATTCTTCTCTCTCTCTCTTCAACCCCCCACCCCACCCCCCCACCACCTCACAACATTCTCTCAGATAACCTGCCCTCTGTTTCTATAGATACCAATGTTTTGGCACTGGAATGAATCCAGATCAATGCTTGTAATATAAATTTATCAGCACAGAGCTAGTCTGTCCAACAGTGAGTTGATGGACACAGATGTTGCCTGGCAACTTATGTCAGACAGGCAGTAGCAGTTTTTCCAGTATTCATCGTTACAGTATGGTTGTTATCTGGATGGCTTGACAACAGCTTTCATAAGTCAACTGAGGTCTCCTGTGCATTGAACTCTGTTCTTATTTCATTTCTCACTATATTTGGATTGTTGTAGCTCAACCTTTACAAATAACCTTACTCGTGGCATTGCTTACTGTGGAACATGCCTTGCTGCGCTGGTGTCACTTTGTATCACAAATACATTTCCTGTAGGATAAGCCATAATTCAGGGTTCTAAATCAAAATTTGCGACAGCAAGGCAAAGTATAAGCACATCACTAAACAGCATCACATTTGTATGGCAGAGATGGCATTGCTCCACTCTGAGTTAATATATCCTTTTCAGTAAGTTGCCTTTTAAAGTGCATCCGTCAATTGGACAAATCAGCTAAATCTGCTGTTGCCTTGGTTACGCCACCCATAGACATACAGTATTTTGGGACAAGATGTTGCCCACATGATGCATGGTGTTCCTGGACTTGCACTGTTGAATGCAACTTTACCAGAATGAAAGATTAGCAGCTACAACTGGGATCTTTATTCCATGAAATTTAAAAATGTGAAGGCTTTTTGTTTTGAAACAGTTATGAGTTTAGACATAAAGTGTTTCTAAATTTCAAAGTTTAGAAATTATGGACTAATTTGCCTTGTGTTTTATAGTAAACTATTTTAAGAGGTTCTCATTTGAAGTCTCAATGTTTTGCACGTTTGTTTGTCCTACGTCTGTCCCCCACATAATGAAATATTTCTAGCATTGAATGGACCAGTATTGTAGACAGCCGATCCCTAAAAATGGAGCTTGACTGGTGGCAGACGCCATCAAGAAGCAACGTTGTATTATTTTTGGATTTAATAAGTAAAGCATTGGTCAGAGCTTGTCTGGTTACTCAATGCAATGACAAACAAGTATCATCAAGAAACAGATTTAAGGTAAGGTCATTGACTTGGTCATTATGATAACATAGAGGATGTCTTTATATATAGGTATATACATCACCCATGTCATCATGCAATACTTGAAGAATACTTGAAGATATGTGGGATGCAAATTCAAAATTTGACTTGGTAAAGGCCAAGGATAAGTGGATAGGACAGGGCAGGGCTCTTTCAAAAAGCTGGTCCACCCATAATGGGTTGAGTGGCCTCTTGTGCAATTAATTGGAATGGAAATGGCAGTCTCCATTCAATAATATAGTTATGGTTGAGATCTCTGCTTTGCTGTGGCTAAATATTTTGGCAAAATTAATGTACAATAAGAGCAAAAGAAACCAGTATATTAATGCAGAAACTGCAACATTAAAACTTGAAACAAATGAAATGAAAATTTAAATTTAGATATACAGCATAGTAACAGGCCCTTTCAGCCATGAGTCTGTTCTGACTAATTTACACCCGATTAACTTACACCCCCAGTACGTTTCGAATGGTGGGAAGAAAGGGGAACCTCTGTGGAAAACCTACGCAGACACGGGGAGAACGTACATCTCCTTACTGGTCACTGGTGCTGTAAAGGGGTTGTGCTAACTGCTATGTGAAATGTGTGGCAAATATTAGTCATAGCTTTATGAAAAACAGGGAGCCCAAAAGTACACATTTTAAAGGGAAAAGAGGTGCTTAAAGGATAAAAATGCCCTTAAACTGGGGGTTTTAATTAGACCTCCTCATATGTCTTGCAAGACATAAAATTCCTCATAAAAATTGGAATGACCCAGAGTTTGGAGACATGCTGCTGGTCACTTGTGGTGTGTGCCTTGACTTACTCCAAGTTCTAGGCCATCATTCTGGAGTGTTGTGATAAACAGCCTTTAAACGTTCTTAACATTTATGAAAACAATCTACAACTATTTTCCCTTAAATAAATGTTTGTTATTCATCAGACAATTTGTGTAAACTGAAAAAGATTATAATCTTGATGTACACAGCTGTACTTAGAATATAAGTCACATCAACAATTACATCGCGACAGAATCCTGTTCAAAACTTCTTATCTCGAGGAGAAAAGCTATCTAGCATAGTAAAAAGGCAAGTGAAAAATATGGGTGGAAAAATATAAAACTAGTAACGAAATACAGGACCTATGGGTGTTACGAGCCCAGAGGACCCATATACCCAGCAGCAGTAGAGATTCACCAAGACAAATGGTTACTGAAGCAAAAGTTGCTTTTAGTTATCTTTAAACATGAAAACAGAATCAAACTTTAACATATCTATTATTAACTTAACTTTCTAAGCGCACGTGTATGTAATGTGTGTGTGTGTGTGTGTGTGTGTGTGTGTGTGTGTGTGTGTGTGTGTGTGTGTGTGTGTGTGTGTGTGTGTGTGTAAGTTCAGAAAACTTCTTTGGTTCACAGTCCAATCGCACTTCTCGTACCTCCAAGTTCACTGGTTGCAGGCAATTCTTACCCTGTGCACAGAATTTAACATTTATAAAGTTCACCAGGCTTTGGTCCTCTTGTTGGTTTTCAGAGAGGGAGATGTGTTGTTCCAGGACAGCCACAACTGATGTACTTCCATCAGTCACCTCAGTGTCTTGCTGATGAAACTTGCCCCATCAGGGATCTCCAGATGATAACCTCTTTCTTTCAGGTCACCACAGAGTTCCTTTTTGTTTCTCTTATTCCAAGTGCAACATTAGACAGCCAGTCCTCTCCTCTTCCATGAACCATAAGGGGTGTGACTAGGCCATCTTCCACGCTGGGGCATCTTGGCAGCTTGTCCTGTTTGTTCCAGCTGCTCTTGCTGGCTGTAACACTGTCAAGTGATCTCTGTTTTTCTCTCTCTTTCTCTCACACACACACTGAGACTGAGAGAAAGCCTGTTTGACTCTCTCTGCTTGCAAAACCACATGACCCTCTTACAACATCAAGTCTCTTGCAGACAATAGCGGATCCAGCATTCTCTTTCATCTGTAACTTTTGGGTAAACAAGAATCCATTAGTGACATCTCTTGAGCACTCTTCAAAGCTCTTACAAAAAGGTGTGAGAAGCCACTATGTCTCCAGTATTTCAAATAAGATCTATTTTAAAGTGTTTGTTTGTGACCTACTCTAACAAACCTTTCCCAATTTATCTCCCAAAAACATTTCTATATAACTCTGTCACATGGGAAACAAAGGAACAGTGGAAGAGTGTACAGTGGAAGCTGAAGACAGGCATGAGAGATGACAAAAGGTGACAGCAAAGAGAAATTGCTGACACACAAGAAACAAGGTTGCATGTCATTCTTGCACAGTGACCATAGTAATCATTACCCTTTTGTTCCAATTATATCATCAGTGAAAGTGTGAATATCGTTGCATTCGACCCCAAGACAAATTGCTGAGAGTTTATGTGACTGAACCATTCCTCCATAAACTCCTCAGATATATGGGTAAAGAACATGGAAGATTTTAAGATGTTTAAGGATTAACAGAAGGTGAAGTGGTGAAGGGCTGAGGAGGGAGTTGTGATGGCTGGATACAAGAACAAGAATGTATTGTCATATACTATGTCAGTCTAACGTACAGATCCACCAAATTCTTACTTGCTCCAACCACACAAGCAGATAGAATACAACAACTACAATATTGTGAATTAAATTAACACAATATGCCATCAGATGGAAGAAGTGATCATAAATGTAATAGGATAGTTAAATAAATATTCACAATTGCGTTTACTGCAAAAAAAAGTCTCAGTCATGCAAACAAATCTTTTGCTGGTCCTGGAATAGTTTGTAGATAAAATTAGGGTTGGGAGGGGAGGGTTCAAGAGCCTAATTACCTTTTGAGAAAAAAACTAACAGTGCTGGCATCAGACTTCAATACCTTCTGCCTGAAGGTAACAGCAAGAGCAGGTGAATTCGATAGAAAAGGAATATGGGTTCAGGGAGGGAAGATGTGTTGCTATTTATTGGCTGGTGGGAGCCCAAAAGACAACAAAGATGGAAATTGGAGAAATTGCAGATGCTGAAAATCTAAAATAAAATCTGAAAAACTTGGAAACACAAAGCAGGTCAGGCAGCATCTGTGGACAGTGAAGCAAAGAGAAGCAGAGTTAATGTTTCAGGTAAATGATCTCTTCTAAGAACAGCAGCAGAGTATGAGTTGTGGAGAGAGCTATCGCACAGCTGGAGATGGCCATAGGGATAGGAAGAGGCCTATTCCGGATGAGTATCCTCAATGACATCGGGGATCAACATCTGAGTGCCAAAGGCTGAAGAATTTGCAACAATGCTGAGCCAAGTAGCAAATAAATGATCGACCTCATCTTCCTCCTGAAATTCCCACTGTAAAATATACCAGTCTTCAGGCATTTGGATTCACCCCATGCAATATCATGAAATGGCTGAAAATGCTAGGCACAGCAGAGCTTATTGGAACAGACACCATGCCAGCCGCAATGTCGAAGACCTGTTCTCTTGAACCATCTTGCCTTACATTCAGCTTTTCCAGTATAGGTTCAACACCAGCATCAACCCAACGAAAAAGACAATTGCTCAAGTATGTCCTGTTCTCAAAGAGCCGGGGAAATGCCATCTGGCTAAATACTGCACAATCAAAATACGCTCAAGCTCAACAGTTCCTCCTCACTGATGCTCATTTTGCCATTAAAGACAAGGTCCAAGCATTGACCAAGAAGTTATATTGCGCAGGTAAGGGTGAGAGATGATGCACCAATAATGAGACTTCCCACTGTAATGATAGTGATCATGGTTGCAATGCAACTAGCAATGCCTTATGGTTTGATTAGACTTGACAACCAGCAGGAGGCTGGTACACACAGTATACAGAGCTGTAATGGAGACTTGTAGTCTCATGGTGCTGTTTACAACAACTTTAAAGCAAAGAACCTTTTCCTTCGTCCATGTGTGATCTAAGAACTCACACAAGATGAATCACCCACTATCTTGGATGCCACATTTACCTGGAAACTCAATGGGCCTATCCAAATGGGCAGCATGGCTTCAGCAGCAGATCTTCTGGGGTTGGCTCAGCACTTGATATATTTCTTTTTCAATATTTTTATTAGTTTCATCATATAAATGTTACATAGGTACATGAAAATTAAAAAAAAAAGAATAATAACAAATCTTATCTAGTAATACAAATGATATTGTAACCTATGTAACATTAAAAAAAGTATTTTAAAAAATTACTAATTATCAAGCCCCACCATACAGAGGCTATTGACAGATAATTTAAAAAAACAGGTAACCAATGGGGTCATAAAGTAGAAAATAATTCACCTTACAAATTTTGAAAACAATTAAGAAAAGAACCCCATAAAGAAACAAAGTTAAGATTCATTTCAATGATGGAACATCTAATTTCTTTTCCAGAGTTAAAAGTGCCATCAAATCAGATGAGTGATGGAGTAGTGACTGGTAAGAAAATACCAGCCCACTCCAGAAAAGTTAAAAAGTAAAGAAAAAGCAAAGCCACAAACACAGAAACCGTAACAAATTAAAAATAAAAGTGTGGAGAAACTGGCAGCAAAGAAAGAAAAACCAAAAACAACGGGAAGAAAAGAAGAAGGAAAGATGTCGGAAGAGAAAGGTGAAGGCCTTAACTGTACGAGGAGGCTCGCCATGGAGAGAGAAGCCCGCTCCCTGAGGTCAGTGGAAACCCTGAACTCAGGACTACAAAGATGGCTCATGGAGCCAAACAAAAGTGCGTAACCGCGCATGCACGATGCACCAGTCAAAAACAACACCGACGGGAGGGGGGACAAGCTGAGGAGTAAATCTCCACAGCTGAAACAGACAAGAATAACACAACAGCAAGACTCCCAACAGGAAAACATAGAAAATAACGGGAACTAGAAGGAAGAGAATAAAAATAGGAAATCAGAGAAACAACAGATGACCAACCCAGAGGAAGAAAACCAACACCAAGACACCTTTAATAAAAATAATAAAAATACCCAACAAACTAAAATAAACAACCCAACAAGAAAATCAGAAGAGACAGAGGTAAAGGACACAGATCCTGGACTCAGAAGAAGAGGGAGAACATCAAACTCTACACAGAGAAATGGAAGATGAAGGGAAGGGACAGTACATGGATAAAAAAAATTTTCAAGAATATATGGAAACATTAAAAGAATGGCAGTCACAAGAATTCAGTTAAATATAAAGAAGAATAAAAGGTACAGAAGAAAAAGTGAGTAGATTAGAGATGGTCATGACAGAAATAGGAAAAAGAGTAGACAAGGTGGAAGAACGAGAAACAGCCATAGAAATGGAGGTAGATGACTTAAAAAAGAAATTAGAAGAATCTGACAAAAAAAGTTAAAGAAACACAGGAGCTGTTCGCTCAGAAGATAGATACAATGGAAAACTATAATAGGAGAAACAATATAAAGATAGTGGGCCTTAAGGAAGATGAAGAAGGCAAAAATATGAAAGAATTTATAAAAGAATGGATCCCCAGGGTCCTAGGAATGCCAGAATTACAGTAAGGAATGGAAATAGAAAAGGTACACAGAACATTAGCCCCTAAACCACAACCACAACAAAAACCAAGATCCATTCTAGTAAAATTCCTAAGATATACGACAAGAGAAAATATATTGGAGAAGGCATTGAAAAAAAATAAGAGAAGACAAAAAACCACTGGAATACAAAGGTCAAAAATTATTTTTCTACCCAGACATAAGTTTTGAACTCGTGAAGAAGAGGAAGGAGTTTAACGCAGCAAAATTGACCCTATGGAAAAAAAGGTTATAAATTTATGTTAAAATATCCAGTGGTGCTTAAAATAGTTATCCCGGGGCAGCAAAGCAAACTGTTCTCAGATCCGGAAAAAGCACGAAAATTTGCAGAACAACTACAAAACAGACAGAGAGATGAAAAGCATGAAAATTTGCAGAACAACTACAAAACAGAGAGATGAAGAGATGTAACAAGAACAAAAATGACAACAAACTATATATAAAGAAGAAGAAGAAAGTATAAGTATGAACTAAGAAGGGAAAAAAAGGGAAGAAAGGAAGTAAGGAGGGAATTAAGAGAGTGAGCTTTGTTATATATGAAGATTAAAATCTTTTCTGGGGGGCTAGGTGGGAAAGAATAACAGTCACTGCGAAATCAGTTGACGCTTGCGAGTGGGTTCGCAAATCCAAATGGAGAGGGGAGATGTGGTTGCCCGACAAGGGACAAAGGGCAACTCAGAGAGGGGAGGGACTATTGGGGTTAATGGAATTTTAGATATGGGAATAGTGGAAATATTTAATGTTTTAGAAATGTTGTCTTATAATGTGTTCAAAAAAAGAAAACAGAAATGGATAAGAAGGGAAGTTGGTGATGAGGAAACGGAAAGGAAAGATAAAGAAAGTTTGAAATGGCCATGTTGAATTATATGGCATTAAATATTAATGGAATACATAACCAAATCAAAAGGAAGAAGCTGTTAAATTTACTGAAAAAAGAAAAAATTGATATAGCATTCGTGCAAGAAACACATCTAACTGAAGTGGAACACAAGAAATTAAAGAGAGATTGGATAGGACATGTAAGAGCAGCATCATATAATTAAAAGCCAGAGGAGTAGCTATATTAATCAATAAAAATGTACCAATCAAAATAGAAGAGGAAATAATAGATCCAGCAGCGAGGTATGTAATGATAAAATGTCAGATATATTCAGAATTTTGGAATTTACTCAATGTATATGCACCTAATGAAGAAAATCAAAAATTTATGCAAGTTATCTTTTTGAAGATTGCAGATACGCAAGGGAATATACTAATAGGAGGGGATTTTAACCTTAATTTTGACTCAAAGTTGGATAAAACTGGAAAAAAGACTAACAGAAAGAACAAAGTAACCAAATTTATTATTAAATCGATGCAGCAAATGCAACTTTTGGATATATGGAGGAAACAACACCCAAAGGAAAAGGAATATTCATATTATTTGGGTAGACATAAAACATACTCAAGGATAGACCTATTCCTGTTATCAGCCCACATTCAAGGAAGAGTTAAGAAAACGGAATATAAAGCTAGATTGTTATCGGATCACTCACTCCTGTTATTGGCAATAGAGCTGGAGGACATCCCACCAAGAATGTATAGATGGAGATTAAACTCCATGCTACTTAAAAGACAGGATTTTACAGAATTCATTGAGTGACAAATTAAAATGTACTTTGAAATAAATACGGAATCAGTTAAAAATAAATTTATACTATGGGATGCAATGAAAGCGTTCATCAGAGGACAGATAATAAGTTATGTAACTTAGATGAAGAAGGACTACAATCGAGAAATAGAACAATTGGAAAGGGAAATAACAAATACAGAAAAAGAATTAGCAATAAAGGAAGATACAACTAAAAGAAGAGAATTGACAGACTACAAAATAAAATATGAAACACTACAAACATATAAGGTGGAGAAGAATATAATGAAGATAAAACAGAAGTATTATGAGCTAGGAGAAAAAACGCACAAAATACTAGCGTGGCAGCTTAAGACAGAATAAACTAAAAGAATGCTATTGGCATCAAGGAAAAAGGGCAAACAAATTACATATAACCCAACGAAGATCAATGAAAACTTCAGGGAATTCTACGAACAACTATATCAAACTGAAAATGAAGGGAAAGAAGACAAAATAGATGAATTTCTAACTAAAATTGAACTACCGAAATTGCAAACAGAGGAGCAAAATAAATTAATAAAACCATTTGAAATAGAAGAAATACAGGAGATATTAAAAAATCTACCGAACAATAAAACACTGGGAGAGGATGGATTCCCAATAGAATTCTATAAAACATTTTAAGGCTTATTAATTCCTCCTCTCCTGGAAGTAATGAACCAGATTGAAAAAACACAAAACATACCAGAGTCATGCAAAACAGCAATAATTACACTAATACCAAAGACGGGGAAAGATCCACTAACACCAGCATTGTATAGACCAATATCTCTACTTCCCACAGATTTTCAGATAATAGCTAAACTATTAGCAAACAGATTGGCCAACTGTGTACCAAAAATAGTAAAACTAGACCAAACTGGATTTATTAAAAAAAGACAAACAACGGACAATATCTGTAAATTCATTAACTTAATCCATGCAAAACTCCAACAGTAGCGGTTGCTTTAGACGCAGAGAAAGCCTTTGACAGAGTAGAATGGAATTAATTATTCAAACTATTACAAAAATTCAATCTAACAGAGAAATATATTAATTGGATTAAAGCATTATATAAGGGACCATTGGCGAAAGTGACAGTAAATGGATATATATCAAACTAATTTAAATTAAGCAGATCAACAAGGCAGGGATGTCCCCTATCTCCCTCACTGCTCGCATTAGCTATAGAACCACTAGCAGAACTGATAATAACAGAAAATAAAATGAGGGATAAAAATAAAAGAGAAGGAATATAAAATCAGCCTATTTGCAGGTGATGTTATAATATACTTAACAGAACCAGAAATATCAATAAAAGAATTACATAAGAAATTGAAGGAATATGGAGAAGTATCGGGGTACAAGATCAACGCAAATAAAAGTGAAGCAATGCCAATGAATAATGCGGATTTCACAAAGTTTAAGAAAGAATCACCATTTAGATGGCAAACACAAGCAATTCGATACCTAGGTATACAACTAAATAATAATCTCGGCCATATATATAAACTAAATTATCAACCATTAATGAAAAAATTACAAGATGACTTAGAGCACTGGAAAGACTTACCACTAACACTGATAGGAAGGATAAACTGTATTAAAATGAACATCTTCCCAAGGATACAATACCTATTTCAATCATTACCAATTCACCTGACAGATAAATTCTTCAAGGAGCTAAAGAAAATAATAAGGAAATTCTTATGGAAAGGGGGGAAACAGAAGATAGCACTAGATAAATTAACAGAATGGTACAAACAAGGTGGCTTACAACTACCAAACTTTAAGAATTATTATAGAGCAGCACAATTAAGATACCTATCAGATTTTTATCAAACAAGGGAAAAACCAGATTGGACCAGATTAGAGCTAGATAAAATAGGGGAGAAGATACCTGAACATATACTATATAAGTGGGATGAAAAATTGGTGCAACGTAGGAATTCACCAGTATTGCACCATCTGCTCAACATTTGGAAGAAGATTCACGGAGAAAGGAATAAAATAAATTACCAACTACCAAAATAATATTGACACAAATCTACTATAACTCACGGTACAATGTTTGCATACCACCAACTGAAAACATATTTGAAGGACAAATTGGGAAACTGTCTGAGGTTACCAGAGGGAAGCAATTTTGAATATGTGATTACAGACACAATGATAATTTTAAAAAATTTATAATAAACATGTACATCAAACTGCAAGAAAAGGAGAACGAGGAAACAAACTAAACCTAAACAAAAATGGGAACAAGATCTGAACATAAAGATAAAGAATGAAACATGGGAAAATCTATGCTCCGGAACTATGAGAAATACAATAAACACGAGGTTATGCATGATACAATATAACTGGATACACAGGCTATACATCACACCTCAACAGTTAAATAAATGGGACCCAACAGTATCAGACAGATGTTTTTGCTGTAAAAAGGAAATGGGAACAACAAAACATGCAATTTGGGCATGTGAGAAAGTGAAAAAATTTTGGGAAGATCTAAACCAGATATTAAATAAAATCGCAAAAAGCAATATATCAAAAAAACCAGAGATCTTCTTTCTAAGTAATATAAGAAATAAAGAATTTGGACTCGATTTGGATGAAGCACAACAAAGATTTATTATGATAGCCCTAGCTGTAGCAAAAAAATGTATTATGTCAACCTGGAAATTAGAAGACAACTTAAGAATACAACAATGGTACATAGAAATGAATAAATGTATTCCCTTAGAAAAAATAACATATAATTTAAGAAATAACATCACAGTATACGAACAAATTTGGGAACCGTACATGAAACACAATAGAGAAATCCTACCATGGATCTCCACCACCTAAAATGACAGAAGGAGAAGACAACGAAATGAACTGATTCAGTATGTAAAAGTAGAAGACAAAAATTTCTTGTATATTTTTATTAAGTGACGACATTGTTTAATGGGTTTAATGTATCGTATAGATTGAACTTTGAATAAATGGGAAGGGGGGGTGAGGGAGGGAGGGAAGGGAGGGGGGAAAAAGGGGAGAAAATGACACTGTATATATTCAAGACCCCTCCATTACCCTCCATAAATCTTCGTCCGCGAAGCAAGCCAAAGATGATATATTCAAGAGAAAAATGTCTGTATGTATTTTGGTCAGTATGGTTTATAGTGTGAAAAAAAAATCAGATGAGTGGGAGGGACAGCATCTTTCCATCTCATTAATATGGCCCTTCGAGTGATAAAGTGGGGGAGGGGGGGAGAATTACATGGGATGGTGAAGCAGTCAATATCAAACCACTTTATTCCAAAGAGAGTAAGAAAAGAATATGGAGTCAAATTAATATTAAGAACCAAAGACAAGGTACAAAATACCCCTTCCCTTGACATCTTAAAACCTTTCCACCACCTGATGGGCCTAATGGCCTGCTTCAGTTCCTTTATCTTGTGATCTACATGGCATAAGTTATGAGTGTGATGGAATGCTTTACATTTGTCTAGATGAGGGTACCTCTAACCGCTCTCAAGAAGCTCAGTGCCATCCAGGTCAAAGCAGCCAGTTGACTCCATCGACCATCTCAAAAATAAACAAAATTCGATTGGAAGCTTGTTGATTCAAAACATTAGCATTTGTTTCTCATTACACGGAAGAAAATTTTCTTTCCAACATTTTAATTTTAAATATTTGAGAATGCTAGATTTGAGTACTGGATATGAGTGATTGGGACAGCACAAGATTTTTGAAAAAAGGCAATGTCAAATGAGCTACAATTTACATTAGGGAAAGGTGAGGGGTTTATGGTGAAAGGCATTGCGATGGGTATATCTTAAGGCAACAAAATCATAGATAAGGGTTTGTTCAACCAAAAGATGGGCTAACAAGCTAATAGCTGCTTTGACCCTTTACAATGTCCTGACCCACCTAGAGAACGATGCTTGTTGATTGACTTCAATATGATCATACCTCAGAGGTTGGTGGATAAATTCTCCTCACTGGGACCAAACAGCCCTGTCTGCAACTGGATTCTGGACTTTTTGACCAAAAAGATCACAGTCTGGGGTGAGCAGCAAAACCTTAAGCCCCATCACACTCAGCACTGGTGCACCTCAGCCCGCTCTTTTCATCCTGCCATCTCATGACTGCACTGCCAGATTCAGTTCTAACAGAATCATCATTTGTAGATAATACAAAAGTAACTGGCAACAATGATAATTTGGCTTACAGAGAGGAGATTGAGTGGCTCGTAAAATGGTAAGGGAACAAAAACCTGAGTCTGATTTTGGATTTCAAGAGGACAAAGGTTGGCCATTCTCCTTTACAACTCTTTGGTTCTGTCATGGAGAGAATGGAGAGTTCAAAGTTCCTTGGTGTGCATATAAAGAATGATCTATCTTGGACCAACAACATCTCCTCATTAGTCAGATGCCCCTACCTTTCCTATGGAGGTTGAGGAGGGCAAGGCTACCAGCCCCCATCTTGACACTTGAGAGTGTCCTGTCTGGCTGCATCATTGTGTGGCAAGGTAGCTGCAAACCATCGGACCTGAAGTCTGTACAGACGATCATCAAAATGGCTAAGATCACTGGCATCTCCTTTTCCTCTATTGTGAACATTTACCAAGAAAGCTGCTAAACCAGACTCAAAGAATTATTGGGGGCCTTTTCCATCCAGCGCACAGGATCTTTGACCCACTACCATCAAATTCTTGTACCCGTAGGCCAGGCAAAATTTCTACTTATCAATAGTGTGAAAAACTGCACTCGAGAAAAGGTACGTCCACAAAAAAGAGAAATGTAAACAAATAAAGTAATGTAAACAAGAAGGAGGTACAGGAGCATCAACATCAGGACTGCCATGCTAGGAAACAGCTTCTTCCTGTAGGCTGTGAGAATGATGAACAGTATCCTGTAACCAAATAAATCATCCCAAAATATTCATACATTTAACTATTTTTAGGTATATGTGATTATTATGTGTATGTTTGCGCTCTGTAGTCCAGTGAAACCCTGTTTCATCGGGTTATATATGTACAGTCATAATAATAAATGACTTACACTGACAAGCCACTCCATCATACCATCACTGCTCTGGACATGTGACATATATGAGGAGGAAGTCGAGGAAAATGGGCCCAAGAAAAAAATTCAATGCTACTTTAATTCTTTGCCTACATTGAGTGGAGGCCAAGAATTCCATGGTATATTGGGAGTGAAGAGATGATCTGCCATCACCCTTTTCCACCAACCCTCACAGCTACCTTGACTACTCTTATTCATACCTTGTCCCCTGCAAGGATTCCATTTCCTTTCTCGCATTTCCTTTGACTCCATTGCATCTGAGCAGAAGATTAGGTCTTCCATGCGAGATAATTTGAGATGTCCCCTTCAAAATATGTGTCTTCCCCTCTACTACCATCAACTCAACCCTCATCCGCATATCCTCTCTTACCTGCATTACAGCTCTGGGCCCTTCACCCCATGCGCAACAAGGACAGGGTTCCCCTTGACCTCACCTACAACTCCACCAGACTTCGCATCCAACATATTACCCTCCTCCATTTCCATGACCTTCTACGTGATCCCATCATCAGAAAAATCTTCCCTTCTCTTCCTCTCTTCACCTTCTGCAGGCACCACTCCCTCTGTGGCTTTCTTGTCCACTCATTCTTTCCCACCAATTGCCCCCTTGATACCTACACCTGTGACCCTAAGAAATGCTGCACTTGCACCTACACGTCCTCCCTCACCACCATTTGGCACCCCAAATGGCCCTTTCAAATGAAAAAAAAAATTCATTTGTGAATCTGCATGGGTCATCTTCTGCATCTGGTGCTTGCATTGTGGCCTCCTCTACATCAACAGGCTGAGAGATCATCTCATTGAATACTGCATACTTATTGTTTGTCTGCATGTGTGTTATCTCTGATTGTGTGCATGTTTTTGCACTGAGGACCAGAGAACACTGTTTCTTCTGGTTGTTCTTGTACAATTGGATGTTAATAAACTCAAATTTGAACTTGAATTTCTCCCTATCCATTGCAATAGAGGAGATCTCCCAATGGCAACACATTTCAATTCCCCACTCCATTCCCATACTGACATGTCTGTCCATGATCTCATGCACTGCCAGATCGAGATCACCTTCAAATTGGAAGAGGAACACCTCATACTCTGCCTGGGCACTCTCCAACCTGTTGGCATTAACATCAACTTCTTTGGTTTCCATTAGCCTGCCCCTCTCTCCCCTTTCCCTTTCCTTACATATCTCCTTTCCTCTGCCTCAGTGGTGCTCAACCTTTTTCATTCCACTCATATATCACTTCAAGTGATCCCTAAGTGACTGGTGCTCTGTGATTAGTAAAATGATTGCTTAAGATGGTATATGATGGTATATAAGGGAAGGTTGAGAATCATTGCTCTAGACCTAATGGTTACTGAAATATTTTGCTTGAGAAAAATTGTCATTGTCCCATTTCCTTTGGAGTAATGAAACCATGCACATAACAAGTTAATGATGTACGATTAAAACTTTTTCTTTCCACCCACATACCACCTTAAGCAATCATTAACTAATCAGAGCACCGATGGCAGAGGGAATACTTAAACTGGTATGTGAATGGAAAGACAAAGGTTAAGAACCACTACTCTACCTCTATCTCCCAATCCCTCTGTCTCCTTTCCTCTAGCATTCACAGAGCCATCCCCTTCTCCTGATCAATTCTCTCCAGTCCTATCTATGTCCTATTATACCCTGTTGTCTGTGGCCTGTGCTCCTCCCCTTACCCTTTCTTCTCTCCACCCCCAGGCATCTGCCTGGTTTTCCCTCATACCTTGAAGGGCTTTGGCCCGAAACATTGGTTATATATCTTTACCCCCTGTGGTCCTTGCATGAGCTGCTGAGTTCCTCCAGCAATTTCTTTTTGGTGTTTTTACTACTTATTACCCTTCCCCTCCCATTCTTTGGGAACAATATTAGTGTTGGGGGCTGTAAAGAGGAACAGGGAGTCTTGTGTGCTTAGGATAAGGATAAACAACTGACAAAAATTCGAGTCATTGAAAATAATTTGCAATATATTATCAGCATTAAGCAGGCCTGCAACCACAAGCATCCAGACAAATTCTCCAATTACCCATTGAAACTCAAATTGCCATTTTAACCCTACAATAAGTTTCAACTGCAGGGGAAAAGGTCAAATTTATTCCATCTGAGAAGTCTCTAGAAGCCCCAGCACAAACATAAAGTGGACATCCTCATCCTGATGGTTTAGTGCTGCCACACAATACTAGGAATTTTCAATGTGTTTGAAAATATTGCCTCCACCGCAACATGAATAGCTGCAAAGGGTTCAACAGATCCTCCTTGCTGAGCAGCTCAAAGGAATAGGAGTCAAGCAGGTCCAGTTAATAACTCTGGACCAAACCATGGTTTCCTGTTCTGGAACATCACCAATGAAGAACAGTCTAATATGTTGATGAATGCAAAGAATGAAAAAAAGAACTTCCATTCATATAATACATTCAGTAACCCCAGGACCTTTTCAAGCAATGAAATTGAATTGCAGCAGGTGTTGTATTAAAGGAAACACAAAATCCAATTTGTACAGAGAAAAGACGTACAAAAAAACAATGCAAGAATGATCACAATTTGTTTTTTGTTGGTGATTTTAATGTTAACCAGAGTAGAGTTTTTTTTTGTAATTGTGTAACAAGATCTTGTACGTAATTTGATAGCCCATGTGTGACCTCACTCAATAGCATATTGAAAAGATGGCACCTTTGGCAGTGAAGCACGTCCTTAGTGTTGCTTTGTTGTGCCAGCCAAAGATTACGCCCTCGAGTTATTGCACACTCCTTTCCATCTTCTCTTACTGCAAAGTGGTAATGGGATTTTTAATGGGTAATTCACCCTTTCATTTCCACAAATTTTCCTTTTGGAAGTAAAGAGAAATACATTTCTGGGTCTTTGGGAACTCTCCTGGTGATTGCTGATTATCTGTTTTGTTACTGGAGATATTAGAATAGTTAAGGGTAAAATATGTCTTTAAAAGAGATAGATTGTGGGGGTTTAGAGTAGGTTATACTTCATGCACAGAGTAACACTTCACAAAAGACATCCCATTTAAAATGTGAGCGATTTGCTGAAGCTGGACATTGAGCCTCTGGTTGACTTTGCAGAAGTAATGAAAAATGCCGATCTATTGTGTATGGGATATAAAGTCCAGGCGCAGAGATACTGATAAAATCTTTCAAAGATTGGGTTTGGACCCCTGTAAGAAGTCATATGGTGTTTACAAGCAGAGAGAAGGAAAAAACAAATGGGTGATTTCTCTTTTGGGAATGTGAGAGAGACAGAGAGAGAGAGAGAGAGAGAGAGAGAGAGAGAGAAGCCAGTTCTACAGCAGCAGTTGAGGCTCAAAATGGCAAGCTGGCAGGCTGGTTGAAACACCCCATTTTGAAGACAGGTTGTGAATTCTGAGTTCGAAGCAGTGAAGTTGTTGAACGGCTCAGATGTCTATCTATTTACAAGGCAAGGTTAGTCACAACAACCTGAAGTGACAGGACTTGAGCACACGAGAAACAAAGGGTAGTGTATGCGAAGTGGTAAAGGTGGCAGTTCAGACAAATCCAGATATTTCAGGAGCCTTCTATGATAAAGTACATGGACCCTTCAGTTGTTATTCAGAATGGATGGAGATGTTCTTGAGAGCAAACAATATTGATAAAATTGAGGACAAAGGCAAATGTGCACCTGTCCAAAATGAAGCCACTTGCAGCCATTGGAAAGCAAGCTTACTGACAGAGATAGGTTTGGGTCAGAATTCCATTTCCTGAACCTTCTGTTGTCACACAAGTCAAAAAGATGTTTAATTTAATAAAGTGATGAATAAGCTGAAGAACCTTTTTAAACTTCCACTTTTTGAGACAGAGGATTTGGGACTAGAAACCCGAATGGTCAGTTGTGGTCATTAATGAACACAAAGTCAATGACAGAATCAGAGAGAAAAGAGTGCGAAAACGGGCCTTTCAACCCATTGAGTCCACACAGATCATCAACCATCCATTGGCGTTAATCCTAATTTTATGCTCCGCATGTTTTCATCAACTCTCCAAAATTCTACCCTACACCTACAGCCAATTAAGCTACATAACCACACTTACTGGTGATGTAGGAGGAAACTGGAACACTAAGAAGAAACCTCTTTGTAGGGAGAATGTACAAACTGCGCTTAGAGAGCAACCAAGGTCAGGATGAAACCCAAATTCTACCAGCTGTGCCAGTGAGCTGCCTATGTAGTTCTGCTGGTCTGATGCGAGAAGTTGCCACCAATGTCCATTATCACAAGTAGGCCAATACAGAGTCGTGAAATACTTTGCAGCAAAAAGGTATAGAGATTCACTGTGTAATGAACAGTGAGCTAGGATAATATCAGTCAAGCAGTTCTTAACAAGAAGATGTATTTATTACAGAATACCACAAGGAGGTTTGTGTCATACCAAAGATAATAAGCTGCATATAGAGCAAACCTTAACTATATCTATGCTACCAGCAGAAAAAAATATATAGTGATTTTAAAATGTGAAATTTACTTTAAAGTAAAAAAAAAGGCCTTATGCTTTCCAAACTGGCTTGCTAGAAATATATCAGAAACCTAATTTAAGAAAGCCAACAATCCTGATAAAGCAACAACACGTTTTTCGGGCATAATATCTGAGAAAGGTTTGGACACTAAATCAGTATCCTACCATGTACATTTGGTGCTCTATTTTTCTTAAATAACTGTGACAATTTGAGATCATTCATTCTGTGGAGCACCGTGGGAATCTCCCATGAGGCATCTCAAGACAGGTGTTGTAAAAATGTTGAATTCATTTCCTTTTCCTTACCATGTTTGGGCAACAGCATTTGTGGGGGATGATTTAGCAACACACCAGCGACAGGTCAATGCAAATCTGGTTCCAAAGATGCACTTTTCTAAATATTCATAATTGGAATTGGATGGTAGATTTTTCCAAATGGTTCCAGTTTACTTGAAATAGTGTCAAACCTGCTGCTGCCAAGTCCTGTTGACTTCTCAGACATCTGTGCTAATGTTAAGCAACGCCTTTGAGGTTTCAACATTCTTCCAATTCTTGCTTCTTGATCACCAGTTATAGTTTCTCCACAATTTATGCTGGTGTCCTTAATTAGCAAGGACTCAAATCTCTCTAAATCTGGAGTTACACAAGAAACTCTGCAGATGCTGGGGTCGAGTGCAATACACGAATGCATTGGAGGTCATGCAGCATGTACAGTGAACGGGCTAGGCCTGAAACATTAGTTACTCTTTATGGATGATGCACGACCTGCTGAGTTTCTGTAGCATGTTGGTGTATTCCTCCCAAAATGTCTCCGGCTCTCCATCTCTCTTTCCGTCTTGAAGATAATCATTAAAACTTACTTCTTTGACCAAACATTTTGGGTGTTACCTCAGTAAAAGCCAGAAAATCCGGATGCCAGAAATCTGGACCGCCCAAGAATCCAGCTTCTCGAAAACTCTCGGCTTTTGCATGGGTGCACGTGAGTGTGCGCACGCATTGCATAAGCACCACAGATGTACTGGCCGAGAATCTGAAAAATCCAAAAGTACGGACCGACACAATCCCCGAGCAGTCCGGATTTTAGGATTTTTACTGTATCTTCTTACATCCCTTGGTGTCAAGCTCTATTTGATAACAGTGTCATGGTCTGGCAATAAAAAGTTAATGTAATGACAATATTAAACAAATAGGATCTGTGGTTGAGTAAGGATGCTGGAAGCACGACATTACACTTTAGGGTTTCAACACATTTAGCAGGCCAATGGTTGGGTTGCCCATTCCTGTGTTCAGTTTCAAATCAGCAACTCTTTCAAAGGAAACTGTACGTATTTGGATTGCTTAAATAAGAGGTCCTACTCTTTGTGGGTTTAACCACTCCTGACAGTCAAAGGCTATAAAAACTGGCAGATGACAAAATAGTACACAAACATTACAATTTAGCACCTTTCATAAATCAAAAGAAAGTGGCATTTACTCTCCAGCCAGTGATTAGCTGGCACCAGGAAGCTACTCCAGGTCTAGATTACAGAGAAGCAAATCCATCAATCAAACCCCAAGCATCATCAACATCAACAAGGCAAATTACAAGGAAGGGAGACGCAGGTAATCAGCATATGAAGTTAATTTTTGAGCTTTGGAACAGGTAGAAAGAACCTTATGAACCAATAATCAAAAGGCTTGCTCTTATTTCCTTGTATGTTTTAGTACTGTAACATTAGCTGCCAATATACAGCAGATCCAGAAGCTTTATTAATTTCAATATTGACTTCTCATTATACTTAAATGAAAGTGTAGGGGGTGGGGAGGGGATGGTGGATGCGCAGTGGCTGGCAATCAGTTAATGTTGATATCTGACAAGCATTGCATGTTTGCCTGCCTGGATTCACTTATTTGATTTGAAGCTCTTTTTTGCCTGTAATTTTCAATTGGGTTGCAATTTTATTGAAATAGTACTATTTGTTGAGCCAAAGTGAAAAATCAAAATTTGGAAGTATGTTAAACAGTGAGGAAGATTACAGTGGCATATGGGGGCTAGCTCACAGCTCCATGAACAGGGTTCCTACCTGTGCTTGTCTGTATAGAACTTGCACCTTTAACATGTAACCATGTGGATTTCCTCACTATGCTTTTGTTTTGTTCATATCCCAAGGGAGTGCAGTGCAGGTTTGTATAAATTGCCCCGAGTGTGTGAATGAGCTTGTAGAACTGTGTGGAATTTTATAGAGATATAGGGATCATATAGTGGAGTTGTGTACGATGGGGGCAAATGGCTGCTTGATGGTCAGTGCAGAGGGCCTGTTGCTATGCTCTAACTCTCTTTGACTCCATGACAAAATAGGCATGTAAAAAACAAATGAAGCTTAGAAAAGTGATACATTTTGAGAAACATCGTGCATAAATGTCCAAAGTTCTAAATCTTATGCCAGAAGAGGAAAAATGTGTTAACATAAGCATAGATTATTATTAGAGATACAGCCATTCCTGAATTACTTTCCTGAGCTCTGGGCATAATGTTATTTTCAAATTTTAATATTTGCTACTTTATTTCATGAATGAAGTACATATTTTCTTTAGTCATTGTATTGGGAAGGGTTGTGGCTGTCATGTGCACTGCCCCCTACCTAGTTGGAGGACACGCCAGCTGCCAATCAAGGTTTGGTTCCAACCCACCTAATTAGTGCACACCTTGCTGTTGATACCATGTAAATTACCTGGACTGGACTCTCCAGCCTGCCTGTACTTTGCCTTGGGCCATTCGCTGTTGTAATTGGATTCATCTTCCTGCCACTGAGCCATTGGTTCCTGCTAATGATCTGGGTTGTACCCTCCAGCACTATAAAGGTGCCATGTGCTTGCTGCTCTCTCTCTTTTGCCATCTTCGAGGGATCACCCAGCTTCACTCTAGGATGAAGAATGTGAAACAGCACTGGAGAAACTGTTGGTGAGCTGTGCACTAAATAGGGTTGGGAGTGTTGAATATTGTCCCTAAATAGCATAGAGCTGTGCCTGCATAGAGTCAAGGGGTGGTAGGCATCATTTTGACATTTCCCTTGGTTGTGTGTGTATGCAGTTTGTTCCCACTTTTGCTATTAGTTGCCAATTTTTTTCCCATGATCGCTAATAAACTGTACATGTTGTTTCATTGCCACTACCTTTTTCCCACGGCTTCTGTAAGTTGCGTGCGTGCGTGTGTATGTGCTGCATCTGTTACCATTTCCCACACTTGCCTTCTGTAAATAAAATCCTTCAGTGCAAAAAAAACTGTGTTCAGAATCCTTGCCTTTGAGACCTACCAAACCTCCTTCCTCACTCACAAAAGCCATACACCTTGTGTAGTGCTCGTCAAAAGAACCAAAGACTTGTTGATCCAAACCAAGGCTTTTATTAGCAAAAGGCAGGAGCTCTTCACAGGTGGCTGACCAGTCCGGAATGATCCGACCTGGCTAAGGACACAACCCTTTAAGGCCCAGACAGTAGGCGTGGCTTACCTATCAGCCAATCGCTGTAAGCACAGTCTAGATACTGTAACTATATACACTGGTGATAGATCTGTTCTATCACACCTTGGGTTAGGGTATAGGGTCTAGAATCATGTGTACGTGGAAAAAACATTTCTTTTTGATGTAATTTTGAATTACGGTTGCATTATATGTGTTGTATATTTGGTAAGTTATCTAATTTGCCATTAATATTAAGCATTCCATAAATGTTTTGTCTATATATGCTTATTTGCGAAAATCTTTTATTTTTAAAATATTTTATTGATATTTACATTATGCAGAATTGAACAGTAGTTCTATATTGTATTGTAAAATTCAAAAGAAGAGGAAAAAAACTCCAAAAACCTTATAATTCAGAACCCCTACCATTAACCAAGGTTAAAAGCTGACACGTAGGAATCAAATGACAACAACCTGGAGATGGACAGCCATAAACGGGCCCCACATTGTTTAAAAGTTAACATTTAGCCCTTTTTTCCACCAGCATCCCAGTTAATTGGCTATGCAGTGTCTGGGATCGGAAGTCATTTGCTGTTTCCACTGGACCACCTTTAACCGGGACACTGACTGCTTTTCCACTGAACACAGCTCATTCCCAGGGATCGGAGAGTCTACCTTCAAATGGAATGGATGGAAGTTGTCCTTTTTCCACTGGTTTCATCAGCACGCTGGTGTCAGCTGATGCCAGGAATATGGGTAGGGGTAGAGGCCGTCAATCCCTGGCATGATTTGATGTCATTTGACGCTGACTTGTTTTCCTTTTCCACTGGACCCTTTACCGGTTAATTCCCCGATAGTGCCTGGAAACAAGGTGGCAGTGGAAAAGTGGCTTTTGACTCTCTAATGGCATATCTAATTTTTTTTTCCAAACTTAAACAATCAATAATATCACTTAACCTATGTGTTGGTGGAGTATTGTCTTTCCATTCAATCAAAATTGCACATAGTGCTATCAATTAAATAAAAGATAAAATTCAGTTTTGAGTTGGAGGCAGTAAAACATTATCATCTTGAAATGATCCGAATAGAGCAATTAAAGGGCAAGGTTCTAATTTGTGAACATTATTTGTGAAAATCAGTAAAATGATTTAAAAAGAAGAGAGATACAGTAACAGGCCCTTCTGGCCCACAAGCCCATGCCACTCAAATGCATCCATGTGACCAATTAACCTACTGACCCTGTATATCTTTGGAACATGGGAGGAAACCAGAGCACCCGAAGGAAACATATGGTGGTCAAGGGGAGAATGTGCAAATTCCTTACAGTTAGCACTGGATTCAAACCCAGGTGGCTGGTGCTATAGAAAGCAGTTAATAAAGCACGTGGGATACTGGATTTCATCAATAAGAATACAAATTTAGCACTTTAGTAAACATGTAAAAGTCAAAGGGAGCTTGCAAAACAAAAAGAGGGATCTGCTCAAGGAGTAGACCAGAGCAAAGAGACTTTATCTCCTTGGAGCAACCAAGGTTGAAGAGATCTGATAGAAGGGTGCGAGATCAAGGAGGGTTTACGTAGGGTAAATGGTAAGAATCTGTTTTCATCAGTAGATGGATCAAGGATACCTTGATTCAATACAATAAATAAAAATATACAGGAAGGATGTGAGCAGAAATGCACTTATACAGAAAATTGTTATGAACTTGAACTCACTGCCTGATAGATAACTATCAGCTATAACAGCAGGCAAACCTTCCTATTCTTCAACAGTTGCACAAAAGCTAAGGGCATTCAATTGAGAAGGCAGAAAAGGGGCCTCAATTTAAAGGAACTTGGGAACATAACATAAGAAATAGGCGTGGGGGAGGTACAAGACAATTGGCCCTTTGAATAAGCTCTGCCATTCATCAAATGCCATTTCTTAGCTTCTATCCCTATACTCCTCAACACTCTTAGTACCCAGAAATCAACCAATCACTGCTTTGAATGAATAGCTTTCTGGGATTTAAACCGTCAACATTTTAATCACTTGCTCGAGAAAACCTTCCTCATCTTGGTTCGAAATGGCATGTCACTTATTCCCAAGCTGCACTCTGGGCCTATTTTTCTTAGTCAGGGGGAATGTCCTCCCTGTATTTGGCCTACCCAGTCACTTGAGAAATTTGTAGATTTGGAGGATATTTACTCTCAGCCATCCAAACTTTAAAGAATATAGTGCCAGTCTATTCAATTGCTCTTAATATGGCAAGTCTGCCATCTCCAGAACTTGTTGGCACTCCCTGTGCGGCAGGTAAGATCATGTAAAAGCTTTTTTTTAATCATGAAAGACCTTAATGCAGGCATTCTAGCATTCACTCAGAACGTCACTGGTGTGTTGGCCACAGACATCCATCCTTAAGGCTCTGGAGAGCTTCTATCTCATCAATCACAAACCTATAGGAAGTGGTAATATTGGTGGAAAGTCCAGAAGGTATCAGACATTCAGAGAACTTAACAGCCAAGGCTGTGAGGTAGGTTCATGGGAATGGCTTCAGTGACACTGAGTTGAGAGGTGAGAAATCTAACAGATCTTCTATCTAAATTACTGCTGTAAATTCACATGCATGGGTTTAAGTAGGAAAATATGCAGACGTAGTGATTATAGTGCCACACACCAAAGTGCTAGAGAAACTCAGCAGATCAAGCAACCTCTATCAGAAGCAAAGGGATATAATCCTTTGGTTTCCCATGGATGCTGCATGGCCTGCTGAGTACCTCCAGCACTTTTGTGTACAACACATATGGACATTCAGTGAGATGAGGATTATGTTCGGCTGCCGTGGTCTGGCTGTGGGATGTCATGCCTGCACTCAGTCAAGAAGAGCTTTTGAACCCAGTGCCTGCAGACCTGCACCGAATCGCGGAATAAAAGCTCGATGCCCGGAAAAGCCACCTGGTATGCGAACACCTGCCAGCCCTCACATTGCCAAATTTGGAAATGCAGGAAGGATCAGCGGGAAAATAGAAGTGCCTCAAATCTCATTCGCTCTCCATCACAAACAATGTCTGCAGAGGAGGGATGTGATCGAATCAGCAAAATTTCTTTGTAAAACAAAAAAAAAATGGACTTTTCATTCACCATTTTGCTTTTGAACAAAAAGGCCATGTTGCAACAAAGGGGCTCTCTAAACTGATCCAATTTATTCAAATTTCAGATTGCTCTTTTCAGTGAACTTCCCTCACTTTCTGGGAGTCATTAATCATCACGTTTCATTCTTCCCCCTTGCTTCTGTGCTGTGTGTCAGAGCCTGAATTGACCATTAATTAAAACCTGGAAAAAAAAAGGGAGGAAGACCAGACCAGTGCAAGCTCCACCATCCTCTCTCATTTGCCATCCTTTAGAAGTGCTGATGGATTAAATCAAAGTATTTTTTCCTTCCCTTTTAAAAGAGAAGCGAGAAAAAAAAGACAACCTCATTCGGGCAGTTATTGTGCTCTCAGGCACAATCCCGTCTTTGTGACATCCTGGCTCTTGCAGAATACATTAGATGTCCGCATGTCCCAGGTGAGCAAACATTATGGTGCCCTGCAGAGAGCAGCATGGGCGGCTACAGTAGCACCACTATGCAGACTAGCATTGATCAAATCGCTAACAACAGATAAAAGATCAATTTTACTCCGATTTCGCTTTAGCTCTTCAAAGCACGCTTTCACAGCACAAGAGAGTTTTCATCAACACAGGCGTTCTAATAATAACCACAGATGGCTGTACTTGGCTGGGATTGCAAGGCCAATGGGTGATCTAATGCAGAAGCTGTACATGCTGTTTGCAAAGACAGTCTCTGTAAAGAGAAAAAAGGCTCTTTTATTTGCCTCCCCAGCCAAGCCTGTTTTCAGCCATGAGCGATTTTTTTTGAGTCACAGCTTCTCCTGGGACAGCAAGGAACTGTGGCAAAGGCACAAGGTCAGCTGTCTCTGAACTGTTCCTGGTTAACCATTTCAATGCTGAATATTCTTGAATAGAATTTTTGCACCCAAGGAGCAATGTTAAAATCACCCAGGTTATTTTTCCTTTCAGAATCACCGTGGCAGATATTCCTGCTCCATTGAGCATTAACCAATGAGCATTAACCAATGATCACCATGGTTGCCTGCTTCCAACAGTGTCTGCAGTCATCCTGGCCCATTGTGGAAGGTCATCTCTCCTACTTTGCACCTCTTCCACATGGACTTGAACACATGTTCCTTGGAACTCATACTCTCCCTTATTGTGCTGCTCATTGCTCTTGCCCCAAACACTGATCTACAGGTATTCCGGATATAATGTGGCTCTGCTATCGGTAGTCACAGGGGCACACGGTGCTGCTGCTGCCTTACAGCTTTAGTGATCAGGGTTCAATGGAGTTTGGGCATTTCTTCTGCGACTGTGTGAGTTTCTTCATGTGCTCCAGATTCAACCCTCCCCCCCCCACATCCCAAAGACCTTCAAGTCAGTAGGTTAATAGGCCACTGTAAATACCATCTTATGTGGAGATAAGTCGTAGAATCTAGGGGCAGTCAATGAGAATGTGGGGAGGATAAAAAGAAGGGATTAGTGCTGGGTTCATGAGGGCGGGTATGCAATTGGCGGCCAGCATGGACCTAATTCTGTACTGCTGTATGGTTATAAAACTCTACTTAGAGAAGTGCAGGATTACCTTTAACTTGTGCTGACATGTCTAGTGAACGATCAGTATGGTTGTCACAGGTTGTTTGCAAAAAGCATTCAAAGTGGCTTGTGGCCTGCACAGCAATCAACAGACATGTGTTAATCATATGTGAGCATTCCTGAACTGTTCTCTTCTGTAACTACACCACCCTAATTCCACCTGTCCAGGTAGTAATCTGAAAAACAGAATCAGTTAAAGAAATGATAGTAACTTGCCCTCCCTTTAGGCCTTTAATGTAGCAAAGGTGATAGAGTCAGACACAACGAGGACCATAGCAAAAGAGGATGTAATTGCAAGGGTAACCAGGGGCTTGGTCTAAGAGATGGATATTGAGGAGATTGCAGGGAACAGATGGAGGGGTGACATTAAGATTTAAGACCATAATCCCTGAATCCCATACTACATTCAACCACATCATCGTTTTGATTAATTGCTCATGGCATCCTTGCCCAGCAGTGGTCAATCTTAGTGCTAAATAATGTCTTTAGTAGAGAGGGATGCAGGATGGGGAGGAGGGAGACTGGAGTGAAGCACAAAAGTCTGCAGGAAAGACTGGGGCCCTGCTATTGTGCGTTAGAATGGCTTCCTTATTTTACTTCCATGTGGCCAGCTGAAAGTTTAAGATGTTCCACCCTTGTTCTGGAACCTCACAACAAGGGAAATAATTTCTTTCAAACTCTCATGTCACTTTAAACATCGTGATTAGATACCTCTTAACTCTTCAGTTTAAGGTATTACAAGACAGCTTTAAGAAATCTGATCCCATAATTCTTCCCTGTGTCATCCTGAAAAAAACCCCTACTGTTATTTCCTTGAAGTTCTTCAAGCACAGAAATAAATGTAGAACTTCAACTCTGGTTTCAAACATCTGCCTTCCCTCTTATATCCAAGTGTCTTTGAGATAGAAGTCAATGATCTGTTACCTTTCTGTTTTCACTTTTCTGCCTACCCTCTACAGAAACTTGGAACCATTACAAAGCAAAATAAAACATTGGTTCCATTAGGATATGCAATGCCGAAGTGAAACTTTGAGAGGGAGACTTGGATGACTGGTGGAACAGTGGCTGATGGAGCAAAGGGGTAGGTACACCAGAGTTAAAGAAACAATGTGCAGAGTTGGGGGATATGAAGCAGCTGGAGCTGAAGGAGAGGGAAAAGGATCTGACAATCGGGGTGAGGCCAAATCAGGAAGAAATTTCAACTCATGAGCCCTGTGAAGCAGCTTTTCGGATGATCTAAGATTTATGCGACCTTCAGAGAATGGGAGGCCAGCAAGGAAGAATAAAATCGGGAGGCTTCATCATGATTGAGATAGGAATGGGGGCAGTCACAGAGCTTGAAGGTGGCAGTCTTTCTGATGAAGGGATGATGGTGTCAAAATCTGGTGAAGTGTGATTCTTAAGTTTTGAACTGTCCATTGTCAATTAGTGCCTGTCTTTATACTGTTGGAATAGCATCTGCTGCTGGCCAGAGAGCGGAAAGTTGCCAGCACCCAGAATTTTCATGGATTTGTGCCAGAACTAGACAATACTTTGGATGAACAAGCTAACAGCAGCGAGGTAGTGGATAGGTTGAGAGAGGTGACAGTGAGGGAGAGCCAAATATCCTCAGCATACACGTAGAAGCCAAAATACCTACCTGTAAAAGCCACTGCTTTAAATGAGGAAGAAGAATGAACCCAGAGGCTGGATTACAGTGGACATGATAGGACCATGGGAAGAAAAAACATTTTAGACTGAAACAGATGATAACGGTGGATGAGCTCTCATTTCAATGGAGGAAATTAATGAGGCCAATCATATCAAAGCTGCAGGATACAGTTACATTAAACACTAATTTGACCTCAATTATGTAAGAGATACCATTGTAGGGTCTCTATGAATAAAATAATTGTGAGATAGTTGGCCACACATCTGAAAGGAGATGAATGAATTGAATACAGGAGTATGGTGAAAAATTTTGCCTTGAATGCAATCCAGCTAAGTCAACCCATACTTAAGTACATCAGGTAGTGTAAATATAAGACTAACATTCAGGGTTCAGTCTCACGATAAGTCAGAAGGTTTAGGGTACAGTCTCACAAAGGCAAAGTGCAGGGTATAGATAAAAGTAAAATTAAAGCAGTGCAAGGGCATCATCTTTCACCCACAGGAGGGTCCGATTACAGGAAAGAAATTGTCCTTGAATCTGGAGACTCGCCTCTTCAAGCCCATGTACCATCTGTCTGCCAGAAGTGGGGAAAGGAGCATATTTGGGGTGGACTGGCAGCTTTCCTGAAATGGCAGACTGGACAAACGTAATCGATGGAGGGGAGATTGCTGCCCTGAGCTGTGGTCACAACTCTCTGTGCAGCTCCTTGAGGAAGTGATCAAGGAAAGGAAAGGGTGGTTGGATTAGTCTACAGGAAAAGTGGTGAAAAGGTGGGCTGAGGGAGTTGGTGGCCAGCAGAGAACAGCTGGGTCTGTGGATAAAGACTCACTCATATCAGCTAGAGTCAGGCCACAACAGTATTCAAATACCATTTGCGTGATTTCCCAACGGCACTGTGAAATATTGGGATGGGAGTGCTTTCTTGCAATTTGACTACGATCAATACTCCAAATTGTACTCAAGATTGCATTAGTTTTTGCAAATTGATTTTATGCTTCAGCTTTCCACAAGCTTATTTGCATAATCACAATTGTAAAATATTCCATGAAGCAGGTGAATTGGAGTGTTGCTTTGGAATGTAAATTTTTTTGGTTTCATGCATTAAATATCCCCTTTAAAATGCTTCAGAGCAGTAACTTAGTGCAGCTAGATTACTGCAACTGAAGAGGATTCATTATCTAAAAAGCTTATTTAGTCATTGATTCGTCCATCATGTGAGATGACCATTTTTAACTAATTTAAAAGGAACTCTTACAACCATTAGCTGGTTCTATCAGTGACAATAGTGGGTCAGTTTCTAAGTAATTTTTTTTCTTTTGAGAAAAATCATGGAGCAGAAACTTAAAACGTCTTTATCTCATTGTATCAAAAAAGCTCAATACAAGAGGCTCCATAATTAGCAGAAACAGCGCAATGATTAATTCAACTGGGGGGGGGGGACGACTTTGTTAGCAGTGACTGGCTTCCATTGTCGTGTTTCTTTATGAGAAACAGTACAAAAGAGCGCGGAGACTTGATTTGCGCTTGCGGCAACTTTCACCGGTAGTGTCTTGTAGCTTAGCTCTTAGCATAGTGCAATGCACTTGGAAGCAGAACATCGAGTCCTTGTGCATTACTTTCTGACGACAATTATGAAACAAAGGAAATCTGAAAGTCCTCCAATAATGACAAAGTCTCCAGGGGGAGAATAAGCAAACTCATCATAATTAGGAACAGGAGTTGGCCATCTGGTGCTATTAACCTGCCCTGCCAATTCACAGTGATCCTGGCTGATCTTCCATGTCGGCGCCTTTTTCCTGTACTATCTCAATAGCCTCTTGATTGTCAATGTCTTGATGTCAATCGATCTCTACTGGAATTAGCTCAATCAGTGTGCCTTTACAGCTCTCTGGGATAGAAATTGCGAGAATGAAGCAAATCTGAGTGATTAAATCTTTCCACATCGGAATCCTAAACTTCTCGTCATCTCAATCCTATATTTGGACAGATACATGGATAGGATCGGATTAAGGGAATATGGTGAGACTTGTAGGTGGGGCATTTTAATTGGAATGCTCAAGTTGGGGTGAAGGGCCAGTTTTCACGCTGCTTGTTTCTGTGACTCTAAACATCCCATCCATCACTTCAAGACTGTAACCTTGGTTCTGGATTCATGAGGTAAACAAAAACCTTGTAGAGTCACTGCATCTTCTGCAGTGTTACTTAAGTGAAGCAGACACTGGGGCTGAGGAAGAATAGGGTGCGTGGGGTGGGGTGGGGGGGAGTGAAAATGGTGGGATTGCTCTGAGAACTGGTGGGGATGTGATGAGCTGAACGCCTCCCTCCTACAGAACATGATGTTGGACATATTGGCCTGGGGTGGTAGGGGTGAACGCGAAGAAAATAAAACAGCAGCTTTTGTCCTGCAAGTTGAATTGGAGGGTAGGTGGAGGAAGGGAGTTCAGGCCTCTGCTTCGATGACAAGGCAAAGTCAGGCATCGGAATAAGGCAGGGATGAAATAATTTTTTTTCTCTTGGAGGGTTGTGCCTTTGGACCCCTTGCTCAAAGAGCAGAGGAATCAGACCAAAGGTTCCTTTTTATTGTCACATTAAAAATGTAATATACATGATATATTTCAAAATTTTGCCTGCCGGAAGGTGAAGAGTCACCGTAAGCATTGCCCGGTGCCCCTAACAATAGAAGAAAGAGAAGCCAAAGAGAGACCCTTCTGAGACGCTGAGTATCTGTGGATTCGACTCCAGCCTTCCCACAGCCTTGGCAGCGGTACAGACTCCAGTTCAAACCATCGGCAACTCAAGCTCCAGGTCTGAATCTCTGATATGATCAGGAAGCCTTCAGCATGCTGGGCCCTTCTTGAATCCCGGTTCCCATAAGCCAACCTCCAGCAGCCTGGGGCCCGTGTGGCTGTTTCAACCCCAAGTTGCCAGCGACCCACAATCTGTGTGAGTCCTCCAACTACAAGTCACGAACTGCCCGTAGCCTGTGTATGTGTCCTTATCCCACTGGGCCTCAAGCTGGTCCGGTGCCATCGTCATCATCCTGTGATACTCCTTCACAACAATGGCGGGGGGAGGGGCTGTTCTCCCCATTTCTGGTGCCTTGTAATGGGTTGCACCCCTGGGGTCTGCAAGCAGTTGGCATCATGTCTGGGCAGCAGGACCGTGCGGAGCATTGAATATTTCTTCAAAGCAGAGGTTGACAGACTATTAAGGGGGTGAAATGCTTGGAGGGATGGGCTGGAGTTTGGAATGGAGGTAAGAACCAGATCAGGACAAGTCTGCAGACACTGTGGTTGTAGTGCAGTGCACATTAGTGCTGGAGGAACTCAACAGGTCACACAGCAGCTATACAAAGTCAAGGGCTCAGGCCTGAAATATTGGTTATGCTTTACTTCCCTATAGATGCTGCGTGACCTGTTGAGTTTCTCCAGCACTTCAGAATCCTGCAGCCATGATTTTATGACAGATGATCATGGCTGATCAGTACCCAGTTCCTGCCTGCTGTCCATACTCCTCTGATCCCCTTAGCCACAAGGGCCAAATCTAATCTACTCATAAATATTGACAAGGAACTGGCCACAAATACATCCTGTAGCAAAGAATTCCACAGATCCACCACCCTCTGAGAGAAGACATTTTTTCTCATCTCAGTCCTTAAACTGTGACCCCTGGTTCTGGTTTTTCCAAGGATTGTAAACAACCTTCCTGCATCTAATATGTCTAAACCCTTAATAATTTTATGTGTTTCTATAAGATCCCCCCTCAATCTTCTAAATTCCAGAGAATACAAACCTAGTCTATCCAACCTTTCTTCATATGCAAGTCCTTCCATCCCTGGTATCAGTCTAATGAATTTTCTTTGCACCCGCTCCATGGCGAGGATGTCCTTCCTCAGATAAGGAGACCAAAACTGCACGCAGTACTCCAGAGGGGGGTGCAGGGAGAGTAACCACTCCCTCTGAGCACATATATTCAAAAATGGCAACTGATTTTGAACTGTGCTGTGAGGCATCTGATATGGTCTCACAGTTCAAAAACAAGCACCACTGATCTGCCCTGCCATCTCCTTGTGTTGGCTGGCATAAGCATGAATTGTGCGAACACAAGGGGCGAAAAGAATTCGATATTCGAACAGTAAATCGGAGAGAGAGAGTCCGAGAGGTGAGAATTGTAAGTAAATTTATTTCAAAACTAAAATCAATTTGCAAATGGTGCCCCACAGTCAGGTAGACTGAGGGGAGGGTTTAGATTCAGAGTCGGGCGTCGGGAGCTCCGGTCGACAGAGCTCCCGACGCCTGACTCCAAAACCTCCCCTCAACCTAAACCGGAGGTCCCGACACCCGAGTCCCAACTCTGAACCCTCCCCGTCCCTTCAGCCTACTGCATGTGCAGTAATAGGCCAATCCTTATCAATTTAATTCAAACATTAAAATAACTTTAAACAAAAAGGGGTTGTTTTTACACTGGGGATGTAGGTGGAATGAAGAACAGAGTGCATTTTCTTTATAAAATGATTTAAAATGTAAAATGTGTGATTCTGTTAAATAATAGCTCATTTTAAATGCAGTCATTGCTTCAATAGTTGAAATTATTGATGACTCATTCCATTCGAATAGGATGTGATCAATTAAATGCAGAGCCTGCCTATGTGCAGGAAGTGGCTGTATGCTTCGATCACTCCCCTTCCATCTCTGTGCCGATGCTCTATCATCCTGCTTGGGGCAGTGGTGTCAGTGAACATGGGAAGGGAGTTGGGAGATGGTCTCCAAGCTCACTGGAAGGGGAGGGAGAAAGAGAAGGGAAGAAGGGTGAGAGAGAGAAGGCCATTCCATGTCAGGCCTCCGCCTGGAGGTCAGCTACGAGCGGATCGAAAACTTAAAACTTACATTTCAGACAACAGCCCTAAAAGGCTGTTTCACCATCCCATTCATATCCAGAGGCATCTCGTAACGCCCTCCGGATACATCGTAAATATGCGGCATGGCAATGGCCATTTTCCCTACCCATAATCCCCCATGCAGCTGGAACAGCTCTGTGGTTCCCAGAACAGTTCCAGCTGCTTGGGGAATTATGGGTAGGGAAGACAGCCATTGCTCTGCCATGTTTTGAGCCACAGAGAGTGGCCCCGAAGGCCCAAGTGGCCCGGTGTGGCTGAGGCAGCCACCGCCAATGGCCCCTGCTTCCCCACCGGCCCCTGCTGACGGTCCCCTCTGCCCCCAACAGTTCTCGCTGCCCTGCCAGCCCCTGCTGTTCCGACGGTTCCCACCCGCCACCCCTGCCTTGAGGGGTGAGTGGGGAGATGGGTCACGGGCTGATGGCATCATCAACCCGCTCCTAACTAGCCGCGTGCAGGGCTGTACATTCAAGTCAGGCCGCGGAGCACACCACTCTGTCTATTCTTCCCTGAGAAGGGTTAGAATCGGCACCTCAGAAACGGCCACAGCCCATTCAGAAAGGTAAGTCTTTAGCCATAAGGGCGAAGAACCTCCGCCTTTACAAACGGGTGTTTTCCCTGCTTGAAAGTGCCTAGAGAGAGAGAGAGTAGAAAGGAGTGTGAGGGGGAGGGGTGGGGTGGAGGCAGTACCAGTCCGCACTGCGAACCTCATCTTGTCTGCACAAGCACCATTTTCACCACCACCAAGTGAAAGATGGGAGAGATCAGAAAGTTTCTCCCTACGACACCAGAGCTTCCTTTATCGCTTCGTGGTCGGCAGAAGCCAAAGTTGCCTGTCTGTGGCTGCCAATTTAAGAGTGTGTACCCACATGTTAGTGTGCGTGTGCGCTTGTTGCAAAACGTGTGTGTGCGTGTACACGTGCACATCTGTGGTTGTGGTTGTGGTGCCTTTTTTATGTGCTCTCGCTCCCCCTAATGTTAAAACCTGGCTACGCCCTTGCTCTTACTCCTCATTATGTGCTTTCACAACTCCTGCGCATCAGTATCCTTTTGGCTGCAAAATTGTTCCCCATAGTTTTTGCGGTTGCTCTAGGGTTGCTGTAGAGCAACCTATGAGCCATTACTTTATTTTTGAACCCCATATGCCAAAACCTCACAGGTGCCCATGGTTTAACAATGAGAGACCTTGTTTCCCCTCACATTAATCCCAGTTGCAGGCAGCAGGATGTGAATGGATAAGCATCTTATTGAACTGCTGCACCAGTCACAAGGTGGGAACGGATAGGCAGACTATGTCCGTCCATTCAGGCTCTCAAGAGGGTCTGTAAATTCACATTTAAAATCTTCTCGGTGCTTGTTAAATAACCTGAAATAAAATTTAAAAAAAAACACTGCAAGCTTTTTACATGCCAGGCAGCATTTGTAGGAAGAAAAACAGAGTCAACCTTTCTGGTCAAAGACCGTTTGTCAGAACTGGGAAATGTTTCAGCGTTTGCAGAGATGGTTAGGGAGGGATGAGCAGGTCAAAGGGAATATCTCTGATCAGGTGAGGACAGGGATGGCATTAGTAGATCTCGTGTTTAGAAAACTGTGAATATTGCAATCATCTCAATAACTAAGCTGACCCTATTAGAAATATTCCCCTTGCCCTCTCCTTCATCCCCCTCCCCAGCCTATGCATCTCAAAACTCACTATCAGTTCTGATGAAGGGTCTTCTACCTTAAATATCAGTGTTATTTATTCCTCCACAAATGCTGTATCACTCATTGAAACCTGTGCTTTCCGATTTTTATTTCAGACACAGTTTTATTTAATTGTTCAATTGCAAGTAATCTCCCTGACAGCAATGAATCTGGAGAGTTATTCCATAGAATTTTAAAATTAAATTTAAATTTAGACATACAGCACAGTGACAGGCCCTTCCAGCCCATGAGCCTGTGCCTGCCTAAATACCCCAATTAACCTGCGACCCCCGTACATTTTGAAAGGTGGGAGGAAACTGGAGCATCCGGAGAAAACCCACACAGACATGGAATGAATGTACAAACTTCTTAAAGACCTGTGAAACCCTCTGCAGCTCCCTGCCATACAGGCTGAGAATAGGTTTTCAGTCACTAGGGATAAATAGAGAAATAGTAAGATGGGTTCAGAGGTGGCTGGAGGAGAGACAGCAGAGGGTCATGGTGGACAACTGTCTGTCAGGATGGAAGCCTGTGATGAGCGGTGTGCCTCAAGGATCGGTGCTAGGTTCCCTGTTGTTCATAATTTATATTAATGATTTGGATGATGGGGTGTTTAACTGGGTAAGTAAATATGCAGACTATACGAAGGGGGAGTGGTGGATAGCGAGGAAGGTTTTCAGGGATTTGATTTGTCTGGAAAATTGGGCTGAAAGATGGCAGATGGAATTTAATGTAGAGAAGTGTGAGGTGCTTCATTTTGGGGAAAAATAATCAAAATAGGACATGTAGTAAAGGGGAGGACATTGGGGAATGCACAAGAACCAAGAGATCTTGGAGTTATGGTGCAGTGTTCCTTGAAGGTCGATTCCCATGTTGACAGGGTTAAAGAAGGCATTTGGTATGTTAGCCTTCATAAATCATAGCATAGAGTATAGGAGCTGGGAAGTGATGCTGCGACGGTTTAAGGCGTTGGTGAGGCCAGGTTTGGAGTATTGTGTTCAGTTCTAGTCTCCAAATTATAGGAAGGACATGGGTAAGGTGGAGAGGGTGCAGAGAAGATTTACAAGGATATTGCCTGGCTTAAAATACCTAGAGTACAGAGAAAGATTGAAGAGGTTAGGACTTTATTCATTTGAACATATACGGATGAGAGAGGATTTGATTGAAGTGCCTAAAATTATGAAGGGAATAGATAGATGAGACACAAGTACACTCTTCCCCCTGAGAGCAGGGGAGGTTGAAACAAGAGGACACAAGTTGAGGGTAAGGGGGCAAAATTTTGGGGGAAACATTAGAGGATGCTTCTTCATTCAGTGGTGGCTGAATGGAATTATCTTCCGGAGGAAATAGTTGAGGCAGAATCAATTCTTTCATTTAAAAGGAGACTGGATATATACATGGATAGGAGGGGGTTGGAGGGTTATGGGCAGAGAATAGGCGGGGGGGAGGGGGATCTAGAGGAGTTGTTTGAGTGAACTGGCGTGGACTTGAAGGGCCAAGATGTTATATGGACAGTGCTGGATTCGAACCTGCCACCCACACTTAACTCAAAATTCTACACGTTCGTGTGAAACAATATCCAGTCTGTCACTAATTAACAGAGATAATGCATCAAGATAAACAGTGAGAGCGAATTTAAAATCCTGCCTTGCTAACGCACCTCCGTAATTTCATGTATATGCAAAGTATCAGGGATAATTTGAAAGCCAGCTCTACAAAATAAAACATGATTGTGTAGAAATGGAGGGCATGGTGCTGATTCTCTCCATGCTACTAGATTTTCCCCGAATAAATTTCAAGAGTAATCGTTTAGAATGAAAATGAGTTAATGTAAAGTGGTCTCCAGCACTCCCAGCTCCAGTTTTAGTGGACCTCTTGCCTCTAATCACTGGTGTCACTACAGGGTGCGGACCGCACCAGGTGACAACATCAGAGGGGGTGACTCCAAAATGACTGTCTGTAAATTTTTTGTGTAGTGTTTCAGCAGAAACTTATTTTTTATATATAAAAATATCCCTGTGGTTAGTTATAATGACAAAAATATTTTTTGTAAGCCCAGTGTACATGTATTCAATAAACCTACAAGGCTAAAACTCGATGCTAATTTACTTTTTGAACCTTACATTGCCCTCTGGTCAGTGCTGTTATAATTACCCAATTACAATGACCCTTCAAATATCATGGTTTCCTCTATGCGTGCTGTTGTTTCCGTTGCTTTTGTCAAATTTTCTGGTGTTTTAGCGACAATATGTGGTCATTTATTATTTGTGAACCTACATCAATTTACTTTTTTGAAAATGAAGTAGTAATTACAATTGGACTTTTTCTCGGAAGACCACAGTCAGTATGAATTGGAAACAAAGTCTCCTTCTCACTGATTATCAACACAGGTATACCCCAAGGATGCGTGTTTAGCCCACTGCTCTACTCGTTATACACCCACAACTATGTGGTCAGGCACAATTCCAAAGCCATCTACAAGTTTGCCGATGACACCACAGTTGTCGGTAGAATCACAAATGGTAAATGATGAAGCGTACAGGAGGGAGATTGATCAGCTCATTGAGTGGTGTAATGACAACAACCTTGTGCTCAACATCAGCAAAACCAAGGAGATGATTGCGGACTTCAGGAGAAAGTCGGGGGAATACGACCCAGTCCTCATCGAGGACTCAGTAATGGAGAGGGTCAAGAACTTCAAATTCCTGGGTGTCAACATCTCCGAGGATATGCCCTGAAGCCTCTACATTGATGCAATCACAAAGAAGACTCACCAGCGGGTATATTTCGTGAGGTGTCTGAGGAGATTCAGTATGTTACCGAAGACTCGCGGAAACCTCTACAGGTGTACCATGGAGAGCATTCTGGTTGGTTGCATCACTGCCTGGTATGGAGGACAAGAGTAAACTCCAGAGGGTTGTTAACTCAACCTGCGGCATCACAAGCACCAGACTTCACTCCATCGAGGACATCAACATGGTGTTTTAAAACAGCAGCCTCTATCCTCAAAGACCCCCCACCACCCGGGCCAAGCCCTCTTCACTCTGCTACCATCAGGGAAAAAGGAGTCTAAAGACGAGCACTCAGTGGCACAAGGACAGCTTCTTCCCCGCTGCCATCCAACTCCTGAATAATCAATGAACCAAAGACACGGCCTTACTTTTCGACCAATATTATTATTATTCTTTTATTTTATTTTTTATAAGATGGTTACAATATAAATGTTTGCACTAAGATGCTGCTACAAAACACTGAGTTTCATGACTTGTTCATGACAATAAATTCTGATTAAAGGAAGGGGGCTGGGGTGACAGCATGAGTTACCTCACTGGGTGACGCACACCCTCATGGCGCCACTGCTTCCAATGACATAAATCATTGAGCAACGAGTTTCATCTGGTACTGGTCTGAAAAGAAACTCAATGCTCCACAGAACAACCACGTAAATGCACACAGCACCCTTCATTTAGGCATTATTTCAAAGGCCACCCTGCTGCTACTCCTCAAGGCAGCTCCAATTCCCACTGGAGACTGCTCATACACATCAACTGCTTAGCTCACGCTAATGTTTTTGAAAAATGGAGAAACACAAAGGACAGCAGATCTGGTGAAAGAAACGAGCTGCTGAGGGAACTCAGTTCAAATTCAAGCTTATTATCAACTGATTGCACAAGTAGAACCCGATGAAAAGCGTTCTCCGGTCACCGGAGCAAAACGTAACCAGACGTAACCAGACGCAACACACATACAGACAAGCAATATATTCACAGGACAAATATACAAGATTCCATTTATTGTAATTGTATTAAAACAGTGTCATACTACATGAAATTGCTTTTGCCTGCTGTAAGGCAGACAGATTTGCCATGGCCAGAAATTGTCTGAAGTGCCTCTTACAATCAGAAAAAAAGAAGCAAAAGGGAGTCCCCCCCCACCAGAGTCACTGAGTGTCCCCGTGGATTTGCCTCCAGTGCTTCCACAGCCTCCACAGCCACACAGAGTCCAGTCCAAACCATTGGCAACCTGAGTTCCAGATCCAAACCTCACACAGTCAGGAGGTTCGGACCTGGCACTAAATATATAAAACTAAATAAATACTGTTTAAAAAAGTGGCGTCTCAGATGGTTAGTGTGAGCAGTTCATTTAGTCGTTCAGCGTAGAGAGGCATCGATGGGTAGAAATGGTCAGTCGCATTTCAGCTCTGGGAAATTGTTGAGACTCAAGGATATTATCTATATAAAAGGGAAAAGAAGCTAGGGGAGGAGGGAGAGAGGTGATAGGGTATAGGATGGAAGGCACGAGAGGCAGAGATACAGTAAGGGTGGGGGGAAGGAGAAGGGGATAAAATTTAGAGAAAAGTAAGTTCAGGAGCAGGTAAGGAACAGATGGAAGCAAAGGAGCCAAATGGATGTGCGGTTACCGAAAGATGTGCTTGCATAATGTAACTAGCAAGAAAATAATAGGAATACTGCCAGAGCCAATGGTGCGGTCCTGGGAGAGCGCTGCTCCGTAGGGTCCTACTGCCTTGTCCTGATGCCGATGTCTGTATTCAGGCTTTAAACAGCTTGTTAAAGGAGCTGACAGTGCTTTTTAAATACTGTAACCAAGGAGCGCCTGTGCTGGACAGTGCACCATGAGGCGTTGCAGACTCCAGGCGAACAATGGACCGATGAAGGACACCAGAAACAACGAGAACACGCCCTTCATTGAGAAGGAGAAGCACGGGGGTATGACAGTGACCACAGCAACGGACCAGCGAGGTGCTCAGTGTTTGAAATGACATTGATGAAAGGGCTGTTGGCAAAATGCGGTCGAAGGACCCAAACAGGCTGCGGGCTGCTGGAAACTGGCTCACAGGAACCAGGTATTGGAAATGGGGATTCCAGAGGTTACTCAGGGAAAGCAGATCTCCCGGAGAGTCTCAGGTACTGCAAGCTTCCTGATTGTACCGAAGGTTTGGATCTGGAGCTTGACTTGTTGAGCAGGAGTCTTTGAGGCTCCAGAGGTTACTTGAGTGCTGGAGGCTAATCAACCAGCACCCAGTTCTCAGAAGGGTCTCTCTTTGACTTTTCTTTCACTTATTGTTACGGGCCTGGGCAATGTTCATGGTGACTCTTTGTTTGTGTTACAGCAGGTAAAAGTTGAAGCATATCAAGTATTTTACACCTTTATGTATTATTGCATATCAACAAAAGGAACCTGGAAGAAAATAATCTTATACGTGTCTCTATCATAACGCTGCAAGGATCACGAGCACGACAGACAACCTCAGGGTCATTGTGTCCGTGAACCAAAAGGCCAAGAGCTTCATACTTGAAAAGATCCTCTCCCCTATGACAGCCTGTGTGTTGTTGGGGGCTGATTGTCACTGGGGTTGCACCCTGAGGAGCTGAGTACCAAGTAGCAAAATTACAAAAGCTTTGTCACAGCAATTCCCATTGGAAAGCACACCGGTCGCCATTCCATCTCTTGGTGGAAGCCACATTAATATTCTTAGAGCTTCCTTTTCGATCAATATTCAGTGTTTTTTTTTTGGCAGTACCCACTCTCCAAAAATGATTGTCCAGTTTCTAGGCAGAGGTCTAATTCAAGCAGATTCTGGAGTGGCCTTTTGCTCAAGGTTCCTTTATTCTTATGCAATACTACATCTTTAACTTTTTGTCCATCATAAGATCCCTTTGTTCAGAAACCTCCAGCACCTGGTGTTCCCAGGCGGTCTCCCCTCCAAATACTGACCAGTCCTGAGCCTGCTTAGCTTCCGAGATCAGATGATCTCAGACGCATTCAGGCTGCTAGGTGCTGACAACTGATCTGCCATTAAACAATCATTCCTGATGACATCAGCTTCCTTCCTGTTCCCATGCTACACCCAGAGAGTGAGAGTCAATATCTGGGAGAATCTGATGAATTCATTCAGTCAACACCCACACAAATGACCTTACAAGCATTTGCTCCTATCTTGTCATTTCAAAGGACCCATTACTCACTGGATGTGGTACGCACGTAACAAAAACAAAGCAGGAAGTCAAACACTCACCCCGACACTTTATATTTCAAGGGAGACATGACTTCCACCAACCCTTTCATCAACGTCATTTCAAACAACTCATTTCGCAGCCTGACATATTTATACAATGACATCAGTGAAATACATGATCGCCCAATATTTAACACAGAGACTACAGATGAGGGTGTAAGCTGTGGTGATTCAAGAAGGACACAATTTAGTGTGGGGAAACCACTGATCCAAGAACCTGGGTCAACATATAAAGATGCTAGGTAGGTAACTGGAGAACAAACGTCTGCTGGGCAAAACGGAGGGGTGGAGGGGGGAAAAAAAAGCTTCTTTGGTCGCCAGCTCTGGCCAGAAGAATTGACTTTAAGCTTGATTTACTTCCAGTACGTTCAGTGGATGAACTGTATCTGCAGGAGGTGAGTCCAATCGGTCGGCAATATTCTTACAACCTTTTAGTTCAAAGGCCCATCAATGAATTTCCCTCCATGAAGTTCTGAACTTCCTGCTCCGAAATGGGGTTGTCACTCAAATAAAAGGCTGGGTGAGCAGGGGCAGAAATGAATCGATAAAATGCTACTCAGCGCAAGTTGGAAAGGGGCGTGCAAAACGACTCGTGATCTGCGTAGCAGAGTTGGTTAGATTCAGGGATCTTTTTATCGAATGGCACTAAAATTATCTCTGAAGAGTGTCACAACATGCAGGTCCTTTCACCCCAGATTTAACTAATGGGGTCCTGTCTTCTACTTTATAGATTCCTCAGAAACATTGTATCAGGCAGAACGTCCTTCAATGTAGGATCCACAGGAGTTATTAGAGTGGAAAATTGAAGGTAAATAAGTACTTAGAAATTAAAGGTAAGGAACGTGGATGGAACACAGAGCAAGGAGGGTTTTGAAGGTTCATTGGCCTGAATCATTGACTTTGTTTCCCTCTCCATCAATGCTGCTCGATTTGATGTGTGTTATAGACATTTGTGTCTTACATATTTAAAAATGGGTTTAAATCTCACAGAAAAAAACAATACGACCAACGGACAAGCTATCAATCATTGACTTTGTTTCCCTCTCCATCAATGCTGCTCGATTTGATGTGTGTTATAGACATTTGTGTCTTACATATTTAAAAATGGGTTTAAATCTCACAGAAAAAAACAATAAGACCAACGTACAAGCTATCAATCAGGGAAGAGCCACTGACCAAAAAGGAGAGGGCAATGCCGATGATTAAAACTCCTTTTAATTTGTGTGAGAATTATTCCCCACAACGGCACACAAATATCTAGAAAGAAAACAGTTTGAACAAGAAAAGTTGAGGAGAATGAGCAATGATAAAAGACGATCATAATTAAAACAAAGATTCAATAAGGATGAATGGGCAAAGAAGACTACAGTTAAAGAATAGCACTCGCGCGGGAACTGCTCAATGGCATTATTTAAATCTAGAGGTGTGGGAAGAATAAATGCAAAAGAAATACAACGGTTAATTTTCACATAAACATGAAAGCAGAACCATACTAGTAATAAATCCACAAATTTCTGCAATGCAACGAGAACTTTCTAGAGCAAAATTCTAAACGTACAATTCGTAAAAGGAAAAATCAGAGGGAAGAATAAGCTGAATATGGGAGCAAAATCAAGAACTTGTGGAGATAGAAGTAAAGTTTTGTGGTGGTACTGAGAATTTGCGTATGTTTTCACTGATGAAGCAGATGGTGGCAAAATTATAGTAAAGGAGAAAGAAGAGGAAACAGTTGGAACACTGGTAGCGGGCAAAGTGGGAAAGTCACCAAGTCGAAATGGTATTCGCTTAGATAGGTGACAAAAGCAAGAGTGGTAATATTTCCATTATCCTTAGGCAAACCAAAGAACTGGAATATTGCGAATGTTATATTTCTTCTTTGTTTCATTTCCCTCTTTTGTATACGTAACTTTCTTGCATACAGTTTACAGTTCATAACAAACCACACGTAATGAGCAGTAATAGACAATGAGCCAGACAGTGTATCATTTTAAGATACTCTGTGTGTGTGTGTGTGTGTGTGTGTGTGTGTGTGTGTGTGTGTGTGTGTGTGTGTGTGTGTGTGTGTGTGTGTGTGTGTGTGTGTGTGTGTGTGTGATACCCAAACTATTACCGTCCAGCCCAAAATCTACAAAGTTACTTCAAAGTTCAGTTTTTCAAATTCAGTGTTGAATCATAGGCCTTTGAAATTTGATGCCCAGAATTAATGTTGAACTGATGGGAAGACTGGAGTTGTGGCTGCTACAGATTCACAAATTCTTCTTGCGTTGCCTTTGTAGAAATGTCCATCCACACTAGCTGTAGTCATAATGCTCCTGGTCCTTTTGTAGGCAAGACTTGAACTGGGGGGCCTGCATGAAGCTTCCAAGAAGCTGGCACCAGTCTCTCCAAGAGAACCTTCACTGTCGGTCACAATCAAAATGAAGCACTTTTCTTCCCAAAAGACCCTCCTGGCACAGGTCAATCCACTGAAAAGGCCCAGTCATTCACAGAGCATGCTTCGCTCTGAATTCCACAAAACTGGCAGGCCACAAAAGCTACTTCAAAAAGCTCCAGCAGTCAGCATGGTTCTCCCTTGCAAATCACAATGTCTTTGCAAATGTATTGAATTCTGGAACAGACTGTTTTAAGCCTTCCCTCAGTTCTTCCAATGTATCGAATGGTCACTGGGCTGTGACTTGTGATGGTGCTTGTGTGAAATGTTAAATGGTAACTGTGACCATTCAGTTCCTCCTGTCTATCCTATCCCTTACAGTGATAATCCTATTTTACTAAAACGGGAGCTCATAATAAGTTATTGATAAGTAGAAATTCTGCCCGGGCCGCAGGAAAAATAATCTCAGGGTTGTATGTGATGTCATATATGTACTTTTACAATAAATTCAAATTTGAACTTTGAAAATCTCCATCTTAAAAAGTGATAAATCTTATACTGCAAACAAACAAACAGAATGCCAGTATTGGCAAAATGATCTGTTCTTGGTAAAATGTGGGTTCCTAAACGAACAGCAACAGATATTTGCTCGAAAGCAAAGACAACTTGACTGATTGATGAAATAATAGAAAGAGTGGTTGAGGCCTATATACTTAATTATTGACCATGTGAACTTCATACAGTAACAAATAGGGATCTAAGGTATTGGGTAAAGATCAAGAAGCAGAGAGTGCTGGCAAACAGTTGGACTGGAGGGAAGGGGACAGTCATGTGTATGAGTTTTATTTCATATGACTAACCCTTTTGATATTATTAATAATCCAGTGTTGAAGAGTAACAGGAATTAGTTAACATTCTATGAGATTATCTGGGAAATTATGTCCATGATGAAACTGAATTTGATATTGGTTTGTAATGGAAAATTACACACAAAGGATTTGAAGTATAAATAAGAGAAACTTTGAAAGAATAAACTTATCACAGTAAACTGGGTTGCATTGTTAGTGATGAGGGAGGCCTCCATATGAACATTAGAATAAAAATCAGGGTTGATTGTCACGAACAAGTCATGAAATTCGGTGTTTTGTGGCAGCATCACAATCCAGCCATACATATTATAACCATCTTACAACATTACTATAAATAAATATACTAGTGCATAAAAAGTAAGGCAGTGTCTTTGGTTCATTGATTATTCAGGCATCTGTTGGCAAAGCTGTCCTTGTGTTGTTGAATGCTCGTCTTGAGGCTCCTGTACCTTCTTCCCGATGATCGCAGAGTGAAGAGGGTGATGGGGGTCTTTGAGGATAGAAGCTGCTTTTTAAGACACCGGATTTGGTACAATCCAAAACCAGTATATTCCCTTAAAATGATAAATTTCTACTTGCATAATTAAGCAAACACAGTCAACAATTAAGAAACAGGGTCACGCTGAAAGAAAAGACTTACATGATGCAGGGATACTTAAATATCCAGCACCCTCTAAGTTAAAAAAGAGAATGAAAGAAAGTAACACAAGTAATGAAGAGCAAGGATCCCAAAATAATATTATACTGTTTTAAATATATTTAAATGATGTATGATCATGAACCCATGTTTATGCTGTATTGTGAATGGCCATCACCTGACTGGAACTAAAGTTTATATACTTCTGTTCCTTTGTGCTCTTAAAGATTTTACCAATAAATATGAGCGAAGCGAAAGCTTGGAATTAGATGTATTACGGGGTGGTAATTAGTTCAGTAGCAAGACGGAGAGGAAGAGAACAGGAAATATTCACTGACTGCCAGGATGTGACATTGTATTTCTCCAGGGATCTACTGGAGTCTTGAGTTACCATGTATGGTAATGTCTTGAACAAAGAACTAGGACATAATATATCCAAGTATGGGGATGGCACTAAGTGAAGAGGCGCAATATGCTGTTCGAGCAAGTTACAAAGGGTCATACAAAGTATACAAGTAAACTATTGCATATGGAGCTCATTTTCGGGAAAGTAATAGTTTGCCCACTTTGGATTTGTCAGAGTTTATTGCTTCTAAATGGAGACAGACTCAGAACCCGAGCAGAGGAAAGGCAGTTAAGTGTTAAGGGAAGGACACCACCAAAACAGATGTACAGCTGCAAATAAAGGATCTTAAAAAGGCTAATATGCTTCCTTTTGTTCTTAAGACCATATCTGTAGTATTGCTCTGACTCCATCTTTAGAATGCATTCAATTTTGGGCAATGAACATCTCAAAAGATTTTTTTTTGCCCTTAAAAGGTGGCGTGCAAATTTGCAAGGACGATAACAGGATTTAAAAGGTTAAATTGTGATTTACTGTGTAAAACATTTGATATATTAAGTATCCGTTTGTAATTTTTTAGGACCATGGATTAAGGGTACTGATTTGCCGGTGACAGAGAATAAAGCCAAAAGTTTTGGTTTGTTGAAGGCTCAGTCGGCTAATGCAAGCTGACACCTAGTTGCTTTCCTAATGCCAGTGGCAGGTCTTCTGGCAGATTCAAGTCACTAAGAATGGGGCCGGTGCCGCGAGTGCTCCACGCAAGGTCACCGTGAAATCAAACTGGGGTGGGGGGGGAAGACTGCAGAGTGAGTGCTGGTCAGAGAGTGGATTGTTTTCTCCTGTTGGTCTATCACTTTCTGATTGGTGCAGGTCCAATTGCTTGCACCTTTAAATGGTCCCAAAATGTTTTTTAAAAATCCTCCCAAGACACATTGGGGGAGTCAGGGCTGAAATAGAAGATACCGTTTCTTTACTCTCTTTTGCCCTATTTCCCTGCACTCTGTGTTATTCAAGGCAGCAGGTGTTACCCAGTCAATGCAAGCCATAAAGTGGCAATATGAAGAACAATGACAGACTGCAGAAAGAGAGAGAGAGTGGAGAAGAGAATTAAATCAGAGTGGAGTGAGAGTGGGTCAACTATTGATTCAGTTCATCCTTATCCTTCATGAAAGGAACAGCGAGGTACATGCAGCTGTCTTAGGGGCAATGCTACATAAATCTCCTCTGATCTGTAAAGCCTCCCACAGAGACAGTCACCATCTGTATTTATCTGAAACCACAGTGTGTGTCAGCTGTAAACACCACAACATTCACAGTGTGGATAGAAAGCCCCACACCAAACGAGGTCAGCTAAGCATCCAGAGAACAGAGGGGGGAAAGAAATTAAGAACCCATTGAAATAACCACCAGGAACTGTAGATGCCTGGCGAGATTTGCTGGTTTATTGCTGCCAGGTTCATTTTCTGCTCTCTTTACTACAAAAGATCAGCATTTTCCCCACACAGCGAGTCTCCCAAAGCCGTTTGGAAGCTAGCAGGCAGGGAAAGCCCTAGATTGGCAAACCATAAGTTAGACTACACATGACCTCTGCACTTGTGTTGGCAGGTGCAATCAACAGAAGCCCAGTGGTAGGATATTTCAGTCCTCTGCACAGTATCCTTTTCCCCACATCACCAGGCCCCCCCACAGGCTGCAGGCATCGACTGCTTCAGGGAATTGAGAGCAGGGGTCGAAAAGGACAGCTGGATATGGGGGCCCGAGTCCTTTATGGGAACAGGTAATGCTGCATGAGAGGCTCACTGAAGAGAATTAAATTTAAATTTAGACATACAGCACTGTAGCCGGCCAATTCAGCCCACGAGTCTGTGCCGCCTAAATTTACACCCCATTAACCTACACCCCGGTATGCATTGAAGGGTGGGATGAAACTGAAGCCCCTGGAGAAAACACAAGTAGACACGAGGGAAACGTACAAACTCCTTACAGATGGTGCAGGATTCGAACCCACATGCGGTCCTGATCGCTGGTGCTGTAAAGGCGTGGCGCTAACTGCTACACCAACCTTGCTGCCAAACTACATCCTTTCTTTACTTCCCTTTCTTTTTCTCCTTTCATTGTGCCACCAAATCTTTGCTAGCCCTTGAATTGAATGTTTCTAACTTGGTACATGTGACAAAAATAAATCTTAAATCTAAATTTCAGGTCAAAGCCCTCGCAGTAGGATCACTTCAGAGAGTCCAAGAGGAAAATTTGCTGTGATCTTTTATTTTAAAAATGTAGTGGTGGGGAGGGGTGGGGGGTAGGTGGTTATGAAAAGGATAGCGAGATGATAAAATATGGACTGAATATGCGCAGGTAGAAACATACCTCATCAGAATGTACTTCACCGGAAGTATTACCTCTGTTCTACTCTCTACATATGCTGCCTGAGTTGAAAGTTTTGAGCATTTTCTGCTTTCATTCAGTCTTCCAGCATTTGTAGTTCTTTTAAAATATTTATTTCCTGTTTGGAGTTGGATTCAAATGGCACCCACTTCAACAATTAAAATCAACTGCAAACAATGAAGTCAGACAGGCTCCATAGGCATTCAACGTTCCTGGTCAGAACTCTTTGTCAAGAATTAAGTTCAACATCCTCTTTAAGGACCTTAAAATGGAAATCTGACTTAACCCTACAGAACAATTTAGGGAGAGAATATACTGGCCCCGTGCATTTTAGATACTACTGGCCATAACTTCGAAGCTGCAAAATCCCAGTTGGACTGGTTTACAGTGTTTGCAAATCACATTGTATGCAAAGCCAGCCTCTTCCTGAAACCTGTAGTCTAATGTCTACACTTTAAAACAGGACAAAATCTGCTGGAGGAACTCAGTGGGTCAAGCTGCATCAATGGGAGTAAAAGAACTAACAATATTTTGGGGCAAAATATTGACCATTCTTTTCCCCCCACTGATTCTGCTCGATCCACTGAGTTCTTCCAGCAGATTGAACTTTTCCACGGATTTCAGTACCTGCAGTCTCTCATGGGTCCTGCACTTTAAAACAGTGTGCTTTAGACTATGAAGACTGTCTGAGCCACTATGATTGCTGGCTGACTGGAAATCGATACAGCCATTGGAAATCTGAAATAACTCCAGTAACACTCAGGAAGTGAAGACTCTAGGTACAGCCTCTTAGGAGGACATCACAGGAATCTGGGGGAAAAGGGTTAAATATCCTAACCATGATAGGTAAATAGTTATAAACAAAATAAAAGGTCATTGTGTAACCAAAACAGTTTTCAGAAGAATAAATAAGGTTGTTATGAACTCAATAACTAATTAATCCAAACTGTTGACCGTTCTTCAAGCTTGCATTGAGTTACCAAAAGCAAAAAAAAGATGACAGATGCTGAAAGTCTGCCTAAAACCAGAGATAAAAGTAGCATTTTATTTTATTATTACATTGAGCTACATTGGATGAAATATCAAACTCCATTGGTGCAATGAGTGCTCCGTGAGAGGACATTGTGCTTTATGTTTTAGGATTCAAATATAACACTACCGTTCTGACTGATTTGGGCTTAACCTTAGAGTTGAATTCTGATCCATTAGTCATCTGAAAACACCGAAGTTGAAGTAAAATCACAAAGCTGGAGAAACTCAGCAGGTCAAGCAGTCTCCTTTATATAGCAACGGTAAAGATGCATAATTGACATTTTGGGCTTGAGCCCTTCGTCACAGTACGGAAAAATGTCGGCAGGCATCTGAACAAAAAGGTAGAGGAGGAGGGGTGATAGGTGGGGGCGGGGTGCAGGAGTACGGTCCAAAAGGCAGGAAGTAGTAGGTGGAGAAAGGAGGGAAAGCTCAGCAGCAAGCAGGGGAAGGAGGGATGGCTCGGTGAATAATGAGGGAAGGAAGACAAGGGGAATGGGAAAGGAGGGAGAGAGTAGATGAGCAGAAACCGGAGAAGTCAATGCTGGAGAGTGCCCAGACGGCAAATCAGGTGTGGTTCCTCCAAATTAGGGTGGTCTTGGTGGGATAGTACATGAGGCCATGGACATACATGTGAGTATGGGAACAGAATTGAAATGATTGACCACTGGGAGATCCCTGCCACTGATGAGGACAGAGCAATTATCCATCTCTTGACCTGTCACATCCATTGGTCATTTGTGCAAAATCTTTCACTCTTTTTGCCCTGCTTGCATTTCAGATCCTAAATATAATTAAATTCAAACTTAAAATAATGGAAACACTCGGTACTTTAATGTTCTGATTAAAGGTCGCAGAACTGAGATGCAGCTGTTTCTCGTTCTACCGATCCTTCCTGACCAGCTGAATGTTTCTGGTTTTATTTCGGGATTCCAGCATTTGCATTTGTTTTAACATTTCCCTAATTGCAATTGTCTATTAACGTACACGTGTTCACTTTCCTTCAAAAAGCATTTGTTGTGCTTACTCGAGACAAGTGATCTACGTGACAGATCATGAAGCCACACAGATGTAATGGATGTGAGGGGTATAAAAGGTAATTGCCTGCAACTTGCTTGACCACTCTGAACATCCCACATGGTTAACTGGCTAGAAAGGAGGATCTTAGTGACAAATAGTACAGAGTCTGGTTCCACAGACAGAATGAGAAGACTGATTTGAGCCGTAGAACTAATTCTGCTTCAACTATATCCACATTGGACTTGGATTTAATTTAGAGATACATCACATTAACCGACCTTTCCAGCCCACGAGCACACACCACACAATTACACCCATGTGCGCAATCAAACTACCTACCCCATACATATTTGGAATGCGGGTGGAAACTGGAGGACCTGCTGGAAATCCACACAGTGTGAGGAAATGTATAACCTCTTTATGGAGAGCACTGGATTCAAACCTGGGTCGCTAGTGCAGTGTAATAGGGTTGTTCTAACTGCTATGCTAACTGTACTGCCCTGAATTACACCTACATTTCAGTATTTTTCGACAGAAGTGAAACCTGGACTCTTTTAACTGTGGTTCACCAGTGAAAGTCTGTGCTAAAAAGAAATCATCTCATCTCTCTACTCTAGAAAATCAGTTTATATTCAGTTACTCAATATGTTCAACATCATCGGTAAATTTCCCCTTATTTTAAAGCACCTCATGTCAAGTTTATTGTCACTTGATTGTACAAATACAACCTGATCAAACAGCGTTCTCGGTCCTCGGTCCAAAACTTGCAGACACACAGCCAGAGATAACACATACAGACAAATAATACATATGCAGGACAGGTATTACATCTATAATAAATAAAATAAATGTTGTTCGGTACAAATGACAGTCTCAGATGGTTAGTGTAATCAGTTCTTTTGACCACCAGTGAATGAAGAACAAGACAGAAAACAACAGAGAAAAAAAATAAGCTGGTATAATGTATCCAAGCAGCCACCCAACATACAAATAATTCCAGCATTTTCTTTCAGATGGATCACTACCAGTTGTTACTTTCTCAATATAAGGTATGCTTGGTGAGCTCCTTTCACCAGAGCCCAAATTGTCTTTTTTTTAAACAAAGAAGCAGGAAGGTTATGTTACACTGCACAACCTTGAGCTTGGCCTCAATTGCAGTTGGAGCACAACACCTCAAAAATAAGTAGGAGAGGGGAATGGCACCAGCAAAGTGGAACTTTGGTTTTGCACATGGAATAATGAATCTGGAACTGTTCTCTTTAAAATAGAGAAGATTCAGGGGAAATTTAGTGATGGCATTCAAAATCAGGGAGGATAAGATTAGAATAAACTGCTTTCACTGGTCTGGTGGGAAACCCAACAATACACTTGTAAAGTAACTGCTGAAGCAAGGAGTGGAGATGAAGTAATATTTCTTGGCACAGATGAATTATTATGATTGCCTGAAGAGTTGTGGAAGTAGATGAAAGTACTGAACCAGAACTTTCAAAAATGAATTGAGTGTGTTCTTGAAAAGGGAAAAAAAAACGTTTATGGCTTTTGGGAATGAACATGAAACTGGGACTAACTGGATAACCATTTCAAAGGCAAGGTGGGCCTAGATGGACTGATTGTACGCAGCTGCACGATTCGTTCATTCCATTAAATTCATTATATTGACAGCTTCTGCTAACTTACGCCACAGGCTCGTTACTATTTGGATAACAATTTCCAACTATGTTCTGAACTTCCAAATATCCAAAAACATTCCCTTGAAATTTGAAACCTTCACTGGAGTCAAAAAATTTGTCTGCCAGTTTTAAGAATTCACACATATGAATGCTGAAATCAAAAGAGTACAACCAGAGCAATTTATTCGGAGCGACTTCTATCTAAGAAAGCAATTCAGCGTTCCCTGAAAAGGGAATTGAAAATCTAAGGTCTTTCTTCTAACTATGCCTTTAATGTATTCAGTCCTCTAGTTCAAATTGTTTTCTAGCTAACCATTCCAGTTAAATAATTGTTTTCTCGAAATTACATGTTTTATCATGTTTATTGCCTTGAATGCTGTTTTAAATTGTAGATGACTGCATTCTATTTTTGGAAAAGATATTTCAATTACAATTTAAAGCACACAAGAAATTGTGTAATGGAACATTCTTGCTGATGTTTTGTACTTGAGAAATTCTAGTATAGGTTGAGTACCCCGTATACAAAGTTCCGAAAAAAAATAATTAAATGCTGATGTGACATCACAAGTTGAGAAAAATTGCCACCTGACTTGCCCAAGTGGGGCTCCGCCAGTTTGATAACAACCGAGCTCTGTGGTACAAAAATAAAATCTTTGCTTCTGGCTGGGAAGATGCCGAATGGAGCTGGATCCAAGTCTTCAGCATCAGCTGCAGCCGGATTCGGCAATGGCGACCCTGTCCTCAACATCGGGTGCGTTGCCTTTAGCATTGAAAAAGTTACCTTGGACCCCCGGGCAGGAGCAGGAACCATAGTTGGGGACAGGTGGAGGGGAGGTGTCAGGACTGCTGCTGGTTGCAGGGAGAAGTCGGGGATGACAATGGAGGAAACATTTGAAAAAGCCATTAGGAGAATTTCTAGTGTTTGGTGCTGCATTCATCTTCTCTTGTAAGCAGAGATCAAGTTTTTTTTGGTAATTACTCGACATGATTTCATGTGAATTTTCTACTTGTGGCATCATGTCAGCACTCAAAAAGCCCGCTGTTGCTTGTTGTTTAACCCCAGATACAGGTATTTTGTTGTTGTTGTTGTTTAACAAATGATACAGTAATTTTGTTGTTGTTTAACCCCAGGAACAGGTATTTTGTTGTTGTTTAACAAATGATACAGGTATTTTATTGTTGTTGTTGTTTAACAAATGATACAGCAATTTTGTTGTTGTTGTTTAACCCCTGATACTGAAATTTGTTGTTGATATTGTTGTTTAACAAATGATACAGGTATTTTGTTGCTATTGTTGTTTAACTCCAGATGCAGGTATTTTGTTGTTGTTTAACCCCAGATACAGGTATTTTGTTGTTGTTGTTTAACCCCAGATACAGGTATTTTGTTGTTGCTGATACAGGTATTTTGTTGTTGTGGTTTAACCCCTGATACAGGTATTTTGTCGTTGTTGTTGTTTAACAAATTATACAGTAATTTTGTTGTTGTTGTTTAACCCCAGAAACAGGTATTTTGTTGTTGTTGTTGTTGTTTAACAAATGATACAGGTATTTTATTGTTGTTTAACCCCTGATACAGGTACTTTGTTGTTGTTTTTGTTGTTGTTTAACCCCAGATAGAGGTATTTTGTTATTGTTATTTAATCCCAGATACAGGTATTTTGTTGTTGTTGTTTAACTCCAGATACAGGTATTTTGTTGTTGCTGATACAGGTATTTTGTTGTTGTTGTTTAACCCCTGATACAAGTATTTTGTTGTTATTGTTGTTGTTTAACCCCTGATACAGGTATTTTGTTGTTGTTTAACCCCAGTAACAGGTATTTTGTTGTTGTTATTGTTGTTTAACAAATGATACAGTAATTTTGCTGTTGTTTAACCCCTGATGCAGGAATTTGTTGTTGTTATTGTTGTTTAACAAATGATACAGTAATTTTGTCATTGTTGTTTAACCCCTGATACAGGAATTTGTGGTTGTTATTGTTGTTTAACAAATTATACAGTAATTTTGTTGTTGTTGGTGTTTAACCCCTGATACAGGTATTTTGTTGTTGTTGTTTAACTCCAGATACAGGTACTTTGTTATTGTTGTTGTTTAACCCCAGATACAGGTATTTTGTTGTTGTTGTTTAATCACTGATACAGGTATTTTATTGTTGTTGTTGAACCCCTGATACAGATATTTTGTTGTTGCTGATACAGGTATTTAATTGTTGTTGTTGTTTAACCCCCTGATACAGGTATTTTGTTGTTGCTGATACAGGTATTTAATTGTTGTTGTTGTTTAACCCCCTGATACAGGTATTTTATTGTTGTTGTTTAACCCCTGATACAGGTATTTTGTTGTTGCTTATACAGGTATTTTGTTATTGTTGTTGAACCCCTGATACAGGTATTTTGTTGTTGCTTATACAGGTATTTTATTGTTGTTGTTTAACCCCTGATACAGGTATTTTGTTGTTGTTTAACCCCAGTAACAGGTATTTTGTTGTTGTTATTGTTGTTTAACAAATGATACAGTAATTTTGCTGTTGTTTAACCCCTGATGCAGGAATTTGTTGTTGTTATTGTTGTTTAACAAATGATACAGTAATTTTGTCATTGTTGTTTAACCCCTGATACAGGAATTTGTGGTTGTTATTGTTGTTTAACAAATTATACAGTAATTTTGTTGTTGTTGGTGTTTAACCCCTGATACAGGTATTTTGTTGTTGTTGTTTAACTCCAGATACAGGTACTTTGTTATTGTTGTTGTTTAACCCCAGATACAGGTATTTTGTTGTTGTTGTTTAATCACTGATACAGGTATTTTATTGTTGTTGTTGAACCCCTGATACAGATATTTTGTTGTTGCTGATACAGGTATTTAATTGTTGTTGTTGTTTAACCCCCTGATACAGGTATTTTGTTGTTGCTGATACAGGTATTTAATTGTTGTTGTTGTTTAACCCCCTGATACAGGTATTTTATTGTTGTTGTTTAACCCCTGATACAGGTATTTTGTTGTTGCTTATACAGGTATTTTGTTATTGTTGTTGAACCCCTGATACAGGTATTTTGTTGTTGCTTATACAGGTATTTTATTGTTGTTGTTTAACCCCTGATACAGGTATTTTGTTGTTGCTTATACAGGTATTTTATTGTTGTTGTTTAACCCCTGATACAGGTATTTTGTTGTTGCTTATACAGGTATTTTGTTATTGTTGTTGAACCCCTGATACAGGTATTTTGTTGTTGCTGATACAGGTATTTTATTGTTGTTGTTGAACCCCTGATACAGGTGTTTTATTGTTTCTGATATACAGGTATTCTGCTGTTGCGACTCTGCTGCTTAGTGTCCGGTTCTCGGAGTTGAAGATGGCGGTGCTGCAGGAGCCGCTGTAGTTATAGCTGCTGGATCGGACCCACAGGGAGCGAGGGAACAGAAATTCAGTGCTTCCATGGGGTCCTGCCACCCAATCGACTGCTATCGGATTTGAACAGCCCCTTGAGGGAGCCAGCGGCGCCTATTAATCGTTAACAGCCACAAGGGGCTTCTGACTCCGGGGAGGCGGAGGACTGGAGCAGGACACCAAAAGACACCATCTGGGAGGGAGAAGTGGAGGAGACAATCTGCGGGAATGGTGCCCAGAGAGACGGACTAGTGAGGGGTGCCTGTGGCTGAGGGACCAGCGCATGCGGTGGACTAAAAGTGAGGAATCCAAGGAAGCTGTGGGCTGCTGGAGACTCGCCCTGGGCTGCGGACTACTGGAGACCGGATCGAACTGGTTGGAGGGGTACAGATATCAGAACCAGGATGCGAGGAGGTGCTGAAGGGTTCCTGACCGTGTGGGAGATTCGGATCTGGAGCTCAGGTCGCCAATGATTTGGACTGGACTCTGTGTGGCTACGGGGCGTGGTGGGGTGGGGGGGGGGAGGGAAGAGGGGCTGCAGAAGTGCTGGAGGTGAATCTATGGACTTTCGGTGACTCTGAGGAGGGGGACCTCTCTTTTGCTTCTCTCTCTCTGACTGTAAGAGACGCTTATGCAATTCCTTCCAGAGGCAAATCTGTCTGCCTTGCAGCAGGCAAAAAGAAATTTCATGTAATATGATGCTGTGTTATTACTATGGCACTTATCTTTGTGAGGTTTTTCATTTGGTTGTTTTTCCAGACTCTTTTGTGTAGTCTTCCAAAGGCGCTATTTGCCTTGGAGAGTCTGTTGTCTATCTCATTGTCGATCCTTGCATCTGATGAAATGGTGCAGCCGAGATAGGTAAACTGGTTGACCGTTTTGAGTTTTGTGTGCCCGATGGAGATGTGGGGGGGCTGGTAATCATGGTGGGGAGCTGGCTGATGGAGGACCTCAGTTTTCTTCAGGCTGACTTCCAGGCCAAGCATATTGGCAGTTTCCGCAAAGCAGGACGTCAAGCGCTGAAGAGCTGGCTCTGAATGGGCAACTAAAGCGGCATCGTCTGCAAAGAGTAGTTCACGGACAAGTTTCTCTTGTGTCTTGGTGTGAGCTTGCAGGCGCCTCAGATTGAAGAGACTGCCATCCGTGCGGTACCGGATGTAAACAGCGTCTTCATTGTTGGGGTCTTTCATGGCTTGGTTCAGCATCATGCTGAAGAAGATTGAAAAGAGGGTTGGTGCGAGAACACAGCCTTGCTTCACGCCATTGTTAATGGAGAAGGGTTCAGAGAGCTCATTGCTGTATCTGACCCGACCTTGTTGGTTGTCGTGCAGTTGGATAATCATGTTGAGGAACTTTGGGGGACATCCGATGCGTTCTAGTATTTGCCAAAGCCCTTTCCTGCTCACGGTGTCGAAGGCTTTGGTGAGGTCAACAAAGGTGATGTAGAGTCCTTTGTTTTGTTCTCTGCACTTTTCTTGGAGCTGTCTGAGGGCAAAGACCATGTCAGTGCGAAAGCCGCACTGTGATTCTGGGAGAATATTCTCGGTGACACTAGGTATTATTCTATTTAGTAGAATCCTAGCGAAGATTTTGCCTGCAATGGAGAGCAACGTGATTCCCCTGTAGTTTGAGCAGTCTGATTTCTCGCCTTTGTTTTTGTACAGGGTGATGATGGTGGCATCACGAAGATCCTGAGGCAGTTTACCTTGGTCCCAACAAAGCGTATACAGAGCCGTTGTCATACCCACACTCCTGTTCGGCTCCGAATCATGGGTCCTCTACCGGCACCACCTACGGCTCCTAGAACGCTTCCACCAGCGTTGTCTCCGCTCCATCCTCAACATCCATTGGAGCGCTTACATCCCTAACGTCGAAGTACTCGAGATGGCAGAGGTCGACAGCATCGAGTCCACGCTGCTGAAGATCCAGCTGCGCTGGATGGGTCACGTCTCCAGAATGGAGGACCATCGCCTTCCCAAGATCGTGTTATATGGCGAGCTCTCCACTGGCCACCGAGACAGAGGTGCACCAAAGAAAAGGTACAAGGACTGCCTAAAGAAATCTCTTGGTGCCTGCCATATTGACCACCGCCAGTGGGCTGATAACGCCTCAAACCGTGCATCTTGGCGCCTCACAGTTTGGCGGGCAGCAACCTCCTTTGAAGAAGACCGCAGAGCCCACCTCACTGACAAAAGGCAAAGGAGGAAAAACCCAACACCCAACCCCAGCCAACCAATTTTCCCCTGCAACCGCTGCAATCGTGTCTGCCTGTCCCGCATCGGACTTGTCAGCCACAAACGAGCCTGCAGCTGACGTGGACTTTTTACCCCCTCCATAAATCTTCGTCCGCGAAGCCAAGCCAAAGAAATTACTATGGCAATAACTTTGACCCTGATCTTGAATACAGGCCTGAAGAAACTCAAGCTCTCCTCACACATCAATCTGATCATCCTAAAAATCAGTTTGGAGAACATTTGCTGCAATGTTTCTATGGCATCATGTTCTATCATAAGCAAAGAGACCAAAACTGTATGTAATGCTATATGTGTGGTCTCAACAAGGACTTGAATAGTTGTAGCAAGACATTCTCACTTCTAAATTCAAAACCTCCTGCACTAAAGAGCAAAATCTATCATTTTACTATTTCCCTTCTTAATTATTTGCTGCACTTCTAAGTTAGATTTCAGTTAAGGACAAACATCAACATTATCGGATCAATCAACTTTTAAATAATACTTTTCTATTTTTGCTCCCACAGAGGGCAACTTCAAATTTCTTCGCAATCATACTGCATCTGCAACATACTGGCCCACTCACTCAACATAACCAAATCATTTGAAACCTCACATCCTCCTCCTCACAATCTCTCCCAGTTTTACCATCACTAACATAGAAATATTACATTCAGTTCCTTTACTCAAATCATTAATATATATCCTGAATACCTTAAACCAAAAAATTGATCCCTGCAGTATCATACTTGTAATTGCCTATATATCTATCCATACATTTGTTTTGTCCCAACAAATTTTCAATCCATATACTAAATGTTACTCCTAAACCAATGCTCTTCAATTTTATGCATTAATCAGCATATCCAAGATCAGTGGTTCACAACCTTTTTCTTTCCACTCACATACCAATTTAAGGCTGATATCGACTCCAACCGTGCATCTTGGCGCCTCACAGTTCGGCGGGCAGCAACCTCCTTTGAAGAAGACCGCAGAGCCCACTTCACTGACAAAAGACAAAGGAGGAAAAACCCAACACCCAACCCCAACCCACCAATTTTCCCCTGCAACCGCTGCAACCGTGTCTGCCTGTCCCGCATCGGACTTGTCAGTCACCAACGAGCCTGCAGCAGACGTGGACATACCCCTCCATAAATCTTCATCCGGGAAGCCAAGCCAAAGAAAAGAAAAAGAAAGATGCCATCGGTGTTCTGTGATTAGTAAGGGCTTGCTTAAGGGGGTATGTGAGTGGAAAGAAAATGTTCTAGAATGTGTTTGGAAAATGATTCTGACATGTGCTGACGATCCACTCTTTGAGGCACTGCTGAGAGTGAGGAACAGAGGTCAAGCCTGCATAGTGGAAGGGATAGCAGAGTGGGAGAAAGAAGAACAGGAGAGAAAAGCTGTTGGTGCTCTCCTTCTGGAGGCTGGTGCAGAACAGGGCTTGGTTCAGGTTATTTTTCAGTGACGATAGGTTAAAAATCGTAAAAATAAAAACGGGTGATTAAGCAAAAGAGATGAAGGCAAATTGGCAGCCAATTTCACATTCCAACTGAAAGAAAATTGGCGGGGAGGGGGGGTGGGGGAAAGACTGTAAATAGCCCTGCTAATGTATTGCTGCCATTCTGAGTTACCACTGAAAAAAAAATTGAGGGTGGGAAATAATCTTCTGAACGCATAGGAATCTTGCAGACCTGATTTCATCATACACACCTTGCTGGAAAACAGTACGGATTTTTGGGACCAGTGATTGCTGCTGCCTTCTCGTAGATAAGAGCCTTTAATGTTCTTCTCTAAAGAGAATACATTAAATCATCCCACAAAGTAGTTTCATCCCAATGGATTGCTTGAAGCAGAATGGAAACCCGTCAACTGCAGGAAATTCCAATGAGTCTCATGGCTTGAAGCAAAGTATTCTCGTTCCTCATTAAACAAAATCCCAAACAACCTCAGGCATTGCTACTTCTACGGATATCTCTGAATCTGGAAAATCACAGCAAAACTTGCCATTGAGAATTATGTCACTGCGTGCACAGTAACGAGATAACGTGACGATTAATATACACTTCAGGGATGGGAAGGGAGAAACTAGGACATTGGTGCAAATCATGACCCTCCTGAATTAGTTTTCACTAAATTGGTTAGTGCTATGTAAAAGACAGGCCGTGATGTTGCACCAAAGAGTAATTGGGCACAGGATAATTCTGTAACTCAGTTAAGTCTTCTCAAAATTAAAATGTAAGCAAGTGTGTGCCTGTTCTCATCAAGAGCATTATATTAATTTTTTCTAATAGTTAATAGATATTAAATTATTCCAAGGAGTTCCTTAATAAAATTTCAAGCAACTAACCAATGTGTTTTTCAGAAATTGAAGTATCTTTTTAATTGCAAGGAAAGTATTTTAAAGTGTATCTTCTGAAACTCTTGAATATACGCTCACAAAGCGACTGGAAGCAACATGGTCAATAATCAGGTTACAAATAAAGATTACCGTATATTTTGGTGGAGAAGGCAACCTTCAGATAAGTCGAGTCTGAATTTCATGGTTTTGGCTCATATCGGTGGTGTAAGGCAACCCCCCCACCACAATTTTTAAAAAAATCAAATTGTTGTCATGGAGCCACCAGCAAAAAGAAGAAAGTATGAAGCAAGCTTTAAGTTAAAAGTCTCTAGCGCAATGGATGTTACGGAGGATTTATTGTAGGACACCGATGATGAAGCCGAAGCCGACTCACCAGATTCAGTCTGGGACCCATATGATGGCGTGTAAACAGTGAGGCTCCAGATGTGGTTGCCTAGTTCTTTGCCTCAGACAATGAAGCTTCAAGGATTTTAAATGCGTGTGATGTGTTTTTTTTTAATTTTACAATTCTTTTATTGGTTTAACACCACATTTAATAGGTACAGGGACAATTTAAGAGGTACAAGGACTGCTTAAAGAAATCTCTTGGTGCCTGCCACATTGACCACCGCCAGTGGGCTGATATCGCCTCCAACCGTGCATCTTGGCGCCTCACAGTTCGGCAGGAAGCAACCTCCTTTGAAGAAAACTGCAGAGCCCACCTCACTGACAAAAGACAAAGGAGAAAAAACCCAACACCCAACCCCAACCAACCAATTTTCCCTTGCAACCGTGCCTGCCTGTCCCGCATCAGACTTGTCAGTCACCAACGAGCCTGCAGCAGACGTGGACATACCCCTCCATAAATCTTCGTCCGCGAAACCAAGCCAAAGATATACCAGTAGTTTACAGTTCGTTATAGGGTAGGGTCTGAGTGGGTTATGGAACTAATTAAGTTGTATTTTGAGTCGAATTTTAAGGTTGCTTTTTTGGTATCTCACCTATAGGATGACCCCCTTTTTGGGGGGTGTTTTTTGAGTGCTTCAAGTGGCATATTCTCTGACAAAATATACAGTATGTGCTGGTAAAGACTCCAGTCCAATAATAATCCACGGCCACGCCAAACATCACTGGGCAATTTTTTCATCAACTACTCCTTTTTCTTTCTTCCCCATTTATACTTAAATATCCTTTAACAATTTCATTTGTCTACTTTTCATCTTTCTCTAATACCTACATTTTATTTGATATTTAGCCATAAGGCCTTTAAAAATAATAATTTCAAAGTCTTTCACCATAATGGTTTCCTCTTGCCTGTTTTAAAACAAAGTACAAAAGCCACTTATGAGGTCTCTGAATTATCTTTTGAATTTATCAGCTTTAGATTAAAAACAAAAGATAAAATCACATTTTATTCTCTAACCGCTTCCATAATGTTTCATGAAACTATCACAATCAGATAATGGAATATTTCGCATTAAACTGATTTTTTTGGATTTTGCATTTACAGACAAAAATTCAAGAGGATATAAAACAGCACCTCAAAAGACATGGAAGACAAAAATTAGAAAATGATTAGAGGGCAATGGCGCTTAATATTGTCAAGAAAGTAAAGAGTTGTATTAAGAAGACACAGTAGGCTTTCAATAACACAGGAACTTTGCAGACAGGAAGATTGGATGAAATATAATTGCATCCAAAAATAGGTTTAAAAATAATTATAGGGAGCTCAGGAAAATCTTAAGGCTGTTTTTCCAGTAATGAGGGTGTTTTTTAAAAAATATATACAGTATATATATGTGTGTGCATGTGTACATTTTTTACTTGGTGCACAAAGGATGAAGAAACTTTCAGCTCATTAAAAATACAGAAGAAGGTGGAATTCAATAACAAGGAATAACTGTTAAAGAGTTAGATCAGGTGTTTTGACTGGGATCTGTGAGCGGGATGATATAATTGAAACTGTGGTGAAAATGTGGTTTTAAAAAAATAACCTGGCAATATTTGTCCTGGTGGTTCAAACAAGCTGCTGATTGGTGATCACTCAGTTTGTGCAACCACACAAGATGAACCTTATGCCATGGTGTTTAAAACAAGGAAACAAGGGAAAGAGAAGCTTCTCTGGAGGTGGATTATAGTCGTTCCAAAAAAAAACAAGAGAAGTCTGTGAACATTTTATGAATAAATTGCCCAGCAGCATATTCAGTCCATTCCACAGTTTGCTGCAGTTTTTCTAATCTCTCACTGTCTTTATTTTACTCTTGGCCTGTACAATCCTGAATAGCAATGACAGCTTGTTCTGCTCTGCCAACCAACGTGGTTGATGAATGCCCACACTTCATTCCTGCAGGCCTTTATTTAATTAGTACATTGAAGCCAACTTGTCATTCAAGTCAGTGCCACGCCAATGACAGCGTGTGGCTTATTCTGAATCTACACGACAATTTTCTGCTGATGGGAAACTTCTATTTGGCATTCGGCAGTTTTCTATCCGAGTCTACATCATTTTAGGCTGGTGCATCATTTAGCCTCAATTATAGGTCATGCATTGGAACCGTGAACGAGTTGTTCCTCAGCTACCTCCATTCCACTAACATGTAAGGTCACAACAAGTGCTAAAAGCAAGATGTTGGAACCTGGAACTTACTCCTCAATCACCTCCATTCCACTGAAGTATATGGACACAGCTAGTGCTATAATCAAGATGGTTGGGTTCTTGTTCAATGCCTCATTAGGATATGACTTGCTCCAATATAGCAAATGTTAAAATATATAATTTAACAATAAAAACAAGACCATTCCTTACTTGAAGCATAGATACTTATTTCCTCCAAACTATGTGTGGACCATATAGTGGTGCAGGTAACGGGGCTGCTACCTGCAAGCTCCAGTGACCTGGGTTCAATTCTGACCTCCAGTGGCATCTGTAAATTCACTCTGTGACTGCATGGATTTTCCCAGGTGCTCTGACTTCTTCCTGCATCTCAACGGCATGATGAATGGTACATGTGGTGAACTGCTGAACTGTATTGGATTCCTGATTACCTGACTGCGCCCTGTCCTGTAACTGTACCCATCATCTCTCCCTCTTTTGACCTTGTATAAAGCTTCTGACACCCTGACCCTCCCCCAGAAAGCCTGGGTCACAGTACAGGTTGAGATCCTTGTCCATTGTGAATAAAGGCCTGTAGATCAGTGATTCAATCTCAGGCTCTGGAGACATTTACTGTGAGTCAGTACATTAACTTGATTAACTGGCCACTGAAAGTTGTTCCCAGCATGTAGGTGAGTGGTTGAATCTGGGAGAATTGATGGGAATGTGGCTGAATACATTGGAAATTTGTGTAAATTGGTGATAGTCCATAGATATTCCCAATGGGCCAAAGTGCTGTATGACTCTACTTTCGTGCATAATATTCCCCAGGGGAAAGCTATAATTATATTATCCAAATACTTTGAATTTTGGTTGGTTTGAGTTTTGCTTTTTTGATCAAGCAGAGTTGAAAGGCTGACAAGTGAGCGGTGGAATATTATTCTCACTTTTTATTTTCTTACAGTGCCAGCGTCAAGAATACTAAAGGCTTAACAAGGACAATAACTTGTATTTATGTAATTCCTCTAATGTGGCCTTTTCGAGCCAAAACGCAGTGTCAAACAACTTTTGGAACTAAACTCCAAGCTCACATTAGGGTAGAGAGACAATTTTCAATGATTATCTTAAAAGAAAGCTCGGGCGGTGGCGGGGTGGAGGGGTGGGGGGGTGGGGGGTAGTGAAGCAGGGAAATTTGGGAAGGGAATTCCAGAGACTGACTGCCAAAGAAGATAAAAATCAAGGATGTACACAAGGCCAGACTTGAGGAGCCCTGAGAGATTTGTAAGGCTGGTTTCAATCATTTTGTTCCATTACAGGCAGCAGCAGTTCTAATTAGGTTGGTTAGGTTTAAAAATATTCATGAAGTGCTTTAAAGGCTTCTGATCACATTTTCCAATGTCATGTGGGCGACTTGGACAGTATTCAATTACTACAATCCACGCAGATTTAATAAAATGACCTGTGTGGGCATGGAACATTCTGCTCACATGTGCAAGTGACCATAGACGCATTCTTAGAATTTGCAAAGTGATGAGCACATTTCTTCAGCATTTTCCAGTTGTTATGAAAGTCTGCTATCCTCGGCGAGGTGGTGAGAGTGATGGAGGAAGTCGACAGCCACCCACAAGGAGGCAAATATTAAAGAGTGCAAATTACATCACTGCTGCCTGTAGGTTGAGACAAAGCATTGACATTCCACGGTGCAATGTCACTGCCCTGGTATGAGTTACAATAAAGTATCACAATGCTTTGATTTGTAATAGTACAGTTACTCCAAAATAAAGCAGATTGGGATGGAGTATCACCATCCTATAGAGTGGGTGAGTACTGCATTGCAATCAAATAGCTTGGCCACTGTATCACCATCCTAATGAAGTGGATTAGTGGTGTATCACAAATGCATGGAGTGGGTTAATGATGTATTACCATCCTATGAATTGCTTTAGTGTTGTATCACCCTCCTATGGAGAGGGTCAGTGGTGTATCTCTATTCTATGGAGAATGGGTAAGTGATCTATCACCATCCTAAAGAGATGGTCAGTGGTGTATCATGTTCCTAAGCAGTGGGTCAGTTGGGTATCACCATCTTATGGAATGGGTGAGTGATATATTCCTATTGTTTGGAGTGGGTTCAGACAGGATTTGTATGGAGCCAAAAGAGATGGGGAAGATATTAATTTTCTTCATCAGTATTTACTTAGCAAATGGGCACTGAGTTGTGGAGATAAGGAAAGCAAGCAGTGTCATAGAACCTATCCAGATTAAAGAAGAGGAAGTGCTTGCTGTCTTAAAGCAAGTATAGGTGGATAAATCCCCAGGGCCTGACAAGATATTCCCTTGGACCTTGAAGGAGGCTAGTGTAGAAATTGAAGGGGCTCCTTAGCCATGGGTGTGGTGCCAGAGGATTGGAGGGTAGCTCACATTGTTTCATTGTTTAAGAAAAGGGTCCAAAAGTAACCCTGATGTCAGTAGTAGGTAAATTATTGGAAGGTTTACAGATATACAAATATTTGGATAGCCAGAAACTAGGGATAATCAACATGGCTTTGTGTGTGGTAGTTTGTGTTTAACCAATCTTATAGAGTTTTTCGAGGAGGTTACCAGGAAAGTTGACAAAGAAAAGGCTGTGGATGTTGTCCACATGGACTTTAGTAAGGCCTTTGACAAAGTTCCCCAAGGGAGGTTATTCAGGAAGGTTCAGATGCTAGGTATTCATGGTAAAGTAGAGAAATGGATTTGACAATGGCTGGACGGGAGAAGCCAGAGAGTAATGGTAGATGATTGCTGCTCAGACTGGAAGCCTGTGACTAGTGGTGTACCTCAGGGATCAATCCTGGGATCATTGTTGTTTGTCATCTATATTAATAATGTGGTAAATTGGATCAGCAAGTTTGCAGATGACACTAAGATTGGAGGCGTTGCGGTCAGAGAAGAAGGTTTTATCTGGAATGGCTGGAAAAATGGGCTGAAAATGGCAGATGGAATTTAATGCAGACAAGAGGGACGTGTTGCATTTTGGAAGGACAAACCAAGCAAGGTTTGTGAATGGTAGGCCACTGAGGAGTGCAATTGAACAGCGGGACCTGGTAATACAGATACATAATTTCCTGAGAGTGGCATCATAGGTGGTGAGGGTTGCTTTTGGAATATTGGCCTTCATAAATCAAAGTATTGAGTATTGGAGTTGGGATGTTATGTTAAAATTGTATAAGACATTGATGAGACCAAATTTGAAGTATTGTGTGCAGTTTTGGTCACCTAACTACAAGAAAGATACCAATAAGATAGAAAGAGTGCAGAGAAGATTTGTTTGGATGTTGCCTGGATTTCAGGAACTGAGTTACAGGGAAAAGGTTAAACAGGTTAGGACCTTATTCCCTGGAGCATAGAAGAATGAGGGGAGATTTGATAGAGGTATTTAAAATTATGAGAGAGTAGACAGAGTAAATGTAGATAGGCTTTTTCCACTGAGGGGAGGTGAGAAACAAACCAGAGTAGATGGGTTAAGGATGAAAGGGGAAAAGTTTAGGGGAACATAAGGGGAAATTTCTTCATACAGAGAGTGGTTGAACAAGCTGCCAAATGAGGTGGTGAATATGGGCTGAATTTTAATATTTAAGAAGAAAATGGGTAGGTACATGGATGGGAGCGGTATGGAGCGCTATGGACTGGGTGGAGGTCAGTGGGACTAGGCAAAAAAAATGGTTCGGCACAAACTGTTTCTGTGCTCATAGTTCTATGATTACAACACTTTGATTTGGAATAGAGTAGCATCTTCTGGTCAGCTATTTTGGTAGTCCAGTCAACATGTTTACACAAAAAAAGTTGTTTTAAAAAGATTGCAAACTAAAATAAATAAACTGCTTTCTCCTAAAGTAAATCTTCATTTTTCAAAACCTTATCTAACAGATCAAATCAGCATGGAAAAATCTTGTAGGATTATTCCAGTTCCAAATATTTAAACCTTGTTTCTTGACCAAATGGCCATTTTTCATGTAAGACCTGAGGGCAGCTGCTAATATACTTTTCATTGGACAGAATGTGAAGGAAGAAGCATCATTGCAGAGCCTTGATAATGAGGTTTTGTTTTGTTGTCAGGTGCAGTGGAAACTTTGTTTTGTGTGCTATCTAGGCAAGTAAGTGCAAAAGTGCAGATTACAGTGGTCATGAGCGACTAATTGAAACAGTGCAAGAGAATCATCCTTCTATCAATGGGAGGTAAATGCAACCATCTGATAATAGTGGGAAAGTGTTTTTCACACTCATGTATTTTCTGCCTGGCAGGAGAAGAAAGAAGAGGTGACCAGGGTGGAGTGGGCTTTTTATGTTGGCTGCTATCCCAAGGCAGCAGAAAATGTAGGCAGAGCTAATGGAGGGTCAGTTGCTTTGTCTGATGGCCTGAGCTGCATTCACAACTCTCTGAAATTTCTCACAATCTTGGACAGAGTAGTTCCCATATGGTGCACCTGGATAGGATATTTCCAGGGCGCAACTATAAAAATTAGTAGGAAAAATTGGGGACTTGTTAAGTTTATTTTATTCTTTTCAGAAAGTAGAGGCATCAGTGGACTTTCTTGGCTGTGCCATCAATGGTGTTGAACCAAGAAAGATTGTTTACAATAGCTGCACCAACAAGCTTAAAGCTCTCCACCATCTCCACTGTTGACTTTGAGGATGTGTGCTCCCTCCCACTCCTTGAAGTCTATGACCAGTTCCTTTATTTTTATGCACACTTCTTCAGCAAGAATGCTCTCACCTCCCTGAACTAGAAGCATTATTAACTTTCACCAGTCATATCATTATCTTTATTGAGTTCGGCCAACTCATCACTTTGCAAGTAGGAGGTTGAGGGGGTGAGGGCAAGGAGTTCCAACCTGAAAAGCTGCAGCTGGGGAGTGTTTGTGGGAAATGGGAGACAAGAACACTGCTCAAGGCCTGATTTGCCTCTCTTGGTGTGAGGAAGGCTGGAGTGGGATCTGATGGAATATTATAAAATTATGATGGGCATCCACAAGATAATTAGTTGGAATTTTTTCCCCCAATAGCCTCAATTTTTAAAACCAGATAGCATAGACTTAAGGCAAGTGTTAAAAGTTTTAGAGGGAGCTGAGGAACCCAGAAAGTGGTGGCAATTTGGAAGACACTGCTTGAGTCACTGGTGGAGACAGGTAATCCCACAACAGTTACAAAGAACCTTGATGAGCACATGAGTTGCCAAGGCATAGAAGACCACAGATCAAGTGCTGATAAATGGGATGAACATCAATAGGTACCTGTTGCTTATGGATATTATGGATATAAGGGACCATTTCTGCTTCCATAATTCTATGATTTATCTATGTTTTTAACTCCTAATTAGTGTGTACTTTGAACTGCATATAATAAATCATCGTAAGAATCGAGTAGTTCTTTAGTAGAAATCCCAGCCAGCACAGTACAGATAAGAAAATGAAAACAGTTTCCCTAGCAGTGGAACAGGACAAGCTCTCCAAACAAAGGTTTCATTGAAAATCTCTGTCAAAGTCACTGACACGCCCGCATACAAATGTCAATCAGCCAATGTCTTTGTGCTGCCACCTTGGCCAACAAAATGCCCTTTGTTTTACTGTAAGAATAGTCACTCTTCAAACCAGGGTTTGTCCCATTTCATTTTAGTTTTCCATTATCAACATGCTAATCAGCTTTCATCCCAGCAACTAGTGGATTAATAGGAAAAATCTTTCTCTCCGACCTTTCTGTGCGAGGTGCATGTAAACACCCACGTGCGTTTCAACTTTCAATGAGCATTTAAGTGTGGGCAGCATGAAAAAAATGCCGGAATGTTTTTTTTTTAATTTTAAAGTGAGATGGGCAGGGGTGGAGTTGGTGGGCGAGGGAGGTGAGGTGGTACAACAAGGAATGAAGACATCAAATTCAGGCAGTTCCAGTTTTCTTGCGATCCACCCACGTTCCCAATCCAAAACCCTCTTCATACAAATTCACGCAGAGCAAACCTATCAACACAAGCAGGTAACTATGAATGGAGGAACGAACATAAGAATCAGTGGGGCTCATTCCATATTTAGTCATCTTCTGGGAATCTTGCACCCATTTTACACAGTGTGGAGGTTTGCTTCTCCCACCCCTAACTCTAGAACTGCTCCTCCATCATCCAACTCCAACCAAAAAAAATGTTCTGTCCTCCACTGTAAATAAAAAAAAGCAAGAAAGCCTGCATATAATGGAAATTTGTAATATAAACATAAAAGGTTCAAAACACTCAACAGGTCAGGTAGCATTTAATTATATTTTTGAATTCAGACTTTAAGCACGTTAACAGGCCATTTTGGCCCACAAGTCCGTGCCGCCCAATTTACACCCAATTAACCTACACCCCCGGCACTTTTTGAACAGTGGGAGGAAACCGGAGCCCCCGGGGAAAACCCACGCAGATACGGGGAGAATGTAAAAACTCCTTACAGGAATTGAAACCCATTGCTGGCGCTGAAACGGCATTGCGCTAACCGGTATGCCAACCGTGCCGTCCCAAAGTGTGGAAAGAGAAAAAGACTCAGGTAAATGACATCCTTCTGAGAAATGGATCGAGCTGCATTCTTTATTCTAAAATTTCACCTTTCTTTCCCACAACCCTTTGGGCAACCCCTGAGGCCCATTTAAACCAGAAAGCATTCCAGCACTTCTTCCTCTTGCTCACACTAAATGCTCAATGCATTTTTTTACATGAATATTGATTCTCATGAAAGTTGTCCTTGAGATGTTGCCCAACCTCTGACTATTTCCAATATTTTCTGTTATAACCTGCTTATTGGACCAAATGTTTAATTGCCAATCTTCATATGCACAGAACATAAGGCACAGAACACTTGGTCCCCAATGTCCAAGGTGCCCATGATGCCAATTAAATCTAATCTCATCTGTCTGCACATAATCTGTATCACTCCATTCCATCTGTCCATCTAAATGTATCTTAAATGTTGTTATAAAAATCTGCTTTCACCTCCTCCATTGGCAACACGTTCCAGCATGTTTTCTGTGTGAAAAATTTGCCTTATAAATCACCTTTAAACTTTGCCCGGCTCACCTTAAAGTTATGCCCTTAAGTATTTCCTATCCTGGGAAAAAAGTGATTATAATATCAGGTCACAAGATTTGCAGCCAAACGTTGACTCAAATGAGTCACCTGTGAGGAACAGTATTGGTAATGATGCCAGAAAAATTCATATGCCTGTAATAAATCATTATGAAACAGGCAACGATGCCATCTTGTCAGAAATTGTGCAGAATCAGTTTGAACTTTGAGTACCATGTTTAGATGTTGAATTATAACCAGGCTGCAGAGACTTCCCATTGGCCGGTAAACTCACTGTACGGAATGAACATTCAACCAGGCCAAGCAAAAAGTTCCAGTTTTAATCCCATTCTCAGGTCAGTTAGGAATAGAACAATGACAATTTTAATTGTTCTTGCTCTCGTGACACAAGAGTTACTCTTTAAGGCTATATAAAGAATTGCACGTGGGGAGACTCCAATTTGCTCACTTTGTGGATGTTTTGCTCCAATGGCAGGATCTCAACTCATTATTTCTTCCCACTGGGGCACAGTAACGTGACACAGCCCAATCCCCACGGATGGCGTAGCGGTTAGCGCAACACCTTTACAGCGCCTTCCATCAGGATTGGACCAGGGATTGAATCCCGTGCTGTCTGTAGGAAGTTTGTACATTCTCCCCGTGTCTGCGTGGGATTTCCCCGGGTCTCCGGTTTCCTCCCACTGTTTAAAATATATCGGGGGTGTAGGTTAATGGGGGGTAAATTGAGCAGCACGGATTTGTGGGCCGAATTGCCTGTAGCTGTGCTATATGCCTAAGTTTAAAATTTACTCCCAATGTTGAGCCACACTGTACTGCCTTTATTGTGCACTGCCAATATAAAACCACACTGCCCCGCCAACTCCACGACTAAGTGCCAGTGTAGAGACATAGAGCTGTCCAATCCTCATCTCACTGCCAATAAAGAGCCATGCTTCACTGGCCAATCCCTACTCTTCATCAGCTTTGTACTGCTCACTGTCCTCCCATTCTTCCACACTGTTAGTGATTGGTCACAACAAGCTGCCCAATTCCTTTCTTCCACTGTGGTGTTGCACCATATGTACCCTGATAAACTTAAGATTCCTCAAGTTCAATGTATTGGTGCCCCCCCCCCGCCCCTTTTCCAACATATTGTCACATATGCTCTGTCAATTTCCAGTTCCATGCACCCAGTGCCTTACTACATGTGGCCCACCCAGTCCTAAGCTTTTGTCTCTGGTTTCTGCTTCCTGTTTGAACAGGCCCAGTTCCAGTGTCTGAATCTTTAAAGAGGCTTTTGTAGATTGTGTTTCTTTTAACTCCCATGAAAAAAAACATAATTTTCGAAGGAAGATAGACAGAGTGTTCAAATAGTTTGGAATGCTATACTCCTACTGGGTACAGCAAACCTGCATGACATGACACACAAATTAAAATGTTAATGACTGTCGTCACCAGCCCAGGACAAGAAGCTGGGAATATTTTGCTTGAGGCAATTCAATAATTGCTTGTGCCAATCAGTAAACATAATTGTTGTAGGCTGCAGTAAGAAATGATTTACATCCTTAACAATCTAACGTTTATACTCAAAGCCTAACTACGCCAACATGAAGCAAGCAGCAGCCAAATCACCCACATTCTGCTTTGGTGCATACAATGCTAAATTAGGATTTACGTTTCGAACAAAGTTTTATGCATTTAATCTAAAATATGTTATTATGAGGGACACAGGAGTCCATTCAGGCCTGGATTAATTTACAATGGTGCTAAGCATGTTGACTAACAATGGGTCACTTGTGTAGTTTAAAGCAATTCATACAATCCTCTTTCAGTGGACTCATTATCTTTACAAATTGCCTAAGTACTTAACAGCCCCTAGTTGTTCAGCTATTACATACAGTATGATCTCTTCTTAGAAACAAATCTTTCTGAGATACAGTTCAATTCTTAGTACAAACTTTGCACCTCCCCTCCTCTCCCCTCCCCCCCCCCCCCCCCACCACCCCCAAACAACCACCACTCCCCACCAATTTTCCTGAAGGCAGTGTTTTGGACAACACTATGGTTTCAAAAGGCAGCAGGCTGCCTTTTAGGACTTGCCCAAGGTAGTAATTTATCATGGGGCAAGCCTGTATGGATAAGCGAGGCAGCAAGGATATTTGAATGTGAAAGGCACTGGCCATTTTTTTCCACTGGAATCCCAGTAAATTGGCCATTCAGTGTCCCGGTTAAAAGTTCCTACTGGGCCACTTTTAACCGGGACACTACCTGCTTTCACACTGACCACGTCATCCCCAGAGATAGAAGAATCTACCTTCAACTGGGATGTAACTTGTCCTTTTTTTCACTGGGTTAATTGGTGTCAGCTGATGCCGATGATATGAGTAGGGGTCAAGGCCACCAATCCTCTGCATGATTTGATTTGACATTGGCGGGCCAATTGATTTGCTTCTCCTCTGGACCCTTAACCAGTAAATTGGCTGTCAATTCCTGGGACAAGGTTGTGTTGATACCACTGTATTATTACTCTTTGGTTACCATCTCTGATGGTATGTGCGGCTGGCCCACCTTCATGCTGACTGTACCAGTGACTCCTCCCCTTGGAATCCCCTATTAAAGGCAGTTACGCTCAGACCCTTCCCCCAGTATGCACTCTAGACTCGGGCCAAGCCACATGAGTGTACCTACAGTTTTAAGCAATTAAAAGCTTATTGTTCTGGCAACTTCTAGTCTTTGGTTAATTAATAGAGCTAGTGAAAAAGGGTCCACAGACACATCAAATTCTGATCTCATCCGTGTGTGCACCTCTGTGCTAGGAGTTATGGAATACTATGAGGAAGGGAAATTTTACATGGAACATCTTACCCAATGGAAATTCATCAAATTATGATAGGATAGAGTCAGATCATTTTATCTGTGATAAAGAGATCAAGTAATAGAGCACATGCATTTAAGACGAGGGAGGGGAAGTTTAAAAGCAATGGGCGAAGCAATTTTTTTTTCCACACAGAGTGATTGGTGTCTGGAATGGGCTTCAAGGAGCAGTGGTTGAAGCAGATACAATCAAAGCATTGAAGAGGCTTTTGGACAGATCCATGAATATGCAAGGGGGAGGAGTATGTATCCTGTGCAGGCAGCAGAGACTTAGAGCCCCTTTCACACCCCCAACCTCCTAGGAAGCAGGTAAACTTACCTGGCATGTTGCTTAATGATTTACCTGGTTCATCGGGACCCCAGCATTTTAAAGGAGGGACCCGCCTCCAGGTGGTTACGTCCCGAGAGATGTATGACATACTCGCAGGGCAGTGAAATCGTAGCGGGAGTAAAGCACATATGCACCCAATGTATAAAAGACCGTGGGAAAATATACCGCAGTGGGCTTCAGACTGTTAAATCTTAGGACATACCCACAGACCAGCTTGTCATTATTCCCTAATCAATAGAATATTACAACAATTTACATAGCATTACATTGTATTAGGTATTAAAAGTAAACGTGATGATTTAAACCACAGGTACGTGCTAACAGCCCCGCCAACCACACTCTGACAGCCTCGCCGTCTGCTGTTATATTTCACAGCCACACTCTGACAGACAGATGCAAGGACGCAGGCACTATTGGTACCCGGTAAGTTGAGTAGACCATTCACACCGCCACAGAGTTATTAATGAGTTAACTCACTGGGAGCAAGTGTCAGAGCCCAGTCGATTTTTAATCTCTCTGCCAACCACCAGATTACCTTCTCCGGACACGCTAATTTGGTTGGTTCAAACCCACATGTATTTGGCAGTGTGAAAGGGGCTTTTAATTTGGCATGGTGCTAAGCACAGACATTGTGGCTGAAAAGCCTGTTCCTGCGCTGCAATACTGAAAAGTGCTGATGAAACTCAGCCGGTCACAGCATTCATAAGGAAGTGAAATGTAACCAACATTTCAGGACTGAGACCTTCATTCCTGATATTCTTGTTTAACTCCTCAGCTGTGCTACAACACATGGGATGCGTGGGTACAGAAGCAGGTCATTTGGCCCAACAAGCCCGTGCTACTGCTTTTGCACTTTTTATGCTTCCTCCTGACATATCTCAAGCAAATCCATCAGTAACCCCCCTATTCCCTTGTACCTCAGATGTAGTATCATCCTCTAGTTCCTTCAGATGCTCGTCTAGCCTCCCTTTAATGTACCTATACTATTCACTCCAGTGATCTCCTTTGGTAATGCGTCCATCATTCCTACCTCACCATAGCATAATATACGTGCACAGAGGAAGCAGGAGCAGGGTCATGCTCTTCAGACCCTTAGGACAGCTCTGTCATTCAAGTAAAATCAAGCTTGTCTATCATCATATCCAATAAAGATGTTATGATAGAGGTTGTTTTACTTGTAGACCATTTGGCATCACATGCATAGTGTGGTGTGCTGTCCTACAGAAAAGCAGACACAAAACTTAAAGTCTGATCAACAGGCTTTATTCCACAAAGACCCTGCTGCGGTTAGCTGTAGCTCCGAGTGACTGACCTTGAGGTGCAGGATGTGGCTTATATCCCGGCGGATGATTGGCAGCTGACCGGGTGGGGGCTTGGTCCATTCAGGTCAGCTGATTGACAGCCGGCCAGGTGTGGTCTTGTCCTGCAGTGCTCTTCCTGCAGGTACACAGGAGTGTACCAATAGGATAGAAAGAGTGCAGAGAAGATTTGCACTGCAGTAGTCCAGTGGTGTCTCAACACACCATAGTACATCAAATAAGAACCAGAGCAGTGTTTCAGGGAAAGAGAAGAGGGAAAGGGGGAGAGAGAGAAATCAATCAGATGATACGGAAGAAAGGCAGCATCATTTTACTATTTTGGGGTTCATCCAGGATGCTGATCAAGCCGGGACAGAAACAGTTTTACAAAGCACATGGGTGATACACCTTAATGCCATTTTCCTGCACTAACCTATCGCTTGACTTGTAGCATTTAGAAATATATTGATCTCTCCTTTGAGAACAATTCATGTCTCTACAACCATCTGGGGCACAAAATTCCAAAGATTCGCCACCACTTACATCAGTGGTTTTCAAACTGCCCCCCTAAACTCACATTCCAACTGAAGCAATCCCTATGCCATCGATGCTCTTTGATTAGTAAAGGGATTGCTAAAGGTGAGTGGGAAGGGAAGGTTGAGAACCACTGCTCTAGATGCAATTGTTACTGAAATATTTTGCTTGAGAAAAATTGTCATTGCCCCATTTCCTTTGGAGTTATGAAATCATGCACAGAACGAGTCAATTAGGGATGATTAAAACAGTGGTTTTCAAACTTTTGCTTTTCACTCACACACCATCTTCAGCAATCCCTTACTAATCACAGAGCACCTACGGCATTAGGAATTGCTGAAGGTGGAATGTGAGTTGGGGGGGGGGCAGTTTGAAAACCATTGCTCCACATGAAGAAATTGTTCCTCACCTCTGTCCTCAACATCCTACCTTTTATTTTTCTGCCCCAAACTCTAACCTCAGAGGCAGGCAAACCATCTTCCCCAGACTCTTCTCTCAAGTCCTTTTTCGGAGAAGTCAATTCCCATTCTAGAAAATTCCAGAAGATAAAGCGGAACCTTCTCAAGCTCAACTCATGTGGTGGACCTGTCAACATAGATGCAGTATGATGAATCTATGCCCTCGACAAGAAGTAGAAAAGGACATCAAAAGGCACTTTTACCCAGCAGCTGAGAAGCAGAACATTTTTGCAAATGTTCTGCTCCGCTGGCAGTGTAAAAGTGTCAAGACAGAATTTATTATGTAAATTAAATCCTGTAATTTTTCACCCGGGACCCCTACGTATTTTTACATAGCGGCTGCAATCTAAAAATTGACCGCAGGCATTCTGCAACAATGGGTTCCTAACTCTGATCGCCTAGACCTGGCCATCCTTCAACCCCCAGCCATTCATTGCCCCCATCACCCCGTCTGCCTGTTGTTCTCCCTGCCCCTATCTAACACCAGATGCGGCAGCAGGGGTGCTGTGTTGCTGAGCCCAGAGTTCACCTGAGTGCTATACCAGCTTGCGGCAAGAAGCAGGCCGTAGCGGTGAGAAGCCGATGGCGATAGCTCAATGTGGGAGCAATGGCCATCTTCCTTCCTCGTAATCCCCACGCAGCTGGAACTCCTCTACCAAAGCCAGGGATGCGCAGAACAGTTCCAGCTGCTTGGGGGATCATGGGTAAGGAAGATGGTCATTGCTCCCACATTGAGCCAGTCGCCACCTGCTTCTCTCCCACCGGGTGTTGGGGGCTGTCAGCTTTCCACCGAAGGTAAGAGAGGACGCCCACAGGGGCAAAGGCGAAAGGGGATGTCAGCAATGGGGGATATGGGTGACGGAGGGGACGGGGGATGAGGGCGATGGGATAACGACCTACTCCCACCTCAAACGTCCAGCCTCCAAAAACACCGCAACCCTGAAATCACCGCAACTGTGGTGTAAATGCCCTGCCTAGGTGAACAGCCACTCTGGAGGTAAGTATGCTCATTTTTAAAGGTATTTCTCCTTTACTTCTGTGTCAAAATTTCAAAAATTGTCACCAAAATTCAGGAATAACTACAGAACCAGCTGGAAATACACAGCATGTCAGGCGGCATCTGTGAAAAGAGAAATAAGGCCCTTTTACACTGCCACTGAGAAACAGAAAATTTGCACAAATGTTCTGCTCCGCAGGCAATGTAAAAATGTCCTGTTGGAATTTATTTGCTAAATTCCATTCCATAATTTTTCCACCAAGACCCCTACATATTTCTACAGAGCAGCTGCCGTCTAAATAGACCGCAGGCGCTCAATTAAGCAACTGGGCTAATGAATATAGTATTCATCCTCTGACAACCTCTGCAACACAAGTAGGCAGTGTTAAAGTGCTTTGGAAAAGTGCCTTTGTGTAAATGGTCACTCCAGAAGTAAGAATGCAAATTTTTAATTTTTTTTTAAAACAGAATTTTTCCTTTAATTCTGTGTAAAAATCCTTATTGTCTGTGATCCTTCAACCTAGACCCAAAACATTCACTGTTTCTCTTTCTGCAGATATTCCCTGACTTGCTGAGTGCATTTTCTGGATTTATTTCAGGTCTCCAATATCTGCAGTTTTACACAAAATTTTTCAAATAATTCTGATTCCGCTCAATTCCCCTTTCGATATCTGGTTCACACTAATGACCTCTGGACATGCCCTTCCTTACAAATGGAAAATCTTTATCCACTCTGAAATCTTATTTGCCAGCCTAGAAATTTTTTTTAATGGAAATGAGCACCTATCTATTCAATCTTGCTGGACATTTTCCTTCACCTGAGTTAAGAAGCATGTGTTGTGAAAGAGATGTCACTTAGATCAGTGACCAAATCAAGAATCTACTATTTAAATTCAGAAATTTAAGTCCCTTTCACACTTACGTCCCACTAAATCAGCTGTTCAGTGACCCCGGGATAGGACTGAGGGTTTGGCCTTTCACACTAGACCACTCCTAACCGGGACACTGAACGCTTTCACACTCGCAAGGGTCTGTCCCCGGCGTTTGGTCTGTTCTACCTTTAATCAGAAGTGCCTGCAGTGCAATTGCCCGTTTCACACTTGCTTGATCACAACGCCGGCGCCTGCAGACGCCGGGGATTGTAATAGGGGTCGAGGCCAGCAATCCCCATCATGAGGTGACGTCATCTGACGCCGATGTTGAGCAGATTTTGCTTTCCCACTTGCCATTTTAAAAGCTGATTAGCATTCGATTCCTGAAATCACTGGCAAGTGTGAAAGGGGCTACAGATAATTCAAAAATCTTGTAAACTTCTACAGGTGTACCGTGGAGAGTGTTCTGGCTGGTTGCATCACTGCCTGGTTTGGAGGCGCCAACTCTCAGGACAAAAATAAACTCCAGAGGGTTATTAATTCAGCTTGCAACATCACAGGTACCAGACTTCACTCCATCGATGACATCTACATGAGGGAGTGTCTTAAAAAATGCAGCCTCTATCCTCAAAGACCCCACCACCCAGGCAATGCCTTCTTCACGCTGCGACCATTGGGTAAAAGGTACAAGAGCCAAAAGACGAGCACTCAATGGCACAAGAACAGTTTCTTCCCCGCTGCCATCAGATTCCTGAATGATCAATGAATCAAAGCCACTGCCTTATTTTTTTGTGCACTATTCATTTTATTATTTTCATTTATAGTAATGCTGTTATAATATGAACTTTTGCCCTATGATTCTTCCGCAAAAACACAGAATTTCATGACTTGTTCATGGCAATAAATTCTGATTCTGATAATTACGCCCAAAGCATAACCCTTATTATCTGAACCTACAGTTTGTCAAGCAAAATGAGAGCTGCATTTGAACAGCAGAATAAGAACAAACATCTAGTAATTGATGATAACTCAGGAGGAATAAGGCGGCGAGAATGGTAAAAGAAACTATTGCCTGCTACAAGAGTGCATGCAGCCATGGCTCAGTTTCAGTGTCATGTTGGTTCTGGTCCACACCTCTGTCTGATGTCTCTCTGTAACTTTGCCCTTCTCTGCTGTGCTATGTATGAGATGACTGAGCAAAACAAACTAGCACTGCATCTTGGAACTTGTGATCATGCACTGGAACTAGATTTCACTTGATCACTCAACTTCCATTTCCATTCCAGGTGTACCATTGATACACCTCCCTGTAATGAGAAACAATCCCTCCTGTTTGGAATTAATCCAACCCAATTTCACTCCCATTGGTCCTTGTTTAACCTTGGTGTCATGGGAAGCGCCAAGGAATGGGAGAGTGTGCACACAAACTCCTTGATTAATGAGAGGGATGCGTTTCTAGAAAATGTATCGCTCAGTGAAATTTTGGAAATTGAAGAGGCTGAGGAAAATGCATTCTGGGTATCCTGGCACATTGCATTTCCATGCACCGAGAGCAGTGACTGCAAAAAAACTAAACGCGCAAATCAAACTCACAAAACCCCAGAGAGCGATACTTCAATCTGGAACCTTAATGTTGTTTTTCATTGCACGGCTGTTGCCTATCTTAATGATCATTTCCCAAAATTTCTATTTTTTTTCAGCTTTCCAGTATCTGGTGTTCTTTTGATTTTTCATGCTCCAAAGAATTAATGGCTTTATTTTAAAAAAATCATAAATGGAATGTTCATAAATTGTGGAATTATTTTATCTTTAATCTTGCTTTCAATAGAAATCTGGGATGAAATTCTCCACTGCCTTAAGTAAAATTAAAAGGAGAGTTGCTGTTGTTGGAAGCCAATTATGTCATCCACAGAATATTGCTGCAAGGGTTCCTCAGTCTTGTGTCCGAGGCTCATCCATCTTCAACTGCTTCATCAATGGGCTTTTGATAATCAACTTTCAACTCCTCAGATAATGAAGTAATATATATCTGCCTGGCACAAGACCAAGACAACAGCTATGGCTGATAAGAGGCAAGTAATATTTGCATGCACAAACATTAAGCAATTGCAACCTTCAGCAAGAGAAATCCATCCATCCTTATTAATGTTCAAAGGCATTCTATTACCGAATTATCACTCTAGCACCTTTCACGCATCCTACTAAATTGGCCATTCAGTCTCCCGGGATAGAAATGGGGCTTTCGGCTTTTCACACTTGACCACTCCTAACTGTGACACTGAACACTTCCACATTTACAAGGAGCCATCCATGGGGTTAGGACTGGTCTACCTTCATGACACATCGAGGGATAATGGACCTGGCCTAAATTCTGATCAATGTATTGCTTGGAGCCCAAAGGACCCCAAAACCCAGCAGCAATAGAAATTCTTCAAGACAAATGGTTGCTTTAAATTATCTTTAATCATGAAAACAGGATCAAACTTTAACTTATTACTATTAACTTAAACTAACTTAATCCCCTTCTAATTCTAAACGCACGTGCATGTAATGTATATGTAAGTTCAGAAAGGTTCTTTGATTTACAGTCCAATCTCACTTCTCACTCCTCCAAGTTCACCGGAATCAGGCAATTCATATACTCTGCACAGAATTTAACATTTATGAATTTCACCAGACTCTGGCACTTGAAAGGTAAATGGTTACTGCTCAGGAAGGTTCTTGTCAGTTTTCAGAGAGAGATTTGTTGCTCGTTGGACACCCAAAACTGATCCCTTCCGATCAGCCGAAGAAACTTGCCCCATCAGGGTTTTCCAGATGATAAGCTCTTTCTTTCAGGTCACCACAGAGTTTCGTTTCTGTTTCCCTTATTTCAAGTGAAACATTATGCAGCCAGTCATCTCCTCTCGTATGGAACACAAGGGCTTTGATCAGACTGAACTAAGAACTCACAACCCATCTTCAAAATGGGGTTTTCCACAAGCTTATCAGCTTGTCCTGTTCTAGTCCCAGCTGCTGCTGCTGAACTGGAGAACTGCAGCACTAAATACTCTCATCGAAAAAAAACAGCCAACTGCACTCAGATTGCGGCACCTGTCCCAATCTTCTGAGTCCATTCATCTGTTGCTTTCCAAAACAATAATCCATTACACCACAACATGTCCAATTAACACCTATTTGTGAAGTCCTTATAAGCATTCTTCAAAGTTTTTGCAAAGGCACTCAGAGCCTACACTGTCTGGCTTGAGCAGAGCTCTGGCATTTTAAATGAGATCTGTTTTGAAGTGTTTGTGTGCGACCTACACTAAAAAAACCTGCCACAATTTTTCCCCTTTTAAAACATTGTCAATATACAATATAAAATATAACATAATCCATCACAATTTTATGATCTTATATTTGAACAAAATTAATAATGGCTAATTATAACATAATTAAGCTTTGTGTACAGCACAGTATGAGCCCTTCAGCCCCTGTTGTGCTGACCTATACAAACCTATATAAGGGACCATGGAAAAGTGCTAGCAATAAATAGCAATAGCGCACAATTTATACAATGTGGGGAAGTTGGTAGCACTATCGCGTACAATTTATAAAGACCATGGGAAAAAGTGATGGCGGACCTGCCCTCCCAGAATTTTGTGTGGCAGGGAAAGGGCTGTATGCATGGCTGCATGCACAGCAGGGGGCCGCCATTACTTTTTCCCCATGGTCTTTATAAATTGTGCTATATAGCGCTATCAACTTTCCCATGGTGTTTAAAAATTGTCCACTATTACTATTTATTTCCTTTCTCTCTCTCCCACTGTGACTTTCCCACTGCAAAGTTTATACCTTCATTTTAATCTTTTCTTCCTTCACGTTCCTGCACTCATACAAAAACTTGGGCCATTTCAATCCCACAATGCAATTACCCATTCTACACTTGCCTGATTGCAATGCCAGCATCTGCAGACACCGGGGATTGTACTAGGGGTTGAGGCCATCAAAGCTCGGTCGGTGTGAGATGACGTCATCTGACATCAGTGTTGAGAAAACTTTCCTTTCGCGCTAGACATTTTAAAAGGCTGATTGGGCATTAATTCCTGGGACCACTTGCAAACGTGAAAGGAACCTCTATCTCCCAACAACATTCAGGGCCAGAATTAACCATGGTCCAGAAAAATAAATACAGAGAAGGTCAGAGCTTAGAGTATTACCTATTGAATGAGTCACCTCCTGACTTCTGCTATTTGCAAGGTCAAGGGTGTGATGCATTACTCTCCATTTGCCAAATGAGTCTCACTCAAAGAACTGAGAAGCCTGATGGCTACTGAAGGCAAAGAAGCATCCATCCACTATTTTAAATATTCACTCCTTCTCCCACTGCTGCAATAAATAGTTTATTGGGTTACATGTATAAATAGTTTATCATTCATAAAATGCATTGCAGTAACTTCACAAATTTTTCTGATGTCCATTCCAAAACAACAACCACTTCAGATGTCAAGGAAATGGCATTGTTATTCTCTAATTGGGCACAAGTCACCACATCATCACTGGGTCAAAACCCTGGCTCTCGGGCAAAGCAGGAGAAACTTTGTCATGTGGACAGCGGTAGAGGCTCTTCATTCCTAATGGCAGTTAGGGATGAGCAATAAATACTGGTCTCCCAAACAAACTAATTTAATTCTCTTCTTCAAATGTTTGAGGACGAGTTCTCCATCCAAAGCAGAAATTATTTACCTTTCAACAAATGCTGCCTGAATCCCATTTTCTGTTTTTATATCTTGTGGGCTCCCTCTTGCTTACCTTAAATGCACAAAATGAGCTTGCTGAGATGGCCCCACCATCTGACCATCAAATAAACTGAGAAGGTTCATGGGCTGGGAACTTCCCCCATGAAGCCAGTTCAGTTCATCCTCTCACAGGCACATTCTTTGTTCAACACATTGCTCTCCCACCTTCCTTCCCACTGAAAATCTGCTTCCATTGCTCTCTTTTAAAGTTCCTTTTTTTTGTCATGTACATAAGCTTTACATTCAGTAAAGGCGCACAAAGAGGGGCCATTAACCCACCGCCCCCGCCAAGACGAGAAGCAAAATCAAGGGCAGTACATTTGGCCTAGCGGTAGGGCAGCACAGTTGGTGTGACGGTTAGCACAATGCCTTTACTGCGTCAGTGATCAGGACCGGGGTTCAAATCTCACACTGTCTGTAAGGAGTTTGTTCGTTCTCTCCGTGGGTTTCTTTCGGGGCCTCTGGTTTCTACCCGGCATTCGAAATGTACCGGGGGTTGTAAGTTAATTGGTTATAATTGGGCAGCCTGGACTTGTGGGCCAAAATGGCTTGTTACCGTGCTGCATGTGTAAATTTTAAAATTAAAAAATTTAAAAGGAGAATCATTGCACAGCCATGGATCCCACCACTTTGTGACTTCCTATAACCTCCGTAGCCATATAGACCTCTATCTGTTGCAGCTCCAGGCATCCAAGTCACCTCGTCAGCCCCTGCTTCCAAATCCCTCATACAATTAGGAAGCTGTTAATGCCAGAGGCCCTTCATGAGCCCTGCATGCTGTCAACACCCTCATGAACCCTGGTCCCAAAACCACGTTCCTCCAAGTCGGTCTCCAGCAGCCTGAATCTTTATGTTAGCCCTTGAACTGCTGAGCCCCTCGCTGACCCACTGCTGTGGTCTCCTCCCCATAGGGTCATCTCCTGGCTTCTCCTTCTTGGCAAAAGGGGGTTGGGGGGGGGGGGGGGATGTTCTCCTGCTCCAGTGCTTTCCTGGAACTGACAACCCTCGTGGTCTGGGTTACCAAGTTTGGGCGTCATTACCTGAGGCCTGGACCTCTGTGGGTTTTCTTATTTTGTAAGCCTTCTACAGAAGGTTTAAACCTTTAATGGGCTATTGGCATAACAATCAAGTGGTAAGACTACACTGCAGAACCCGTCTCATCTCCTTCCATGTCCACACCAGCAGCCTTCCTGCTGTTACAGCAACTGCGGCAATGCCACCATTTTGTCTCTCACAGTTCTGACCAAGGCATTTATTACTCTTTCTATAAACGCTGACTAACCTGCTGCACTTTCCCAGCATTTTCTGTTCTTGTTTCAGATTCCCGGCGTCTGCATTTTCGAAATGACTTGCCACTGATACCCAATTAGCAATGGGCCATCAATTAGTACATCGAAAATTAACTTCCAATGCACCAGTATACTCTACAATAACATTTGTTGGCTGATTAACTGAAACACAAACATATTTTTTGAAGGAAAATAACTGCACACATTTTATCATCGTTTTAATTATTTTTCAGCCCAGATTCTTTCTTTTTGCAGCTTTGCTGTCGACCCGAATAAATACAGCAGTCTAAAGAAACCCAACTGAAAAAGGAGGATGCAAGGTGGAGGAGAGTGCAAAAAAAATGGGTGTTGGGGGTGGGGACGTTTATTTCTTTTGGTTTTCTATAGCTTCAAGAGTCAACAGAGTGGGGTCAGAGGTCACTGGGCAAATTAAAAAGGGAACATAAAGGCGGTGGTGGGGAAAGAAATCCTCTGGAATTGGTGGCAAGTTTTCACGTACACAAAGTAATTAGCAAGTCTATGAGTCACCAGACGACAATCAATGAGGGAAGAAAAGGAGGTGGCCAGTTAGGCTAAGGCTGCCTTGGTGAAGAGATCTCTCCTTGTCCACAGCACAATGAGGAACTGATTGCAAGATAAATGTTTGAGTTAAGAATTCACACCTGCCTGCACTGGGAAACCTAAGGGCAAACAGGCAAACTGAGAAACAAGACTAAAACCTGAGCACCTGGCTGCTGTGGCAGGTGAGGAGAGCATAATTTCTATTCAAGCTTTGGAATCTGTTCCCCTCTCCCCACCACCCCCCCCTCACTTCATTCTCCATCTCACCTGGTGAGCAGTTGCTGTACCTGGAACAAGACTCACTTATCCCATTTTCTTCTCCATTGAGAAGAGCTGTCATTGTGCCCATGCTCATGGTATCAGAGCCGGTGTTTCTTTTCCACTGTGCAACAGACGTTTCAGCACCGTGCGACAGCTGGGGGATGATGCACTAAGATTGTCACTTCTTAAATATTAAGAAGGATTTTGTTGGGTGGGAGCAAACATATCAGGTAGTTGAAGCTTGATTAGAACCAGAATCTAGTGTCAAGTAATTTGTTGTTTTGCCGCAGCATTACGGTGCAAATAAATTACATTTCAAAATAAATAAAGAAAATAGAAGAATTTGAGGTGGCATCTGTATTCAATATCCATTCAGAAATTTGATGGCAGAGGGGAAGAAACAGTCCTTGTACCATAGAGTGTGCATCTTCAGGCTCCTGTACCTCCTTCCTGATGGGAGCAGTGTGGTGGGGGTCCTTGAGAATAGAGGCTGCTTTCTTAAGATATTGCCTCTTGTAGATGTCCTCGATGAAGTCTGATGCCCGTGACGTCGCTGGCCAAGATAACCACTCTCTGTCCTGTGCATTGACACCTCCATACCACACAGTGATACAACCAGAGAGACATGGTACACTTGTAGAAGTTTTCAAAAGTCTTCGGTGACATAACAAATTTCCTCAAATTCCTCACAAATTTAGAGACTCGTGATTGCATCAGCATGGAGGCTCCAGGAATTTGTTCTTCATCCTCTCCACTGCTTATCCCTTGATGAGGACTGGTTTTTTTTTTTGGTTTTTTTTAAATTTTTTATTTTTCACACCATAAATCACATTAGCCATGATATACACTATTTCTTTTTCACACATATACAGTGACTTTTTCTCCCCCCCCCCACTCCTCCCAAGCCACCCCCCCACCCCACCCCCCTCATCCATTTTAGGTATACAATCTAGGTTGCATTAAGCCAGTCAGACAATGTTGTCATTCAACAAAAATACACCAGAAATTCTACTGAGTCCATTCTTTTCTTTCCTTCTCCTTCCATCAACTTAGGTAATGTTTGTCCCCGGTAGGTTTTCGCTATTGTATTTAGTGTAAGGCTCCTATACTTGTTCGAATATTTCAATATTATTTCTTAACCTATATGTTATTTTTTCTAATGGAATACATTTATTCATTTAAATTTAGTAGTTTCTTCCTTTTAATTTGGTTATGTATTCCATTAATATTTAAAGTCATATAGTTCAGCGTAGCCCTTTTATATTTTGTTTATCTTCTCTTTCCGTTTTTCCATCATTACCTTTCCTCCTTTTCCATTTCTGTTTTCTTATTTTCAACTCTTTATAAGACAACATTCCTACAACATCCAACATTTTCCTTATTCTCCTATTTCTATCTTATTTATCCCCAATCTCCCCTTCCCCTCCTGAGTTGTCCTTTATCCCTTGTCGGACAACCACATCTCCCCTCTCCATTTGGATTTGCGAATCCACTCGCAAGCATCAACTGATTTTGCAGTGACCGCTATTTCCCCTCACCCCGCCCCCCCCAGAAAAGATTTCACTTTTCATATGTCACAAAGGTCACTCTTTTAATTCCCTCCTTATTCTCTCTATTCCATTACCTTCCCTTATTAATTCTTGTCTATACTATCTATATTTTCCTCTAAGTACAGATACATTCAAGTATGCACATTGTCTCTATTCACTCTTATACCTCTTTACCCGCATACATATCAATCGTGATCATTTTTACTCTCATTACCCGTCTTCATCCCTCAGTCTATTTTTGTCTTTACCCACATACATATCAATCGTGATCATTTTTACTCTCATTACCCGTCTTCCTCCCTCAGTCTATTTTTGTAATTGTTCTGCAAATTTTCGTGCTTCTTCTGGATCCGAGAATAGTCTGTTTTGTTGTCCTGGAATAAATATTTTCAATACCGCTGGATGCTTTAGTATAAATTTATACCCTTTCTTCCATAAAATCGCCTTTGCTGTATTGAACTCTTTTCTCTTCTTTAGGAGTTCAAAACTTATATCTGGATAAATGAAGATTTTTTGCCCTTTATACTCCAGTGGTTTGTTGCCCTCTCTTACTTTTTCCATTGTCTTCTCCAGTACCTTTTCTCTTGTAGTATATCTTAGGAATTTTACTACAATAGATCTTGGTTTTTGTTGTGGTTGTGGTTTAGAGGCCAATACTCTATGTACCCTTTCTATTTCCATTTCTTGCTGTAGTTCTGGACATCCTAGGGTCTTAGGGATCCACTCTTTTATAAACTCCCTCATATTCTTGCCTTCTTCATCTTCCTTAAGGCCCACTATCTTTATGTTATTTCTTCTGTTTTAATTTTCCATTATATCTATTTTTTGAGCTAGTAGTTCTTGCGTCTCTTTAGTTTTTTTATTAGATTCCTCCAATTTCTTTTTTAAGTCTTCTACCTCCATTTCTGCTGCTACTGCCCGCTCTTCCATCTTGTCCATTTTCTTTCCCATTTCTGTTAAGGTCATCTCTATTTTATTCATTTTCTCTTCTGTGTTGTTTATTCTTTTTCTTAAATCCTTAAATTCCTGTGTTTGCCATTCTTTAAATGACTCCATGTATCCTTTAATAAGAGAAAGTATATCCTTTATCTTGCCTTTCTTTTCTTCTTCTATTTCACTGTACTCTTCCTCTTCTTCTTCCTCTGGGTTGGCCATCTGTTGTTTCTTTGGTGCCCTTTCCTTCTCTTCTTTCTTGTTTCTATTGTCTTCTGTGGTCTCTTCTTGCTGCAGGTGTTCTGCAGCTGTCGATGCCGGCTGTGGAGATCGACTCCCCAGCTGGTCCCCCCTCCCATCGGTGTGTTTTTTTTCATTCGCATCGCGCATGCGCGATTCCTCGCGCATGCGCGGTTGCGCACTTTTACTCGGCTCAGCGAGCCATTTTTGTAGTCCATTATTTACCGACCTGAGGGAGCGGGTTTCTCTCTCCGCAGCGGGCCTCTTCGGACAGGTAAGGCCTTCACCTTTTTCCTCCTTTGTCTTCTCTTCCTCTCTTCTTACCGTTGTTTTCGATTTTTCTTTTTTTGTCGCCATCTTCTTTCCACCTTTATACTCACTTTTCTGTAACTTTTATTTCTGTGCCTTTGTGTTTTCCTTTGTTTTTCCCGACTTTTCTGGAGAGGGCTGGAGTTCACCGTCCGGCCACTACTCCATCACGTGACTCCTCAACCGATGAGGACTGGTTGATGTTTTCCTGATTTCCCCCTCCTGAAGTCCACAATCTGCTCTTTGGTTTTGACAATGTTGAGTGCAAGGTTATTGTTGCGACACCACTCAACGAGCTGATCTATCCCCCTGCTGTTTGTATACTCATTGCCGTCTGTGATTCTGCCATCGACCATGGTGTCATTGGCAAATTTTTAGAAGGCAATTGAATTGTGCCCAGCCCCACAGGCATAGGTGTAGAGTGAATAGACTAGTGGGCTAAGCACGCATCCTCAAGGTGCGCCTGTGAATAAAACTCTATTGAGAAAGAAAACCAGAAAGTAAACGTATCTCTTCTCCTTGCTCATCTGTGAAGAAACTCATTAAAAGTCCAATAGTTATACATCACAATTTAACAGGAACAGCTGCTACCCCTCCACCATCAGACTCCTCAAAACAAACTCAATCAGTGACTCATTTAAAGACCCTTACTTATGCACTTCATTGATTTTTAAAAATTCTCTCTGTATTGCACAGCCGGTTTGTTTACATTCGTTATCTGTTTACAGTTCTTTATTTTTTTACATGTATACACTACGTACATTTTTAGCACTACCAATTAATGCTAATTCTCCATCTTCCGCAGAGAAAAGGAATCTCAGGATTGTATGTGATGTTATGTATGTACTCTGACAATAAATCTGAAATCTGAAGCCATTGGATGCATTGACTTGTTCAAAGTCGCACAACCTTATTCCCTTATTCACCCACTGAATTTGTAGCAAAGATTTGATTTCTAGCTATTTAACTGTATCAGTATCAACACGTCTTACATATTCCACAAATCATGTCTTCATAACCACCACTAAATTCCCAATTCTCCCTTCTTTCTGATTGTATCCATATCAGTCTGGTCATAGTTTTAGGTGAGCTGGGGCTGCTTCCTTGCTGTAGAGCTTAGTGACTCTTCCTTGGCATTCATGCGCCTCTGTATTTCAAACAAAAATAATTGCTCATCCTTCTACATGCATCTTCCCAAAGCTAAAAACAAGTTTTGTTGCCAATTATTTGGCCATCACGATTTCTTGTCCAGGACCTCTGGACTACATATGTGTTTGACAAACTTAGGCACTCTTTAGGCCCTTTTATAAAGGGGGGAAAAAAACGAATGTAAAGACAGAGATTCTCCATTGTTACATCACTGCACTTACCTCCATAAAAGATGGATTGACTGCTTGAACTTGCTCCAGCTTCCATCTGCCTGGGGGTTACATTTAGAGGTGGCGTGAAGTCGCTCCACCTCCTGCATAAAAGGATCGCCGCTGAAAGTGGCTCCAAACAGGAAGGTAAGATGATTGACATCACACTGACAGCCTCATTGCCCTGCTGCACTGTCACAGAGAGGCTGGTGGAGCTGTCAGGCTTTGCTCCCTCATGCCACCCGCTCCCTCACACCAACCGCTCCTCCTCGCCATTTTCCTGCCCCACTCCCTCACACCACTCCCTGCCCCTCTCCCTTACACTGTTTCACTGCCTCACTCCTCACACCACCCAGACCTCACACCACCCCCCGCCCCTCTCCCTCACCGGTCCACTACCTCGCTTCCTCACATGCCCTCTCCCTCATGCTGCTCCCTTGCCCCATTCCCTCATGCCACCTCACTCCCTCACACCACCTGCTCCCCTACCTCTCCCTCACGCTGCTCCCTACTCCTTTCCCTTTAGTTGCCTCGCTCCCTCGCGTTTCCTCGTTCCCTCACACCACCCCCGCCTCTCTCTCCCACATGCCCGCTCCCTTACTCTGCCTGCTCCCCTGCCCCTCTCCCTCACATGCCCACTCCCCTATCTGCTCCCTCACCCCTCTCCCCCATACCGCCCCTCCCTCATATTGCCAAATCCCTCCCATCGTCCAATCCATCACATCGCCCGCTCCCTGCCCCTCTCCTTCACACCGCCCGATCCCTCACACTACTCCCTCGCCGCTCTCCTTCAAGCCGCCTCGCTCCCTCATGCCACCTGCTCTCTCACACCGCCTCGCTCCCTCGCACTGTCAGCTCACTCGCGCCACCCGCTCCTGGCAGGGGCAGTCAGCTAGCGGGGCGGAGTGGACTGTTGGGCAGCAGGGCGGGGTGGACTGTCAGCCAGAGGAGTGGCAGGGGAGTCGCAGGGTTGCCTCTGCTTTTGCCCTGAGAAGTCTATGCGCTGCTCTGGGCTCCATAAAAGGACTGCACCATCCGTCTTTTCCATCCTCTGTGTAAATGGTAAATTTGCCTTTTTTTAAAAAAACGAGTAGATGATAACGCGGCTTTTGTGCATAAAATCCCCTTTTGTTCGCTTGATTTATGAAATCCCCAGGCAAAAGCTGCTGGTTAACAACCACGTGTAAAGCCTCTCAACTTCTTATGAATATTTGTAAACAGTGCTTGTAGCAAGTGCTTTGAAATCACGTGAATAAAGTTCCAGAACAATTGAGGGGCTGGCACTCTGTTATCAATTAAAAAAAGAACAGATTTATCAAGAACAAATGCCTATTAGATCTTGCCATGCAAATGCTGGTTATCACGTTTGATAGTGAGGGAATAATGACAACATTTCTCATGTAATTCAAAAGCTGCAAAATAATTTTGGACTTCTCAAGGACTAGGAGGTATTTTTTAAATGTAAGCTTTATCTTTGTTAAAAGGCTTCATAAAAAAGGACTGGCTCTCTGACCTGAGCAATTCAGCAGCTGGACAAGATCAGGTCAGCTGTGTGCTCTTATACATTATTAGCATTGGGTCGTGTCGTGCTATGGTGTGCAATACCTGTCCCACTCAGTGTTTTATCCTTATTGCTCAGTTCTTCACCAGTGTCTCTTTTTTCATCCTTAAACAGATCAACAGGAATTATACTGTATATTTCAACAGGAATTATATTGTATATTTCTGGTATGATTGCACTGAGAATTTTGAACACAGTGTTGACAAGGATTTGGGTTGATTTTTAATATTATACCCAAGCGCTATTTTGGTCCAATGGTCAGGCATGATTGGAAAAAGAAAAAATCACTTTGGGAAAAGATAAAAATCTCTAGATTCTATTTAGGGCATGTCATTTGGATGTAATACACATATGTATTACATATTACAAATGTGGAAACTGATAAAAAGATAAAATGAGGCTGAACGAAGGAGGAGGAGGGAAAGATAAGGGAAACAGGCTGGTAGGTAGTACCAGATAACTGATGGGTGGAACAAATAAGGGAAGATGATGGGCAGATGAAAGAAGGCGCAGAGGTTGGGGGAGGTGGAAGTGATGAAGTGAGGTACAGAAAGGGAGGAATGAAAAACTATGAACGAAGGAAGAGAGACACTGGATGGAGTGATGAGAGTGGAAAGGAAAGGGGTTGTGTGGTTACCTGAAACTAGAAAATTCAATGTTCATACAATTGGGCTGTAGGCTGCACAAAAAGAATATGAGGTGATGCATTTGACTTCAGTGAAGCAATGGAGAAGACGAGTGTGGGAAGAGGAGATGGAGCTGAAATGGCACATGGTTTCTTCTGAAATGTTATGTGTTTCCTGTTGCAGCATGTAGATTTTATTTTAACTTCTGTTAATTCAGATTTCATTCACCTTGTCCTATTTACCCTAATCCTGGCTCAGCTTCTGCCATTCACTATAATACCTCGCTCTCTAACCTGAACATGATAGGGTGTTGGGTTTGATAAAGGACGTTAGTCAAGCGCGGCACGGTTAGAGTAGACGCTATTACAGACCAGTGCCCTGGATCCACGTCTAGCACTATCTGTATGAGTTTGTATGTTCTCCTTGTATCTGCAAGGGGCTCTAGTTTCCTCCCAAGGAATTGTAAGTTAATTTGGGTGTAATTGGGTGGCATGTGTTTAAATGGCTGGAATTGGCTTCTACCGTGCGGTAAATAAAATTTAAGTTTTAAACAAGATCAATTTAAAAAATTTAAATAATGACATTTGCTCAGAATTAGCACCTGCATTCTCACTTTTTTAGCAAATGTAATGTTTCATTTTAGAATGGGATATTTGAGATTGCTATATTTTTAATGATGATTGGCTTGGTTCAGGTTGAATATGGAGAAATTAATAATTTCTGCTGCTAGATTTCATGTTTGAATTGGTCATGGTGTGGCCAAATTTAGATTGGGTCAAGGTCAGATTGGATGTTGTCAGATCAAATTTAGATTGGCCGTACATAGGTCCTGTTTGGATTGTTCATAATACAAGTCAGGTTAAAGTGGCCATGGTCAGGTTGTTCAGACTGGTCATGAACAAGTCAGGCTTGGATTGGCAGTGGTTGAGTTGCATTCAGATTGGTCATGGTCAGGTCAGGTGTACATTGAACATGGTACTGCCAAGATGGGATCAAATATTGTCACGGAATGTTTGGATTGGCCATGGTCAGATTGTGTTTGGATTGGCTGTGCCTGAATTGGGTTTGGATTTGACATCATCAGTTCAAGTTAGAATTGGCATGGTCAGCTCAGCTTTTAACTAGGAAGGAGCAGACATCTCATTCATTTTCACACTCTCTGTCAAAGCTGTCACTTCTGTCATTCAATCTCTCCCTCTCCATCCTGCACAGACCTTCTTTATACCCTTCTGTCCTCTGCATAAATTGAACTTTTAAAAAAAAGCTTGGGCTCAGTACTGACTGTGGTGGTATGTTGTTACACTACTAGGTCACCAGGGGCCACCACCTGGTGACCTTGTATATATAAACCGGTTGCAGCTCATTCTCAATTCATTCTGGCCTAGGCTTGAACAAAGGCAAGGCCTAGCTGTATATATTACCCCATTAAAACTAGCATTTTACTTGTACTCTGTCTCGTTTGGCTGATGCTAGTCGCCATGTGATAGTACAGACCTACCACCAATGTATATAGTTACAGTATCTAGAGCAGGGGTCTCAAGCTTGCAGCCCGCGGGCCAACTGCGGCCCTCGGGACGATAGTTTGTGCCCCCGCCTTAATATGAAAGTTTAATGTTAGTGCGGCCCGCGTGTTTGATATGATTGGCACTTTTTAGTGTTGTGTGCGGAGCTGAACGAACCTACCAATCACGGTAGGGTATATTGCTCTCGGGGGCGGGACATTGGCTGGGCTTATTGCGAATATAAGCATATTTGTGTGCATTTTCTATTTGTCATATGCACGTGGCACATGCACAATTTCCGCGGTCACTCCCGCTTCACGCGCTTCGGCGTCCAGTCTGAACCCGGAAGTTGTTGCTCAGCGGGACAGAAAAAGAAGCGGAAAAGACACATCGGCTAAACACTGAAACTTCAACGCAAAATGTTTCAGTGTATACTCAGTCGCTTTTGATGAGATCACAGACATCACTGACACTGCCCAGCTCGCAATCTATGTTCGTGGTGTTGATGACAATTTTGAAGTCACAGAGGAGTTGCTCACAGTAATTCCAATGCATGGCCAGACCACCTCTCAGGAGATATTTTACCAGCTGTGTGATGCCATTGAGAATGCCAGTTTGCCATGGAAGAGGTTTGTTGGAATAACAACCGATGGAGTGCCATCAATGACAGGGAGAAAAAATGGACTGGTGGCTCTTGTTAAAAGAAAACTGAAAGAGGAGAGTGTGGAGGAGGCCATTGCTCTGCACTGCATTATCCATCAGCAGGCTCTTTGCAGCAAATGCCTGAAGTTGAGCTTAAAGTACAGAAATTTCCGTGCTTTTTTAGAGGAAATGGAGTCAGATTATGGGGATGTGCTCTACTTCACCGAGGTACATTGGCTCAGCAGGGGAAACATATTGAAGAGGTTTTTTGAGTTGAGAGCGGAAGTGAAAGCCTTCATGGAGAAAGATGGAGTTGCTGTTCCCGTGCTAAGTGATCCCAAATGGCTCATGGACTTAGCTTTTCTTGTTGATATTACACATGAGCTTAATGTACTGAACAAAAAGTTATAAGGCCAGGGGCAACTTGTCAGTGCTGCCTATGACAACGTGAGAGAATTCTCTGCGAAACTTATGTTATGGAAAGCCCAGCTTTCTCAGACAAACCTTTGCCATTTCCCAGCATGCAAGGCACTCATGGATTCAGGCACACCATTCAGTGGTGAGAAGTATGTGGATGTCATTTTGAAGCTATAGGAGGAATTTGATCACAGATTTGCAGACTTCAAGATGCACAGAGCCACATTTCAAATTTTTGCAGACCCCTTCTCCTTTGATGTGCAAGATGCCCCTCCTGTGCTTCAAATGGAGCTCATTGACCTGCAGTGCAACTCTGAACTCAAAACCAAGTTCAGGGAGGTGAGTGGAAAAGTAGACAAGCTTGGGCAATTTTTGAGAGAATTGTCCCCCAGCTTCCCTGAACTTTCCCGAATGTTCAAGCGGACCATGCGTCTTTTTGGGAGCACATACTTGTGCGAAAAGCTCTTCTCTACCTTGAACTTCAATAAGTCCAAGTACATGTCCAGACTTACTGACGAGCATCTTCAGGCCCTACTGAGGGTCTCAACTGCCTCCTCCCTTAAGCCAAATGTGGCTTGGCTATGCGAGAGGAAGCGCTGCCAGATCTCTAGCAGTAAGAAGTAGGCAGAAGAAGACATGTTCATAACAGTTTATGTTCAATGTTCCATTCATGTTCAGAAAGTTAAAGGTTAAAGAACTGTTAATACAGACATTTGAATCTGAATAATAATAATTACATTTCTCCAGTCAGCAACTATATGTGGTTTCTTCAGTCTTCTATATCTGCTGTATTATTATTATTTTCATTATTATTATTTTCATTTTATTTATTTATTACTGATTGATTTTATTTTTTTTCTTATGAATTGTTAATTAATTTATTTTTTCATCTTATTTTGTGTTAAAAAATAAAAATAAAGACATTTGATAACATTGGAATGTTTTTGTAAGAGCTTTTCTTGTGGAAAACCTGATGCGGACCAGCCTCACCTAGACTCTACCTCCAGCGGCCCCCGGGTAAATTGAGTTTGAGACCCCTGATCTAGAGTGTAATGACTGTGCTTACAGCGACTGGCTGAGAGCTTAGCCACGCCTACTGTCTGGGCCTTAAAGGGTTGTGTCCCTAGCCAGGTCAGATCATTCCGGACTGGTCGGCCACCTGTGAAGAGCTCCTGTCTTTTGCTAATAAAAGTCTTGGTTTGGATCAACAAGTCTTTGGTTCTTTCGACAAGCTCTACACGCCATCAATTTGATAAGCTAATATATATCCAGAATGGTTGTTGCTTCTGCCCTCGCCCATGCTCCCAACTCTGCCGAGGCCCAGCTCAGGGACCTAGAAATGTGGGTGGATTCCATGCACGTGCCGCCGAGTATGGACCGGACAGAAAGGACGGAGAGCTGCGGGATCAAAATCGCGAGAGAAAGAGGGACTCACCCAGTGGTCATAGTGGACTATGAGAGGGACAGAAGTATCCTGGAGCAGGTAAAGAGAGGCCAAGGGCCCCACCTGTTAGCTAATTCGCCAATGGGTTTCTAGTTTATAACCAAGGATCACGTCAATGCGCGAGTGGAGGGCGTACAGCAAGTCGCCCTCCCAAACACGATTTATCATCAGGACTGCGGGGACAGATTACTACCTCCGAGACACCCCCAACTATCCCCGATCTCCCAGAGGGTGCCCATATTTCCGCAGGATCAGGACCGGTACGCGCACCTCCAGCCACCGTATCAGAGGCTCAGGTTTAGCCGAGTGCTGAGTCCCAACAGGATGGAGCTGAACCCTAGAACTCCTGGGGCAAGCACGCACTTCAGCCGATGGCAGAGATGTTTTTTAAATTACACCGGGGTTGAAGGAATGTCAGAAGAGGAGATGCTAATGCTACTGTTAGCTCAGCTAGGGGATCACCCATACTCGCTTATACAAGATGCTAATTTGTACCAAGAGGCGATGAACTTCCTACAGAGGCACTATAACAGAGGGCACAGTGAGCTACACTCTAGGCACTGGCTTATGACCAGGTCGCAGCAAGCAGGGGAGTCAGTGAGAGATTTTATACTGGTGCTCAAAGACTTAGCAAGGGCCTGTACTTTTAAAGCAGTATTAGCCCAAGAGTATGCAGATGATCTTGTAAGGGACAGGATAGTGGCCGGAATCAGATCTACAGAAATCAGACAAAGATTGCTGGAAAATGGGATGGTTAGGTGAAAGAGGCAGAGACTATTGCGGAGGCTCTGGAGGACTCGAGGAGAGAACTAGAAGAGTACTCACTGCTGGTCTCGGTAGCCCCTCACAGGGAGAGGAATATGAGTGATCAAGGGCAGCATATAGCAGCTGCAGCCCCACTGGAGCGCTCCAAGTGCCCTTTTTGCGGACAGCCCAAGCACCCCAGAGCTCACTCACTGCCCGGCAAGGGAAAAGGACTGTTCGAAGTGTGGAAAGAGAGGACAGTATGCAAAAGTCTGTAGAAGCCTCAAGGCTCCCGCCAAAGCCCTTTCTCATGCAAATGAGAGGCAGGAAAGCTCTTCTTCCTTCTCCTCAGGCAGGCAGAAGCAGAGTGCCATTGCCGTTGGCCATCTTGGGCAAAGGATGCTAGACAGAGGACATCGCTATGAGGGGATGACTACGAAACAGAGTGCCACTACGACCAGGATGCCGAGTACTACCAGAACAGAGGACGTGCCATGCTGGCTTCTCTGCATTTGAATCAGGCGAGTCCACACACTTTATCGGACACTACTGTTAGTATTAAAGTTAATGGGTCGACAGTAAATTGCTTGATGGATAGAGGGATTACGGAAAGTTTCATAGATCAGGGGCTGGTAGAACGCCTTGCTCTAAACATGTACCTGAGTGACCACCAGATTTTATTAGCATCTAACAGACACGTAGCTAAGGTAAAATATTTCTGCAGGGTCACACTGGAAATACAGGGTACAGAGTATGAAGGATTTAAGTTGCTAGTTCTCCCACGCCTCACTGCTCCCGTCCTACCGGGGCTGGACTTCCAGTGCCAGTTGAAAAGCATCACAATAGTACAAAATGGGCCCTTCCCCCACTGCTCCTTGAGAATAGACGACACTGTAGCCTGACAGCTATAGAACCCCTCCCACTATTTACGCACCTCACTCCCAAATGCACCCCAGTAGCCACCAAGAGCAGGAGGTACAGCCCGAGGGACAGAGAGTTAATTAGAGCATAAGTCCACAGACTCCTGCAGGAGGGTATTATAGAAAAGAGCTCCAGCCCCTGGAGAGCACAGGTCATTGTAGTGAAGTCAGGGGAGAAGCAGCGCATGGTGGTGGATTACAATCAATCAACAAATTTACACAGCTGGATGCCTACTCACTACCACGTATTGCGGACATGGTAAACAGCATTGCTCAGTATAAAGTGTTCTCTACCATTGACCTCAAGGGAGCGTACCACCAATTGCCCATTAGAGAGAGCAACCGCATATACACAGCGTTCGAGGCTGTGTATCAGTTCCTCTGCCTCCCCTTTGACATCACCAACGGGGTATCCCTGTTCCAGCTGGAGATGGACTGCATAGTACACGAGTACCAACTCCAGGAGGTGTTCCCATACCTGGACAATGTTACGATTTGCGGCCACTTGCAAGCTGACCATGATACTAACCTCCAACGTTTTTTTCAGGCAACAAAGGACCACAATCTAATGTATAATATGGATAAATGCGTCTTCAGCACTAGGAAGCTGGCAATTCTGGGCTACGTGGTGCAGAACGGGGAAATCAGCCTGGACACTGCCCACGTGCACCCGCTTCTAGACCTCCCAGTCCCACACTCAGAGAAAACCTTAATGAGATGTTTGGGACTTTGCACATATTACGCACAGTGGATCTCCAACTATGCCAACAGCCCACCCACTCATAAAAGCCTCAGCTTTTCCTCTCAGCCCAGCAGTTTTCAAAGCCTTTACGGAGGTTAGGGATCTGATTGCAAAAGCAACCTTGCGATCCATAGATGAGACGATTCCTTTTCAGGTAGAGAACGACGCATCAGACTGCCACTCTGAACCAGGAGGGGCAACCGGTAGCCTTTTTCGCGCGGACCCTACAGGGGTCCGAGGTAAAACACTCGGCAGTGGAGAAGGAGGCTCAAGCCATTGTGGAAGCGGTAAGGCAATGGAGCCATTATCTGGCATGTAAACGCTTCACCCTTGTCACGGACCAACAATCCGCGGCTTTTATGTTCAATAACCAGAACAGGGGGGGGAAGATAAAAAATGATAAAATCCTGCGCTGGAGGATAGAACAGTCTCTGTATAGTTACGACATTCTATACTGCCCAGGGAGGCTCAACGAGCCCCCAGATGCACTGTCCAGGGGCACCTGTGCGGCCCTCAATCACATGTCCCAGCTGCAGAGCTTGCACAGTGAGCTGGGCCACCCCTGGGAGTCGCTAGACTGTTCCACTTCAGAAGGGCCCAAAATCTCCCATTCTCAGTAGAGGAGGTACGAACAGTAAGCAGGGGCTGCCCCATTTGTGCGGAGTGCAAACTGCAGTTTCACCGACAGGATAAAGCAACGCAAATAAAAGCTACAAGACCTTTCGAGCGCCTCAGCCTTTAAAGGCCTGCTCCCTTCCTACGACAGGAATGTCTATTTCCTTAATGCCATAGATGAATACTCACGTTTCCCTTGTTGTCCTGATGTATCCACAGCCACGGTAATAAAGTGCCTGCAATCCATTTTCAGCATGTGTGGGTACCCCAGATATATACACACAAATAGGGGTGCTGCCTTTATGAGTGCTGAGGTCCAACAGTACCTGAGAGATAGAGGCATAGCTACCAGTCGCACCACAAGCTATAACCCCAGAGGTAATGGGCAGGTAGAAAAGGGATGTCACTATCTGGAAAACGTCCTACTGACCTTAAAGGCAAAAGACCTACCAGTGGCAAGGTGGCAAGATGTGTTACCGGAGGCCTTGCACTCCATACGCACGCTGTTGTTTACCGCCATTAACACGACACGTCATGACCGTATGTTTTATTTCTCGAGGAAAGCTGTGACAGGCACGGTGCTGCCTAGATGGTTGATGACACCAGGACCAGAGCTCCTCCAGAAACACTGAAGGCCCCACAAAACGGACCCTCCAGTGGAGCCAGTGGAAGTGAGGCACACGAACCCCCACTACGCATACGTCACATTCAGGGATGGATGGGAAGACTCGGTGGCCACCAGGGTCCTCGCACTGGCCAGACGTGTGGACGACGCAGGAGAACCAACCCCTATGGATCAGCAGGAAGGGACAGTGGATGACGCAGCAGAGCCATTGACCCCTACGGATCAGTGGGAAGAAATCGTGGATGATGCAGGAGGGTCGTGGACCCCTACGGACCAGCGTGAAGAATGACAGACATCAGGATGGACGATTGTCACGCCACCCCATGGGGCCCTGCTGAACAACACACCCCCAACAACCAGTACCTCGACGGGAAGCCCTACACACCCTCAGCATATTCCCGCCTAATGTCAGGACCCTCGACCCTTAATACCCTCCAGCCCCGCCCCTCCCCCCCCCCCCCCCGCCCCAGTACCCTGAAAGTCCAGGAGGAAAAGGAAACCTCACCAGATACGGGACTTATAAATTCATGGAAAAGAGAGGGGGGGGGGTGGAGGGAGGCCAAATTTTTTTTAAAGTGTGAGTGAATGTGGTGGTATGTTATTACACCACTAGGTCACTAAGGGCCACCACCTAGTGACCTTGTATATATAAACCAGTTGCAGCTCATTCATTCTGGCCTAGGCTTGCACAGAGACAAGGCCTATCTGTATATATTAGCCTATTAAAACTAGTGTGGTTGATGCTAGTTGCTATCACTGACCACTAGAGCTCCCTGTGAGATTAGTGCATTCTTCTTGTGCCCACATGGGTTTCCTTCATGAGCTGCAGTTTCCTCTCACATCCCAAGTAAGTGCTAACTGCTAGGTTTATTGACAACTGGAAATTCACCCGAGTATATGTGAGTGGTGGAACTGATGGGACTGTGGGGACAACCGGTAACAGGGAAAAGTGGTGGGGAAATGGAATTGTTAGGAGCCAGCATATATTTGAGGGGCCAAATGGCCTCCCTGACAGTGCAAAGAAATATGAAATATTTCAGAACAACACATTGAATTGCAGAGAATCTATTACCATCCTGAAGCAAGCCAGTCTGGCGGTTACACTCCACAGAAGCCTCTCAGTTCCTCTGACTTTATCTCATCTCCCCCTTAACCTCCAGTTCGCTGATCTTCCGTGCTTTATCTAGCTTCCCCTTAAACATGCCTTTGCCATTCTACCTCAAATACTCCTTGCGGCACTCTGAACAGGAGAGAGATTGTGATTAAAACAAGGATCTACAAAGGGCACATACAAATCCTACCCTGCATTATTAAACTAATCTAGAGAACACAGCTTGTTTGAAAGATCACAGTAACGCTAACATACTGTAGTTGCAGATTAGGCCCATTATAATGCCTTAGTTACTTGGCATCCATGATTTTGAACAACCAAGGGCCATCAACTGTTTGGAAGCTTTAAATAAAAACAATCACTAGATTCTTAACCATATAAATATACTGGATGCCATAGAAATCCACTCCTTTCTTATCCAAACAAGCCCTTGATCTTTCACCCAGCTTCCATCCATTATTTATTAATGTTAGTCTACCTAAATATAAAAAAAAATCTCCCCTGTAGGTATCCTACATCCCTTTTAGTCCTGTTTACATACAGGGGTCTATTAACAGGCCCAGGGTATTCAACAGTCCCCTTAATTTCTATTTACATACATGGAAGCATTAACACAACTCTAATTTCAACACAGTCTTAATATTCAAGCAGTTCACTAGACCATGGCATGGCTGCTATCTTTAGAAATCCCATTTACCGTTGTTACCAGTATATAATTTAAATCAATCTTGAGGCTTAAAAGGTGAAATATGAGACACACATTTTCAGCTTAATGAACAAAGGGCAAAGAGTTTAGCATAAAGAAGCTGGGTGGTCCCAGCGCGTAGCACTCACTGCACACTCCTGCTTTATTCAGACTGCAGTCCTGCTGTCCATTCCAGCTGACTTCAATAACTCACCTTTTATTTTGCTTCCTTCAAGAAGCAGAAGGAATAGTAATTAAAGAAAACAAAAGTTTGAGCACACTTCCAAGCCTTACACTAGTCAGTATCTGTCCAGATGCATCTCAAGTCCCTCACAGAACTTCACCGTCATCTACATAAGTAGTGTGGCATGGACAATCAGTCTCTGTTTCGTGACACAGCCATTCTCGATGCCTCGCAAACCTGATACAGGATTACCCCTGATCCATCATACAATTCCCATTAACATCAAGCACTTGCTTCTAATCCATCCAGCATCCACACTAGATCAACCACTCTCAACTTAAATCCACTGAATTCAATCTCCAGTTCAATGCATCGAGGACAAAATGGCAGACTGTGCCAAATCATTGTGCTTAAAAATATCATTACATATTACATATCAACCAGACACAGGAGGAGGCAGTGGCAGATTAACCATTGGGCTGAATAGGCTTAGGCCTAGGGGCTCGGAAGGGAGGGAGCCCACTAAGTGTGGGGATGTTGGGCTCCCGGCAGGAGCGGGAATCTTGGGCTCTACAATTTTTTCGACCCCAAAAGTTCAATCAACACCCCCTGCCAGCATTTATCAACCCCCATTTGACCCCTTGGCATTTTTCAACCCCTTGGATAGACCCATCGACCCCCAGGGGTTGATAGCGACCACTTTGGAGACCCCTAATATGTTATTTAACTTAACATCACTTTATTCAAGGCGATGGTCCTCCATTCTGGAGACGTGACCCATCCAGCGTAGCTGGATCTTCAGCAGCGTGGACTCGATGCTGTCGACCTCTGCCATCTCGAGTACTTCGACGTTAGGGATGAAAGCGCTCCAATGGATGTTGAGGATGGAGCGGAGACAACGCTGGTGGAAGCGTTCTAGGAGCCGTAGGTGGTGCCGGTAGAGGACCCATGATTCGGAGCCGAACAGGAGTGTGGGTATGACAACGGCTCTGTATACGCTTATCTTTGTGAGGTTTTTCAGTTGGTTGTTTTTCCAGACTCTTTTGTGTAGTCTTCCAAAGGCGTGTTATATGGCGAGCTCTCCACTGGCCACCGTGACAGAGGTGCACCAAAGAAAAGGTACAAGGACTGCCTAAAGAAATCTCTTGGTGCCTGCCACATTGACCACCGCCAGTGGGCTGATAACGCCTCAAACCGTGCATCTTGGCGCCTCACAGTTTGGCGGGCAGCAACCTCCTTTGAAGAAGACCGCAGAGCCCACCTCACTGACAAAAGGCAAAGGAGGAAAAACCCAACACCCAACCCCAACCAACCAATTTTCCCCTGCAACCGCTGCAACCGTGTCTGCCTGTCCCGCATCGGACTTGTCAGCCACAAACGAGCCTGCAGCTGACGTGGACTTTTTACCCCCTCCATAAATCTTCGTCCGCGAAGCCAAGCCAAAGACTTTATTCAATGAAGGGTGGGGCCGGGGGCGGGGGGGGGTTAAGGTCAGTGGGAGCCTTACTAAAGCTCAGCCTAAGGGCCTGAGTGGTAGTTAATATGGCACTGGCAGGAGGCAATTTCACCCCATCGACTCCCTGTAGGCTCATAATTCAATCCCCATACCTCGTGCTCATTAACCAACCCACATGTATCTGGAATATGTGAGGAACATGGAACACTCAGAGAAAACCCACACAACTGCATTGCAAACACCACACAAATAGCAGCAGAGGTCAGAATTGAACCCAGGGGACTAGACATGTTACTTCCACCAGCTGTAGCACTGTGTCATCCCAGCAAACTATAACTTCCTGATTAGTGCATGTCATGCTTTCTAACATCATAAAGTAAATGACCAAACATGCAACATAGGAATAAATAGGGTAAATTGTCAGTTGTAAATGGATGAATATGATTCTATTAGCAATAGATAGATCATGGGACATTGTGGTAATTTAATGTCAACTACAACTGTTGTCATATATTCACATGTGTTGCTGCAGAAAGAAAGAATTTTGATGTATCTGGGGATTGTACTAATGTACATGACAATAACTCACGTCTCATATTAATCACAAAATCTCAAAGTCATGCTCCATTCACTTACAAATTGCCATCATAGAACACAACCTTTGGCTTGTTTGACTTTATCTCAGCTCTCCAAGGTAATCAATGAGCATTAATCACACATTGAAGACATGACCACCAATAACAACGGGCCGTAAAGTGGCACAGATGAGAGAGCCTGCTTCCTCACTGTGAGAGTACAGATTCTATCACCAATCTATGTACAGATTGTAGTGTAGGGTGACTGTGATTGGCTGAGAGTGTAGCCACACCTATTGGCAGGTCTTAAAGGATTGCTCCTAGCCAGACCAGGTCATTCTGGACTGGTCAACCTACTTGTGATATGCTCCAGTCTTTTAGTTAATAAAAGCCTTGGTTTGGATCAACAAGTCTTTGGTTCTTTCGACGTGCATTACACTCACCATGGGGTTCAAGCCCACATTTCCCTGAAAGCGGCAATACTGGTCGACAGGGTGGTGAAGAAGACATATAGTATGCTTGCCTTCACAGGTCAGCCATGGAGTATAAAAGTTGGGGGACATAATGTTGCAACGTTCTTCAACCTTGACTGAGAGTTCCACGGAAGACATTTCCACTGTCCCATTAAGTACCAGATTGCCTGGAGATTTTCAGAGTTAACATTTAAGATCAAAGCATTTTCTCTTTTTATTTCAGATTCTGCTTTTTTTTAAATTTCATGTCTGACAGAGTATTTGATCAATACTCTATGCTAATGACTTCTCAGTTCCACTTTCAGCTGGAGATTCATTGATTGGAGCTCAAGCAGTTACAGGGCATCTTAGCAGCTGCAATCGAAGGAGAGCATTTCCACCCATTTGGATGCCTGGCCCATTCACTCCTGCTGGCAGTTTCATTTTTACTCGAGGTTCCAGCTCCTGAATTCTCGTGTCTGCCTATTCCATTATCTGGTCATGTTAATTATCACAAATAGTTATAATTCTTCAAAAGGATCTCATCAGCTGTAACATGAGCAATGGATGTGAAGGTTCCTTCTTAATTAACAGTTTTGTCCACCAAGTCAGATCATTTATGTTAAAATTATCTACAGAAAAAAAAATTCTACTTTTGAAGCTCCAGACGAAGGACACACATGGAAATAATTGTCATGTGGCACAGAATGGTCTGGAAATTTTCTCACAAACCTCCTTGTACATTTCTCATTCTCTCTCTCTCTCCTCCTCCTTTAATCATTAAAAAAAATATTACTAAGCAACGATCGAGTGCCTGTCCTGTCTCTCACTGATATTGTGATGCTCAGTTCAGTTGCACTAATGCAAAAGCTCCTGGGGCATTTTAACATAAAATCCGGTCCGTGTGACATTTGTTGTCATTACTGCTACAACAGACATTTTTAATTTCGCTCCTGGCTGATCAATATAAAACTTTACATGTCCATTTGCTTTGATATCCTCAACAACTCCGGGCATGTTGTTCTGAGGCCCCACTGATACAACAAGCTTTACAACCTCAGGCAATTTCAAGGAGCTCATTAATCCTCATTTTAGGGCCTGGGGGAGTAAGGGGAGAAGGGTTGCAATCCCCTTTCCAAGCCCGCTCCCTAAATCTGCTTGAAAAATAAATCAATTCCAGTCCCAGGAGTGTCATTAAGCAAAAATCACAACTTTACACAATTTGGGGAAAAAAAAGGAAAGACCGAACATTGTTTTGAAACAAAGGGGTTTGTGATCACGAGGGATGATGGATACAGAATCAATTGCATCCTTTGAAAGTAAAGTGAATCAACTTTTACACAGATGAAATTTGTGTATCCTTGTGAAAAATGCATGGTAGCTAGATGTATTGGAACTGGTTCCCACAAATGCACAATTTAGTTTCAAGTTTGTGCTTTTCCCTCTGTGTTTCCCTTCCCCACAGGACACTCCAACCCTTACTTCCTCCTTCCCCACATAAACCACATCTGGTAGCTCTGGGTCTCCTCTCCCTAAAGGGTGCTCCCAGTTGGATAAGAACACTGCCATCAATATAGACTCCTATAGATTGAGGAGGATGCAACTGCGCATAAGTTTTAAAAATAATGAAATGAGGCGTGAAATGGAGTTATTGTCTGACCCACAGTTGCTGCCATTTTCATCTGAAAGCAAGGCTTTCAAACCTGGGTGGTAATGGGCAGTCTGGGAGGGAGATGCAAGACAAAGATTGGAGCTATCATTTGCATAAAATTCCACTACTTTTGCCCTTTCCATTAAGAGAAGTGAGCAACGTTAATTTTAAAAGCGTGTACCCCTTCACCAGAATATAAAGGCAATCCAAACATATTTCACAGACTGCCTTCTCCCATTCTCCACTTTAGTCAAAGTAAATGCTTTGAGAGCTTCACGCCTAAAAAAGGAAAATTCAGCACCACCCGCTGCTGTTTGAAACACACATGTTGTGAAGCTGGGGCAGACCATCCAGCTCCAGCAATGGGTTTCCTTATTACACTACTTTAGAAAGCAATTGTAAGTATCGCATGGAAGTCTTTACGTGGACTCATTTACAACTTGTAAAGTAGCATGCACTGGTGAATGATTGCTACCAATAATTCCAACTCGGAAATAACTGTCCATTAGGATTTCCATTTACAACCCCAGTGCCTTTGGAAACACTACCCTTAGATTAGATGATGCATTTGAGTTGGTGAGTGTTAAAATGTACAAGGATGCTGTCAGTACATTATTTATGTTATAGGCCACAGAAGGACAATACTATACGAGATGACATCAAGGATTCATTTTTATATGGGACTCCTCCATGGACACTAAGGGTAGCAGCAGGTGAAGAGTAAATGAGTGTACAGGGTGTGATTTAGGGCCAAGTTATCATGCCTTGAATCATCTGCTGCACAGATATCATGCATTTTCCCAACGTTGAGGAATTTCTCCCACCAAACTGGCAAAGATCGACAGGCAACAACTTAAAACCACAAATTAAACTAACTGTTTGCGCAAGTGCTGCTGCTTCATGGTGGCCTGAATCTGCCTCAAAAGTGAGCAGCAGGTTCAGTGCAGTGGGAACCACAATATGCTGAATTCTGTCTTTCTGAGGAGACCTCTCAGATCAATATCCCAAGCGCACACCATCGTCACTGGGTCTGAATCCTGAGGCCACCTGCCTATCAACACTGGGTGGGGGAGTACTTTTATCAAAAGCCACTTTCAGGTGGCCAAAATACCCGACTGTAAAGCCGCCTATTCTACCCCAATGCGGCTGTCGGGTGGCCACCTGAAAGTGGTAACCCGGCCCCGAGGAGCACTTACCTAACCCTCCTCGGGTAGGTATATTCTCCGGCTTGGAACATCCCCCGTTGCACCTGAACGCGAACGCAGCAGTGACTACAGAAACCTGGGGTCTACGTACGTACGAGACCTTTCAACGCAATTAGGAAAACAGTCAAGAAATTATTAACTCTCTACAATGTAATTTGATTTACTTAAGTTTGTGACGGCCATCCATTCATTACCACACTAACAGAAGTACTCTGATATATGCAATACAGAGGCTTGCAATTCATTAGGCAGTCATTACAATTTTCCAATCCGCAGCGCCAGCCAAACAAATTTTGTATTTTCTTTTTTTTTTAAAAAGTCCCTTTCGCCATCCTTTCCTTTCTGCATATGTATTCGTGTATGCTTTCTTAAAGTGGTCTCCCTGTTGGGTGCGTGTCAAGGGTTGAGGTCGGTGAAGTGTTTCTCTCAAGGTACTGAAGCGAGTTTCCTAAATATGCTGACAGGACACAGACAGTCCACAGGAGCCGCGTTCGCTCGGATGCAGCTTTCCTTCAGCCGGCACGTTCAGGTGACAGAAAGGCGTCTTCTCCGTGGCCACCTGAACATCCCAGCTGCACTCCCTCAGCCGCATCTGCCGGCGCATTATCTACGTCCGAGCACCTGAAAGCGGCTAAAAGGATTGCAGCAGTTCAAGGAGCTGGCTCACCCCCGACACCTTCACAAGGTCACTGAGGGATGAAAAATAAATGCTTACCTTAGCAGCGGTGTGTGTACCCCTTGAATTACTTTTTATTTAAAAAAATAGTTTCTAATGGATTTGACCGTGAATTAGATATCAAGTGCATTGTTGTTTTGGCCAGGAGTAGCCTGCACCTTCATGAAACAGGTTGGGGAGAAGTTGAAATCTTTAAGGCATCATCTCAAGAAGATGCATGGAATATAGGAGTTGGGAGGTGATGTTGAGATTGTATAAGACGTTGGTGCGGCCTAATTTGGAGTTCCGTGTGCAGTTCTGGTCGCCTAATTATAGGAAGGATATAAACAGAGTGGAGAGAGTGCAGAGAAGGTTTACCAGAATGTTACCTGGGTTTAAGCATCTAGAGTATAGGGAGAGATTGGACAGATTAGGTCTTTATTCTTTGGAGCGTAGAAGGTTGAGAGGGGATTTGATAGAAGTATTTAAGATTATGAAAGGGATAGACAGAGTGGATGTGGATAGACTATTTCCGTTAAGAGGAGGAAAGATTAAAACAAGAGGACATGAGTTAAGAATTAAGGGGCAGAGGTTTAGAGGTAACATGAGGGGGAACTTCTTTACTCAGAGAGTGGTAGCCGTGTAGAATGAGCTTCTGGGAGAAATAGTGGCGGCGGAGTCAATTGTATTATTTAAGAAAAGGTTGGATAGGTATATGGATGAGAAGAAGATGGAGGGTTATGGGCATTGTGCAGGGAGGTGGGACTAGAGAGGGGTGTTTGGTTCGGTGCGGACTAGAAGGGCCTAATGGCCTGTTTCCGTGCTGTAATTGTTATGTTATGTTATAAAAAAGTTCCTTCAAAAGAAAACTGGTGACATTTTATTGAGGTCAAATAGAAGGAAACACTTTGGATATTCACAAAGAAACATAGCAGGGTTACCTGGGGCTACTGAGGAAGCACTGCCTGTAGCAAACTTGAATGAACGAACTAATCTTGGTGGAAGTGAAAGGTTGAGGAAATGAAATAGAATGAGGTGCTGATTAAATCATGGGGTTTTGGTATCCACACCCAAAGACACAGCCAAATATGGGCTTGCCCAAATGCAAATGCATTCTGATGCAGAACTACAGCTAAGGCATTCTATGATCTGACTTCATTATTGGTGTGCAAACACTGCACGAGCAATTTCTTCAAACTATTTTATGAGAGATGCAGTTAAGTCCCAAATGTTCCTCGTGACAATGTTCCCCAATGATTCATCATGTAGCTTTGACAGAAATTAGAGCTTTTGGAAGCAATTATGGGAACTGAGCAGGATTAATGTGGGACTTTGCTGTGGAGATTCAAGTGTAACAGTACTGGCAAATCTGAAAAGTACAGTCTAGCATAATCCACCAACATTGTTAGGGTGAGTAATTCTATTCACTCGATGTATCCCTTTTAAATGCTAACAATAACCATGGCACAAAGAATCTAGATTTGTCCTTGTGATGGTGGGAACCATATGGAGTTGCTCAAATAATTTTTTATAATAGCAAAGATTTTGAGAGTTTTTTGTTAAAAGGTACAAAGAAATGTAGGCAAATTGGGCTAGCTTTCTGCACTTAACAGCAAGGAATGCGGCTGCAAATGAGTCCCAGGTTTTTGCATGCTGGCACCTAATTGACACACAAACACGTGGCGTGATTTGGCACTCTTGCCAATTTCAACTCTGGTCAATTTCAACTCTTGTGCTAGTAATTCAGAGCCAGGTCACTGGATCAAAGACCTTGGGGTGCATGGAGCATTGGCATCTCCACTGTTTGGTCTGGACTCCATCATCAAAAGAAATTCATTAGGAAAATCACACTAAAATGCTCCGCTGTTCTGACTGGAAAATATGGCATCAATTAGAAGGCGTAAATAGTCACAGAAAGACGCAGTTCCAATTAGAACAGTTCATTCAAGCATTTGCAAGAACTATTAATATCTTTCCCACTATCAAAGCAGTAGCTTGAATCATAGCCATGGTTTAAACAGAATACATCACATACCAAATATAATTTGCGAACACTGCTATCGGATGCAGTGCACAGCACTGTGTTCACCACACGTGTTTGTGATAACAGACATCTGATTTTTTTTTTGTTATTTTGAAAAGCGCCCTCAGTTTTTCCAGACAGACTTCCAGCAGGTCACGCCTGATTGAAAATCATTAAAAGTAACAGTACATGATTACTGGGACAAACCATTTCTGCTCAGCCAGCTGTATAAATACATGAACCCCACTGTACCCATCAAATTGAAAACACATTCTTGCAGAGCAACCAGCCAAAACCACATTTGCCCAGGCTTTCCCCTGAACACTGCCTGCTGTTTGATGTTAGGCATGAGGCAGGGAAGCTGGTGCTGTCTGTTGGACTGGACTGCTGCCCACCTTAACTGGCCTAGTTTTAGTTGTGAATAATTTTCTTTGGTATGATTTAATGAGGGATTCCTAAAAAGTGGGTCCTTTCAGTCAAGTCCTCAATTGTTGGCCGCTACAAATTCTCTGCATTGTTAATGTAGATGGGCAAAGGGTCAGCAATTGCAGTAGACCTAAGGGCCTAATTCTGTGCTGTATGAACCCATGCCTCTCTATGACTCTATTGTATATTTGGAGAAGAGGAAGCTCAGTGCAAGGGGATTTTATTTGTGATGTGAAACAATTGCACTCAAAGTCAGCAAAACCAAGGAGATGATTGTGGACTTCAGGAGGAAGTCAGAGGAACATGACCAGTCCTCATCAAGGGCTCAATAGGGAAGAAAGTCAAGAACTTCTAAATTCCTGGGTGTCGATATCTCGGAGGATCAGTCCTGGGCTCCACGGTGATGCAATCACAAAGAAAGCTCACCAGCGGCTATACTTTGTGAGGTGTCTGAGGAGATTTGGTATGGCACTGAAGACTCTCGAATACCTCTACAGCTCTAGAGTGGTGCAGTGTAGGAGAGGGACTTTGAGGCTTTGGCGAGGTAAGGTAAGGCCAATGTAAGAGCTTTGGATTTAAACAAAGAATAGTTCATGGAGAAGGCAGCATTCTGGCTGGTTGCATTATTGCTTGGTTTGGAGGTGCCAACTCTCATCACAGGCATCAGACTTCACTCCATCGAGGACATCTACATGAGGCTGTGTCTTAAAAAAGCAACCTCTATCCACAAACACCTCCACCACCCAGGCCATACTCTCTTCACTCTGCTACCATCGGGGAAAAGGTACAGGAACCTAAAGACGAGGACAGTTTATTTCTCGCTGCCATCAGATTCCTGAATAATCAAAGAACAGCCTGTGTTTTTGTGCACTTTTTAAAAAAAATAGTAATGTCGCAAGATAGTTATAATATGAATGTCTGCACCGTGATGCTGCCACAGAACACCGAATTTCATGACTTGTTCATGGCATTAAATTCTGATTCTGAAATTCAGATGATTGGCAACCATAATATGACGCACTTCACACAGTAAGCAGGCAGGAGTGCTCCTATCTGTGTCTGACCAAGGAGCATTGCTTGAGTTCTGGTGAAACAATGGGTGAGCACACTAAAGGCAAATTTGCGGTATCTTTTACTCTGTGTGCTGTCCTGCCAGTGGCTTTTGGGGTCATCCTGACACAATTTGTAATCCATGAGATTATTCTGCCAAGGTACAGACAAACTGCAGCCAATTTACATGCTGGCATCTAATTTGTGCGCAACTATGCGGGGTGACCTGGCATTTAATCAATATCAGCTCTATTAATTTGGAGCCAGGGGCATCCAAGTGCAGCCATTTGGCTAGTCTCCATGATGTCACCAGTAAGGGATCAACTTCTCAGCGTGCAGCTTTCTTGTGATCAGCAGCCAACTATCCTACAGCAAACAGTCACCTCTCCGTAAACTGCCTGAGAGCCTCTGTTCTTCCTGAACTTCCCAAGCTTATCAGTCACAAGTCACAGCTTTTGCAATGAAGCCTCATCTCCAGATCCAAGCCTGATGATGTCAATGCTTTTTTTGCAAATGGAATAATATTTTGAATGTCAACAAGAAGCATGATACAACGTGCCCAGATAGAACCAGAGGAGCTTCTTTAAAGCACCCTTTGATATTTTTTCTACCAGATCCTCACTGTACCATCATCAATGAACACGACATAAATGCCCTGAAGGCAAAGATTTATTATTTATATTAATTTGGGGCATTAGGTCAGATATTATCTCGATGCAAGGATTGTGTATAACCTTTCCTTTTAGAGATACATTCACTAATAGCTTGTGCAATGATGTCTTGAACAGAAACCTGAAGAGCAAGTACAGAATAATATTTTAAGCGATGTTTGTGTCGATTTGATGTGGAAGATCTTTTCTTGATATTGATATCATTCCAAGGCATGAACAGACCCATCTAAATCTGTCCCATACTCACCACAAGGAAGCCATCACTTCTCAATTTCTCTTTGTTCACTTTAACATTTCCTCCTGCTATCTCATCTGTCGCTTCCATACTGCACCCACATCAACGTCAGATTTCTAGGTAACTCCACCACTGTTGTAGCTTCATTTACACCGCCCACACTGTACATGGGCTCCTTTTTTCTTTCCATTTGTGTTTCCTCTTAATCTATTTTAAGATGTGAACTTTTTAAAAAAATTTGATTTAATACTTCTCCTTCATGCTCCTGCTGTGTACAATGTGATTGACTATCAGGTGACAGGATGGTCCATGTCTCAGGGGATCTAAATCTTGATCGGGGCTGTTGCTCCATTCCTTTATACGAGTGGTGCATGGGGAACACATTTGTATTCATCTGCACACCACCAGATATTGACACAAAACATGCAGGAGAAACTCAGCAAGTTACACAGCGTCTATAGAAAGTAAAAGGTAACCAGTGTTTTTGACATTAGAAAATAACCAATAGGAGCAGGAGTAGACCCTCTGGCCCATCAGGCCAGCACCACAATTCAATGAGACCTGTGCTCCCGCAGGGTCCAACCACCCAGTCTGACTGGCATCAGTCTCTACAGGGTTTGAATGGCCTGTTAAAGGAGCCGATGGTATTTTTATTTAAAATCCCATGACCGCAGGGTCTGCGTCAAGATGGCTGCGCCTATGATTGGCAGCAGCCATGAAGGGTTGCAGACTCCATGGAAGCAGAGGACTCGTGCAGGGCACCAGAAAAAAGGAGAATACCCCCCCCCCCACCCCAGTCTGAGAAGGAGAAGCAGAGGAGATAACCCATGGGACAGTGACCATGGTGGCGGACCAGTGAGGGATTCTGCGGCTGAAGGACCCACACAGATGGTGACTCGAGGCGAGGAAACAACACAGGCTGTGGGCTGCTGGAGACTTTGGACAAAGGATTTGCACCAGGCTGCAGAAGACTAGGTCAAAACTACCTGAAGTGGGTACCAGGTATCGGAGCTGGGATGCGGGAGGGCGCCAAGGGCACTGGAGGGTTCCTAATCACATTGGAGGTTTCGGATCTGGAGCTCCAGTTGCCGATGGTTTGGACTGGACACTTGTGTGGCTGAGGGAGTGCTGGAGGTGAATCCACAGACACTCAGTGACTTGGGTGGGTGGGGGGGGGGGGTAACACCTCTCTTTTGCTTCTCTTTCTCTGACTGTAAGAGGCCCTTCAGACAATTTCATATGGCAAATCTGTCTGCCTTACAGTTTACCTATCTCGGCTGCACCATTTCATCGGATGCAAGGATCGACAACGAGATAGACAACAGACTCACCAAGGCAAATAGCGCCTTTGGAAGACTACACAAAAGAGTCTGGAAAAACAACCAACTGAAAAACCTCACAAAGATTAGCGTATACAGAGCCGTTGTCATACCCACACTCCTGTTCGGCTCCGAATCATGGGTCCTCTACCGGCATCACCTACGGCTCCTAGAAAGCTTCCACCAGCGTTGTCTCCGCTCCATCCTCAACATTCATTGGAGCGACTTCATCCCTAACATCGAAGTACTCGAGATGGCAGAGGCTGACAGCATCGAATCCAAGCTGCTGAAGATCCATCTGCGCTGGGCAGGTCACATCTCCAGAATGGAGGTCCATCGCCTTCCCATGATCATGTTATATAACGAGCTCTCCACTGGCCACCGTGACAGAGGTGCACCAAAGAAGAGATACAAGGACTGCCTAAAGAAATCTCCTGGTGCCTGCCACATTGACCACCGCCAGTGGGCTGATCTCGCCTCAAACCGTGCATCTTGGCGCCTCACAGTTCGGCGGGCAGCAACCTCCTTTGAAGAAGACCGCAGAGCCCACCTCATTGACAAAAGACAAAGGAGGAAAAACCCAACACCCAACCCCAACCCACCAATTTTCCCCTGCAACCGCTAAAACCATGTCTGCCTGTCCCGCATCGGACTTGTCAGCCACAAACGAGCCTGCAGCTGACGTGAACATTTACCCCCTCCATAAATCTTCGTCCGCGAAGCCAAGCCAAAGACAGAAGACAAATGGCAATTTTGTGTAATATGACACTGTTTTTACTACATGACAATAAATTGGATCTTGAATCTTATTTCCTGCTACATAAATAGGGGAACACACTTTGCAGCCGGCAGCATGCCTGTGCATTGACTCTGCATTGTCATAAGTGTGAGAGCCTAACCCTTAACATTTCCACTGTAATATTTGAGATTAAAACAAAATAGGGTTGTTAACACATACGAACACTCCATAGACCCTCCCATTGATTAGAACATGGCAACATTCACATGTTAGTGGTGCCAAGTTAATGAACCATGCAGAGCCATGTTGGGGGAATCGACGGATCAGAAGGTGTCTCATCTGGCAGTAGGGGTGAGGAGAGGGGGTGTCAGGTATTCTATCATGGCCTCACATCACAATGTTGGACCTTGACTCTCAGTTCGGGTGGCCCATTTTTCTTCTTTCCCAATGGCGGCAAATCAGCTACCCCAGTGCCAACTGTGACCACCCCAAGCACCCTGCTACCATTGTCTGGAAGAGTGCCTGAAACAACTCCTCGTGGACATGCATGCTATCCATTTACATGAGGATTTTCCACTGCACCTTCATGTATTTGTCTGCAATGAAAGGATTGTTCAGAAGTTTGGTGTCCATTTTCTTCTAGGCTGCGTGGCTGCATAGCAGTTAGTGCAACACTATTACAGCACCAGCGACCCAGATTCCAGTCTGCATGTCAGGAATTTGTACGTTCTCCCCGAGTTGGTGTGAGTTTCCTCTAGAGCAGTGGTTTTCCAACTTTTTCTCCCCACTCACATTCCACCTTAAGTCATCCTTATGCCATCAGTGCTCTGTGATTAGTCAGGAAAGACTTAAGGTGGTATGTGAGTGGGAAGAAAAAGTTGGAAAACCACTGATTTAATCACTCACAATTGACTTGTTATGTGCTCGGGTTCATAACTCCAAAGGGAATTGGCCAATGACAATTTTTCTCAAGCAAAATTATTTCTGTGACAATTGGGTCCAGAGCAGGATTCTCAACCTTCCCTTCCCACTCACATTCCACCTTAAGCAATCCCTTACTAATCACAGGGCACTTATGGCATAGGGATTGTTTAAGGTGCAATGTGAATTTAGGTGGGCAGGTTGAAAACCACTCATTTGATTCTCTAGTTTCATCCCACCTTACAAAAGTGTATAGGTTAATTGGTGAATTTGGGTGGTACGAATTCATGAGCTGGAAGGGCCTGTTAACAATGCTGTATATCTAAATATAAAAAATTATAGAAATTATTTCCTTTTTCTTTGACTATGCATAGCTCTTTGCATATTAGAGAATGCTACTGTGGTGGTAGTGGTCATGAATCTTCTTCTTTGGCTTGGCTTTGCGGACGAAGATTTATGGAGGGGGTAAATGTCAACGTCAGCTGCAGGCTCGTTTGTGGCTGACAAGTCCGATGCGGGACAGGCAGACACGGTTGCAGCGGTTGCAGGGGAAAATTGGTGGGTTGGGTGTTGGGTGTTGGGTTTTTCCTCCTTTGTCGTTTGTCAGTGAGGTGGGCTCTGCGATCTTCTTCAAAGGAGGTTGCTGCCCGCCGAACTGTGAGGCGCCAAGATGCACTGTTTGAGGCGATATCAGCCCACTGGCGGTGGTCAATGTGGCAGGCACCGAGAGATTTCTTTAGGCAGTCCTTGTATCTCTTCTTTGGTGCACCTCTGTCACGGTGGCCAGTGGAGAGCTCGCCATAGAACACGATCTTGGGAAGGCGATGGTCCTCCATTCTGGAGACGTGACCTACCCAGCGCAGTTGGATCTTCAGCAGCGTGGATTCGATGGTGTCGGCCTCTGCCATCTCGAGTACTTCGATGTTAGGGATGAAGTCACTCCAATGAATGTTGAGGATGGAGCGGAGACAACGCTGGTGGAAGCGTTCTAGGAGCCGTAGGTGATGCCGGTAGAGGACCCATGATTCGGAGCCGAACAGGAGTGTGGGGATGACAACGGCTCTGTATACGCTTATCTTTGTGAGGTTTTTCAGTTGGTTGTTTTTCCAGACTCTTTTGTGTAGTCTTCCAAAGGCGCTATTTGCCTTGGCGAGTCTGTTGTCTATCTTGTTGTCGATCCTTGCATCTGATGAAATGGTGCAGCCGAGATAGGTAAACTGGTTGACCGTTATGAGTTTTGTGTGCCCGATGAAGATGTGGGGGGGCTGGTAGTCATGGTGGGGAGCTGGCTGATGGAGGACCTCAGTTTTCTTCAGGCTGACTTCCAGGCCAAACATTTTGGCAGTTTCCGCAAAACAGGATGTCAAGCTCTGAAAAGCTGGCTCTGAATGGGCAACTAAAGCGGCATCGTCTGCAAAGAGTAGTTCACGGACAAGTTTCTCTTGTGTCTTGGTGTGAGCTTGCAGGCGCCTCAGATTGAAGAGACTGCCATCCGTGCGGTACTGGTACATCTGGTCATGAATAGACAGTGAAGATACCACAGTTGCCACTGAGCACCCGATAACTTGTTTTGTTCTTGAAGCAGAAGGTTCTCAGGAGGGTACTCTGCAGCGGTTAACATCCAGAAAAGGCGTAGATGGATGGATGTATCCCCATTTAAACAAATGATATTCTTTTGGAGACTGAATTCACTTCTTACTAGTCTACTAAGGGAGCTCTTGTAGGAGAGGGCAGGGCAGAAGTTACTCTGAGGTCAACAGGATTCATACAGTGAGAAAGATGGGCAGGTTGCAGAGCAGCCATTCTCAACCTTTTTTTTTGGCTACGGTCCCCTTAGGGACTCAGCTGAAAATTTACGAGCCCCCTCTTCCCTAGGAAGCAGTCAGGTTTAGTTGGTTTTCTGTGCACCGATGACATTAAAAAAAAAATCAAAAATATTTTACGATATCATCTGTGACACCCCTCCAAATATGCTGTGTGTTCCCCCCCCCCAATTGGATGCAAGGCCCCTGTTGTTGAGAATGGCTGTTCCCATGGATGTTTACGTTTCCATGCACACAAAAAGCATATCCGCTCTAGCATGTGAATCCCCCATTCCAAGCAAGCAAGCAAGCTCCTAATTATTAGTTATCCATACTTGGAGTAGGGAAATCGTGTGTCCAAGCAGAAACATAAACATCTACTGGGACAGACCCATCTCACCAGGAAGCCTGTGCGAGCTCTTTGAAAGACTATCCAATTTCAGCTCTACTACTCTTTCTCTACCTATCCTTCGAGATTTGTCCATCCAGTATTAAATTATATTTAATTAAATAAATTTATTTCTTTTTAAATTTTTAAAATTTAAATTAAATGTTGACACTTAAATTTTTTTTACATTTTAAATTTAATTTTTTTAATTTAAATTTTAAAAATTTAGAAATGCAGCACAGTAACAGGCCATTTCAGCCAATGACCCCGCGCCGCCAAATTACACCCGATTGACCTACGCCCTCGGTACGTTTTTGAACAGTGGAAAGAAACCAGAGCCCTTGGGGAAAACTCACGCAGATAAGGGGAGAATGTACAAACTCCTTACAGAGAGCATGGGATTCGAACCCCAGTCCCAATCGCAGGCGCAGTAAAGGCGTAGCGCTAACTGCTACGCCAACCGTGACGACCTCCCCTCAACAAATCTTGCTGGAAGTTGTCATTGTTATTTGGTGTATGTGGAGGTACTATATATATCTTTGGCTTGGCTTCGCAGACGTAGATTTATGGAGGGGGTAAATGTCCACGTCAGCTGCAGGCTCGTTTGTGGCTGACAAGTCCGATGCGGAACAGGCAGACACGGTTGCAGCGGTTGCAGGGGAAAATTGGTTGGTTGGGGTTGGGTGTTGGGTTTTTCCTCCTTTGCCTTTTGTCAGTGAGGTGGGCTCTGCGGTCTTCTTCAAAGGAGGTTGCTGCCCGCCGAACTGTGAGGCGCCAAGATGCACGGTTTGAGGCGATATCAGCCCTCTGGCGGTGGTCAATGTGGCAGGCACCAAGAGATTTCTTTAGGCAGTCCTTGTACCTTTTCTTTGGTGCACCTCTGTCACGGTGGTTAGTGGAGAGCTTGCCATATAACACGATCTTGGGAAGGCGATGGTCCTCCAATCTGGAGACGTGACCCACCCAGCGCAGCTGGATCTTCAGCAGCGTGGACTCAGTGCTGTCGACCTCTGCCATCTCAAGTACTTCGACGTTAGGGATGAAAGCACTCCAATGAATGTTGAGGATGGAGCGGAGACAACGCTGGTGGAAGCGTTCTAGGAGCCGTAGGTGATGCCGGTAGAGGACCCATGATTCGGAGCCGAACAGGAGTGTGGGGATGACAACGGCTCTGTATATGCTTATCTTTGTGAGGTTTTTCAGTTGGTTGTTTTTCCAGACTCTTTTGTGTAGTCTTCCAAAGGCGCTATTTGCCTTGGCGAGTCTGTTGTCTATCTCGTTGTCGATCCTTGCATCCGATGAAATGGTGCAGCCGAGATAGGTAAACTGGTTGACCGTTTTGAGTTTTGTGTGCCCGATGGAGATGTGGGGGGGCTGGTAGTCATGGTGGGGAGCTGGCTGATGGAGGACCTCAGTTTTCTTTAGGCTGACTTCCAGGCCAAACATTTTGGCAGTTTCCGCAAAACAGGACGTCAAGCACTGAAGAGCTGGCTCTGAATGGGCAACTAAAGCGGCATCGTCTGCAAAGAGTAGTTCACGGACAAGTTTCTCTTGTGTCTTGGTGTGAGCTTGCAGGCGCCTCAGATTGAAGAGACTGCCATCCATGCGGTACCGGATGTAAACAGCGTCTTCATTGTTGAGGTCTTTCATGGCTTGGTTAAGCATCATGCTGAAGAAGATTGAAAAGAGGGTTGGTGCGAGAACACACCCTTGCTTCATGCCATTGTTAATGGAGAAGGGTTCAGAGAGCTCACTACTGACATGGTCTTTGCCCTCAGACAGCTCCAAGAAAAATGCAGAGAACAAAACAAAGGACTCTACATCACCTTTGTTGACCTCACCAAAGCCTTCGACACCGTGAGCAGGAAAGGGCTTTGGCAAATACTAGAGCGCATCGGATGCCCCCCAAAGTTCCTCAACATGGTTATCCAACTGCACTATATATATATTAAATATATATATATACACACACACACACACACACACACACACACACACACACACAACATATATATACACACACATATATCCTTACCACAAATCTTTTAGAGACTAATGCCATTTACAGTTCCATCCCAATCTACTACAAATCCTTTGAAACACTTTTTCCTCAGCACTTGATTTTCCCAAAATTAGAAAATAAGAAATAAAAGCGTGAGTTTGCTATGTGGCCCTGAATCTGCTCCACTGTTCAATTAAGACCTTTTACTTCAGCGTCACTTCTCAGCACTAACTCCATATCCTTTGTTTTCCTTGTCATATATACACATGTAACAGTCGACACCATGTAAAAGTCGACCACCTAATTGTGGCCCCAAAATTCGGTATTTTTCATATATCATGTAAATGTCAGCCCGACCATGGACTCTCACCTCAATCCAGACTGCTCGTCATTCCGAGCACACGATGCCCACCCAACCGAGCTCCTGACGCCCCGACCGCGGATTCTCTCCTTGGCTCTGTTCGCCTGCCCATCTGAACTCCCAATGCTCTAACCGTGGACACTCTCCTAGGCACCATTCATCCACCCGTCTGAGCCTCCGATACCCCAACCACGGACCCTCGCCTAGGCTCCAGCAGCCCGCCCATCTGAGCATCCGAATTCTCGAGGGTGAACTTACCACCTAATCTCGGCTGCCCGCCCATCAGATGCCTCAAAAGTCAAAAGTAGTGAGCATGTAATAGTCAACCCTCTAAATTTTATCCTAAATTTTTGTCCACAAAATTGAATATTGCATGTGTATTTATGGTAATATTGAAAAACCTATTCTGTCTGTCTTGAATATATTCAGAGAAGCTCCACGATGATCTGGGCAGAGAATTCCAAAGATTAAACTAACTCTAGATGAAAAAAAAACTTCTAATCTCTATTTTAATGTTGACAAATTAATATGACCAAAAGTTCTACACACCCTTGTCAGAAGAAATAGCAACTTCCCATCTATTGCATTGCCCCTTATGAATTTGTTATATTTCAACAAGATCACCTCTCACTCCAAAATTCAATGCAGAACAGGACTAGACTGTTTAATCTCATCTCATAGAACAAACCCATCATCTCAGAAATCAATCTAATGAACCTCATGGTGCTCCTTTTATCCCAAATGTATTATTTCCCTTACAAACTAATTCCCTTCATGCATTTCCATTTGTTTCCTTCACAACTACCACCAAATACATCTTCTCCATAATATTTCCACTCCCCATGATGGTCACATGTTACAATATGAAGAGAAACATAACACATGACAAAATGAAAATTATTCCAAGTTGTTTTATCTCCAAAGATTTCTAGAATTGGATGCCAATTTTATTCACCTTATTGTATAGTTCTGTATTTCTTGAAACTCAGTTTAAAATATTTAAAGTTTAAGGCAAGTTCCAAATGAAAATGAAACCAAGCATGCACATAGCTTGTGGAGAGCAAGAGAGAATGTGGAGACAGTGGTAGTACAGTGACACGGTTCGTAGATCTGCAGCCTCATTGTCCCAGAGACCCAGTTTCAATACTTACTTCCAGTACTGTCGGTGTGAGCTTGAACATTCTGCCTGTGACTGTGTGTTTTTCCTGGGTTTGGGTGGGGGGGGGGGGCTGCTTTCTTCCCACATCACACAGGATGAATCGTTGGTTAATTGCCCGCTGTAAATAGCCCTGTTAGAATCTGGGGGAAGCTAATGGGATTCTTTGGCTTGGCTTCGCGGACGAAGATTTATGGAGGGGGTAAAAGTCCACGTCTGCTGCAAGCTCGTTTGTGGCTGACAAGTCCGATGTGGGACAGGCAGACACGGTTGCAGCGGCTGCAGGGGAAAATTGGTGGGTTGGGGTTGGGTGTTGGGTTTTTCCTCCTTTGCCTTTTGTCAGTGAGGTGGGCTCTGCGGTCTTCTTCAAAGGAGGTTGCTGCCCGCCAAACTGTGAGGCGCCAAGATGCACGGTTGGAGGCGAGATCAGCCCACTGGCGGTGGTCGATGTGACAGGCACACACAAAATGGGGTCAGTGTGGGATTCGTATAAACAGCTGGTTGACGCTCTGCACAGATTCAATGTGCCTATTTATATGCTTTTTGACTCTAAAACAATGACCAACATACTCATCTTGAGATGGAGATACCCTTTGCAAGAGACAAGCATTTGGTTGTGGAATCATCAAAAGGTTTTTTAACCCAGCAACTCAACTGCAGCTGGTTTAAAAGTCTGATGGACACAGACAGGTTGAAGCACCTCTGCCGGGTACACACATGCTCTGCTCAGCCAAGCTCTGGCACACACAATCCACAGCTGCTGCTGTTTTTACTCAGAGCCTTAATGCAAGATAGTGTCACCTGTGTAGGGAAGAGGCCACCAACATTGACTGGAACCACAAAACGCTTCCCTGTCAATCAAATATGGATGAGGAGAGGAACTATTTTTTGTTGAAGAAGGTAGTCAGATCCTCATCACACTTTCACTCAATGCATGTCACTGTGAAAGCAAAAAAAAACACCCGTTCTACTTACAGACCATTTCCTCATCAAATCTCAATTTTCTACATCTGGTAGAATAATTGCACGCAACCTGCTCTTGCTCAATAAAACCTCTGTCCTTTCAAAAGCAAAACTTGTCCAGCATCCTTTTGTTCAAAATTGCTTCTTTCTGAACCATTACTTGAGGAAAAAAACAAGTGACATTTGTTGAGCACACCAAATGTTCAGAAATATGAACTTCAGAGGAGTTTGACCAAACCAACTCAGAAGGAAATACCAGGGCAAATGATGAAGATGTAGATTTTATGGAGAGGCTTCAAGGCTTGGACAGAGAATGGGAAAGGCGGGGGACATGCCAAGGGAATTCCAGATATTCAGGGCTTGGCAGCTGAAGATGAGGGGAAGAGGATTTAATTTCACCAATGATCAACAATCAAAGGAACATGATTGAGAAAAGAATGAGGAGGGGGGAGGTGACATCATGGAGAGTTTGATAAAAATCGAGGAACTACTGGAGTGGGGGGGATGAAGGGGTTAACATCACAGTGTCAGCTAATGAATGGCTAGCAGAGTTTTGATTGATGTCATACTTTTATCAAGCTTTCTCTTAAATGTTAATTGCCGGCAGTGTATTTAATGTTTCAAATGTTCTGAGGAAAGTTCTTTATTCATTATTTTTGTAATTTCTGCAAATTATTGGAATTATTAAGAAGGAGAATTCTTAAACAAGGAAAATTCTTGGCATTTTCTAGTTTAAATACAGCATCAAAACTAATCACTTGGTTATTTTTACATGAGTTAAACTGAGCCCCAGGCTGCCATGGACAGTTAAATTTGCTCCCAACTATCCCCCACTCCCAGTTTATTCTCTCCACACTTCTAGCAATGCCCTCCAGATCTAAGTACTCACCTTGTGCTTGGGGAAATGTACAGTGACCAACCAACTTGCACCAGTTCAGGGATGACGGTGGAGAATGTCTCCGAGCAGTCACAGAGTGAATGCGCAAACTCTGCACAGACAGCACTCAGGATTGCACCTGGTTCGCTGTAAACTTGAGGCAACAGGTCTATGACCTGAACCATTGTGCTGTCACAACAACACTCAATATATTTATAATCAATGAGAAACCATCCAGCCCTCAAAAAGCAGGAAAATGTCAAACTGACCAGTCAGCAGTCTGTATCTGAAATGAGCTGTCAGAAGCAAATGTAGAAGCATTCAATAAAGGGATAAGAAGGGCTTAGAATGATATGAAGAAATGAAGGAAAATGGGGTTAGCCAGAATGTCAACTTGGTTGGCATGGATGTAAGGCTAAAGAGCCTGTTTCATGCTGTATGACTATAATCCTGGCAGAATGCAAATTGGCATCATTGACTGGTTATTGAAGGTCCTGTCAATCAGCAGAATGTTGCAAAGAGTTGGGGATAGCAGCTTGCAGCACCATTTCTTCAACGTTTATGAAGGGACTCAGCCATTATAGTTTTGGGACTGTTGCTGAAAGAGAAGGAGCAAAGGACTCGGGAGAATGGTAAGTGTCAGGTCCAAGCTTTGGGAAAGGGCATTTGAAAAAGGAGCGGAGTGAGGATTCGGCCATTGTAGTTTTGGGACCATCGCTGCAAGAGGTGGAGCAAAGGAGTCAGGAGAATGGTGAGTGTCTGGACCAAGCTTTGGGAAGGTGCAAAAAGGGAGTGGAGGACAAATTTAAGTGTTAAACAGAACAATGATTGGTGGGAGTGAGTGCTACAGATGAAGAGCAGTGACAAATACAAAGAGGGGAACCTCAAGCGGAGCAGCCAGTGTAGAGTGGTGCAGTGTAGGAGAGGGACTTTGAGGCTTTGGCGAGGTAAGGTCAGGCCATGTAAGAGCTTTGCATTTAAACAAAGAATAGTTCATGGAGAAGGCAGCTGGCACAGTGGAATACTCCAAACACAAGATGTCAGAAAGCTGGGACAGTACAATTGTCCCTGATGACAACACCTGCAAGAGGGTCATTCAGGAGGCAGGGGCAGTGATAGACAGGAGCTTCAGGGAAACAGTCTCTACCGCCCCCATAAAGTCAGGAGGCAGGTAGCTGGGTGACTGTTAGGAGGGGGAAGAGGAATAGGCAAACAGTACACAGCATTCCTGTGGCCATTGCCCTCAACAATAAGTCTTATGAGCCAAGGTTAGCAGAGCTGGGACTCTCCTCTTTGGAGTGAAGAAGGATGAGAGGAGACTTAATAGAGGTCTACAAGATTCTGAGAGGCCATAGATAGGGTGGACAGCCAGCACCTGTTTCCAAGGGCAGGCATAGCAAACACAAGGGGATATGTGAACAAAGTGAATTTTAGTGGAGACATCAGGAGTAAAGTCTTTTTTTTTAAACACAGAGTTTTGGGTGCCTGGAATGCCTTGCCAGGGATGGTGGTGGAGGCTGAAGCATTAGGGGCATTTAAGAGACTCTTAGCCAGGCACACGGATGAAAGAAAAATAGAGGGTTATGAGGTAGGAAGGGTTTAATGCTTTTCTTTTTGGTAGGAGTATATGGGTCGGCGCCAAAGAGCCTGTCCTGTGCTTTAGTATTCTATGTTCTGAAATAAAAACCTGATCACTGATGTTCCAGGTTAGGTGCAATTTGGGAACTTTGTGGAACATTCTGCCTCACACCAATAATGTTTTAATTTCATGGCCTGCAATTAAATTATATTCCTCATGGAAACGTTCCAGTTCTTCAATCATGAACCCTAATCAATCCTAGCCAAGTCCATCACGGGCACGGATCTCCTATCCATTGAACTCATCTACATGAGAATCTGCCTCAAGAGGGTAACCAATATCATTAAGGTCCCCCACCACCCTCATTTCAACCTCTTCTTACTGCTCCCTTTAGGAAGAAGGTACAGAAGGCTGAAATCCAGCACCTCCATGATCAAGAGTAACTTTTATCCAGCAGCTACCAAACTCTTGAACCTCCCATGAGTACCCTACCCTTAACCATAAACTATTCTGGGGGCCACCAAAAGATCTTTTTGCATGACTGAAACACAATTTTTTTTTCTTGAACTAATTGTGTGGTAATTTAATTTATACTAATGTAGTTGGTGCATCTCACATACCTATGCGCTGCACCAAGTAAGAATTTTGGTGCATGTGCATACCATCCTTATGACAATAGAAGTTTAATAGCCTGAATATATCTGACGTGGCCTGATCTCGGAAGCTAAGCAGACTCAGGCCTGGTCCGTATTTGGAGGGGAGAGTTGCTAGGAACACCAGGTGCTGTAGGATTCTGTGAGGGGTCCTGGACAATGTGCCGACTGTCTGTCTTACGGTAGGCAAAAGTTAAAGAATTTCATGTATGTTATATCCTAAATGTAGTATTACGAGACCATAATGGAACCTTTACTTTTATAAACTCATATTAACATACTGGCATTGACGTTGAATTAGACAGTAGATCAAAAATGTTGTATTTGATTGATGTCATGAGAGACAACTGTTCATTTGTTTTTCCACAGGAAAAGTACAGCATATGAGACCCAAAATAACTGCAGACACAAAATATGTGAAATTACTTAACAATATCCTGCCTACTTTATACCAGCACCAAATTAAACTTACAACAAAGATGTTTAGCATCAGTGTGAAACACAGTCTCTTCAATAATAACACTAACATTAAGTTTATTGAAAAATTAAATTTTAATTAAAAAGTGTTCCACTGAAGACTTTCATAAACTTCTACAGGTGTAGCATGGAGAGGGTTCTGGCTGGTTATATCACTCACTGCCTGGTATGGAGGCGCCAACTTTCAGGACAAGAAAAACCTCCAGAGGGTTGTTAGCTCGGCCTGCGACATCACAGGCATCAGACTTCATTCCATCGAGGACAGCTGCATGAGGCGGTGTCTTAAAAATCAGCCTGTATCCTCAAAGACCCCCCCTCCCCCCACCACCCAGGCCATGCTCTCTTCATTCTGCGATCATCGGGAAAAAAGTACAGGAGCCTACAAACGAGCACCCAACGGAACAAGGACAGCTTCTTCCCCGCTGCCATCAGATTCCTGAATAATCAATGAACCAAAGACCCTACCTTACTTTTCAAGCACTATTATTTTTATTACTATTTTATTTTTATAGCAATGTCATAAGATGTTAATAACGTGTGCTATGTTTGCACTTTGATGCTGCCACAAAACACCAAATTTCATGACTTGTTTATGACAATAAATCCTGATGCTGATTCTCACGTCATCTTTTTTCATCCCGTCCACCTCCATACTCACTTTATTATCCTTTGCTATCTCTAGAACAACCCCATCCCCGTCTCTCTTATCACTGAATAGACCATTTCCCCTGTCTTTGACATCTTGGTTTATTCTTCAACTATTTTCTACAGGTGATACAACAATTTACTTGCACTCTTTTTAACGTTATATAATGAATTTACTGCTCACAATGGATGATTGCTTGCAGTCGATGTGCAAGGTTTTGCTTTTCTGAACACTGTCTTTGGCCTCCAGCAAAATTGAAAACAAGTTGAAGGAACTGCATTTGATTTTCAATTTGCTACTTCACAATTGGCTCCAAATTTCCATTTGTAATCATTTCTCTTTGAATGCAAGTGGGAGAAAGGGTAGAGAGGAACCTGGGTTCTCATCAAAGTTTCCTGCTGCCTTTGGCATTCTTGTCTTATTTGATGTGACTAACCCTGCTTACTTCCACTGATAAAAATGCAAAAACGAGAGGAAGGAAGGAAAATTTGAGAGATGTGTTACTTCCTTCCTGAAAATAGCGTCTCCATGAAAGCAGCACATTAGATATATTGGTTTGACAGACAGATGTGGGTCATTTGATCCAACAAGTTCATGCTGATGTCAATGCTTCACATAACCTCCTGTATCAGCACATCTATCTATTTTTTTCTCTCTTGTGTACTTCTTCCTCTATGTCAAGTCGTGCTCTGACTGTTCTTTGGCTTGGCTTCGCGGAAGAAGATTTATGGAGGGGGTAAATGTCCACGTCTGCTGCAGGCTCGTTGGTGACTGACAAGTCCAATGCGGGACAGGCAGACACGGTTGCAGCGGTTGCAAGGGAAAATTGGTGGGTTGGGGTTGGGTGTTGGGTTTTTCCTCCTTTGTCTTTAGTCAGTGAGGTGGGCTCTGCGGTCTTCTTCAAAGGAGGTTGCTGCCCGCCGAACTGTGAGGCGCCAAGATGCACGGTTTGAGGCAATATCAGCCCACTGGTGGTGGTCAATGTGGCACTGTAATTCAAGTTTAAGTTTATTGTCATCAGACTGTACATATACAACCAGAGGGAACAGCAATTATCTGGATGATGGTGCAGACATGCACGCATAATACATTTCTCACATAGCACATAAAAACCACACACACGTGTGTGTCTGTGTGTGTGTGTGTGTGTGTGTGTGTGTGTGTGTGTGTGTGTGTGTGTGTGTGTGTGTGTGTGTGTGTGTGTGTGTGTGTGTAATCCCGTGCTGTCTATAAGGAGTTTGTACATTCTCCCAGTGTCTGCATGGATTTCCTCCAGGTGTTCTGGTTTCCTCCATCCATTCAAAAAATGTACCGGGGGTTGTAGGTGAATTGGGTGTATTTGGGGCAGCATGGGCTGGTGGGCCAAAAGGGCCTGTCACCATGCTGTATGTCTACATTTTTAAAATTCTGTAATCATGGAAATAAAACAACTGTGAGCAATTAAAAAATATATTTGATTAGCAAATTAATAGTTAATTGCTTGTGTAATTAAAATATATTTTGAAAGTTAAATAAATAGATTAGTCCAGAACTGCAGCACCTTTAAACATTGGACTGTAAGTGACCTTGTCATATTCTTTAAAAAGAAAGCTCTTGCACTTGTTGAGAGTTGCCACAGGAGCAGTTGAACCTAATCCTTGATGCAAAGAATGAATCATGAATTCATAGCCCAGCTGTTAACAGCTTATTGAATGCCAACTGGCTGAACATCAAGCACTGAACCCTTTGGAGTGGTGGGGTAGTGGCAGAGGTGGGCATGGGTGCTAATAGTTGGTTGTTGTACATTGTCATTGTAAGGAGCCAGATTAAACATGCAATGCAATGTGCAGTCAACAGCCCAGAACTTAATAGTGTCAAGTTTGATTCAAAAGTTACAATGCAACACTGTTGGCATCTGCACTGGATTTTGGTTGTTATTCCGTCATCTGAAGTGAATAGAGCAGAGTTTGTGCAAATGCAGATGTCTTTGGCTGATTGGAACTTTCTGATATGAACCAGTGGATTGTAGAGCCAAGGTATGGTTGAAACTGGCCTTGTGCCTGCAATTCTTACTTGCAAACACTCATACGCACCCCAATACCTCCTCGTTCAACCGTCTAGCTTAGGGAGGACTGTCAGGAAGGGAAGAGACAATTGACGTGTAAAGGATTGCTGTTTCTTGAAAGAGCATGAGAAAAGAGAACTGAATCTCCTGGACTGCACTGTTGATGGTTATATTGGTCTACTTCACAGCTACAATGAGTGTTACTCACAGAGGTAAAGATATGTAGAACAAAGCTTGTTTATGACTGGTCTGGAATGGGTCTGAAGCTCACCAGCACCCTGCCTCCTCCCTCATATGGGTTATGATAGGTGGTCCGTGGTAAGTAAAGGAACACACAAGGTAAAGAACGGTTCAGAACCATTGCTTTAAAGTTCATACACCTCATATTGTTCAAAGCTTTGTTTTCACCCTTTGCTTCTGTTCCAACCATATAGCTTCTAAATAATCAATGCTTTATGCAAATCATTTACTTATTATCTGCCTTCTCAACTCAATCAAAGGGTGGATGCATGAAGTTAAGTCCAAATGACACCATGTCATTTTGCATGGCTTCACTTGATAGGAAGAATAAGGAGAGGGATTGAAACAAAATGGTACAACTTGAAAGTGGGTGGAGAAACAGAATGGCCTGAGGTTCCACTTAACATCCTTTGAAGGTGGTAAAACAAGCTGAGGGAGCAGTTTAAAAGCTAAAGAGGACACTATGAGCATGCAGTAAAAAAGCAAGGAAATTACATTAGAGTTTGGACCCAATAAACTGAATTAGAAGAAAAAAGCTTTTTACTTATTATGTGTAAATCATGCAGAAAAAGCTGTTTGTGCAATTTTTGAAGTGACTCAGCCCATTCTCAACACAAGCCAAGGCTATCGGGAAACTGCACTGGACACTAGCACTTACTTGTGTCATAACCCCATTGCCTTTCACACTGGTGATGACGTTAACATGGACAGTGCATGTTTCTCCTTTACCCACAGAAATTGGGTCAAAACGTTACAGCCTATGTTGTTTGTGCACTGTTAAATAAGCAACAAATCACCCACCAAATTATGAATTATATGCAAGTTTAAAGGACATTGACTGTATTTTCATTGACTCCCTCAATATTGATTTACTTCTGTGGCCTTTTTGTAGACAGGCAGCACAGACCATCTCTGCACCAGCTGCTGTGATGGGTGGTCCCATTGACTGATGTGCCATTTTCCCACATGCGGGATTCATTCCAATCAGCACACTTTTTCATGGGGGTTGCTGGTCCATTATACTTTTTCTTTGGCTTGGCTTCGCGGACGAAGATTTATGGAGGGGGTAAAAGTCCACGTCAGCTGCAGGCTCGTTTGTGGCTGACAAGTCCGATGCGGGACAGGCAGACATGGTTGCAGCGGCTGCAGGGGAAAATTGGTTGGTTGGGGTTGGGTGTTGGGTTTTTCCTCCTTTGCCTTTTGTCAGTGAGGTGGGCTCTGCACTCTTCTTCAAAGGAGGTTGCTGCCCGCCAAACTGTGAGGCGCCAAGATGCACGGTTTGAGGCGATATCAGCCCACTGGCGGTGGTCAATGTGGCAGGCACCAAGAGATTTCTTTAGGCAGTCCTTGTACCTTTTCTTTGGTGCACCTCTGTCACGGTGGCCAGTGGAGAGCTCGCCATATAACACGATCTTGGGAAGGCGATGGTCCTCCATTCTGGAGATGTGACCCACCCAGCGCAGCTGGATCTTCAGCAGCGTGGACTCGATGCTGTCGACCTCTGCCATCTCGAGTACTTCGACGTTAGGGATGAAAGCGCTCCAATGGATGTTGAGGATGGAGCGGAGACAACGCTGGTGGAAGCGTTCTAGGAGCCGTAGGTGATGCCGGTAGAGGACCCATGATTCGGAGCCGAACAGGAGTGTGGGTATGACAACGGCTCTGTATACGCTTATCTTTGTGAGGTTTTTCAGTTGGTTGTTTTTCCAGACTCTTTTGTGTAGTCTTCCAAAGGCGCTATTTGCCTTGGCGAGTCTGTTGTCTATCTCATTGTCGATCCTTGCATCTGATGAAATGGTGCAGCCGAGATAGGTAAACTGGTTGACCGTTTTGAGTTTTGTGTGCCCGATGGAGATGTGGGGGGGCTGGTAGTCATGGTGGGGAGCTGGCTGATGGAGGGCCTCAGTTTTCTTCAGGCTGACTTCCAGGCCAAACATTTTGGCAGTTTCCGCAAAATAGGACGTCAAGTGCTGAAGAGCTGGCTCTGAATGGGCAACTAAAGCGGCATCGTCTGCAAAGAGTAGTTCACGGACAAGTTTCTCTTGTGTCTTGGTGTGAGCTTGCAGGCGCCTCAGATTGAAGAGACTGCCATCCGTGCGGTACCAGATGTAAACAGCGTCTTCATTGTTGGGGTCTTTCATGGCTTGGTTCAGCATCATGCTGAAGAAGATTGAAAAGAGGGTTGGTGCGAGAACACAGCCTTGCTTCATGCCATTGTTAATGGAGAAGGGTTCAGAGAGCTCATTGCTGTAACTGACCCGACCTTGTTGGTTTTCGTGCAGTTGGATAATCATGTTGATGTTCCTCAACATGATTATCCATTATACTACACTGCACTGTTAAACCCTTCTCCCCTGTTTTCTCCCATACCCCATATAACCATATAACAATTACAGCACAGAAACAGGCCAATTTGGAGCTTCTAGTCTGCACTGATCCAAGTACCCTCCTCTAATCACACTTACCAGCACTCTGTCCTTTCCCTTTTTTTATTTTCACCTAACACTTTCTATTCCACCCGCCACAATCCCCCTTCCTCTACCCAAATGCCGCGGATTTTTTCTTGGCTGGAGCTGGACAAAGCAGTCTGACACAGAAATGGGTCCTTAACTGTACCAACTCACTTCCCAACAGTCGACATGCAAATGAGATAGCAGCTGTAAATTCGTAAGGACACAGAAATAGAAGCAGGAGTGGGGCCTTTAGCCTCTCACACCTGCTGCACTATTCAGTAAGAGGGTGGTTGATCTATTACTTCCATGCTATTCTCTCTTGATTCCCTTTATATCTAAGAACCCACCAATCTCAGTACATAGATCATAGAACAGCACAGCACAGAAACAGCCCTTTTGGCCCTTGATGTCTGTGCCAACCATGATGCCAAGTTAAACTCTTCCCATCTGCCTGCACAATGTCTGTCCTTCTAACCCCTGCCAAAATGCCTTTTAAATATTCCCATCATATCCGTTTCTACCAACTGTCTTGGCAGCACATTGCAAATACCTATCATTCCTGATAAAATATTTGCCTCATCCATCTCTTTTAAACTTGCCCCACCTCCGCCACCCACGTACGTTGAGTCAATTTTTTTTGCACTGCCAATAAGTGGTAATTCTGCTTCGCCCTCAGAAAAAAGAATCTCAGGGTTGTATGTGATATCATATATGGACTCTGACAATAAATCTTAAATCTCATACCTTGCGCCCTCCTGTACTTAATTTCGAGATACAGCACGGTAACAGGCCCTTCTGGCCCATGAGCCCACTTTGCCCAAATATATCTATGTAGCCCATTAACCTACAAACCCCATTTGTCTTTGGAATGTGGGAGGAAACCAGAGCACCTGGAAAAAGCCCATCAGAATATGGGGGGAATGTAGAAACTTCTTAAGGACAGCAGTGGATTTACCTCAGGTGGTTGGCGCTGTAATAATGTTGACCTAATGAATACACTATCTGTGTGAGACAAATGTTCTGAGTAGCAGCCCTATCCATGCCTCTCATAATAGTGCGTGTTTCTATCATGTTTGACGCTACTGGAGAAAAATGAAACCAAGTTTGTCCAACCTTTCCTTATATCTCATGCTCGCGAATCCAGGCAACATCGTGGTGAACCATTTTTTGTAACCTCTCCAAAATCTCCACATCCTTTCTGTAATGCGGAGACCAGAACTGCACACAATATTCCAGATGTGACCTGTCTTGAATGTACTCCGTGACTGAGCCTCATTGGGTGGCTTGGGTGGAGAATTCCAACGATTCTCTTGCATCTGGTGCAACAACAACTTCTTTTAATCCTAAAAGGCCAACCTGTTATTTGAACATTGAGATCCATGCTTCTTGCTTCAAAAACTGGGAGACGCATCTTCAAACCCGCAAGAATATTGTGCCTTCCAATGAGGTCAAGGTGCTATCTTTACCATCCTGAGGAAGAAAGTTTTGCAGAGGTGTGAGATGTCAGCAAAGGATGTGGTAAGAACACGGCTCTTTCAGTGGATCCATACATTTCTATGGTCAGCCATCCTATGACAATCATGGAGTTATGAGAATCTCACGATCCCTCAATCAGTCATTATATAAATGGGTGAGGAAGATGAGTTCAATGTAAAAGACCATTTACAGAGTTTTCTTTTAAAAGAGGAATGCCAACTTTTTTGAAGATTTTATCTCAGGTTTTGAGCAATTTCTTTCCATTATTTGTTGGAGCTGCAGCAGTCTTTTTATTGAACTTCAATGAAATTCAAAAAATCGTTCCAAACGTCACTTCGTTAGTCCAGGAAGAAGCTGCCTATTCTTTACTAACCATAAATTATCCCAGGACAACAAGCGAACCTGTCTGTACTATAGAGAAAAAAGACTTTGCATTAACTGTAACTGCGAATATTTATTTATCTATCTATCCTTTATATTTATTATCTCTCTCTGTACTGGAATAATTTTATGAATACTACAGGTGCTTTTTTTTAAACTAAAAGTAACTGGCTGCAGCAAGTAACAATTTCAGTAGATATGGAAATTGCTCTTCAAGTATGAGTCTTGCCCCTTCTAATTAGCCAGCTGTCTGATTATGCAAGCCACAAAAAAATGACTGAGGCTGACCCAATCATTGCCCTTGGGCAGTATCTTTGGGTTAAAGATGACTTGCTTTCAACCACCTGTGGGTTTTGCAGTGGCTGATGTAAAACCCAGAGACTCTGCCACATGGAGGACAGGAGAGGAGCTACAGGTGGTCTCATTCTGGCCTGCCAATTACTTCATGCTACTGAATAGATAATATCAGTTATATCAGTCAACATGGATTTAAAAAGCAAGTGATGGATAGCTTAAATCATCCCCTCTTGAACAACGGGCAGCATTGTGAGAAGGTTTTTCAGACTAGTCAATGTGAGGAAAGCTGAAGGGAGTGTAGACTGCATGTGTGGCCTTATATGATCAGTGCTATGGACAAAAGAAATTGCAACACGTTTCTCTCTTGGAGCATTCTATTTGTGTGAAATGAGCAGTTTTCAAGCCTCGACAATGTCAAAAGGTTGTCCTCCAATATTGCGCAGGTAGTTAGTGAAGGGATAACCTGCCAGCTGTCCTCATTGCAGGCTGGAAGGGCAAGTATTTGCAACATTTTTTTCCACTCTTTTCAACCAATGTTACGTTGCACCTCCAAGAAGCTTCCCACCAGAACCATAAGATAAATCAAAAATCATTCAAGCCTCCATCGCCTCCACACAGAACCAGTTTACATCTACTCTTTGGGTTATAAAATCATTTTGTGCAAAATCAGACCATTGTCCAAAGAATCCACAATGGCCATCCATACCAATTAATCATGGAGTTGTAGGTCCTTCAGCTCAACTTTCCATGTTGACCACATTGTCTATCTAACGAGAACCATCTGCATTATCCTATAAAAAATCCTATTTTATTCTTTCCATAACTCACCTTAATTCTACCATTCACCTACAGGCAACTAACTGTGGCCAATTAATCAATCAACCCACATCATATGAAGTGGGATGTGAAGACAATCGAAGCACCTGGGGAAGCCCTCGCAGACACAGGAAGAACATGCAAACACTCTATACTTTGAGTTATTGTTGTTCACTGTTGTAGGTGATGTTGTTGTGGTTGGGTCTTACATTTGACATCCATAAGACTCCCCAGCTATACAATATCACCCTCGCCCCCTCCCGACAGTGGCACCCCTGGAAATGATGGATCCCTTTACATATCCTAGGAGGGGTCAATGAAGGCAGTCATTCATGATGCCTTCACAGTCTTTGACAACCTAAAGAAAGAGTGCTCAAGGCACAGTCATAGCAAATAGTTCATGGTCTGCTGGGATTAGCAATCCCAACCCCTCCCCCCACACATTTCTGCTACGAAGATCACCTACACCAAGGAGGTGAAGTGCTGGAGATGTACTTGCAAAGTCATTCACGTCCACGTACAATGAATAAGTAAACCAATGCCAGCATCTTTCCCCATCCCAACACCTATGGAACTAATTATAATCAGCCTGGTCCATTCTACTCATTCATCAAACACTGTACGCTGAACCCTGCTGCTTAATTACTCTGGTAGACGGGGGAATATTTGCAACAACGTTCCCAGATGCTCCTTGAACATGTGCAATTTCCCAAGCAGTTCCTGGAAATTTTTTGACATCCATCTGCTCCTCTCCTGTCCTCCATGTGGCAGAGTCTCTGGGTTTTACATCAGCCACTGCAAAACCCACAGGTGGTTGAAAGCAAGTCATCTTTAACACAAAGATACTGCCCAAGGGCAATGATTGGGCCAGGCTCAGTCATTTTTTTGTGGCTTGCATAATCAGACAGCTGGCTAATTAGAAGGGGCAAGACTCATACTTGAAGAGCAATTTCCATATCTACTGAAATTGTTACTTGCTGCAGCCAGTTACTTTTAGTTTAAAAAAAGCACCTGTAATATTCATAAAATTATTCCAGTACAGAGAGAGATAATAAATATAAAGGATAGATAGATAAATAAATATTCGCAGTTACAGTTAATGCAAAGTCTTTTTTCTCTATAGTACAGACAGGTTCGTTTGTTGTCCTGGGATAATTTATGGTTAGTAAGGAAGCATTCAAGAGCTTGATAGGCATTGGTTTAAAACTGTTCTTTAACCTAGGGGGGCTTGACTTCAGTCTTCTGTACCTTTTTCCCAAAGGTAGGGGCGAAAAGAGATTGTGACCGGGCTGATGGGGGCCCTTTATGATGCCTGCCTTCTTGACATAGCCACTGTTTGTTTGTTATCAGTGAAACTGTTTGCTTTAAAAGACTCTCACTACCCCAACATGCTTTACAAGGGGCTAAGCTTCCATCGTGCCTGCTTGGGTTGCTGCAGGTTTCAGGGACTCGGCCTTTAAGGCAGAATAAAATCATCCAGTGGCATTATGCAAAGTGTGAAGAGAGGATATTCCAAGACAAAGAAGAAGATTAAAATCAAGCAAGAGTCCTCATGGAAATGAGATTAAAAAAAGCCCTCCTCACTCTGTTTAATAAAGGGCCCAGAAGCATTCATAATAATACACCTTTAAACAGGGAAGCCTGCAGCTGCTGGGGTTGTAGTTCAAGACACAAAAGTGCTGGAGAAACTCAACAGGTGACGCAGCAGTTATAGGAAGCAAAGGGAACAAACGTTTCAGGCCTGAGCCCTCGTCAAAGTATGATGAAGCTCTTGATGAAGACTAAAGCATTGGTTACCCTTTGTTTCCGATAGATGCTGTGTGACCTGCTGAGTTTCTCCAGCACTTTTGTGCATCACATAGTAATACTCTTTACACCAAGTGGTTCTCAACCTTTTTCTTTTCACTCACATACCACTTTAAGTATTCCCTAGGACAGCGGTGCTCTGTGATGAGTAAGGGATTTCTTAAGGTGGTATGTGAGTGGAGATAAAAAGTTTGAAAACTGCTGTTTTAATCATCCCTAATTGACTCATGATGTGCACGGTTTCATAACTCCAAAGGAAATGGACCAATGACCATTTTTCTCAAGCAAAATATTTCAGTAGCAATTGGGTCTAGAGTAGTGATTCTCAACCTTCCCACTCACATACCAACTTATGGAATCCCTTACTAATCACATGGCATAGGGATAACAAAGTAGTATGTGAGTGGAAAGAAAAGCATTTAGAACTACAGCTTTAAACTTTGTTATAAGTGTCACATAGCAGCTGACAAGCACTCTCCTGACTGCAGTTATACTTTTTTTTGTTAGCTCATTAGCAAATTACGGTTCAAGATCCGGTCCCTTACAGTACAGTACTTAACAATGTTGGAATGTAGAGTTCACAGAATAATCTTGGAATGAATTGTGCCAAGTGCAATGAGGTCATCCTTAATCTTAACAGGTAACCTGCTTTCACCGCACTGATCAGGAATTTTGGAGTAAACTCAGCACGGACCCTTCCTCGTGTGTCTGTGAGAAAGACATCATTGTCTAAGATTGTTGCTTTAGAGGGAGCATTGCACCCCAAACTTCCGCAGCCAGGACAGATATAAACCTTTCTCATTACTGGGTACAAATTAGACCCCCAGAAAAAAAGCAACCCAAATTAAATATTCTTTAGCTGTTTATTAATTGACATTAGTAAAGGTTTCATTATTGTGACATAATATTACATTTAGAATGTAACATACGTGAAATTCTTTAACTTTTGTCCAACACAAGGTAGAGAGAGAGCCCCTCACAGGTAGAGAGCCCCTCACAGAATCCTACAGCACCTGCTGTTCCGAGGTGGTCTCCCTTCCAAGTTCTGACCAGGTCTGAGCCTGCTTAGCTTCTGAGATCAGACAATCTCAGGTCTATTCAGGTTATTAGGACAGGTTAAGGTTCAGGTGTTATGCAGGGAATATTCATTTAGTGGTCTTGCACATTTAAAGTGGCAGCTTCCTAGAATTGATAAAAAGTTGTCCTGTAAGGTTGACATAAAGTAAGGGTGGGAAGGGGCAAAAAAGGCAGACTTCGTTAATTTATTTTTGCTGACATTTCCGCCAGCACCATTTTCACTTTGAAATCCTTTTGCTTCCTGCATTTCAACACTTCAAAAATACTTCATTTGTAGTAAAATACTTTTGAACATCAAAGTCATTACCTTAGGGCACATCCTTGTATGAGCTATCAGTACCTAGTTTTGCTCTTGTGTATTGATTAGAATTAAGCATTACAGATCTAAATACATCATGATCTTAGGTTTTGGTTTTGTTAAGGCAAATGGGTGATTGTTTTAAAAAGTAAATGTGAGTTAGCATTACACAGAAGTCCCTTGACGTCCAGTTTTGATTTCTAACCACCAATATGATGTTAAGTCGCTTGTGGCAACTGCACTGCACCAGGAAACCAGATGGCAGGAAATGGGACACCAGGAAGCCATTTTGTAAACAAGACCACAAGTCATGTGATACCATGATCTCATAGCAAGCACTTAATTGGAAACAGAGAATGTTGATGAGGTTTTGGTCATGATAATATGGGGTTTCCAAGAAGGACATCAAAATTACAGCTGAGAAACTACACAACATTGCTCAAATGTTGTGTAGTATTAGCAGTCTGACAAAAATGAAATACGAAGGACACGATGAGTCAATTCAACCCTTGAATCTTTGTCAGATCATGACAGATTGCAGCTCATCTGATCAGTAATGTGAACGAGCAAATCATTTTTTATCCTTTGAAGATCTAAAAGCACAATTTGGCCTCACTTCCACAATCTTTTAGCAAATGCTCATATTTATCTGGAAGAGCGAATGGCATCACACCTGCCCACCATGAAGTTTACAGCAAACATCGATATGGTCATTACCTCTTACTGGTGGAGTCAAACTCCCCTTTAAGGCCAAAGTCGCAAATTTTTAAACTCAGGAGCACCAGCTTTGGTCTATAAATGTAGAATTGTTTCTTTTTCTTGAACCTGCCCTGCCTCACCATGGACTGCCCCGACACCACAAAAGGGTTTGTCTATTTGCAGTCACTTTTTTGACTTGGGATAATTGCGAATATTTATCATCTATTCTTGTCTATGTATTGTCTCTTATTTTAGTTTTTCTTAAAGTTGTTTTTGTAGTTTTTTTTTCCAAAGTACCTGTTCAGCAGGAACAAGTAAAAATTCGGTGCACCACTCTGGAGCGTAGAAGATTGAAGGGGGACTTGATAGAGGTGTTTAAGATTTTAAAAGGGACAGACAGAGTAAATGTGGATAGGCTTTTTCAATTAAGAGTGGGGGAGATTCAAACTAGAGGGCATGGTTTAAGATTGAAGGGGGAAAATTATAAGGGGAACATGAGGGGAAATTTCTTTACGCAAAGGGTAGTAGGGATGTGGAATGAGCTTCCGGCAGAAAAGTTGAGGCGGGATCATTGGTTACATTTAAGGAAAGACTGGATAGTTACATGGAGAAGAGAGGACTGGAGGGGTATGGACCGGGTGCTGGTCAGTGGGACTAGGGGGGTGGGGATTTGTTACGGCATGGACTAGTAGGGCCGAACTGGCCTGTTCTGTGCTGTAAGTGGTTATATGGTTATATTATCATTGTTACAATTGATAATGGCTGTTAATATTCATCAATAGGATCCAAAAGGCCTCCAAAAATCCTAAAACATCAGCTCATCAACTAAAGCATTAATTCAATTTCTTTCTCTAGCTATGCTTCCATATATCCCAACCATCTGTTTAGGCTTATATTTAAACTGAAAACACAACTCCATGCGTTAATTTGCAGACAAACATTATGCAAACCAATAAGCATGAATGACCACAAAACTCATGACTGATACTATGCTCTGCCGATAATATGATCCTTTCATGTGTAATAAGCATCTATCATTTATGCAAGGTTTTGCAAGTTATATTTGAGCCTGTTTTCAATTTTAGGATGCTGCAAAATGCTTTTCAGACACTTGCCTATAACTTGAAATGCAGCATTTCTCCTGGCTAATGCAGTACTGTGTTTAGCATCAAGGACAAATGTAATGTCACAACAAAGTCACAGAAATGGGGCATCCTAGCTTTTAGAAAGTGTCTGTACTCCCATGAAGAGAAGTTAAAACTAAACATGTGCCTTCACACCCACTGCTGCTTACCCCACTTGCACCAACAATGTTAAATGCATATTCCCCCCTCCGCCCCCCCCATGGTTCCACTATTAAAAGAGGCCTTTCCATGGCAGACAAGCAGCCACAGTGAGGAAATCAGGGTAGGAGGGGGAAGAGGTGTGGGATGGGGTGTAGTGAGGGAAATCAAAGTGGATGGGTAAGGCATTAATTGAGCAATGAGACTGGTATGAGGATGCTGTGATAACCACAGAACTGCCAGCGGCAACACTTTTTGCAATGATGGATGCCATGTGGGATGATTAGTGTCGTGTTTAGCGCCACACTGTTACACCAGCAGCGACCCGGCTTCAAATCTTGCGCTGTCTGTAAGATGCTTGTGTGTTCTCCCCAAGTCAGTGTGGGTTTCTTTTGGGTAATCCAGTTTCTTCCCACCCTTCGAAAAAAAAACATACGGGGGGGGGGGGGGTTGTGGATTAATTGGTGCACTTGGGGGGCACAAGCTCATGGGCCAGGGAGGCCTGTTACCGTGCCCCATGTCTAAAAAATAATCGACACTTTGAGCACATTAATGTTTATGGAGGAAAGGCTGGATGGATTATAAACCATAAAACAGTAACCCAGTAATGTCATATTAAATTTCACAGGATGCACGACTTTCATTGCGATGTATTCTCTGTCTTCTAATTACATTACAAGCATCGTAGGCCCCAAAAGTTTGATCACAAAGGAAAGAAAGCAAGCTGCTCCTGCTTGCATGGGAAAAACAACGGGAAAATGAAATCTGCATTTGGGGGAATTGTGACAGGACAGGTCGAGTTCAGTTTCCGGAAGAATGCAAACACTTAATAAAAATGTAAATTATGTTGTTTTGGCTAATATGGCCCACAATGAAACAGTCACAAGCTGAACTATTTTTAGGGGCAAATGCCTGGTTGTTGTCCAAATGTGTGTTGAGGTACAAAATGTCCCGTGGACTGCAATAGGAAAAGAACCAGGTATTCTGTGTTAGTGGCATTGGTTGAAGGATAAACATTTGTGCTTCCAAGATGGATATATTTACAAAAAAAAATCAAATTTACTGCGCTAATTTTAAAACATGATCTTGTTGACGTAAACTCAACCAAAGCTTACATCTTGACCCTTGCAAACTCATTTGTCAAGATAAAACCTTCTCTCTCAACATCAATAAGACAAAGGAGGTGATCACTGACTTCAGAAGAGGGGCCAGAGTCCACACCTCTGTCCATGTTAATGGCGCTGAATTTGAAAGAGGAGATAGGTTTAAGTCCTTTGGTATGAACATCTTCAATGAGCTGACCCGAGATGAGTAACTGATTGTGACGATCAAGAACGCACACCAATGTCTCTATTTTCTTGGAAGAATAAGAAAGTTCAACATATTCTTCCTGTCCGCTAATAACCTTTACACCTTCTTGTTGATCAGCATCACATCAGACCTGCTGAGCATTTCCATCAGTTTCTGACTTTTGTTTTAGATTTCCAGCATTTTTCTTTGGTTTTCATCCTTCAATTCATTCTGGTCGCTCAAATGTGATTTGAGTTCATTACCCAACATGTTAACATACTTCACAGGATGACTGCAAGGAAGAATGAATGCTGGGCCATTAATATGGCAGATCACCAAAGCTATAGGTCAGAGGCAAGCAACCTTTTACCATGCGTGGGCCAGATGGTGTGTCAGTGGTTGAATGGTGGGCCGCACTGATGTTACCATAAATTAAATAAATAAACAAATGGAATGGATGATGAATCTCCATATCCGGAAATGCACCCAAAATCACGAGTTAGTCTTTAAAATGACACAATTTAAAAAAACACAAAAGTCAAAAGGGAGAACAATTAGTTACAATGAAAACAAAATAACTCACCCCAAAGGAGGCAGCAGTGAGGGGGGAGAATGTCACAGTGGAGAGAGGAAATGTCACACAGAGAGGTTGAGCCTCATACAAGAGAGGGGGCTCTCACTTGGAGAGAGGGGTGTGTCACAGAGAGAGATGGGGGGGGGATTTATGCACAGAGAGGGAGTCCAACGCAGAAGCAAATGATTGCAGAGAGACAAGGAGTCACTCAGAGAGATCATGTCATACACACACACAGAAAAAGTCTCACATACAGAAACAGAGAGAGAGAGTTGAATGAGCATTACAGTAAGAGGTGGTGCTGCAGAGAGGTGGATTTTCACAGATAGGTCTCTCACAGAAGAGATGGGTCTCATCCAGAAGAGAAGACTCTGACGGACAGCGGGAGAGGTAGGAAAATGTCATGAAGGGGTCATGCGCAGAGGGTGGAGGGTGGGGAGGGGAGTCTTGTGCAGAGTGCAGGAGGTCTCCATCTCAGGAGGGGGGGGTGAGGGAGTCTTGTGCAGAGGGCACGGGGGATTCTCGCACAGAGGGTGTGGAGGGATCTCCAGTGCAGAAGGTGGGGGGGGGGGTCTCCAATGCAGAGGGTGGGGCATCTCAAGCACAGAGGGTGGGGGGGGATGTATCCACAAAAGAGGGCAGTGGGGGTGTTTCGACTACAGAGGACGGTGGAGAATCCAATGCACAGAGAGCAGTGGAGCCGCGCACTGAGAGTGGGCAAGCTGCGCACAGAAGGAGGGAGGGGAGCCACATACTGGGCTGGATAAATTTGGATCGCGGTTGCTCACCCCTGCTATAGGTCATGACAACTGTCTGAAAGGCTGGTGGAGAAGTTTAGAGAGGGAATTCCAGTGTTTTGAACCTTGGCAATTGAAGGCTGCTGACTGTAAGACTATTAAATCTGAGGATAATCAGAATAGTGGATGAAGGAGATTGCTATGATAGAGAGGGGCAATATCATCAAGTAGATCGAAAGCACAGTGGTGCTGAGTGAACAGGAGACAGTACAAGTTTGGGAGGTAGGTAAAAGGGCTTGGGATGACTTCAATCTTATGGTGATCATGGGAGATGACAGTAGAATGGAACAGTTTGTGTGTCATAGAGTTATCCATCACAGAAACCAGTTCTTCTGCCCAACAGCTCCATGCTGAATAAAATGCCCATGGAGACCCATTTGTCTGCATTTCCTATTCATCCTCTTTTACATCAAGTCAAGGTTCAAGGTTCCTTGATGGTCATGTTTACTGTTGTTGCTCCGTAAATCCATACCTGTCCAACACCCTGACCAAAACAAGAAGAAGCAATAGAAAGTCCCTTAGAGACATTGAGTATCTCTGGATCCTGCCACTTACTCTGATGACTACATCTCCTGGACTCTCAGAACATCTGTATCCACTCAGCCTCTTGTCTGTTCCAGCAGTGAACCCGAGCTCCAGACATCCAAATTACCCTCCTTAGCCCCTGATTCTTAGCCCCAATATGAGCAGGTAGCTATCAGCACTCGAGGCCCTTTGGGAGCCCTGTTCAACATTGGCTCCCACATGAATCCCAGTCCTGGTACCTGGTTCCCACGAAGTCTGGTCTGAGGCAAGAATCCTTCCGAGATGACATGTTCTCTCTATACAACCTCCAAGAGGCTGCAATGGGATGTTGCAAATATAGATGTACTCCTCACTGAGGGATTTAGATGTAAATATTAACTACTGTAGTAGCTTTTATTACCACTGGTAATACACGGCCTGTCTTATTCTGGATTACACGTCTGGCAAATTTTTTGGAGAAAGTAGACAACTCACACATTGTCTGTCACTCAGTTTCAGGAGAATTAGTCCCTGAACATCCTGGGTGGATATAGCCTAGAATTGGAAGGATTGCCGGCGGTGCTTCTTCCTTTTGGGACTTTTCCCTGGTCTCTGCCCTCAGCTCATTCTCCCAGCTATCTTGAATTTCAGGGCTAGAAATGCCTCTGGAACTAGGATCCTAGTTCGACCTGCAACATGTCCTTCAGTGCCCATTATCCCACTCACTGAAAACTGCTGCAACTTGAATCAACTCAACAACTTTTACACAGTTAGAGCCACACCAAGACGAGATCAACCCACAACTATTCTTTAAGGGACTGTTGATCCTTTAAGTAGCATGGATTTAGGATAGGTTACGATGAAAAACTATGGCATTTCACTTACCACTGGTTGTCAGCCAGGCATGTTTAGCTAGATGGCTTAGCTCCAAATAGCAGTGCTTGATTCAAATCAGTGATGCGTGCTGATTGATATTATGGTCTGCCTGCTCTGCATACTTTCTGCAAGCATTGAGTGGACCCAACCAATTACCTCACCCACATGCAATGTTGCATGTCATGGATCATGTATGCCATCTATATCACTTTGTTCCTTTTGGAAAGATGAGCAAAATTGGCTGGATCAGATGAGTCTTAATATATTGGCTGGTTTTCCAAGGCAGTGGAGTTGTGGAGGGAATAGAGGATTGGGGGGGGGGGGGTGGGTGAGGAGAGGTAGATTGTGATGGCCTGAGCGTTGCTCACAAACCACTGCAGCCTCTGTGGTCTTGGGCAGAACAATTCCTGTATCATGCAGTGATATACCCTCTGGGTACATGGCAGCCTTCAAGACTCAACGTTAAATTCTCCAACATTAGGTCATTCCTCTTCCTCTGCTGGACATTCCTGCTATCTTCATGACGGGCTTCAATGTGCAATCCCAAAAGTTGTAACGTAACAATCAAATGGCTACTGGCTCTCAGTGGAGGAGACTGCAGATGGCTTTGGAGATGACCTCAAGTGCACCTGGCTCTGGAAGGAAGAGCACCATCTCATCATCGGTAGCAAAAATGTGTGTGGTCTGATTCACAAACAACAAGAAGGCACTCACAGAATGCAAATGTAGGAGGATACAGGTTGCTTCTTGGATTACTCTAATGGCTGGATAACTCGAGCAATCTTAAAAATCCATTGGAGGACAAATTTAGTGCTGCAAAATCCAGACATTATAAAAGGAGCACACTTGCACAATCTAAAGCTTTGAAAATTAGGTATAGATTTAGGGAGAGGGAAATGAGGATTAGTAATGAGGACACTGTCTTCTTCAAAGTTCAATGTCCCTTGCTATGGCGTCCCAATAATGGCCAACACCATGCTGTCCTTGACAGCTGAATATACAAATGTGCCTGGTGGCTTCTGGTGTATCAAGAGGCTGTGTTCAGACAAGTTGGTTATCCTGGTTGAATAGCTGGCAGTATGTGCGTATTGTTAGATTAGAGCACATGCAGGGCCATACACACAAGGGTGCAATGAAACATATGGATGTCAGGCACAGGTCCTGCTTGATAGAGATTACTATTTGGAGAGTGATGGGGTGTGGTTCTGAGTCCTGCCAAAGCAGGTGATGCACTTGGTGTCGAACTATTCAAAGACTTTGAACACCTGTACATGAGGTAATTGAGCGTCTTGCGACACTAAATTCAGGTAATCAAGACATCAATTCTGTAAAGTGCATGTCCAAGAGTCATAGATGTATACACTCAGAGGCCCTTTGGCCCATCATGTCCACCCTGATAAATAGATATATTCCATGCCAGTTCTATATCCACCTACCAGGACTTGGTCTGGAGCCTGTTCTGTCTTGGTCATTCATGTTCTTCTGGAAATGCCTCCTTAAATATTTTAAGGACCCTCTGGACGGCTCTTGCCCAACCATAATGTGTGTCCCATCACTGGGGTCTCCCTCCCCTCCATCGATGTGATCTACATGGTTGTTTGAAGAGGGCTTGTAAAATTGTTAAGGACCCCTACCTACACAGCATCTTCCAGCTACTCCTGCCAGGAAAGAGATACCAAAGTATCAAAGCCAGAACCAGCAGGGCTGACAAACAGATTCTTTCCCCAGGCATTGAGACCTGCTGAATAACTGATCAACTGCTCATTCAAATCCCTCTGTGAACCTACTATCAGTTAACATTGTTTATTTATTTTATACTGTAAATTGCTTGTAATTATACCTTCTGTCTATATATTGTATGTGTTTCCTTATAATTAAAAATTTTTTTTTACACACACACACACACACACACACACACACACACACACATGAATGATAATAATAAACTTGAACTTGAACATAAAGACAGAGGGGAGATTTAGATAGCTCAGGGTTGCTTTAATTGGAGCTGGCCATCAACTGAACTGTCCGGCCTATGAAAAGACTGGACTCCACAACTGCTCAACGCAGCAGGCAGTGCACTCTGCTTGTATTGGCCTTTTCGGGTGCTTTCAAATTTAGTCCCCAAGAATGTTTAATATGTGGCAATATAAACCACCGGGACAGATCAAACACTTTATACACAGCAGGATGGTCTGAAACCTGACGTCTATCAAACTCTAAAACAGCAGCCGATTTGTCACCAGATATCAACTTGGGGAAAAAAGGTGAATTTACCCAAACGCACAACTAAGTGGAACATATTTATTCTTCTCTTTTATATGTAGAAATTATTGCTGCATTTACAGTTTGGAAGTTGCCCGAAAGCAACGTTGACCGACTAAAACTGAATGTGAATGTGAATTAGGTTGGCAATTAGGATGCAAATAAGAGTAGCTCAAGGCAGAGGCAAATTTACAAAGACATGACTTTGATCATTTTGAAATGTTTAATTTCTAAAAAACCTTCAAAGGAGTTGATTTCCTCATTAATCATTTTGTATCAGCTGGAAGATTTACAGAATTAATGAAAATTATAATTCAAGTATCAAAGGCAGATAATTTTACTGGGCCAAATCTGATTATGATATATGGGAAGATGTTCCATTGCATCAGAAAAATTAAAACCTAACCCAGCAGCCTCATTTTACTGTTTATTTAAATGTACTAGCAACTATAAAAGTGCAATCTTTTTATTTTATTTTTGACAATCAAAAATCAAAAGAAATAAATTCTCTGCTCAGGGGATTTAAGAACACCAAGGTATAATTCTTTGCCATTGTGTTGTTTCTCAATTTTGTTGTATGTGAAATAGAAACATATATTCCCAGAAAAATAACAGGAAAGGATTCTTTCTTTGGCTTGGCTTCGCGGACGAAGATTTATGGAGGGGCAATGTCCACGTCAGCTGCAGGCTGACAAATCCGATGCGGGACAGGCAGACGCGGTTGCAGGGGAAAATTGGTGGGTTGGGGTTGGGTGTTGAGTTTTCCCTCCTTTGTCTTTTGTCAGTGAGGAGGGCTCTGCGGTCTTCTTCAAAGAAGGTTGCTGCCCGCCGAACTGTGAGGATTACAAACCTTAATCAAGGCAACAACACCATAACCTCTCCCCAGAACAAGCTCGGGTCTCAGGTCAGCAACATGAGGTGTCCCTTCTGTTTATGGTAATAAAAGCCGATCAGTGAGATAACTTCTAGTCTTTGGAGTTATTGATAGGGCATCAACCACCACTTCCCCATTCCCTATCTACACCCTTCAACCCATATTTATAAGCCAACTCCGTGCATCCCACAGCAATTAAAGCTGCAACTTGATTCAATTGTCAGTTGCCTTTGCTATTTCTGCTGCTGCACTTAAACAATTGATGGCAGAACATTGTATTTATGGAAAAATAAACCCTCCTATGCCCCAACCTCAATGTTCAATTCCAACTTTTTCACTTCCTTTCCTAATGCTTCTAAAGCGAAAGATTCACCGACATTCACCTCCAAGCCTCCATTGACCACTTTTCATGTGGTGTCTGAAAGGCAAGGCCATATCTAAATGCTCTTAAGTGTGACCCTCTCTGCACCAAACATTCATATATTACAGTGGTGGTTTACTTACGACAGTGAAAAAACCCTGGCCGACATATTCCATCCTGGCTCAGAAGTACTGAGGCCAACTTATATCAAGATCAGTCATGACTAGGATCAGAAAATATAACATCCTTTGTTCAACCCAATGCCATGCCAACAATTGGAAGGGTGACTACAGATGAGTTGTAATTAATTCATTTTAAACAAAAGGTTTTTTCATGTGACTTTTGGATCTACTGTAACCATAACAATATGCATTTATAATGTGCCTTAAACATAATGAAAAATGCTTTAATAGGCACTTCGCAGGATGGCAGATAAAATGTGATGCTGAATAACACTATTTTTAATTTTAAATTTAAAAAAATTTAGACACACAGACAATTCGGCCCTTCAAGTCCATGCTGCCCAATTTACACCCCATTAACCTACACCCTGGTACATGTTTGAAGGGTGGGAGGAAAACAGAGCCTCTGGAGAAAACCCACGAACACACAGGGAGAATTATACAAACTTCATACAGACAGCGTGGGATTCGAACCCAGGTCCGGCCCCCGATCACTGGAGCTGTAAAGGTATTGCGCTAACCTCTATGCCAACTATGCCTAGGAACAGGTAAGTAGGAAAGGTGTAATAAATAATTCCTATCCAAACCTTTCTATCATGTTTCAGGGGAAAAATTCTGAAGGCTGGTTCTAAACAATGTTCCCTTTTTATACCATTTTAGGTCATTGCTGCCAGTCCCTCATGTTGGCAGATGGAGGACCTTACCTGCTTTATCACAGTCTAGCTGTCTGACAATACTACTACCCTGTGATCTAAACCAAATATTCACCAGTGATTTTCTCACTCTCATTGATAAAGGTAAACTGAGCAAAAAAGGAGCCCAACGTAAACAGGTGGTGAGATTTTTCAGAGTTCGGTAGATTCTCACAAATAGGTAAGATTGGATACATTAAATTTAAAAATACAACCCATCTTATGTACAATTAATAAACCATGTACTAAGCTTAAAAAATTAGCTCATTTTTATTCTGATATAAATCTTCTATGTGTGTAATGGAGGATTTAGACTAGCTTATGAAAGAAGGAATGCAGTTGTATCAGAAGACATAAGCTCAATTCCACTATGAGGCCCAGGATGCAGTTGAATAGGAAGACATTATCTAAATTTACACTATGGGGCCCAGGGATGCATATGAATCAGTAGACATTATCCAACTTCCACCATGAGGCCAAGAGATGCAGTTGTCTTTTGTTGGTCGCAGAGTGTCAGGAGACCTTGAAGAAAATTAAATCGTTTGTTCAAAAAGATAAGATCTGAAGTAAACAACTTTTGGGTAATATAAGCCATGGTCCCACTGCTGAAGTTTGAGACTCTCCAAGAGGTGGCAACATCTCTCAGCAAGAAGAAGAACTTCAAGATTCCAAACCGATGTCCCAGTCCGGGGAGGTGGAGAAGCTACTACCGGTGCCCAGACAACCTATTACAAGTGTGCAGTCGTCGCCTCACTTTGGCAGTTGGGATCAGTCTAGGCATTGATAAATATAATTGGGAAGGGCTTGCATATTGTAATGTGAATTCACCTTTAGATTTAGTAATAAAGCCTTGTATAAACTGAACTGCTCTCGGTGTGTGTCTATTTTCTTTCGGTAGTTTGAACACTGTGACCAATCTAAAACAAACAAAGTGAGAGGTACAAGTTTACCCAAGACAATGTGAAATGTAAAATTGCGGATGCTTCCCTGGTTCACATGCTTTGGTTTTACCCTAGTCAAGAAAAAATTTGGAAAGGTATTTTTCAAACACTATTGCTGATTCTCAAGGTTAAATTGGAACCTTGCCCTTTAATTGCTCTGTTTAGATTATCTGATGATGATGAGGTTTGATTGACTTCATCTCAAAACCGATCCAGACGTGCAATACTGATCAAATGGAAAGATATCACTCCCCCTACACGCACACAACAGTTAAATGATATTATGGGCTGTTTAAGTTTAGAAAAAAAAGAGATACGCCATTAAAGATTCAAATACTAATTTCTTAAAGACATGGGGTCCTTTCATGGACCATTACCATAATCTGAAGTTCTGACACTGACCTAAACTTTGATGCTGTGTTGTCGTTTTCCGGGGTGACGTCACTTAATATCCATGTTACGTTTTTTTCCCTAACCTTGCTAAATTAAAAGTGTTTTCACCAAATGTTTTTTTTTCTTCCTTCTACAATTGTACCTTAAAATATAATTGTGCTTTAATTTTGTATAATTATAAGTTTCAATAAAAATATTTTAATAAGAAAAAGATGTGTTTGAATTTTCTAATCTTTCGATGGATTTCTGGAATTCTCTGATTCGGAGGGTTATGGAAGGTTGATCTCTGGAACTATCTAAAGATATAGATGAGGTGTCGAAAGATTAGGGAAGTAAGGAGGATGGGGAAGTGAGCCAGAAGTGAGGTTCAGCCTTGGCACAGGTTAACCGTGATCATATTGACTGACCATTCAGTCTGTACATGTGACTTTGATGAGCTCAGTTTAATACTATCCGTAACCTTACCATATTCTATGCTGGCATCAAGGGGTTCACAAAACAATGACCATTCAATTGTCGAGATAGGCAAACTAACAGCTTATTATATGTAACAATTTCAGTATTTAGAGTAATAATTTAGAGTAAGTAAGTTCATGCAGGCATCGCTCAAAGTGAGTGCCTGGAGGTTTTGGGAACTTACACTAGCATGGAAAGCCTGAATTTGCTAACTGAACTTGGTCTAACTCGAGGCGACCAGCAGTGGAGCAGGAGTTGACTAGAATATCCCAGCATTTGTAATGGGGAATCTGCTCTTGGATCATTCATGCCTCAAGTGAGGTGCAGAATCCAAAATTAAAATGGAGATAGTAAGAGAAGGAAATAAAAGGAGAATATTTTGTTACATTGCAAGGAGTTTGAACATTCTTCCTGTGTCTGCATGGGTTTCCTCTGGTTGTGTGGTGAAACCACTATTGTACATATTTGTTATATGTAAGTTACATGACCTTTCCTAGTTGACCTTGCTCTCATTGGCCAGCTCATGACTCCTCCCATTTCTTCCCCATAAAGGCTGTCATGCCACAAGACTGCCCCCAGTTCGAGTTCGGGTCAGTGTGAACGACCAACATGAATGCTGTCCATCTCTTGCAAATGAAAGCCCTCAGTTTTGATTACTTCAGAATTTGTGCAATTGATCATGCATCAGGTTGATCTGGTTTCCTCCCATGTTCTAAAGACATGTGGGGGGGTTGGTAGGTTAATTTATCACATGGGTACATTTGGGCTGTGTGGGCTTGTTGACCAAAAGGGCCTGTTATTGTGCTGTATCACTAAATTAAAATGATAATTTGTCTAGAAGTTTGATTTCACCATAAATCCTGCACCGTACAGGCACTACAATTTAACTTGCTTCCCAATCTTGGAACCTCATGCAATTGGCAAAACTTAACCTCAGAAAATCCATAACAGAATTTTCCTCCCATTCTGCTAAAATGGCATGCAAAATTCCACATGAGATAGCAGATTGCTGCAAACGTGGCACAGACAATCAATATGATCAACATGATCATACGGTCACACTCATCAAACTATTGGTGTATTATAACTTTGGGGAATTTCTGGATTGTACACTCAAAAGGAAGTTTATATTTGGCCCAAGAGGATCCAGTTGAAGGTCTGGGAAGAAAATCGTTTTCGCTTTGATCTGGTGTGTAGGATTGCAACTTCCTAAGGAAAGGAAGCCAAGAGATCTTGCAAATTTCACCCTGAGCTAGTTGCAAATGGAACATTTGCCTATGGTGAAAGGAGAACTTCCAACACTTTTGTCCATAAGTAGGAACTGCACCATGTGATTGAAAATGCTATGTCATTTTTTATAATTGTATTGACAATCCCCATGCTACTTCGAAAGAAGTCCAAATGCTACTCATGTCAGAAAAAATAATGACATTGCAACCTTGCAAACAAAGAAATTTAGGCAAACAAGAAAAACTGCAGATGCTGAAACTTTTATCCAACACACAAAATGGTGGAGGAACTCAGCAGGTCAGGCAGTAATGTCAGTAATGTAATTGGAGGAAACACAGCATCAGCGTAGACAGAATGCATTTCTCTAGAAACTCACAAGGATGGGACCTGCAAATTTTACAACGGTTACAGAGGATACAAAATTTACTTTATCTCAAATCCAATTCAAAAGATAAGTGTATGACAACACAATTTTAAGCTTAGTCCTGATTGACGTAATGTCTTTAATCTTGACACAGCTGCGGATTATGGCATTCTGGGGAATGTCAAGCAGTTCTCTTGTCTGCCCACAATGAGAATGGTCAGTCTAAAAGACATTTTACAGACTTGTTTTGAAATATTTTGCCAAAATACATGGAATGCCACAAAAGTCACAGCCTTGAGTTATTTCCTTTGTTGACCATTGACAATAGGAAATAAGATGAACAGAATAGGAATTTGATTGAAAGAAATGTTTATGCCAAGGCATAAACATATCTGCAAATTTGCTGATGACACCACAGTTGTCCGCAGAATCACAAACAGCAATGAGGAAGCCTACAGGAGGGAGAGAGATCAGCTCGTTGAATGGTGTCGCACCAACAATCTTGCACCCAATACTAGCAAAATCAAAGAGATGATAATGGGCTTCAGGAGGAAGTCAGGAGAACACAAAACAGTCCTCATTGAGGGGTCAGTATTGGAGAGGGTCAAGAAATTCACATTTCTGAGTGTTAACATCTCTGAGGCTCTATTCTAGAACCTCCATGTTGGTGCAATCACAAAGAAGGCCCGCCAACGGTTATACATTGTGAGATGTTTGAGGAGATTCGATATGTCATCGAAGACTCTCGAAAACTTTTACAGATGTATCACGGAGAGCATTCTGGCTGGTTGCATCACTGTCTGGTCTGAAGATGCCAATGAACAGGACAAGAAAAAACTCCGGACAGTTGTTAGCTCAGCCTGCAACATCACGGGCACCAGACTTCACTCCGTCAAAGATATCTACATCTACATTCTACCATCATCGAGAAAAAGGTACAGGAGCACTCAGTGGCACAGGGACAGCTTCTTCCCCACTGCCATCTGATTCCTGAATGATCAATGAACCAAAGACTTTTTGTGTACTATTTTTATTTATTTTTGTAAGGTGGTTTACACGAACGTTTGCCCTGTGGCGCTGCTGCAAAACAATGAATTTTGTGATTTTTCCATGACAATAAATTCTGATTCTGATACTCTGACTATATTATTGTGTGAATCAACTGATATTGAGAGTGAACATTTTATTTTGATGCTGGACGAAGATTTTGCAGAAGTATGACTGCACAGGCCAGTCAACAAAATGTTGAACAATCATGTCCTCAAAACACACAGTGAGGACATTGAGCTGCCTGGACAATTGTCCAAATGCAGTTGAACATCTGGCTTTGGATTTTCAAGCAAGCAGTGATGATTAAAATGGGGACTGCCTGATCATCCCCGTGTTCTCAGGAAAAGGATGACAGACGAGTTACGTGCCCAACCCACTGGAATTGACAGTTTAAAGGGTATTGGAGTTTTGTCTTTTAGCGGAATAATTGATAAAGAGATTATGATTTTGAGTACAGTTTGCCTGTAATACAGATCCTGCCACTTCAGACACCATTACAACCATCTTCACTGTTCCACTAAGTCCACTGCGGTTTTTGACAAAAGGAAGATGATTATTTCTTTTTGCTCATTGATGCCTACACAAATAGATTCAAGTCAGACATGCAGGCGCTTGGACCAATGTGGAACATACTGTTGAAGAATTAAGGTGGCTGCTTGCTACATATAAAACCATGGTGGAATTATTCCCAGACAATGGACCACAAATACTCTGCACTTGAATAATATAATGGCAACAAATTTTTTTTTTCCATACATCCCTACTTCCTGTAAAGCAATGGATAGATCTGTATGTGAAGAACCAAGTCAAGTTTATTGTCATCAGATTGTAGAAACAGATTGTAGATTGTAGACTGACGAAACAGTGTTTTCTGGTCCTTGGTGCAAAACACGCAGACACACAACCAGACATATCCCACATACAAACAATACATATGCAGGACAAGTATTTTATCTTTACAAACAAATAAATAAATATTGTTATGTGCATACGAGAGCCTCAGAAGGTTAGTGTGAGCAGTTCCTTTGGTTGTTCAGCATTCTCACTGCCCCGGTGGCCCTGGTTCTGATACCCCTGTATCTCTTCCATGACAGGAGCAGCTGAAAGATAGTGTATGCAGGGTGAAAGGGGTCCTCAATAATTCTGCATGTCCTAATCAGACAATGATCCTGGTAGATCACATCAATAGGGTGGGGTGGGGGGGGGAGTACAAGGGAAAGGGAGACTCCATTGATCCTCTCTGCCACTATTATGGTCCTGTGGATTGACTTCTGATTCATCTCTCTGCAGCAATCATATCACATTGAGATTCAGCTGGCCAGGACACTCTTGCTAGAGCTCCTATAGAAGGTTGACTTGGTGGTTGGTAGCCTTGCCCACTTCAGTCTACTCAGGAAGTGGAATCTGTTGCGCCTTCCTGATAAGTGAGATGTTGAGGGTCCACAAGAAGTGTTCATTAGTTAAGTGAAGGAATTTGGTGCTCTCCACTCTCTTTACTACAAAGTTGTTGATGCGAGTGGAGGGTGGTCATTCCTGATCCTCCTGAAGTCCACATTGAGACTCCACCATTGTGCACCATTGCACGAAATTTTCCACCTCTTCTCTGCAGTGCGACTCATCGTTGTCACTGATGAGGCCGGCAACTGATGTATCATCTGTAAACCTGATGACCCTGTTGAAGCTGGATCTGGCGACGCAGCTGTGGGTCAGTAGCGTGAACGGGAGTGGGCTGAGCACCCAGCGTGATGGTGCTCGACATTCTACTACTGACCCGGACAGACTGTGGTCTTTCCGATAGGAAGCCCAGGATCCAGTTACAGAGAGGGGTGTTGAGTCTCATCGAGGACAGCATCTCCATCAGCCTCTGGGGAATGATGTCAGTGTACAGCAACCTGGCATACGAGGCATCATTTTCCAGGTGGGCCAGGACAGAGTAAAGCAACAAGATGATAGCATCGTCTATGGTACAGTCTCTTCCATAGCTGAATTGAAATGGGTCCAGCGTCTCTGTGAGGCAAGTACTCCAAGGTTAAACTAGCTCCATGATGAATCATTAAGTTGACATTTAAACTCTCCTTCACTCTATTTATTGGCTTGACTCCATCAGAAACATTGTTACTGTTCCATCATTGTCTTCCAATACATTTGAACTCGGTGCAGTCTACCGTAGTGGTTTATGTGGAGAGGTAGCAACTGAGGCAGAAGGCAATATTTTAGAGTAAAGGAAAGCAATTTTAACTGTGTGAGATTTCAGTCACCAGACCAGTGAGCAAGGATGACTCTCAGTAATGTGATCTCTGTGAAGTCGTCTATAGTCTAGAAAGCTACCTAGTTCATCAGAGGTGTCTAAATAAATGATCCGACCTCTGGTGCTGTCTGTACGGAGTTTGCATGTTCTCCCTTTGACCAGGTGGATTTCCTCTAATTACTGCAGTTTACTCCCCACCCCTCCCCTCATACCGAAGATGAGCAGGGTAGTCGGTTAATTGGCCTCAATAAGTTGCCCCTAGTGTGTAGATGAGTGGTGAAAACTGATGCGAATTAATATGGATTGGTGCTTGATGTCAGCGTGGACCCAATGTGCTGAAGGACTCATTTGCATGTTGTTGAAAGTAGAACTAGAGAAGTCAACAGTCCAGCAGATTCCACTTTAGGACACGTTATGTTGCAGATGTCCTGCTTTCCATCACAAATAGCCAAGACATTTAACTCCAGCAATAACAAACACCACCCATTGCCATCACCTCCAATCTTGTTTCCTCCTGGTTTGTTCAACAAAGACTCATCATATCCAACATGCAGTTTACCTTGCAATCAAACAGCCTATTGTTTAATTCAGCATGGAACACACATTTGAACTTGCATATGGTAACTAAACCTTGATCTGAAGTGCAGATGTATTTGCTTATAACTAGAAAGCTGTCAATTATCCCTCTTTCCATGACACAAGCTCTCTGAGCAACAATAAACCATACACTTCTCAAGTCTCCCCACTAACTAAAACAAACAATATTGAAATTGTTTTTCAGCAATTGAAAAACAAAAAAAAAATTAGTAGAGGCGGGAAATCTGAAACAAGGACAAAGCAAAAACACACACCCCATCAGGCAGCATCTGCGGTGAGGGAAAGAGTTGCTGTTTCAGGTGAGCAATCTTTTTAAATCAGGATGAAATCAATTTAATTCATTAACAGTGTCTTTCTCCACAGATGCTGCCTGATCTGCTGAGCACCTCCAGCACTTTCTGTTTGATTAACTGAAGAAATATATCAGGATGAACAATCATACAGGAGTTTAATTAGGGATGTAATAGATGGGGGTCAACTGATCCATTCGCATAGACTCCCATAGAACACAGGCCCTGTCGGCCCTTCTAATCTGCGCCGAACCATTTTTTGCCTAGTCCCACTGACCTGCACTCAGTGAATCCATTGCCCTCCAGGCCTCTCCCATCCATGCCCACATTCTTCTTAAATGTTAAAATTGAGTCTGCATTCACCACTTCAGCTGGCAGCTTGTTGCACACTCCCACCACTATCTGTATTAAAAAGTACTCCCTCATGTTCCCCCTAAATCTCTCCCCTTTCACCAGGTCCTCTGGTTTGTATGTCACCTACTCTCAGTGGAAAAAACACCTATCTACATTTACTCTGTCTGTCCCCCTCATAATTTTAAAAACCTCTATCAAATCTCCCCTCATTCTTCTACACTCCAAGGAATAAAGTCCTAATCTGGTTATCTGCATTCATTCTGTCTAATTACTCATTTACTCATTTACCCCCTTTGTCTTTTAAGACCAAAATAGATAGGCACAGAATTAGGCCATTTGGCCCATCAAGTCTGCTCTGTCATGATAGAAGTTTTATTCCTTTCAAACCCATTTTCCTGCCTTTTCCCCGTAACCCTTGACACCCTTACTAATCAACTTTAAATCCAAACGATGACGGCCTCCAGAGCAGTCTGGGGCAACAACTTCCATAGATTCACCATCGCTGAAGAAACTTCTCTTTCTCTCTGTTCTAAAAGGATGTCCTTCTATTCTGAAGCTGTGCCCCTTGGTCTGAGACTCTCCCACTACACTTACTCTAGCCCTTTGAACATTTGGTACGTTTTGTCATTTGTTCCCTCTGGTCTTCCACTTCATTACATCTTGCCTGCCATCTACCCTCAGCATCACCCCCCCCCCACCCCCCCACCTTCACCACCCAGTCCCTGACTCCCTCCACACTGCATTTAAAAATGTTCTATCTCTAACGTTTCCACTTCTAAAGAAAGCTTACCTACCCGAAATGTTAAATCTGTCCATTTCCTCTCGTGGATGCTGCCTCAGGACTGGAATAGTTCTACCATTTTCTGCTTTTATTTCAGATTACTGATTTTGAATGAACCCATCAATTTGGGTCTTTCAGCAAGTCCTGAGAATCAATGCAGCTACACAAGAGAAAAAGAGTTCCATGCACACACAGCTCAAACCTTAAAAATAAATGTTGTCACACTTCCACCACTGAATACGAGGTTTCGTATTTTTGCACCTCTGCAAAACAAAAACAATGGTGTCATCCCATCCATAAATAAAAAGGGGCAAGATTGGCATTGGCAGCATGGTTGGCGTAGCAGTTAGCGCCACGCCTTTACAGCGCCAGCGATTCGGTCTGGGGTTCAAATCCCACGCTGTCTGTAAGGAGTTTGTACGTTTTCCTCATTCCTGCATGGATTTCCTCTCACTGTTCAAACCATACCGGGGATATAGATGAATTGGGTGGCACGGGTTCGTGGGTTGAAATGGCCTGTTACCGTGCTGTATGTCTAAATTTAAAAATTAAATCAATTTAAATAGAAATTGATTTGATTTTCCTCATAAAAAGGGAAATTCTGAATATAAGGATGCATTTCTTTCAACCAGTGAAAGAAATGCATTTTCATGCAATTAGCAAAACCCAATTACTGTAAAAATTCTTGATATTCCTGCAAAATGGTAATGACTCAAAAACAGCTTTAAGTAGTTTGCTGTCTCTGTTAAAGTACTGGACAGAGGGACGTTCTGTGAGTGATTTAAGCAGGGGTTTACTTGTATGACCAGCAGCAATTTCTCAGTATTTCCCACCAGACAAGAACCAAGCACCTAAATTGTCAGCAGATTTGTAATAAAACAACAGCTGCAGCCATTGTGGCTCCCATATGGCATTGTTGCTTCGTTGCAAAACTTATTCTATTTGTTTTTAAGTAACTCACTCATTTAGCCACTGTTTTGTGGTCATGTTTTCTGCCTTTAGGACACTGTCATTCTCTGGGAAAAAAAAAGAAAAATATGCTGAGCATGTTGTGACTGGAGGTTAATGATAAAGAACGAGGAGGAGTTTATCAGATGCTGTTTCGCGCCAGTGTAACAGCGAGTGCAATTGCTGATCCACTGACCCCATCTGAACTCCAGAGATTTCTCTGTGACCTGCAAGAAGTTTTGATTATTCAGCAGCAGCAGGAAAGGAGTCAAAGGTCATTTGTGCAGTATTTTCGCCCAGGTCTTGTGGTCACTGAGGTGCACCATAACCTTTACTAACCCAAGGCCAGTCACTTTAATTATTCTTCGTGCAGGCGATTGAATTTGGCCTGGAGGCTTTAACCTCTCTCAAAGCAAGTCTGGGTCACTGCAACAAAGGCTTTTACTCTTTTACAAAGATGATATCAGGGAAATTCTGACCAATAATCTAGCCCTCAATAACATGGACCTTATGGAACTCTGAGAAACAGTGAGTATTTCACCATAATCAAATGAGAAAAACCTTTCCTGGTTTATAAAATTAGGAAAACTTCAGCCAACAATTGTTTCTTATAATAAAAACACAGAAATACTGGAGGAACTCAGCAGGTCCCGCAGTGTGCATAGGAGGTAAAGATAATATAACCAATATTTCAGGCCTGAACCCTTCTTCAAGGCCCGATGTTGAATGACCAAAGGAACTGCTCACACTAACCATCTGAGACTCTCATATCTATGAGCCAATACTTATTGATTTATACATATACAGGACAGATATTCATATATGTATTTATGAATCTCTGACCTGTATATGTATGGTTTGTCTGTATGTTTGTTATGTCTGCTGGTGTGTCTGCATGTATCGCACCAAGGACTGTTTCGTAGGACTGTTCTTATGCAACCAGATGATAATAAACTTGGAAAAACACGATAGGCTGCAAATGCTGTGATTTTAGTAAAAGCATCAAAATGCTGGAGGAACTCAGCTGGTTCATTCAGCATCTACAGGAGACAAAGATAATACCACTGACATTTCAGGCCTGAGCCCTTCTCCACGGGGAAAAAAAATCAGAAAAGGCAGAAACAGGATATATCAGAAAGCCTCAGAATTCAAACAAATGGGGGAGGAATCGAGATCAACAAAAGGTGTAAATTGGATGTGATAAGGGTCTAGGTGGAATTTATCATGTCTATACGAAAGGAGGCAAGGGGTCTGTGTGATGGAGGGACCAGGATGGGTTTAACAAAAGCCAGTTAAGTCAATATTAAGTAGCTTCTTTCTTTCTTTTTTTTTACACAGAAACTTCAGAATCATTCAAAAACAAAATTGAGCATACTTTCCTCCGGTGTGTCCTGATGTGGTCGTTTACGCAGGGGCACTTTTACACAGCTTCCCTGTGTGGCGGAGTTTGTCGGAGGGGGAGCATCGTATCCATTAAGCCTGTTTCTTACGGAGTGGCTGTGGTCAGTTTACACTGTAGCTGCTCCGTAAAAATGTGTAGGGGTAGGAGTGGAAAAGTTACAGGATGGAGTTTGCATCCTGACATTTTTACACTGCCTCCAGAGCAGAAATTTTCTGCTGATCAGTGGCTATGTAAAAGGTGCTATCTCGTTGGAGGGTGCCCAGTCGGAAGGTGAGGTGTTGCTCCTCCAATTTATGGGTGGTCTCAGTCTGACAGTACATGAGACCATGGACAGAATTGAATTGGGTGGCCACTGGGAGATCCATGCTATTGCGGAGGACAGAGCCTATGGAGTTCCTCCAGCATTTCTGTGTTTTTACTACCATCACAGTGTCTGCAGAAATTTGTGTTTCAGAATTATTTCTTGAAGTTGATCTGCTTCTGAAGACAAACATGCCTAGAAATTCATTTGCACAAAACCATTTCTTTCAGTGTTTATACAATTGGAATGTGGTATCCATTTGTAGATTGTTTTATGTCCCTACAGCAGCCTTCTAAATGCAGGAAACATAGTAACTTGGCCACACTCTATTAATCCCCATCCCCTCAAGAAGAAGATTCAAGGACAGTTTCTTTCTTGCTGTTATCATATTCCAGAATTAACCCCAAAAAAGCAATATTACATTGCTAAAGCTCTGTACCAACTGGGCACTCTCTACAACTCTGCATTTTTGTACTCTGATTTACTTGTACAATGTATAAGATATCTAACTGGTCTGCCTGCCTGTGCCTTGGTACATGTGACAATAAACTTGATCTTGAGAGATTTAATCGTCAATTCAGATTGAGCGAGTCACCACTGTGCTCAGATATGATTTCTGTGTCAGGGTAAGAGATGAATCACATTGTTCTAGAAGTCTGTGTTTCTGGGCACCTCCTGATTAGTTAGGTGCAGTACTAGATCAAGAGGTCCCATACTTATCTCACTCTCCACCACCCACAATGTATCAATCACACCAATAGGTCATTCCTCTTCACTGGATTCATTTGTTAACCCTCCTTTCTTTCTCTCCAACTCTCCTCCCCAACAACTTCTCCATGGCCAAAATATCTCACCTAACATAAATTCCCCACTGGGATTTCTTCACTCCTTCCAACTGCTTACACCACAATCACCTCAGGTGCCCAACAGAGCCCCAGTACTCTAGCTAACCAATCACCCATCCACTCAATCCAACCCAGTGGGGGATTGTTGCATTTGGTCTTCAATACAATCCTTGGTCCAATCTTCTGCTATGGTTGTTCTTTGCCCAATGCCAACACACAAGTTGTGATCCTTTCCCTCCCTTCATAGCAATGAGTGAAATAGTTTCAAACCATCATCCACACAAACCAGCAGCCAAGCAAACGAGCTCAATGCTTCTTCCTTTCCCCTTCCTCTCCAACACAAAGCTCCATGGTTAGCGTAGCAGTTAACGCAATGCCTTTGCAAACTGGAATTTGAATCCCACGCTGTCTGTAAGGAGTTTATACGTTCTTTCTATATCTGTGTGGGGTTTCTCCCACCATTCAAAATGTACTGGGAATTGTAGGTTAATTGGGCGTAACTGGGCAGCATTGGCTCCTGGGGCGAAATGGCCTGTTACCATGCTGTATGTCCAAATTTAACATTTAAATTAAATAATTCTCCTTCAGTATCCAAATTCTTTATCCATGATTGCATCTCTCATCCTAACCTTTCATATCCTTCCCCTTAAACCCAGCCTTGGTCTTGACAACAAAATGTGCAACTGTCATTCAAGCACTGGGGCCAGAAACACCAGCTAACCTAACCCAAGTTTAACCTAACCCAAGTTTACTCAGTGCCACTTGCCTTCACATTGCTTGGTTTTATACATAAACCTTCCTGACATTAGGATGCCCCCACATCTTTGTGCTCAATTTTAAAATTCAGACAAGTAGGAGACACAAGATAACCTGTTGTGCAGCTAAGCTCAACAATGGGATAAAAGACAAAAATGTTGGTATGTTTGAAGGACATTGATCAGACACCAAGAAATGTCTTTCGTGCTTCAAATAAGATGCTTGAGGCAGCAGGCAGGCACTTCATAATACTTTAATGAAAGATAGCAGAGCAGCACTGGGTCATTTCGAGGCTAAACTAGCTTATGGCCTCATGTCTCTGGAATGGGAGTTGAACCATCTGGATTGGGAAATTGAAGCTGGGCTAGCAATAATATCAATAAAATCAATAATAATAACATGATTCCTTGATAAAGGGCTCAAGCCCAATACGTTGGTTGTGTACCTTTATCTTTGCTATATAAAGTACATTATTTGACCTGCTGAGTTTCCACAGCATTGTGTTTTTACCATCAACAATAGGACCAAGTGTACCAAAGGGTTTCCACTGCTAAAATGCAGGTATTCTTGAAGCAGTGGCGTGATTGAATGTGAGCATTTAAAATTAAAGCCTTCAACAGGAAATCCATTAGGTGCCCTGGGAACAGATGTTAAAGATGTGCAGGCAGCTGGAGCCAAACCTATTGTCACTGGCTGCTATTGACACATTCAGTGGCTGCGAGTCACCTGATTTGTTTCAACGGGGATGCTGTGCTCCATAGCAGGATGATGAAGAATCAATAGCATTACACAAAAAGGCCCATCTGTGCTTTTTCATGACTTCAACCAAAACTAATTTTTCCATTTTACTCAGTTCTGTTAAAAAGGAGCAATTGCCTTTTTGCCTCCAACATAATGACAAAATGTCCCAACAACATCAACGAAGGGAGCCTTGTTTACAGAGGGAAAATAAATTATTGCAGAATCTGATTGCTGTGTGTTAGCATAGTCGCAATGGACCTAATGGCCTTCTCCTACGTTGTGAGCCCAGAGGGGAGAATAGATTTCAAGCTCAGCTTAGGGCCAAATCCAAAATTGAATTTGTGCATTGTAACATTTTCTCAAGATGGTGGCACTGCCAGATCTGCTGTAATGGCAGAGCTGGCAAGGGTACAGGCCCTGCTCCGAAGGGTTCAACTGCCCAATCCTAATGCTGAAGGCTCCGTACAAGTTTTAATAGTCTGTGAAAGGAGCCAATGGTGTTTTCATTTAGAATCTTGCAACCGAGCGGTCTGTGCCCAAGTTGGCAGTGCCTATGTGCAGTAGCAGCGGCTACGATAGATTTCAGACTCGGGGAGCAGCGGACTGGCACAGGGCACCAGAAACAGGGAGAACCCTCCCACCCCCGGAGCAGAGGAAATGACCATACAGGAAGGTGACCATGGCGGCAGGCCAGCGAGAGGCTCAGCAGATGAACGACCCATACAGGCTGCAGATGGTCAGTGACTTGCAGTCAAAGGACTCGCCGAGGTTTGAGAGTGAGCTGAGAGCACGAAGGCAATCCGCGGGGCCTCATACACTGAAGGCTTGCTGATCGTGCTGGAGGTTCGAATCTGGAGCTTGGGTTGGTCATGAATCGAACAGGTGTCCGTGCAATTGCAGAGGCTGTGGGAGCACTGTAGGCAAATTCGTGGACACTTATTATCTCTGAAGGGACTCTTTTTTGCCTCTTTTTCTCTCTGACAATAAGGGGCACCGAATGCTACCAAATGGTGACTCTTTGTCTGCTTTACAGCAGGCAGAAGGCAACATTACTTTTTCTTTACTATTAAATTAATCTTCAATTCATCCTGACTAATCACCAAAGACTAGCTTTAGAGATTGGATCCTTAACATGGTTTGTTCAGTCTCACCAGTGTTGTTAGATCTAATGATAAAAGGGCACAATGATTCAGGCGTTGTGCTGCAAAGCATGCAAGAAAATAAACAAATGAAAGATGAATCAGAGCTGTGTGCTCCACACTTCTTTCTATCTTTCCTTCCCCTCTTAACCAGACAGGTCGCCTTCTACAACCTCAGTCAGCAAAAGATAGGAAGGATGTGGACCAATTGGAGGCAAATTTGGTTGGCATGGATGAGTTGGGCCGGAGGTCCTGTTCAATGCTGTATGTCTCTCTGACTCCGTGACCTGCTGAACTATTGATGCAGGCAGGCATTTCTGCTTTCTTATTGGAGCCCATATTGAGGTTTGCTCCACCAAGGTTTCTGTTGCCAAGTGAGGTAAATAAATCAAATGCACATCTTAAAGTTCAGCACAAAGAATTTTATGCCAAGCAGCATATATATATAGGCACAAATCTTGACTGCCAACTCAGTGATGATAAACTTAATTTTATATTACACTGAATGAAGAATTTAATTTGATTTTATATTCAAAATGAAAGAGTACAAGCAGCTTTGGGGAGCTATATTTAGAATAGAGGTGCCAGTGGTTTTTGATTCTGAGCCCTACCTATTTCCCACTGACCTCAGATTAGGAATCAGAATTCTTAATACCGAGAACCAGCTCCATATCATGGGGTATGAATGATGATGATTCAAGGCTTGGAAGAAGCTCCAGTTAAATGTATAGAGGACATACTTACAACATGGAAGTCATGCCCCCTGGAATCCTCAGCCCCATCGGATGATCCTGTACCATATTTGGCATGGCAACAGAAACAATGGGAATTCTGATAGGCTGGGGTGTCCACAGTGGAAGTGAACTTGGGCCTCTTAAAGGCTAACATTCCCATATTGTAAGAGAATACTCCTGATTGCCACCCTATCCTGCGAAGGTAAGCTTCATTCCACGATATGGACCACTATAAAAGGAAGAGTGAACATAAGATCTCTTCATAATTGAATCTGTTTATGATTGTTCAAAGAGCAGCAAATGTTACACTGGAGTGGCTGAATGGATATTTACAAGGGTCGAGACTGGGTTGGAAAGGGGGTAAACTTCATTGGGGAAGTGGTGAAGTGAAAGAGTGCCATAGTGACACAGCAAGTAATGCGACCCACCTTAAACTTGTGCCATCTTGTCTTAGAGTAGCTTACCCTGTGACCATTCACCTTATCTATTCCACTCATGATTTTGAGCATCTCCATAAGGTTAGTGCTCTGCTTCCTATATTCAAGGCAAATTGCCCTGTCCTATTCTAGCCGCTCCTTAAAATTCAAACCTTCTGGTCCTAGTAACATCCTCACATCTGTTCCTGTTAAATGACATCCTTTGTAGAGCAGAGTGACCAGAACTTCACACCGTATTCGAAATGTAGCCTCTTGTGCTCAGTGGGCTCAGCTAAATGGTTTCTTTTTTGTGCAGAAAGACAACATGAAATGTAAAAGAGAACTCTACAGGAGGAGGAAGTCAATATTCAAATGCTCAAGTGGAAACACTGGAGAGTTAAAAAAAAAATGGATGCAATCTTCCTTCAGTCTAAAACATACAGCTGTGAAGCCTACCTCAAAGGCGAGTCTAACTTAACGTGGCATATATAATTGCACCCACATTGTTGAACAGAGGCCTATTTTCAGGCAATTTTATTGCAATATGAGTTCCAAGCACCTGTATAAACAGATACTACAAGCAAAAGAACCTAACTTGGCCCAAAAGAAATTAACTTTTTTTTGGCACACATGAACATTGGAAAGGCAGGAGTATTTTCAGGTCTGGTTTGAAGTGCAGGTCCTGTTCTTTGTTTTCGAAAGCAGACCAGTGAGTTGCAAGCTGAGTTATGACCAACGATCCAGATTTGAACAGCCCAGCCCACTGTGAGTCAGGCATCCCCTCGCTGTCGGGGGATGCAGGCTTCCCCACCCCTCTCCACATTCAGGAGGCCAGTTGTCCAGACGGACGACCACAGACTGTTATTGACACAACTAAAGCAATGAGCCTCAAACCAGATAGAACAGGCTGGTGTGTAATACAGGGAGTTTAAGAAGGATAGAGGGATCTGGTGAATCAAGTTAAAACAAGAATGTAAAAGCACTATTATGTTAGTTAAATAGTTCAACCTGCAGTGTGATAGTTAAACATTTACTGAATAATTAACAGGCACAGTTTTTGTTTGTTTTTGCAGTACCAGGAGGCACTTCAAACTGGTGATTAACAACCATTCAAAAGTAAAATATGCCGCTGCTTGCCTGCTCTTCCTGCTCAAATCCATGCCAAGAATATTAGCTTCACCACATGATCTTTCCAGGCCTGCAGGCAAGTCCCAAGAAACAAATCAGTGGGTTTGCCAAGAAATGTTCTTCTTGGATCAAGATCTTCTGCAAGGCTGATAAAAATAGCTTAGCCCCCACCTCGCCACCAGCCACACAGGATCCAGTCTGCTCAATCGTTCATTTAGCAACTTAACCGAAACAAACACAACAAAAACATACTCCACACTGCGGAATGGGTGGAAGTAAAAGTGTATTCACGCGCGGCATTAGCTGGAGCACAAGGCACAAAATATGGCTAATAGGAGGCTGCATTATTCATGTAAAGAGTGGTCGGAGACATAGGAGAGGCGGCAGGTGCTGGAATCTGGAGCAATAAGCAATCTGCAGGTCAAGCAGCATCAGTGGGGAGACAGAGAAACGTCAGTGTTTTGGTCAGACTGATCATCGGGACTATCTTGTTGAAACGTTGACCCCATTCTTTTTCTCCCACTGATGCTGCTCAACCACCGGGTTCCTTCAGCAGATGGTCTGTGGCATCATAGAGTTGTTGGCTCACCAGAGCAACCAGTTCCCCTCCTCAAACAGGCTCTAGCGATCAAGGAGCACTTGCTTCTGCAGGTTCCAAGGTGATTGATGGAGCCAATGTGGGAATGCCGATTCTACCGCAGCTGAGGTAGGGGAGCCTGATGCAATGGGGGAGGTGTTGGGATTCTGTGAGCTGGTGTCTCCTTCCAACATTTCTGCAGTGCTTGTGTGTGCTTCCATCGCACACCCATCATGTAGTTTAGAGTAGTTCTTGGGTGAGGGATTCCCCGGATTCGATGGAGCTGTTAGGCTTCGAGACGATCTTTCAATTTTTTTTTTGCCTGAACACTTGGTAATCTACAGTAAAACATGAAAATCTGCAGGCAGCGTGGTTAAAGTAAAAATACGAAGCTGGAGAAATCCAGCCAGTCAAACAGTGTCTTTTATATAGTAAAGGCAAAAATACATCATTGTCATTTGGGCCTGCAATACTGAGTTTCTCCTTGGTAATCTATTCCTGTGACAGAGCTCAGAATAAACAACTTGTTCCGTAAGTCTGTGGTCAGGGTTGAAAAAACAATATTGTCTATTGGAGCTGATGATAAATAGGACCTTCAATTTAAAATTAAAATTAAAAAAAAATTTTAGACACACAGCACGATAACAGGCCCTTTCAACCCACGAGCCTGTGTCACCCAATTACTGTACTCCCAATTGACCTACAACCCCCGGTACCTTTTGAAGGGTGGGAGGAAACCGGAGCCCCTGGCGAAAACACATAGACAGCGCGGGATTCAAATCCTGGCCCCAATCGCTGGCGCTGTAACAGTGTTGCACTAACTGCTGAGCTCACCGTTCCACCCTATTGTTCCTTGCAAGAGAAAATTGATATTGGATCATTTAAACTGTCACAGTTCTGATGAATTTTGAGGAGATAGCATGAGTGGTATTCTTCCAGTGTATCAAACAGCTTGCTGGAGTTGGTCCAGGACCTAGAAGTATATTACAAGGCATGGGTTACTCTTGCCCAACAGATGATGAACCTCAGGTCTCAACTTTTCTTCAGTCACTCAGGCTGTGTTGGTGCATTGAACACATCTGCCTTTGCGAAAGGTGGCTCCTTGAGGTATGGGGAGCACTCCCCAGTATTCTCCAGGGTCTCACCACAAACCCTTATTGTTGGAGCAGGACGTTAAGCACAGGAGCTGCCTTCTTGCCTACTACCACGAGGAAATTGATGCAGTTTGGAGTTTTGCATCTTAATAGAGTGAGCTTGTCGGAATGGCTGCCAAGAGTTAGTCACTCTCATCTGCTTCTGCCTGAGATGTCAAGAATCAGGAAATGATAGGAACAGAGGCAGCAGGAACACAGGGACAGGGAGGAAAGAGAAGGCAAGGAGGGGCTAGGTAAGAAGGACGGGGATGAGAGAGGAGGAATTAGCATCTTTCACATATTCTATAACAGTCCAGGAATGGAATGAGACATCAGCTGGTTAGGACACATTTACTCACCTACCTGTCTCCAATGAAACCACATCAGTTCAAAATGAGCACTGATTTTGGTTTGCAACAGTCTTTTTCCCTATTAAAAATATTCACCCAAATCAAACTACTTTTTGTATTTTATTACATCTTTATCCTCCAAGACTTCAATCTCTCTTCTTCCATCATCAAGTCCGAACCATGCACCCTGTTTCTTCAATACACGCGTATCAAGCAGTGGCCAAGGTGAGTCTCCTGATCCCTGGCTGATCACCAACAGTCCATGGGGATGCATCCCACTGCTGGGAAAGTGAGGAAATAGTTGTGCACCACTCCACCATGTGTTGGTGTGTGAATCTCCATAAGCAAACCGAAAACATGACTTACACTGAGCAACTTGGGTCATAAAATTTCACCCATGTTGTCTGTTGTCCCTTCAATGCCCCTTTAGAAACAAGTACAAGGAGACATGAACTTACTGACTGAGACCATCTGGTAGCTGCCTTTTCCACTACCATTCAACGAGGACAAACTTCTCTGATTCTCCCAATAATGGGATTCATCCATCATCTTAATCCCACGTACTTTTCCTACCCCCCACATACCATACTACAAGTTTCCCTTGTCCACAAAACATCATCTTTAACTGAACTGTTGACCCTGATTACCCTTACTGCCCCATTATCAGATATCGTTAATGGTTCTCTTCTTTTCATGCACAGTCACCATAATCTTTATTCAACAAACTTCATCATCACTTTCCTCAAACGCTTGATCTCTCCAAACTTGCACACCAAAGCTACAATTCCAAACTTCCCTTTGAACTTGCTGCCAGCTCCAAAACCTACAACCATCTTCCATAGGGCTTCGTTTTAGTCTCTGTGAACATGTTATATTGTCACGGTAACACAATGTCAGCAGAGAACAAGGCCACCTTGGCCTTTTTAGTTGTGCTGAACCATTTCTCTGCCTAAACCCACTGACCTGCACCCAGTCCAAAGTCTCCATACCTGTCCCAGCCATGTACCTGTCCACATTTTTCTTGAATGTTAAAATTGAGCTCACATTTAGCACTTTAGCCAGAAGCTCGTTCCACTCTCTGTGCAAAAAGGTTCCTCCTCATGTTTCCCCTTAACTTTTTCCCCTTTCACCCTTAACCTGTATCCTCTGGTTTGTATCTCACCTACCCTCAGTGGAAAAAGCCTACCTACATTTACTCTGTCTATTCCCCTCATAATTTTAAATACTTCTTATCAAATCTCCCTTCATTCTTCTACGCTCCAGGGAATAAGTCCTAACCTGTTTAACCTTTCCATGTAACTCGGTTCCTGAAGTCTGGGCAACATCCTAGTAAATCTTCTCTGTCCTCTTTCTATATTATTGATATCTTTTCTATAGTTAGGTGACCAAAATTGCACACAATACTCCAAATTTGGCCTCACCAATGTCTTATACAACTTTACCATAACATTCCAACTCCTGTACACAATATTTTGATTTATGAAGACCAATATGCCAAATGCTCTCTTTACAACCCTATCAACCTGTGACACCACTTTTAAGGATTTATGTATCTGTATTCCCAGATCCCTCTGTTCTCCTGCACTCTCACTGCCCTACCATTTACCATGTATGTTCTTTTTGGGTTTGTCCTTCCAAAATGCAACATCTCACACTTGTCTGCATTAAATTCCATCTGCCATTTTTTAGCCCATTTTACCAGCTGTTCCAGATGCCTCCGCAAGCTTTGAAAACCACCTTCACTGTCCACAACACCTCCAATTTACCACATTATCATCCAGATCATTGATATAGAAGACAAACAATAATGGTCCCAGTACTGATCCCTGAGGTACCCCACTAGTCCCAGGCCTCCAATCTGAGAAGCAGTCTTCCACTACTACTCTCTGGCTTCTCTTGTCCAGCGATTGTCAAATCCAGTTCACCACTTCACCATAAATACCTAGCATCTGAACCTTCCTGACTAACCTCCCTTGCAGGACCTCGAGAACATCCACAGCCTTTCCTTCATCAAACTTCCTGGTAACCTCCTTGAAAAACATTAAGATTGGTTAAACACGACCTACAAAGCCTTGTTGATTATCCCTAATCAGTCCCTGGCTATCCAAATGATTGTATATCCGATCTCTTAGAACACCTTCCAATAACTTACCAACTACTGACATCAGGCTCACCAGCCTATAATTTCCAGGGTTACTTTTGGAGCCTTTTTTGAACAATGGAACAATGTGAGCTACCCTCCAATCCTCTGGCACCCCACCCGTGGCTAAGGATATTTTAAATATTTCTGACAGAGTCCCAAAATATATGCACTAGATTCCATTAAGATTGGAGGGAATATCTTGTCAGGCCCTGGGAATTTATCCACCCTTATTTGCTTTAAGATAGCAAGCACTTCTTCAGCTTTAATCCATGAACTCACTGCTTGTTTTTCTTACTTCCCACAACTCTGTGCCCATTTCTTAACTGAATACTGATGAACAAAAAACATTTCAGGCCTCTCCCATCTCTTTTGGCTCCATACAAACCCGAAAACTCTGATCTTCAAGGGGACCGATTTTGTCCCTTACTATCCTTTGGCTCTTAATATACTGTGACAGTATATATATATATATATATATATATATATATAAAAATATATATATAAAAAAATATATATAAATAAATGTTTTCGGGAGATAAATTGGGAAATGTTTGTTAGAGTAGGTCACATGGTGGTGGTACACCATCGGCCTACTACAGGGGGCAACCTCTATACCTGGAGGAGTGTAAGGGGACAGGACAACACCTGGCTGGCTGTCAATCAGTCAGCCTGAATGAATCAAGCCCCAACTGGTCGGGTGTCAATCAACCTCCGGGATATAAATCTGTGCTGGCCTCCCGAGGCCTCACTCAGAGTTGCAGCAGTTACAGCCAGCCTGGCTCTGTGGAAGTCTTTGTGGATTAAAGCCTGTAGTACAGTCTTTATCTTTGTGTGTGTCTGATTCTGGCTAACAGTGCACCACACACATACAAACACTTTAAAACAGATCTTATTTAAAATACTGGAGCTCTGCCTCATGCTAGACATGTCGGGGCCAACACTCTTTGCAAGAGCTTGGAGAGTGCCCAATAGACTTCACAAAAAAGCAACAGATGGAAGATCTTGCTGGAACCGTGGATTGTCTGGAGCTGTTCTAAGAGGGTCATGTGGTTTTGCAAGCAGAGAGAGTCATATAAGCTTTCTCTCGGGGGGGGGGTGAGAGAGAGAGAGAGAGAGAGAGAGAAAGAGACACACACACACACACACACACACACACACACACACACACACACACACACACACACACACACACACACACACACACACACACACACACACACACACACACACAGATCACTTCTACAGTGTTATAGCCAGCAACAACAGCTGGGACTGAAACAGAACAAGCTGGCAAGCTGGTGGAATACCCCATGTGGAAGACAGGTTGTAAGTGCTTGATTCAGCCTGGTCAAAGCCCTTGTGGTTCATGCAAGAGGAGAGGACTGACTGTCTAATGCATCACTTGGAATAAGGGAAACAAAAAGACACTCTACGGTGATCTGAAAGAAAGAGGTTATCATCTGGAGAACCCTAAAGGGGGCAAGTTTCATCAGCAAGACACTGAAGTGGCTGAGTGTCCATTGTACAACAAATCTCTATCTGAAAACTGACAAGAACCTTCCTGAGCAGTAACCATTTACCTTTCAAGCACCAAAGCCTGATGAACTTTATAAATATTGAATTCTGTGCACAGTATAAGAATTGCCTGCAACCAGTGCACTTGAATGAGGTGAGATAGGACTATGAACCAAAGAACTTTTCTGAACCTACACACACATTACATACACGTGCGCTTAGACTTAAAAGGGGGTTAAGTTAGGTGAAGTAAGTCAATAGTGATAAGTTAAAGTTTGATTCTATTTTAATGTTTAAAGATAATTTTGGTTAAGTAACCATTTGTCTTGATGAATATCTATTGCTTCTGGGTTTTGTGCTCATAACAATACCTGTCAAAACCCTTAGAACTTTCTTTCATATTGTTTACCAAAGCAACCTCATCCTTTAGCCTTCCTGATTTTTTTCTTGAGGTTTCTCTTGTATTTCTTTTTATATCTCAAGAACCTCATTTACTCCATGTTGCCTATACCTGTTATATACCTCTCTCTTCTTCTGAGCCAGATTCCCAATATCCCTTGAAAACCAAGGTTCCCTATGGCTTCTAAACTTGCCTTTTATCCTGACAGGAACATACAAATTCTGTACTCTCAAAATTTCACTTTTGAAGGTCCTCCACTTACCGTTAACATCCTTGCCAGAAAACAACTTATCCCAATCCAAGCATTCTTGATCCTTTCTCATTTTCTCAAAATTGGCTTTCTCCACTTAAGAATCTCAAACCAAAGCCCAGACCTATCCTTCTCCATAATTATCTTGAAACTAATGGCATTATGATCACTGGACCCAAAATGTTCCCCTACATATACTTCTGTCACCTGTTCAATTTCATTCCCTAACAGGAGATCTAGTATTGCACTCTCTCTAGTTGGTACCTCTATATACTGATTTAGAAAATTTTGTGTATACATTTGACAAACTCCAATCCATCCAGCCCTTTTACAGTATGCGAGTCCCAGTCAATGTGTAGAAAGTTAAGATCTCCTACAATCACAACTTTATGTTTCCTGCAGCTGTCTGCTATCTCTCTCTAGATTTCCTCTTCCAATTCTCACTGACTATTTGGCAATCGATAATACAAGCCCGAGTGTGGTCATACCTTTTCCATTCCTCAGCTCCACCCATTCATCCTCAGAAGATGAGCCCTCTGGTCAGTCCTGCCTGAGCACAGCTGTGATATTTTCCCAATGCCACTCAACCCCCCCCCCCCTTTCATCACCCTCCTCCCATCATTCCTGCACCTGGAGTACTGTGTCCAGTTCTGGTCTCCATATTTGAGGAAGGATATACTGGCTTTGGAGACGGTCCAGAGGAGGTTTACTAGGTTGATCCCTGAGATGAAGGGGTTGACTTATGATGAAAGATTAAATCGTCTAGGATTGTATTCGCTCGAGTTCAGAAAAATGAGAGGAGACCTTATAGAAACATATAGGATTTATGAAGGGTATGGATAGGATAGATGTAGGAAGATTTTTTGAGCTGGCTGGGGAAACTAAAATGAGAGGACACAGTCTCAAGATTCAGGGGAATAGATTTAGGACAGAGATGAGGAAAAATAGTTTTTTTCCCAGAGAGTAGAGAATGTTTGGAATTCTCTATCCAGGGAAGTGGTTGAGACTGCTTCATTAAACATATTTAAAATTCGGTTAGATACATTTTTACATGATAGAGGAATTAGGGGATATGGGAAGAAGGCAGGTAGGTGGAGTTAGGTCATAAATTAGATCAGCCATGATCTTATTGAATGGCGGAGCAGGCTCGATGGGTCATTTTTGGCCTACTCCTGTTCCTACTTCCTATGTTCCTATGTTCCTATGTTCCTATGTTCCTATGTACTGCATCTAAAGCAACGTAAGCCTAGAACATTGAGCTGCCAGTCCTGCCCCTCTGCAACCAAGTTTCTCAATGTCATAATTCCACGTGCCAACCATGCCCTAAGTTCGTCTTCCTTTCCTCCAATACTCCTTGCATTGAAATAGATGCATCCGAGAATATTTCCACCACATTCAACCTGTTGACTTCTAACACTTCATGCAATTTTAATATCATCTTTTCCTTCCTCCACTCCTCTATTTGCTCTGGCACTCTGGTTCCCATCCCCTGCAAATCTAGTTTAAACCCACCGGAGCAGCACTAGCAAACCTTGCCACACCTTGTTGACCACACCATCTTCTCCTTTGCCTCTTCACTACCTCCACTCAGTCTCTTTCACTCTGATATGTTCAGTCTTGTCCACAACGTAATTCAAAATAGCATCTTCCACCATTCCTGCACGGATAATTAAGCCCCTTTCCTCACCAGGGGCTATTCTTTGTCTCTTCTTTTTTCATAATATCTGCTTTTTTTGTTCATTGACAATGTTAAACCATGGTTTCCACATACAAGCTGGTGACATCAGGTTACCTTCACACACCCTCTCTCCAACCCTCCACACTCCCTGCATTGACTGTTCATCCAATATCAATGCAATATTGGGAAATAGAAGCCATTATTTTTTGGTTGCCTCCAAAAGACTTTGAGTAGCCACCAACTCCATTCCTCTCCCTGACAAATGTCTCAATAAATGTTTGGGGCAGCATGGTTAGTCTAGTCGTTGCCACGATGCTGTTATAGCACCAGTGATTGGGACTGGGGGTGAGAATCCTGTGGTGTCTGTAAGGAGTTTGTACGTTCTCCCCATGACTGCATGGGTTTTCCCCAGAGGGCTCCGGTTTCTACTGTTCAAAACATACAGGGAATGTAGGTCAATTGGGTGTAATTGGGCGGCACAGGATCATGGGTCGAAATGGCCTGTTACTGTGCTGTATGTCTATATAGAAAAAGACTACAGACAGACCTTCTTCTCCCAAGACAAGTTTCCAAACCACATTTCTGATTAATTGTCAGCCTGTGGCCACCTGCATCTACAGCTTTGTTCTTCCTCTGCTCATCTGCTGTGAAATCCACAGCCACACAATTGGAACCTCCTGCTCGCTGATTGTAATATTCTTCAGCTTCACCTCCCAACCTTTCCATCTTTCAACAACCTGTCAGTTAAAACTCTCCTGCAAGATCCCGATTCAGAGGAAGTTCCCTGTTGCAAAGGAAACAATGAGATAATTGGGGGAACTCAGCAGGTCAGGCAGCATCCGTGGGTAGAAATGGTCAGACAATGTTTTGGGTCAGGGCCTTTGTTGAAGACTATTGACCTGAAGCTTTTGACTGACCCTTTCCACCACTGGATGCCGCCTGTTCCCTGAAGTTCCTGAGCACCTCAATGTTTACTCAAGATTACAACATCTGCATCTTTGTGATTCCACAAGTTCCCCTGTAACCCAAGATCCCCAAACCAGATTTTCAACTTCTTTTTAAAATCCCTTCATAATTTAACCTTATGCTGCTCTTTGCAACCCCTCAATCTCAAAAATGTTCCAAGATAAGCAAGTATTCTTGTCTTGTGCACACCCCAAATTTAACTGTCACCCACTGTCGAGTCCAAACTTCCTGGCTTCTTCAATTCTTTCTCATTTAATAACCACGCTTAAAGCAATTTCGACGGAGGTTGTATTTATATTGCTCCTTTAATGTTATAGAATGTCTCCAGGCATTTCACGGGAGTATGATTTCAGAAATTGGACACAAAGCTGCATATGGTGACACAAAGAACTTGAGCTTTGTCAAAGGTTAGTTTTAAAAGCTGCTGAAATGAGTGAGGAGAGGATGAAAGAGAAGTTTTGAGGAGCGTTTACAAGCTTGGGACAATGGAAGCCAGCAAGTAATGTGTGGGCAAATTCCGAGGCATTCAAGAGGTCAGAATTGGAGAAATGTGGTGAATTTAGAATGTTACATGGACAGAGCCTGATGACAGTGCAGAGGCTGGGCAAGATCACAGAATTGATTTCCAGGACCTTGTGCAACCCACCCACGCGTGTAGCAATGGATGAATGGACACAAGGGAACAAAGAGTGGATAACTTCATGCTGAACAGAAGATAGGCAAGCCTTTCAGCAGGGCATTAAAACAGAGTATGGGGGAGAGGAGGAATCGAGTATGGGGCAAAGGATGGGTTGAGACATGGATGAACTATGATGTTAGGGAGATGGTTATAAGCCTTGATTGATGGCACAGATGGGGTTGGAAGTTCATCTGAGGGTCATGTATTATCCCCCATTTACTTTCCCAATTGTAGGAGTGGTCCAGAAGTTCACTGAAAGGATGGTGGAGACAAAAACCCTCAGTACATTTACACAGAGCTGGGATGTGGAATTGGGCTTGGGTTGGACAACTTGTTTTCAACTGGCATGCACAAGATGGGCCGATGCTCTCTTTTATGATAAATTTACTTTGATATTATCATATAATTTAAAAACAACCTCAGAAAATAATCTGCTGGAGGAACCAACAGGTCGAGCAGCATTGGTGGGAGAAAATGCTTGGTCAATGTTTCGGACCAACATCGAGATCTTTCCAGCATCCACAGTCTCTCATGTCCCTTTATAAATGGCCTCATTCATTCCTAGTGATCAGGGAGCAAACGGTTTCAGTAACCAAATTTGCAAGAGCAGATCCCTCCACCTGCCCTAAAACACTGTTTTGTTGCCTGGATGGCATACTTTGTTGGCTCACACTCAAGCAAGTCAGCATGGGATCATTTACAATGTTGTGCAAATGCAAATGATTGATGCTGTTGCAATGCAGCCCATGTGTGCCTGGAAGAGGGCATTCAAAAGGAACAGTGTACCTCATGACCATGAGTTGACCCATTGTGCAATTAGCTCACAGCTTTCCAGAGGGAGACTGAATCCCTGAGGATCCTGTTCCCCTACCCTGGCCATGTATCACAAGATTGCCACTGACGGGTAGCTGGCCCAAACATGATCTGAAACACTGACCAGAGTTTGAAGTTCCTCGCTTACCCTGCAGGTAACTTGCAGGTCAAATGCAGGCTCAATCCTTCCTTTAGTTTCCATCAACAAGACTTTCAAACCAATTCTTTCAGGATGATGGGATGCGGGAAGAAAGATTCATCAGGCTAACATTTCAAGCAAATACCAACTCAGCAGCAAATCTCCAAATAATGGCACTAAGCAGGAAAGCCTGCAGAAACTGTGAAGCACGAAGCTTGTAAACTCTCCTCAAAACTTCTCTTTCACCTTCTCCATCGTAAAAACACACAGAGAAATGCTGGAGGAACTCAGCCAGTCTCACAGGAAGTAAAGATACATTACTGGTATTTTGTGCCTGAGCCCTTCTTCAAGATATAAGCAAAAAAAAAGGTGACTGGCCGGGACAAGAGTCCAGAAGCTGTTAATTGGATATGATAAGAGGAAAGGTGAGAACTGATTTTGGCTGCAGTCTGTCTGCTTACACTGCTCATTGTTTTCAATATCAGTGTTTCTCCATTATCTAATCAATGTTTGTTGGTCACACTTTCACTCACAGGAAGGGTAGCCTGCAATCATTTCAGATTTGCCTGTTAAACACAACCTCATTTTGACACAATTGCGTACAGACGTCAAAGTGTTAATAACCACATTTTCAATGAAGAACCACAGCTAGACAAGGGAAAAGGATTCAGAGCATGTGATCACTGTGTCGACTCATTGCCCTCTACTGGCAGCTTCATGTGAGACAATCACATCTGCTGAAATGGTTGGATTGGTTGGAAACTAAAACTAGTTTGAAAATAATTAAACCATAACATTTCCCAATCTTCCAATGCATATCTGTTGATGATGAATAACAGAAGTATAATTATTGGAACATTTGGTCTACACCTCCTCCTGTTCTACTCTGTAACCATCAGCACAAATTAATTGCATATCCAGTGCGTGCACCATGTGTACCATCAAAGTATATCTCAGAAATCTAATATAATCCAACCACGATAAAAATAAAAGATGGTATGATCCAACAACAGTAGAAAATAGTGTGTCCGAGAAAAATGAATGGGACTAACCAAGAACATCAAATTTGATGAGTTGGGCCAGAGGGCCTGGTCCATGGTGTATTAATCGATGACTGTTTTGGAGTATCAGAATTTATTGTCATGAATAAGTCATGAAATTCAGTGTTTTATGGCAGCGTCATCGTGCAAACATTCATATTATAACCATCTTATGACATTAATATTAAAAAAAATTAAAAGAACAGTGCACGAAAAGTAAGGCAGTGTCTTTGGTTCATTGATTGATCAGAAATCTGATGGGAGTGGGGAAGAAGCTGTCCTTATGCCACTGAGTGCTTATCTTTAGGCTCCTGTACCTCTTTCCCGATGGTAGCAGAGTGAAGAGGACATGGCCTGGGGGTTGGGGGCCTTTGAGGATAGCGGTCATTTTTTTAAGACACCACCTCACGTAGATGCCCTTGGAGGAGAGAAGTCTGGTGCCTGTGACGTCGCAGGTCGAGTTAACAACCCTCTGGAATTTGTCCTGAGAGTTGGCGCCTCCATACCAGGCAGTGATGCAACCAGCCAGAATAGTGGCCGCACTCCACAGTCTATGCCCTTGCCTACCCAGATGGAGACCAGACTTCGCAACAACACTAATTACAAAATCATACTTTTACTACCGTAGTAAAATGAGGACTCTGTCTCTGAGGAAAATCCTCATTTGGTTTTGGATGTCCTGCAAAGCTGGAGTTGGAGGAACCAGTATTTTATATCCAATGCAAGTTAGCAATTGTGGCTCCTCCAACTCTTTTATTATTCCAACAGAATATGAAACCACGATATCAGAAGGTACCATAATCAAATCCTTGGATTGCATGGTAACAATCCAAACTGGAAAATATTGGTTGTTTTCAATGGCAATGTGTTCCTGCATTTGGGATACTTGGTTTATCTCTCAGCGTTTCGACTTTATGTCCTGGTGAGTTGGGTGGGCAAGGGAAGAATAAGAAAGAACATTGGACGGTAGAGGAATCAAATTTGTTGGATTAGATCAGTCATCATCTCATCAAATGAGGGAACAGGCTAGAGGGGCCAAATGGTGATGACAGCTCAGATGGACTTGATGCTGTATCAGCAGTCTCTTGTTCCTCTTTGTTAAACATTCAGCATCATTTTCCATTGATGAAAACAATTTAAAAAAAATCATCCTTTTGCCTTTACCATCATTCAGCCCCAGCTTCCATCACTGCCCTGACCAAACACACAAGGAAATCTCCATCAGTGCTCTTCACAGATAAAAAGATGATGCAATGCAGTAACCTGTAAGGGGCCAGGTTCCCAGCACTGAAAATAATTTTAAGGTGCTTGTAAATTACAGATCCATGTGTTCAAACATGAATGCTTATCAGGAACATGGAGCTAAACTGTGCAGCCCCTGAACCATGAAGTATTGCATCACTCAACATTTTTTCATCATCACTACCCCAATTTTTCAATTCCGCTCTTAACTCTTCACCACACAAAGGCTCAGTATGTGGGCTGGGGGGGTCTGTGCCAAGGTAATGCACTCTGGGCCTGTGGAGAGCCATGGTTTTATGTCCAATGCAAGTCAGCAATAGTGGCTCCTCCAACTCCAGCTTTGCGTGACATCCAAAAACAAACAATAAAAGGAGGATGTTCTTCAGGGGAAGGGTCCTCATTATCAGATCAAAGGATCAAAGCAGTGGAGACCGAGACAGCAGCTCAGATCGAGCACTTTAATTACTGACATTAATCATGTTCAGGGCCAATTCACAGCTGGAGAACCAGCTCATAAGGGGACTGGCAGGCGAGGGTACTCACAATACAAAAATAAAATTAAAAAAGACTAATCGTTGAGAAGTTGCGCAACCAATGGCTTATCTTGTTTATACATATTCAATTTTAAAAGAGGTCTGTTTATGAAGTAAACATTTTATATATGGAAAAGCCAGTTGGCAGCGTCCGTCTTATCTTTGACTGCATCTGCCATTGCTCATGCTGTTTATTAAATCTGCCATTATCTTATTCTGGCTGCCCCACCTCTTCCCTCCATGCCAACTGCCATAATGCAACTCTCGCTCATCTCCCTCTCATGCCATTAGATTTTCTTGGGTGGGAGAAGAAATGTTTTGTTTATTCATAAGCTCCTCTTGGTTTTCTTTGATGTTACTGGTCAGTTATTTGTTTCCAGAAGAAGACAACACGGCCTGAAGGAAAAGGATTAAATGGACCTTCAGACAGAACAAAAATAGAACATTAAGTTTTTCTTCACAGCCAGTCTCCTGGCACCCAACATATCCCTTTGCTCCTTTTTACTACACACCCAGGGTTTAGAACCGACAACATTTTTCTGCGATCGCTAGGTTGCAAGGTACATTTTAAAAAATGGGCCAGTGAGCTGAGCCAGCTCTAAACCAGGCTAGTGAAGATTTATGGAGCAGAAAAATACTATTGAGTGCATTCCACAACATCATTATGGCCATAAAGCAAGCAGGCATGTGAAATTATGGCAGATATGGAGGAAGAGTGCTTGTGCCTGACAAAAGTAAAAGAAGAGAAACCAGCTCCATTTCAGTGTTTTCCCTCATCCCAGGCTGCAAACGATTAGTGTAAAAAGAATTTACACTGAAATGCATTTCTTCCGTGAGAATTGGCACACTTCGGACTGAGTTTGAAATCAACGCCAAATTGAATATGTGACCTTTTTTACATCGCAGAGACTTGGTTGCAGATGGGGAGATTGCTTCACTGAGCACCTTCGCTCCATCTGCGCCAAAAACAGGGACCTTCCAGTGGCCAACCATCTCCTTTCTGCATCCCATGATGGCGTCATGTACCATCCCACAAGACCACCTGTAAATTGAAAGAACAACACCTGACTTTCCGCCTGGGCACCCTCCAGCCAGGTGGCATTGGCATCGACTTCTCTGCTTTTCGCTAACCTGCTCTCCCTTCCCCCCCCACTTCCATTCCCCTTGTCTTTCTCAGCTCTTCACCCCCCTTCCCCCTCTATTCACCCAGCCATCCATCCTCCCCTTTTTACTGCTGAGCCCTCCCTCCCTTCTCCACCTATTATTGCCTGCCTTTGCTACCATGCTCCTCCCCCTTTCGTCTCCCCCTTACCGTTTTATTCAGACTCCTGTTGACATTTTTCCATACCTTGATGAAGGGTTCAAGCCCAAAACATCGGTTATGTATTTTTACCTTTGCTATATAAAGGACACTGCCTGACCTGCTGTGTTTCTCCAGCTTTGTGTTTTTATTTCAAACACGGTGTCTGCAGACATTTGTGTTTTACTTCTACTACCCATTGAATGTGGACCCCCTTTGGGAGGATCATATCTCAGTTCAACAAGACATTATTTTGAGAAGAGCAGCTGCAAATTCCTCATTGCCCAAGCAAGGAATAGGTTAATATGCCAGACAGCTAATTTTTGTTTACACATATAGAATGGGAACGGGCCGTTTCAGCCCACGAGCCAATGCCGTCTGATTACACCCAATTGATGTGCAACCCCATTACGTTTTGAAGGGTGAGAGGAATCCAAGCAGACATAGAGACATAGGGAGAATGTGCAAACTCTGTACAGACAGCGCCCAATTCGAATCCCAGTCACTGGCGCTGTAACAGCATTGCGCTAACTGCTCCCCTAACCGTGCCACCGTTATTAGTGATGGATCCTTAATTTTAGCCAACTCCATCTAGCCACACCATTATTTTGAAGTCAGTGAGTGCCTGTATGGCAGAGAAAACATCATGAGATGCTTCTCACCTAATGTGGTCATCTGTGGTACAGGTACACACTTCTTTATCTGGAACCCTTGGCAGACAGTGTGTTCTGAATTTTGGATTTTTCTGGATTTCAGAAAGCCAGATTTAAGCCCACCCGAATTGTGCTGCCGTATCCACCCTCACCCCCTTCCAGTTGCGCTGTCGGTCTCCCCCCACCCGCCTGACTCGCACTGCCGTTCTGCCCCCCTCACCCGCCCGACTCGTGCTGCTGGTCTGCCCCCTTCGCCCACCCGATTCGCGCTACCAGTGTCTCGCCTGCCTGACACGCTACCGGTCTCTCCCCCTCGCCCACCTGACTCGTGCTGCCATCTCTCTCCCCACTTGCCAGATTTTGGAGCTTTCCAGATTTTAGATGTCCGGATAAAGGATTGTGTACCTGTATTATGTTTACGTGACTCATCGTCACCTTGGTATGGTGGCCTCAGGCGCTGAAGGCTTCCAGATTGTATCGGAGGTTTAAATCTTAAGCTCAGGTTGCCGATAGTTTGAACTGGAGTCTGTGCAGTTGCAAAGGCTGTGGGAGCACAGGAGGTGAATCCATGGACACTCAGTTTCTCTGAAGGGTCTTTGTTTCCTATTGTTAGGGGCAACAAGCAATGCTTATGGCGACACTTTGTTTGCCTTAAGGCAAACAAAAGTTGAAGTATATAATGCACATTACATTTTTAATGTCATTACATGACAATAACAGGGACCTTTGAACCTTTGGCTGCTGAAGATCAGGACCCCAATGGTAAATTATTGGAAATCAAAGATACTCAGTACTGGAGGATTTCAGAAGTTACGTGACTGGAGGAGGTTTACAGCTCTTACACAAGGCAATAGCGGAATCTGATAAATAACAGTAAACACACAACAAAGTAATTAATTACATACGAAAATCTTGAGACATTTTTATGATGTTTGATAAGGTACATCTGTACTCGTTGCCTGGGTGAAGAGAAGTTATCGTCTCTACCAATGTATTTCTGAAGTTACAATCTGAGCCAGTGAGTTTGCCAGCAATTCCACCCAACCATTTGGATTTTCCGCTGGTGAGCCCAACAGCATTGGTACGTCAGGATCAAGGAACACATCAGCGTGTCACAATGGAGTGCAATCCTAGTGGACCACATAGTCTAGTGATTGTAAATGTTCAACTTTCCTGCATAGCATCAGTTTGATCAGTTAAGGAAGCACCAGTTCTAATGCAAGGTTATCAGGCTGATAAGTTAAATCTGTGTGTCTCTCTCTACAGGTACTACTTGACCTGCTCAGCATTTCTGGCATTTCCATTATTCAATTTGGAAACATCTCACTTCTATTCTCAAATACTAAGTGGTGATCTCGTGCATTTTTAAAATGACAACAGCATCACAATGGCTGAACTTGAGAAGTTTCTTCTTGCGATTCAATTAAAAACTGGGATCTTTAAGACGGTCGCTGATTAATCCAAATGGGAAAGATAACTACTCTACAAAATAAATTACAGAGCAACTCACCCGACACATAATGCAAAGAATGGTGAAAACAATTCGGCTGCTTCTCTCCGTAGACCATTGTATGCTTGTTGCAGGAGAAAAAATTAGGTGCAATGGTCTTCCGAGAATGAAGACAACAGACTTCTCAGTATATATTTATTGAACTGGTCTATCCAGTCATAACTATGAAGTTCCATGCATGGTCCAATCAATGTAGCAGCATATTAGCATTCATTGAAAGGATCATTGTGGACATCTCTGTCCTTAAGTGGGCCTCTGAACAGACCTTTCTGTTCTTAAAGGAACCATTTCAAGATTGTCAGGATATTTCTATTACACTTGCATTAATCATGTTTTATTTAAAAATAGAACTTGCATTATTTTTCCATTCTGAAGCCTCTCCCTACCTTCCTGGAGCTGCCGTTCACACAGGAATAACTAAAACTCCAAATAACCGTATCACACCACGAGTTTCGATAGAATACCTGAAGTCCTATTCATTAGCCCATTGTTCACGGATTGCTTGCAGTTCAGTTTAGACCACAGGCGATCCGTGAAAATTACTAGTGGTTGAGGAGGTAAAATGCTGGAATAGGAATGAGTCCTCATTCCCTTTCTGAGCTTTCTACAGACTGCGTTCTGGGAAATTGGGAATATTTCCTGGAAAGCAGCTGCTGTTTTAAAAACATAAATGTTCCACTCAGCTCCACAAAAATCTGCTTGACTGTTAACTCGTGTATTAGAAGCAATTCAATTCTTTTATCCCTGAAAATTTGCTGCCATTGTCCAAAGAGAAGAACCATTATGTTAAACAGAAAAGTTTGCAGATATTGGGATGGCAGTGCAATACACAAAAGTGCTGCAGAAACACAGCAGGTCATGCAGCATCCATAGGAAGTAAAGGGTAACCATCTTTTCAGGCCTGAGCCTTTCCTCAAGGAATAAGTAAAAAGCAGGCAGGTGTTTGAATAAAAAAGATGGGGGGAGGGGAGAGGGAGATAAAGGAAGGGGGAGGAGCACAGGCTAACAGGCAAGAGGTCATAGATGGAGACTAGAAAAGAAGATGACAAATGATGGGGAAAAGGGGTAGTTCTCTGACTGGAGAGGGATGGGAGCTACAGGAAAGGGGACAGGGATAAGGAAGAGAGAGAGACACACACACAGGGGAGAAGTTTAACAGAAACCAAACAAGTTGATGTTAATAACTTGTGGCTGGAGAGTGCTCAGACGGAATATTAGTTCAAGTTCGTGTTCAAATTTATTTGTCATCCAATATTATCAGCAGTGGTAATCTGCCTAAATAACTATGATCAACCAGTAGCACTCATATCAACAGTGATTAAGTGTTTTGAAAGGCTGGCGTTTAAACATATCAGCTCTTGTCTGAGTGGCGACATGGATCTGTTCAAATACACCCATTGAAGCAATAAGTCTATGACGGATACCTCACTGACTCTGTACGAAGCCCTGGAACACCTGGACAGCAAAGATGCATTCATCAGGATGCTCTTTATCACTGCATTTTGGAATTTAACACTATCATCCCCTCAAAAGTGATCAGCAAACTCCAAGACCTAGAAGTCAACACCCCACTGTGTAATTGGATCATTGATTTTCTCACCTCCAGTCCACAATCAGGGAGGATGGTGAGAACATTTCCTCTACAATCTCTATCAGTACCAGAGCACCACAGGGCTGCATTCTTAGCTCCATGCTCTACTCACTTTACACCCATCACTGCGTAGCTCGGTATGACGGTAACATCATCTATAAATTTTCTGGTGATAACAAGATAGGTGGGGTTATATAAAAAGGGGCAATGAGTCAGTATCCAGGAGGGAGATTGAAAAAATGGCTGAATGGTGCACCAACAACAACTTTGCACTCAATGTCACCAAAACTAAGGGGCTGATTGTTGACTTCAGGAGGGAAACCAGAGGTGTACGATCCAGTGATCATTAGGGGATCAGAGGTGGAGAGGGTGAACAAATTTAAGTTCTGGGGAGTCAATGTGTCGGAGGATTTTTCCTGGACCCAACACACTAATGTCATTGTGAAGAAAGCCTGTCATCAATTCTATTTCCTCAGATGTTTGTGGACATTTGGTATGACACCAGAAACCCTGGCAAATTTTTACAGATGTGTGGTGGGAGGTGTGCTGACCAGCTGCATCATGGTCTGGTATGGGAACACCAATAGCCCCAAATGTAAAGCTTTGTAAAAGGTAGTGAATGCAACACAGGACATCAAAGGCAAAACCGTCCCCACCATCAAGAACATTTACAGGGAACGCTGCTGTTGGAGAGCAGCTGCAATGATCAAGGGTCCACACCACCCGGCACTCATTCTGTTCTCGCTCCTACCATCGGGAAAGAGGTATAAGTGTCTCAAGGCTCATACCACCAGGTTCAGGAACAGCTGCTATCCCTCCACCATCAGACTCCTTAACAATAAACTCAAAGACATTTAAGGGCTCTTATATATAAACTTTTTTTTTTCTCTCTATATTGCACAGTTGTTTATATGTGTGCATTATGTGCAGTTTTTTTTGTACTCCCAATATGTAATTCTTCCTTGCCTTCAGAAAAAGAATCTCAGGGTTGAATGTGATGTACTCTGACAATAAATCTGACAATAAATCTGGCAAAGCAGCGTTCTCCAGTTCAATGGTGCAGAACAGTGCAAACACACGTAGAGACTTAACACACATACCAACAAATGATGCCTATCCATAGTATATATATGGCGAGCTCTCCACTGGCCATCGTGTCAGAGGTGCACCAAAGAAGAGGTACAAGGACTGCCTGAAGAAATCTCTTGGTGCCTGCCACATTGACCACCGCCAGTGGGCTGATATCGCCTCAAACCGTGCATCTTGGCGCCTCACAGTTCGGCAGGCAGCAACCTCCTTTGAAGAAGTCCGCAGAGCCCACCTTACTGACAAAAGACAAAGGAGGAAAAACCCAACACCCAACCAACCAATTTTCCCTTGCAACCGCTGCAACCGTGTCTGCCTGTCCCACATCGGACTTGTCAGCCACAAGCGAGCCTGCAGCTGACGTGGACATTTCCCCTCCATAAATCTTCGTCCGCGAAGCCAAGCCAAAGAAAAGATATATATATATATATATAAAAATAAATGTTATTAGTAAATTGTAGAATCATTGAGGGTTGTTTTAGCGGTCATTCAGGAGTCTCATTGCCCATGGGAAGAAACTGTTCCTCACCCTGGTGGTTCTAGCTCTGATACTTCTGTATCTTTTTCCAAATAGCAGTAGCTGGGAGATGCTGTGTGTGAGCTGCTAGGGGTCCTCCCTGATTTTGCAAGCCCTCTGTAAACAACAATCCTGGTAAATCACGTCATGGGGGGTGGGGGGGTGGGTGGGGATGGAGGGAGATCCCAGTGATCCTCTCCGCTGCTTTGGATTGATCTCAGATCCAATCCTCTCTAGCAACTGTACCACATTGTGATGCAGCTGGTCAGGACGCTCTCACTAGAGCTCCTATAAGAGGTCAAGGGTCTCCATAGAAAAATTGACCTGGAAATATGAGCTGGGTGGTTTACAACTCCCTAATTTTAAAAATGATTATCGAGTGGCTCAGATGAGATTTCTTACCCTCTTTTTTTGCAGGAGGAGATAAACTTGCATGGATAAAATAGGACAAAGAACAGCAGAGGATTTTATATATAAATAGTATGCAAAATTAATAACTAATGAGAGAGAAACCCCTTTGTTAAAACAATTAATATTTGGAATAAAATAAATAGTGATACTGGAACAAGGGGAGGCTTATCTCACAAAACTCCTCTGGTGTATACCCTGTACAATGGGTAACCAAATTTTTCAAATCTGGTCTAATCAGATATATTGAAAATTGGTATGAGTGGGGACAATTGATGTCATTTGAACAATTAAAAAATAAGTATGGAATTCCTAACAATACAATCTTCTGCTATTTTCAAATAAGAGTGTATTTAAGGGATAAATTGGGCCCAACAATGTTTTTACCAAATGGTAGTGAAGTACAAAGAAATTTACTTCAGCAATGTATCTCTTACTTGTATCCCTATACAAGGGTTTCATAAGTCCAGGTTGAGACTTAAATCTAAGAATCGACAAACAAATCTGGTCTGAACTATGTCGGGATAGTATGATTAACACGATAAATGTAAGATATGGATTAGTAGAATAGAATTTTTTGCATCAATTATATCTCACACCACAGAAATTAAACAAATTAAATTCTGACCTATCACATTGATGTTTTAGATGTGGCGAGGAGGTAGGAATTTTTTTACATCCAACTTGGTTATGTTCCAAAGTAAGGGCTTTTTGGGTTGATTTGGGAACTTTCTCAGAACAGATCACAAGAATTCAACTTCCACAAGACCCAGAATTATTTTTACTGGGTAATATTACAGGTATAAGACCTGAACTGAAACTATCCAAACATCAAACAGTATTTGTTAAAACTGCATTGGCAGTGGCCAGAAATTTATAGCAATTGCTTGGAAGTCTGATTCACATCTAGGTATGGCATGTTGGAATGTAGAAATACACATTTGTACTCCCCTCAAGAAAATTACCTGCAACTTAAGGAATAAGTACGACCTATTTTTCAAGTTTGGTGTTCATATTTACAAATCTCAAGTGTAAATCTTTAATTATGTTCATCCTAATCCTCGAAACCTGCGTTGATTTTCTCCAAAGAAAATTTATTGATTATGAATTTATGATTCATGGAGTGTGCGGCTCTTTTTAGCAGTTCATCTCGCTTTTCTTTATTCTTTCCTTTTTTGATCTTCTGGTTTTTCTTCCCAAATCTATCTTTTTCTTTTCTTTGGGGTCTTTCTTGGGTGGGTGAGTATTGGGGGGGGGGGGGGGGGTGGAGGGTCCTGGTATAACCATCATGGTCTAAATACTGATTTACTTTTTTATTTGTATTTTTTAAATTTTGTAATTGACTACATGTATGAACAAAATTTTAAAATAAATTAATTTATAAAGTACAGCTCCTATAAAAAGTTGACAGAATGGTGGCCATTAGCCTTGCTCTCCTCAGCCTTCGAAGAAAGTGCAGTCACTGTTGTGCCTTCCTGACAAGTGGGGAGATTTTGTGTGCCCAGGATATGTCAATTCTTAGTGGACGTCGAGGAACTTGGTGCTCTCCATTCTTTCCACGACCAAAATATTAATGTGGAGGGTGGTCATCCCTGATCCTCCTGAAGTTTGCAATCATCTCCTTCATCTTGTCCATGTTGAGACTCAGGTTGTTCCTCTCGCACCATTTCACAAGAATTTCTGCCTCTTCTCTGTAGTGCGACTCATCGTTGTTGTTCATGACGCCAATCTGAAAACTTGATTACTTTGTTGGAGCTGGATCTGGTGATGCAGTCATGGCTTAGTAGCATGAACAGCAGCGAACAGAGGCCCTGAGGTGCGCCAGTGCTCGCATGATGGTGCTCGACGTTCTGCTGCTAAGACCGTGGTCTTTCCATTCGGAAGTCCAGAACCCAGTTCCAGAGAGAGGTGTAGAGTCATAATATGAGGACGGCTTCTCCACCAACCCATGGGGTATGATTGTATTAAATCCCAAGCTGAAGACAGTGGGTCAGGGCAGAGGGGAGGGACAAGGGAAATGGAGCTTTCTTTGGTGTCAGCCTGTTCTTCTCATCAAAACATGTGTGGAAGATGTTTTATCAGTCGGGAAAGGAGATGCCGTTGTCATTGACTCACAGGTTTGCTTTACCACAAGTGCCTCACGTTGCACAGCTGTCTGTGGACCCTCTGCATGTACCCACATGTAGCCTTCCAGATTGCACAAGAGAGTTCAATCCTGTCTGATTTTAGTGCCAACTTGTCTCCTGTCCAGAAGGCTGCATCTTAAGCTCTGAGAAGTGCACAGACTTCTGCATCCAATCTTGGTTTCTAGTTAGGCCTGGTTGTGTCGCATTTGTTCTCCATGATATCCTCAACGCACTTGCTAATGTAGCCAGTCACTGAGCTTGTCTACTCTCTGATGTTTATATGGCCATTGAACCACATGGTCACCTCCCTGAAACAACTCCAGTCCATGGTCTTAAAGCAGTCCTGTAGAGCTGCTATACCACACCCCCACCCCTCCCACCTACCTTCCAAACTCCTGTGAACTGACTTTGTTCATCCAGTGGTCCATATGCCGAGGTTAGCAGAACTAATATGTCGTCTGAGTATCCAAGGAGTGGCGAGGGAAGCATTGTACGCACCAGGGACACTGATGTACACTCAATCTCTGGTGGTAAAGTTGATATGCTGTTGAAACAGTAGTAGAAGAGTTTTCAGGTTGGCGTGTTAGCTATTAGGTTGTGTTCCTCTAATTTGGAGGTAGCCTTGGTTTTCCAGTGCATGAGGCCATGGAGAGACATTTCAGAGTGGGAATGGTGTGTGGAATTAAAATGTTGGCCACTGGGAAATCCCTGTTATTGCAGCGGACAGAGCGAGAATACACATTGAAACTATGTCCCAGTCTACGTCCAGTCTCTCCAGAGTAAAAGAGGGCACTACAGCAGCACCAGATGCAGTAGATGACCCTTGCAGATTCCTAAGTGAAGTGTTGCTTCACTTGAAAGGACTGTTTGGGGCCCTGAATGGTGGTGAGGGAGGAGGTGTGGGTGCAAGTATCAAATTTCTTTGCAGAAATTGTTCTCAGGCTTCTCAGCCATTTGGCACATTCAAAGCGAAATATTCTGCCTTCATCTTTCTTCAGCTGATCTAATATATTATAATGAATGTTTAAAAAAAGTTACATTTATTGGAGCTGAATTCAAGGAAGTTTTCATCAGTCGTGGAAGTTGCCTCTCTGTTAAAGAATAGTTTCATGCTTTACCATTGGGAATTGTGCACTTTCAGGAAGAAATATAGCTATTTTATTTGAGAAATCCCATTCTCCCAAATGTGCAAATCCCTGGATATGTTACCCAAACATATCTGCAACAAAGAGAAATGAATGTAGTATCTATCGATGACATGACACGCATTCATTTCATATCGGCTGTGCACGATTTGTTAACAATTTCCTTGAAAAAAATGTAAAAAAATGTAAAAGGCTGGAGAAACTCAGCTGGTCAAACAGTGTACTTCATGTAGCAAAGATTAAAATACATAACCAACATTCTGGCTGAAATATTGGTTATATATCTTTATCTTCGCTACATAAAGTACACTGTTTGGCTAGCTAAATTTCTCTAACTTTGCGTTTTTGCTTCACCCACTGTGTCTTCAGACTTTTGCATTTTACTTGTTTGAAAATAAAAGTTTTGCTATTTCTGAACCTAGTGAGAGTTATATTGCAATAATGTGGTGAAGACATAATCTTATACAACCCCAACCAACCAATTTTCCCCTGCAGCCGCTGCAACCGTGTCTGCCTGTCCCGCATCGGATTTGTCAGCCACAAACGAGCCTGCAGCTGACGCGGACTTTTACCCCCTCCATAAATCTTCGTCCGTGAAGCCAAGCCAAAGAAGAAGAAAGAAGATAGCACTTCTGCTCTTTCAACTTGAAGTGGATCACAGCTGCTCAATCTACCACCTTATCCAAGGTGGTTATCCAATGGTGCATAAACATTGGCACAGTGCTCCTGGCCTCTATTGCAATGAACTGCTGACGTACCACACAGGCAATTAAACACACAGGACTTCAACCCACCTTTGGTAACCATCAAGCACTCCCTTATTCTAATCCCCTTTTATTCTCCCTTCAATCCCACCAATTCTCCCATTATACTGACCTTCCTACACACTGCGGGCAACTTATAGTGGCCATCTAACATGCCGGCTCTCACATCTTTGGGATGTGTAGGAAATCGGAGCACAGGGAAGAAACCTGATTACAATAAGAATATGCAAAGTCCACACAGACAGTGCTGGTGGGGGTGGTGGTTTGGAGAAGGGTGGGTCAGCATTGAACCCAGGGCACTAAATATAGGAGTTAGCAACTCCCTATCAGAACCTCTATCTACTACTGTTCAATTAAAACAAAAATCTGCATCTTAGCAGTGAAATAATTTTTAAGTCAAGTTGTTTAATTCCGTAGCATACGCCACAGAGGGTTTCAATGGTATCGGAAGGAATACCTTTAGACTCATTTGTTGAAACAGCGCACAACCAGATTCTTTGGCCAACTGATCCATGCCAACCAAAGGTGGTTGCCTGAGCTAGTCCCACTTGCCTGTGTTTGGTCCATATCTCTTCAAGCCTTTTCTAGCCACCTACATGGTTTTTAATCTACCTGCATTTACAACTTCCTCTGGCAATTTGCTTAGATACCAACCACTCTCTGTCTGATAAAGGTGCCCTTGGGTCCCCTTAAATCTTTCCCCCGTTACCTTAAAACTTTTCCCGCTAGTTTTAAACTCCACTACCCCAGGAAAAAGGATCCCATTCGTCCTATCTATGCACCTCGTGATTTTAAATATCTCATGTCTTTACCCCCCACCCCCACCTCCTATACTCCAAAGGGATAGGGAAATGAATTTGCTTCTGTTAAGACAATTCAAGTTGTGTCTCTGTGCACAGTGATTGCCACATTGCTTTCCTATTGTCACTCAACCCTTTCCCAGGTCTCACTTACTCATTATCATTTTGCTTGTTGAGATTCAGGGCCTCTCCCTCAGTTTCAAAATCCACTTCCTCCGTGGACCTATCCTACTCCTGTAACCTCTTCCAGTCCCAGAGGGTTACAATGTATTTACATCTTTGATATTTATTTCTTTTACTGTGGTAGCTTTAATCACTCTCCCACCAGCAATCATGCCTCTTTGTCCCAAGCACTCAAATTTCTCCTTAAACCCTCATTCCACATATTTCTTCCATCTTTTCTACATTTGTTACAACCAAACTTTCATCAACCTTGATTGTTCAAGTTTTGTTTCAATTTATTTAGCCGCTTTAACACCGCCAAGTTCAGTGGGTGAAACTGGTCTAATTTTAGTGGGTCCGGAGCGGGTAATCTGGCAGTGTGAAAGGTTTCACTGGGCAAGGTGAGTAAAAATCAACCAGTCTCTGATTCTTGGTAGAGGCAAGTGTCGAAGCCCGACCGCGTTAACTCATTAATCCCTTTGAGGCGGTATGAATGGCCTACTCAAGTTACTGGGTACCATTAGTGGCTGCGTGCTTGCGTCAGTCTGTCAGAGAGTGACCAAGCGCTGTGAACTATAACTATGCAGTCGGTGTGGCTGTCAGAGTGTGGCTGGTGGGGCTGTTAAGATGTATCTGTGCTTTAAATCATCACAAGTCGACTTTAATAGCTCATACAACGTAATGCTATGTAAATAGTTGCCACGCTCTATTGTTTAGGATATGATGACAAACTGGTCTGTGGGTTTGTCCGAAGTTTGCCCTAAGTTTGAACAGTCTGAAGCCCATTGCGGTAGATTTTCCCACGGTCTTTTAAGTGCGTATGTCTTAATTCCCACTACGATTTCACTGCCCTGAAATACATCACTCATGACATGACCGCTGGAAGCAGGACCCCCGTTAAAATGCCAGGTTCCTGATGAACCAGGTAAATCATTGGGCAATGGGAAAGCCTCCTTGAGTGTAGCATGCCTGGTAAGTTTACCCGCTTCCTAGGAGGGTACCTGGTACAGTAAGAAGGGTTCTTCTGTGAACAGACCAATAGGTTATTTCTAGCATTCATACAGCCATGTAAAGAACACAATTTACAGAGTACAAGATTACATTGAAAAGGAAGATCAGTTTTAACACCAAGCAAGGGCAGTATTAAAGTATTGTTGTGGGGTTCATTCAGGAGCTTGATAGCTTCAGGAAAGAAACGATCTTTAAGCCTGTTGGTGCATGGTTTCAAACTCTTGAGAATTCACCCTGATGGGGAGGAAGGAAAAAGGAGTGTGATGGGTCTTTGAATGCGTTGGCTGCCTTTCCAATGCAGCAGGTGAGGAACATGGAATACAGGGAGGGTGGGGGGGGGGGGGGGGGGGGAGGGAAATTTTCATTACACTCCGAGCTGCATTTACTACCTTCCTATCTTGAGCAATGCAGCTCCCATACCACGCTGTGCTGCATTCAGCAAGAATGCTTTTGATGATCCACCTACAGAAGCTGTTGAGGGTCAAGGGGGACATGCCAAGCTTCCTTACTATTCTCGGAAAGGAGAGGCTTTGAAGCACTTTCGTGATTGCCAGGTCGATGTGCTAGCCCATGGCATGTCATCAGAGATATTTGTCCTTGAATCTATCAATTCGTTCAACTACTGAGCCATTAATGTGGATTGAGGTGTGGAGTCTGCCTCCTTCGTCTTACTGATGTCGAGAGAGAGGTACCATGGCCTATTGGCCCCATGCCATCTCTCTTGGTATGGAACATTACATTTGATAAATATTTCCATTCAATGTCTTGGAATTTAACACAGAAATGCTAAATAAATGTGCATTGTAATTATTTATCCTCATAAGCTCCTTGATAGAAATTACGGGCACTATAGTGGGGAAGTTCAAGATTCTTTTATTGTCATGTAATAAAACAGAAGTAATATTACATGAAATTGCATTTAGTCTGTCATAAGGCAGACAAATATTCATCATCAGCAGAATTTGCCCTGATGGCCCTTACAGTCAGAGAAAAAGAAGCAAACGAGAGTCCCTTCAGAGTCACTGTGTGTCCGTAGATTCGCCTCCAGTAGCCTCCACAGCCATAGAAACTATCAGTAGCCCAAGATTCAGATCCAAACCTCTGACACGATCAAGAAACCTTCAGCGCCCGGGGCCCCTTGAGTGCCCCTCCAGTCCTGAGTACCCTCTAGCATCCCAGTTCTGACCCCTGGTATGCCTTCAGCCAGTCTCTAGCAGTCCGCAGCCTGCGTGAATCCTTTGACTGGAAGCTGCCAGCAGCCCACAGCCCTCATGGGTTCCTCACTTCAAGTCACCTGCCTGTGTGTTCGTCAGCCGCGGAGCCACTCACTGGTCCTCCACTGTGGAGGACCCCTGCTTTTCCTTCTTGGGGAAGGGGGGGGTGGGCGTGTTCATCCCATTTTCTAGTGGCCTGTGATAGACCTCTGCTTCCCTGAAGTCTGCACCCACTCAAGGTTGCTGCCTGCATCTTGTGCTCAGACCCCACAGTCGCAGGACTGAAATAAAACACCATCGGCTCCTTGAACAATATGTTTAGAGCCTGTACGCTAATAGCACTGGGCAGTAGGACCCTGAGGGGAAGTGCTGCGTCTCCATTCCCCACTCACCCCGGGTCCACACCCGCAACAGCACTGCTCTTCCTGCAGCATTGCCATTTTTCTTTTCTGACCAATACTTATCTCTCAACCAAAATCATTACAACTGGTCAATAATCTCAAAATCATTTAAGGGATAGCGGTATGCACAAATTGGTTGCTAGGTGTCACATGGTATCGTGGAAACACTAAACCCTGCAGATGCTGGAATCTGGAGCAAAAGAACAAATTGCTCGAGGAATATTAGAATCCTGATGCAGTGTCTTAACTATCCTTTTGACTGCACAGATGCTGCTGGACTGTTCAGTTTACTGTACCAGATGCAATATGACAAATGAACTTAAACCTAACTTAAACTTCCTACAGCAGTTCTTTTTTTTAAACTTTGATGGTACAATAGAGATTGGCCCTTAAAAGTATTTCATTGATTCTAAACCACTTTGCTCCAAGGTCTCAGTTTTACCTCACACTCCCAGTGCTACAGATGGAATCAGACTTATTAATCTCATTCAATCAGCTTCAACTGCTTGCAGAAATTTAAAGTCAGCCACATCTGGTCTAACAGCTCACTGTCAATGCAAGCAAGACCTCCTTAGCACAGCTGCCTCTACTTCCTGCTGCAAATTGTATCCCACCAGTAAGGTGCCCCGTTCCTCGCTCAGCCTTTTGGATAAGATCATCTACTGAGAGCTGATCAACTGGATCCATGAGAAGGAGCCTCATCGAGAAGGAAGAGGCGGACAGTTGGAGTGGAAGAGATTTTCTGGTGTTTGCTGGCCTGATGGCGGAGGGCTGGACCCATGTTGATTGGGGAACCAATCTAATGCCGCTTCTGGCAGTAAGCCTATTTCCAACAGATGTCAGAGGACTGCTGAATGAACTCTTCGGGAGGACAAAGAATTCAAAACACTATCAGGGTGGCAGGGAAGGGCATGAATGAAGGGACCAGTTTTCCCATAATTTCTTCATCAGGAAGGTCTTGATGGACTTCAGCAAATTTGAGCCGAAAGACATTTACTGCTCCAGAACGTCACACATAACAGTTACTTCGATGTGACATTCAAGATCCCAGCAGGATGGCACCAGACTCTCTGGACTTCCAGGTAAAGGGGAACATGGGCTCTACTCTTGCTATTCAAGCACAGTCATTCCACACTTCCCACGCAGAAGGACTGAGAGATAAGGGGCACATGTTTAATCCAAATGTGGCCGTCATGGGCATGCTTACTTTCTTCGGCTGTTATGTTGAGGGAACAATGACCTTCATGGACATCAAACACAAGTGAAGGTGAAGCTGAGGGACGACAGAAAATGGGCCATCATCCAGTCTCCTCAGTGCTCACCACTGAAGGGAACCATGGGTACTTGGTCTATGTCAGAGAGCCCAGAATGTGCAGGACTGCAACAAACCTGGACATGTGGCGGCCCAATGGAGTGCTGTCATTTGCAAGAATTGCAAGCAGTCTGAAGTTCTTCCAGACCAAGGACTGTGCAAAGAGCAAATGCTGCAACTTATGGGGAGAAGCAAACCACTTCTGCAGACCCTGCCCAAAACAGTAGCCACCTAGGCACAACCAATAACAGGGGAAAAGGCTAATATCACCACCAGCAGCAAGACAACACCCCCTCAGTCTAGACTGTGACAGAGACCCTGGTGGAGACTGAGACCAGGCAGAGTGGGAAGACCAAGCACTGCTACCTCCAACCCCAGACATGAGGTGGGAGTTCCCTCTCAAGGAGGCAGAGTCAATGGAGAAGGGAGCTGTGGATGAAAAGATGCAGACGGTGAAGAAAAGAAGGAAAATGAAGAAAGCCCCACAGAAGAAACTGGCAACTGACACCACAAACATTGGTGGGAAAAAAAGGGTCCAGGTGCAACTAGAAGCCAGCAACCTCTCGTCATTGGAGGTTGACGCAAGCACAAGTGTCCGATGAAGACAAAAAGAAACATCAAGATGGAGGGGAAAGAAAGGAGGACACTGGGTTATAAGTAAACCTGATTGTCAGATGCACAGCACCCATTGCTACCCCACCACCAGTGCAAGAGACCGGGAACTTAAAAACAAGCCAGTCAGGAGATGGAAAGCAGGAGCGCAGCGAATCTCTCCACCAGCTTCTCCTAAGGAGACCCCACTCCCAGAGGAAAATCACCTCATGTTCCTGAGCCTGAAAACAATGCTGCAGTTCACCAAAGCCATGGACATTAGGACATTAGGATATTCAGCTCTGGAAATCACCGCACCATGTCCATCGAGCTCTCATCGCTCAGTGACTGGAGAATGTTCCGTGCTGCCCATTGCCTGATGACGTTGTGGTCAAATTTGTTTGTCTAGAAAAAAACTTTTCCATGAAGGATAGGCGGCGTGGCAAAGTCCAGCTGGCTGGGACATTGTGCAGCAACGGGTCCAGGCCCTTCCTTCCTTCACTTGGGACAGGTAACATCAACTCATAGCAGCACTTGGTGAGCTCGCCCTTTGGTTCTACGCAGAGCCTGATGTACCCACACATGAAGGGGAACATCAGAATGAAGGCCATGATGAATATACCCTTGCACCCAGTGCTTGCACATGGCAACCTTTCAGACCTTTTTCACTTTGGATCCCCATTGGAACCAAAAATATCCTCTGGTGACCGCCAGGGCAGAGGTGCAGTGGATGGGTCACACCTGTGCCTTGCTCAGCAGTACTGAGAGCACCTCAGACCTGAATGACCAGGTTCTTCCCTGTAATTGAGAGGGAGGCGCCATGCCCACAGATCCAATTTCTGGTGGCTTTTGCAATCCACTCTGATCAATTTTTGTTGCATGCCTCGGCCTCCTCCGAACCAGATCTCCAACTTCTTCAGGTAGTTAGATCCGACCATGAAGGGGATACTGGACTGGTGAGGCAAGTTATTAAAAGAGCACTGCCTTGCTTCTCTTCTGGTTTGCCCTGGCACATTGCAGACTCAAATTACCTCAGATCCTGATCATTCTACAGACAGATGGTGAATCCAAACAGAAGGCAGCGACATTGTCCACCGTCAGTGGGAAGCTGTATCTCCAGCATATTGATGCTTCTACTACAACCCAGCTTCTGCAACTTTTGTGTTTTTCATGCTGCATTTTTTCTCTTTCTCTATGGTTCTAACGTGCTTTGTTGTTAGATGAGGTGCTGCAAGAACAGGGGAAATTAAATGGCATGACAATTTTAAAATGATAAACTAGATCTGCTTCACCCTTGTGGACTAGAATGGAGAGATTTACAAATGTGGGCATCCAGTTAGGTGCTTGCTTTGCCCTGGGCAGGGAAGACAAGTACAAGCAAATTGCTTCATCCACCTGAATGGAATGTCTGAGGTCCTAAACCATGGAAAAGGATGAATAAGAGGACAACTATTTGGGGGCAGCATGGGTTGGTGCAGAGGGTTAGTGAGTGCAACGCCTTTACAGCACTAGCGATCAGGACTTGGGTTTGAATCCCGCGCGGTTTGTTTGTACATTCTCCCTGGTCTTCGTGAGTTTTCCCCGGGGGCTCCAATTTCTCCCACGTTTGAAACGTACCGGGGGGAGGTTAATTGAGTGCCATATGGGCAGCATGGACTCATGGCCGAAGTGGCCTGTTGCCATGCAGTACGTCCGTCTGCGTCTGCAGTATTGCATCTCCAGCAAGTTGCAAGGAAATTTATTGCCATAAGCAGTGAGGGCAATGTTGGATTTAAAAGAACAGACTATTTCTAATGCCCAAAGGCAAAATTCTCTTCTAGATCCTCATCACCACCATTTGGCCCTTTTACCCCATGAACACTAGGAGCTTTATAGATTATCTTGTTGATAAATTGGATGAGAAAATATTCGCAGATACGTGGAGAAATAACATTTCTCCAAAATAATATTTTTCACTACAGTCAGCAGCTGATACATTATCCACCCTCAAATTTAATCAACAATTGAATTCATTCCTCCGCATTCCACTTTTCTGATTGAGATATAGACTTTGTTCAAACCCATCTGGCTTTTTGCTTGATGTAGTGCATGGGAGATCACATCAAGATGAGTCTGACACTTGATTACCTCACACCTATCTGTGAGCTACGCCATGAACAGGATGTGAAGAATTCAACAGCATCATAAAATGGAGACTTGAGCTGCCACATCTATCTTGTATTAAAAGGTCCAAATGCTGGAGGAACTCAAATGGTTTATTCAGCATCTATGGGATCTTTTGAGAAAATTATATTGCTGACGTTTCAAGGAAAATAAAATGAGAAAAGGCAGAAGCAGGATATATCAGAAAGTCTCAGAATTCAAACAACGGGGAGGAATCCAGACCAACAAAAAGTGTTAATTGGACGTGATAAAGGTCTAGGTGGAATTTATCATGTCTGTGCGAAATGAGACAGGCAAAGGAGAAATGAAGCAGGAAGTAAGGGGGTGGGGAGCATTTTAATGAATGCCAGAGAAGTCAATATTAATACCAACTGGTTTGAGGGTACCCAGTCAAAAGATGAGGCGTTGTTCCTCTAATTTACTGGTCTGGCAATACATGAGACCATGGACAGACATGCCGGCAAGGGAGTGGGATGGAAAATTAAAATGGGTGGCCACTGGGAGATCCACAGGGACAGAGCGGAAGTGCTCAACAAAGCGAGCTCCCAGTGTGTGTATAGTCTCTCAGAGCACCACAGCAGAAACACCAGATGCAGTAAGGGGGTGTGGACTCTGGGACTCTGGGGAAGTGGATGGCTGGACCAGGGCACCAGAGGATGGGAAGATCACCCCCATCCGAGAGGGAGGAGCAGAGGAGACGATCCGTAGTGGTGGACCAGTGAGGGGGCTCTGCAGCTGAGGGGCCAGCGGACGTGGCAGGCTGCTGGCAACTCGAGGCAAGGAATCCGTGGACTGGTGGAGACTGGCCCGAACTGGCTGGAGGGGTACATGGAATCGGAACCGGGATGCGAGGAGGTGCCGAGGGCACTGAAGGGTCCCTGACCATGTCGGACATTCAGAACTGGAGCTCCGGTTGCCAAAGGTTTGGACTGGACTCTGTGTGGCTGCGGGTGCTGTGGAGGGTGCTGGAGGGGAGACACTCTTTTGGTTCTCTCTCTCCGACTGTAAGTATTGGAAGAGGCACGGCAAATCTGTCTGCCTTGCAGCAAGCAAAGAGAAATTGCATGTAATACGACACTTGTTTTATTACTCTGACAATAAATTGAATCTTGAGATCCAACTGGTGCATGACACAGTGAGGAAGGGATTTCAATTTGAAGGGAAAGGAGGACATTCTTGGGGGGGGAGGGAGTGTGGGTCGGTTGAAATTTGGACACCATCTCTTGAGTAGGAATCATGATTGACCCTGGAGTACTGAACCAAGGGATGGTATCATGAGCCAATATCAGAGGGTAAATTAAAAGAACAGTCCTTGATTTACAATTACTGCTCATTCAATTGAAATGATGGCATGAATGGACCTGAACCATAATTCTGCATCTCAAAATGCTCCTTAGATGTTCACCTGAGTAACTCATATTCCCATAGAGGGAAAAGGCAATCGATAATATTGTGGAATATGCTCTCCTTATCACATGAAGCTAAACAGTAACTGCAATTGCATTAGAAAAATAGAGAAAATGGAGTCAAGAATTAAAACCCAACATTAGCAGCAGTCACAGAAAAGGAGCAAGGAGTTAAGTAATCCATAAGCTGATTAACAAAATTGTGACATAAAAGATCATGTATGTGATAATAGAGATGTTTAAAAAGGACAAATCACCATGTTATAATATGAGAAAATAAGGAGAACATTTTAAACAAAAGAGAAATAACAGAACAAAGAACAAAATAGCCGAGGAGCAGCAGAAATAAAATTGCGCTAGAAAAACGCAGATGAAGCATTGTAATCCGTGACCAAGATGATGGGATCCCATCTGCCCTGAGCTCTGAGAAGTGGTCTCTGCTCTAGGAGAAATTCCATCCCCCCTCCCTCCCCAGTGGACACGGACAGACCACTTCCCCCTCCGACCCACATACATCTCACGCATTCACTGCAGCGAGGAAAATGAAGAATGGTAGCTGAGCTCTAAAGCTGCTAAACTATGTGCTTAGATCATAGGGACTTTGAAGTTTAAAAAAAAAACCAAGAATGTACTTCATCTTATAACCAGTCTATGGGGTAGTTTGAGGAAGGGCATGCAGCCAAAACATCATATTCTACTTTAACTTGTGCTGACTGTGCATCTCTACGTCCTTGTGTTTAATTTAACTTCAAACGATTGTTTATTTTTCATTTTCTTTCACCATCAAGAACCTCTCTCAGAATAGCCATGACGCTGTCACAGAAGAAGTATCAAAGATACCTGTCAATGAATTCTTGTCCTGACATTATTCCAGACACTCACCCAGAATGAACATTCTATCATTTTTAATGTGAAGGCATCCTGGACCCATGCACATTAAAGCTCTGTGACTTGGCCTTTTTAATAAGTGCAAAATTAAATCACAGGGCCAACTTTTTTTTGAGGACATAGAAATAGATTATTCTATGAGTAAAGTATTTGCATAAGGAGTGTTTGCCATCAAATGACTTTCACCATAACAAGTTTAGATTTTTTTTCCTTAATTGCCATTGGCACTTGTAACCCAGGGCTTTTTCACCCAGTAACCAGATGAAACAAAATTATTGTTGGAGCAGTTAAACCTGATAAATCTGTAGCCCCATATTGCTGTTCCAAAGGTGCCTTATAAGAGCATTGCAGTGTTCTGATTAAAAATAAATTTAATCAATTAAATACATTCTCTGGGCCATGGTCTCATTATCTACATTCTCTGGGCCATGGACTCATTAAATACAGCATCTTAATGAAATTGCAAAAAATGAATTTGTCATTTCCTATTCCCAGAACCTGTCAGTTCAGAGAAACAGCCTCAGCAAAGATTACATGCTCATTTGGGACACAGGTATACTCGACCAGCCTGATAATAAAACATCAAATAACACACCATCTTTCCTCCCACATCTATTACTATTTCGCTAACAAAATTATTTCTTTAAATTATTGATTGAGTCCTGCCCCGACCACATTTCATTAAGCTTTATCGGAAACTTGTTTATGAATTGGACATGCTTTGGAATAAACTATAATCAAGTTCACAGGTTTATAAGAAGCAGTTTAAATCATCTTTTCATCAAATTCACATCCAATCAATTAATTGTTTTGTTTTGGAGTAGGTGGCTCCCTCCTTTATATTAGCCTAACAATACCTTGATTGTCCCTGACTGATGTTGTCAATCAAGGGCCTTATTTGGTCCTCACTTTACATGCTGTCATCTAACCAATTGTAGGTAATTGTGCAAAAACAAACTACTGCAGATGCCAGAGATATGAAATAAAAACCAAAAATGCTGGAGAGAGAGAGGGAGAAGGAGAGAGGGAGGGGGAGAGGGGGGAGAAGGAGAGGGGGGAGAAGGAGAGGGGGGAGAAGGAGAGGGGGGGAGAAGGAGAGGGGGAAGAAGGAGAGGGGGAGGAGAGGGGGGAGAAGGAGAGGGGGGAGAAGGAGAGGGGGAGGAGAGGGGGGAGAAGGAGAGGGGGGAGAAGGAGAGGGGGGAGAAGGAGAGGGGGAGAAGGAGAGGGGGAGAAGAAGAGGGGGAGAAAGAGAGGGGGGAGAAGGAGAGGGGGGAGAAGGAGAGGGGGGAGGAGAGGGGGAGAAGGAGAGGGGGAGAAGGAGAGGGGGAGAAGGAGAGGGGGAGAAGGAGAGGGGGAGAAGGAGAGGGGGGAGGAGAGGGGGGAGGAGAGGGGGGAGAAGGAGAGGGGGGAGAAGGAGAGGGGGGAGGAGAGGGGGAGAAGGAGAGGGGGAGAAGGAGAGGGGGGAGAAGGAGAGGGGGGAGAAGGAGAGGGGGAGAAGGAGAGGGGGAGAAGGAGAGGGGGAGAAGGAGAGGGGGAGAAGGAGAGGGGGAGAAGGAGAGGGGGAGAAGGAGAGGGGGAGGAGAGAGGGGGGAGAAGGAGAGAGAGGGGAGAAGGAGAGAGAGGGGAGGAGAAAGTGGGTGTTGAAGTGAGAGAGAGGGGAGAAGGAGAGAGAGGGGAAGAGAAAGTGGAGAAGGAGAAAGAGAGAGGGAGAGAGAGAAAGAGAAGGAGAGAAACCAAATACAATCTTTTGTAAATATTATAGTTCCATAGCAAATTTGATGAGGTTTGTCATGGAGTTTTAAGGAAAAAAAGTGTATTTTTTTGTCTTGTCATGTGGACAACATATCAAGTCCCTATATATTTCCTCATGCTTAGTCATATTATGGACATTGAAATTCAACCATATCACTTGTGTTTCATGTCCTGTTTGGGCCAGTTAGCTAGACCAGTCAAATGAGGAAAGTTCCATTTCCTAGCACACTCTGCCTGCCATCTCAATGTAAGAGATGGTGAGTCTTTCCATAAGTCAATGAGAAGTAATGAGTGTAATAAGGAAGAGATATTTCATGGCAGAGGAGGTTTTGTAAATCACAATCCATCTGCAAGATTTTATAGATCTACTTTCACATCAGATTCAAAACTCTTGCACTTTGAAAATAAAATGGAAACTTGGCCAGAATTTCACAGAATGCTGCTTTGACACTGAACAATTACAAAAACATTATTTGTAGAGGAACACTCCAGTATTATATTATTAATAAAGTTAAGACAATGTGCTTTGGGATTAGAGGAGAAAACAGGTTCAGAATTTGTTTGCCTGGAGCAGTGAACAGATCCATTTGTGGAACTAATGTTTTAATTTCTAAAAGTAAATTCATGAAGCATTTTTCATTGACTTTATTGTTCTCAGAACAGAAAAAGCTTCAACATCAAGAAAAAAATTAAACCAAGCATTCAGCAATCTTAAAAAAGGACAATGGATGGAATTAAGCTTTGACTGCAAACTGCTGTATCAACATCAATTGGTTTTACTGCTGCATTAGCTTGGTTAGAATATGCATGTGCTCTTAACGGATGCTTGTCAATTGGGATTGAATACATGTCATAGACATGATGTCATCAGCTTTCATTACTGGTAAATTGCATCCAACTGTTAAAAATTAAATGTCTTTTAAGCATATTCTTTGAAGATTCTTTAAAGGCAAAATAGATGGGCATGAGCTTGCTTCAATTTTCCCTCTGAAGTTAAGATTGCAGATTCCCTGATGAGGAATGTCAACTTTTTTGAGTGAAGAATTCTTTTCTTCACAAATAAATCGACTGATCGCATGCCAACTAAATTTGCCTCCAAAGAGATGTTTTAAATTCCATTCAGTTTAAAACTTTCAGCATTTTCGATTGGTTCTAGGGTGGGTGGGTGGGTGTGTGTGTGTGTGTGTGTGTGTGTGTGTGTGTGTGTGTGTGTGTGTGTGTGTGTGTGTGTGTGTGTGTGTGTGTGTGTGTGTGTGTGTGTGCTGTGTGGGTGTGTGTGTGTGTGCGTGCGTGGGTGCTGTGTGGGTGTGCGTGCGTGGGTGCTGTGTGGGTGTGCGTGCGTGGGTGCTGTGTGGGTGTGCGTGCGTGCTCTGTGTGTGTGGGTGCGTGCTCTGTGTGTGTGGGTGCGCGTGTGTGTGTGGGTGCGCGTGTGTGTGTGCGTGCGTGCGTGCGTGCGTGCGTGCGTGCGTGTTAAATATGTTTTCCTCCTAAGTTTAGACAAATCTGTCAGCATTTTTCTGCAGAACAAGCAATGTTCCACATGCTACTGTTAACATTCCACCATTACAAGTGTCCAAACATGGAAAATATCACTAAACATAAGTATTGGTTAAAAGCTGCCTATCAAAATGGTTCTAATTCACAGCTCATTTTACTAGTTAAAGGTTGCATTCAAATAGCTTCTGAGTCAGTTTATTTTTAATTTTAAATGGACTGGCTTAAAGTTAAAAATAGTGTCTAATCCCCTTTGAAAAGATCATTTTATTCCAATCATTTTCTTCCTATATTTTGCTTCTGTTTTTAGAGAAGGGGCAAGTCACTGTGGTTTCCCATTGATTCATTCTTCTGGGCGGGAGCTGAATAGATTCAGACTGACATCAAAGGCATTTCTTTTGGGAGAAACAGGGCTGTTTCTTTACATGTTTCCTTTCCCACGCAGTGCCATCCAGTTTTCTGACTCACAACGTGGAGTATGGAAATGTAGTGGCTCCATTAACAAACAAGTTACCCAGTAGGGGCTGGGTCTCCTATAGTGGAGCATTTATGTGCACGGCCAGCAGCTGTGATAGTAATAACTTCAAGGGCATCCTTGAGCAGGTGTGAGGGAAATTTAGGGCTGGGAAGAGAACAGTAAATGCAAAGATGAGTGAACCTTTGACGGAATACTCCAGGTAAGATGAACTTTGCTTCCATCAGTCACTCATGAAAACTCTCTGAAATGGAACTGATAACACTGGATAACAGTTTCTCCCCCCCCCCCCCCCACCCAACCCCACCAAAAGGTTTGCAAGTTGGAGAAGAATGAACTTGTATTGATTTCAGTTATGTTTAATCACATAATAATACTGACACATTGTGTTAATTCAACTGACCTAAACATGTTTTTCATTTGTACTCAGCATCTGATGCCTCTCGAGTCAGTGTTCAACAATAGTCGGCCAGCATTGATGGATTCCAGTTCCCCTTACACTGCTTTTCCATGGTCATAATGTCCTGGTAAAACCTTTCACCGTGTTCGTCACTGACTCCACCAAGATGAAGTCCAAGTGTAAATGCAGAAAATGAAATTTCCAATGGCATGTTGGTTTTGAATGCTTGAAGCATGTTTAAAAAGAAAATGACAGGAAATCACAAAAATAGGTTACATCTAAAAAAAATAGTGCGTGATAGGAAGATTTTAAGATGATTTTTGTGATCAGCTGCCTAAAATCCATATTATACCCAAAAATGTTTAGGAACCAAAATCTTTGTTGTCCAGTATAATTAATGGTAAAATGGTAGGTAGCATTTCAATTTCCCTCAACCCATAGCAACATCTCACTTTTAACCAGTATCAATGCAATAATACACATATAAGCCATTCTTCTTTGGCTTGGCTTCGCGGACGAAGATTTATGGAGGGGGTAACAAGTCCACGTCAGCTGCAGGCTCGTTTGTGGCTGACCAGTCTGATGCGGGACAGGCAGACACGATTGCAGCGGTTGCAAGGGAAAATTGGTTGGTTGGGGTTGGGTGTTGGGTTTTTCCTCCTTTGCCTTTTGTCAGTGAGGTGGGCTCTGCGGTCTTCTTCAAAGGAGGCTGCTGCCCGCCAAACTGTGAGGCGCCAAGATGCACGGTTTGAGGCGTTATCAGCCCACTGACGGTGGTCAATGTGGCAGGCACCAAGAGATTTCTTTAGGCAGTCCTTGTACCTTTTCTTTGGTGCACCTCTGTCACGGTGGCCAGTGGAGAGCTCGCCATATAACACGATCTTGGGAAGGCGATGGTCCTCCATTCTGGAGACGTGACCCATCCAGCGCAGCTGGATCTTCAGCAGCGTGGACTCGATGCTGTCGACCTCTGCCATCTCGAGTACCTCGACGTTAGGGGTGTGAGCGCTCCAATGGATGTTGAGGATGGAGCGGAGACAACGCTGGTGGAAGCGTTCTAGGAGCCGTAGGTGGTGCCGGTAGAGGACCCATGATTCGGAGCCGAACAGGAGTGTGGGTATGACAACGGCTCTGTATACGCTTATCTTTGTGAGGTTTTTCAGTTGGTTGTTTTTCCAGACTCTTTTGTGTAGTCTTCCAAAGGCGCTATTTGCCTTGGCGAGTCTGTTGTCTATCTCATTGTCGATCCTTGCATCTGATGAAATGGTGCAGCCGAGATAGGTAAACTGGTTGACCGTTTTGAGTTATAATTCTATTGCAAATGCCCTATGACTCCCAAGATGAACAGGTCCAACTTCTGTTGGAATTTGTTTCTACTGTATATGAAAGTACAATATGAACTCCAAACTTCAAGACAAATTGAATCAATGCAACTTCCATTGTGTAAAGTTTAGACCCACTATCAAAATTAGCCAGGGAGGAAATCCAGAAGAGATTCACTTGGTTAGTTCCAAGGATGAGGAGGAAATCCAGAAGAGATTCACTTGCTTAGTTCCAAGGATGAGGGAGCAATCCTCACATGAACATAATAAATGAATACAATTGGACCCTATATTCGAGGAAATTTTGAAGAATCAAGAACGATTTCTTTGAACGATACAAGATCATAAGATGGCAAGAAAGAAGCTAAGATGTTTCTGTAATGGGAAAGTCTTGAATAAAGGGATGCATTTACAAAACGGGAGCATTTACTTAAAAGTGAGCCATGCAGAAATTTTTTTCTCACAGTAGAGCAGCACAGTTGGCAGAGTGGTTAGCACAATGCCTTTAAAGCGCCAGCAATCGGGACCAGGGTTAGATTCCCACACTGTCTGTAAGGTGTTTGTACGTTCTCTCCCTGACTGCATGGGTTTTTCCCAGAGGCTCTGGTCTTCCTCCCACCGTTCAAAACATACCGGGGCTGTAGGTTCATTTGGTGTAAATTGGGCAGCATGGATTCATGGCCTGAAATGACCTCTTATCATGCTGTATATATGTCTAAAATTAAAAAGTAATGGTGAACCTCTGGAGATTCTTCTACAGAGGAGATATTTAAAGTTAAACTGGATACATTTTTGAAAGATTAGTGAATTAAGGTCTGTGGAAGAATCTTGGACCTCGTCAGCCATGATTACAATACAAGGGCAAGATCGAGGGGCGAGGTGTCTTTCTCTTGCTCCTTTCTTCTTGTGAGAATTCTTGTGCATTTTTTCATTGCACTGTTAAGAGAGTTAAGAACATTGCAGGAGCTTCTGCAGTTGGATCCATGACTTTCTCATTGCAGACCACAATCAGTGATGACCAGCAGCATCACCTCTTCCTTTCTGCCCATCAACAGAGGGTCACGCCCTTATAAGGCCCCTCCGCCATTCCTTGAACACCCATGATTGCATAGCCAAATTCAGCTCCAACCCACTCTACAAATTCACTGCTGACACCAGAGTTTTTTGTCAAGTAACTGGAAATAATAGGTCAGACTACAAGATGGAGATTGAAAATCTGGCTGGTGGTGCCAGAACAACAATCTTGCATAATTGTTTATCAATCCAATACTTTGACAGCTTAGAGACAGTGGAGGCATCAAGTGAATTGAATTGACAGTGAACTAACGTCGTATGTTATCATGCCAATAAAAAAAGTGAGGAGCATTTTCAGGGGATGCTGGATGTGGGCTACATATTGAAATTGGGCCCACATAGACCGACAATGGGAGCTATGGGATTCATAAAAGACTATGTGTTTTGTAGAAGGAATTTTTTTTTCTCTCCTATAGATCCACAATTATAACCTAGGCTCACAATTATTAAAGGTTTTTTTTGTAGAAATTATTGCACAGAAGGAACCTTTTCAAGGCTGATGTTATTGTTCAACATATAACACAATTTTGCTCTTCAACAAAGATCTTATATTCTGTCTTTGCACCTTTTAATTCATTCCTTCTTAAATAAAGTTGAGTCCCATCAATCACTTGATGATGTTTGCCATATTATTTTACAGTCTAACCACACAATTTTTTTTTTCTCATGCACCATAATTTTTTCCTTTGTCTTTCAATCTGTTGCCATTCTTTGGAAATGAGTGGCCATTATCCTCACTCAAACACAGCTGTGATGTGATTTTTTTAATGCTGTGGCAGTGATTTTGCATGGCAAGCTGATGGAAGCTGTATTTTCGTACAAGAGTCAAGAGGGAAAAGTTCATTGCCTCCCATCTCATCAAGTGAAGTAGAACCACAACCCAAATTTTAAAGACTGCTCTAATAAGATGTTTGGTCATTTATCAGTCACAATTTGATACATAGCCATTCTCTACTTTTCAGATGAATGGCCATCAGAAATAATGAAACATTACACTAACTTATGATACTCAAACCACCAGTCTCTTAAACACAATTCTCCATTTTCCTTGCTCCTATGTTCAATGGCAGATTGTTTGATACTTTGTTTAATGTTCTAATTGCTCATCAATACCCTGATAAAGTTACAGGAGTCTTGTATTCCCCTCTTTGAACGTTGAAGTGCTGCATTAATAAAATAATCCAATTCGTATGTGAAAGACCCATACTAGGTTATGTGTCACTGGTAACATTCTGGCCATTTTCTTACAAAGGGAAAATGTTTGGAAACTCAATACATCACTTAATCTTTTGCTCCTGGAATCAATTAATTGTCAAATGAATATGAAATTCAGAAAAGTTTCAGGGAGAAAGTTCAGCTTGAAGCTAGCTTTCCACATTAATGCAACACTCACCACAGACCTGATGACGCCTGAACCAGCTCCAGCAACAGCCTAGCTGTATGACAATAAAAGGTTGCAGACCTGGATAGAAGATGCAAGGAGCCATGGCTGTGTGTGTGAGTGAGTGAGAGAGAGAAAACAAGCATTGACAACAAGGAAAAATAGTTATTTCGACTATTCTAGAGAACACTCCAGCCCTTTAATTTAAGCTTGGAATGGAAAGTTCACATTCTAAATTTCAGTTGAAAGCAGTAAAACACATTTGTGGTTGATCTGTGGTCATGCTCTTGCCAAGAACCAAAGTGAAGGACTGAAGGAGAGGCCATGGTGTCCCACCAGATAAAACATCTTGCTCAGATTTCCCCACACTTTTCTAATGCAAAATTGACCCTTGGACCAGACCTTAGAGGATTATGTTCATTAAGTTTGACGAATATACAAAAATAAGATGATTTAAAATTCCACTATTGCCAGTGTCCAAACTTCCCATCTGCACTGATAGCTTTGATTTCAGCTCAGGCCCAGCGTGATGCTTCTGCATTAAAAATCATCACAGAGCCACAGGATTGTTGTTAATAATAAACAACAAATAAATAACAGATAATAGGGAACATCGAATTGATTCAAGCTTGATAGAGACTGCCAGAGGGTGATTTTATTTTGTCCACTAGAGTAGAATCTGATCAGACCATACAGAATACATTGTATACTCCAAATGTAGTCAATAGAATTCAAAATAGAATTCAATTAGCTTTCTGCTGAGAGTGTTAAGTTTAGCGATACCCAATACTGCTCAATCCATGAGGAGATGTAGTACACAACACAAAGAGTACACTTTCTTGGGTTCCTGCTCATGTACATCAGATTGTTCAGTGCAGCTTGTGTAAAGAATTTGGGCAGAGAGTGCATTCATCTGTAAAGGATTTTCAAAGATGTACAAATTAACAAATGAAAAGCAGGGAATGGTTCATTTCGGTTATGTGGACCCACTCAAATTTCCTTTTAGTTGCACCTTATTTATCCCATTTTCCTGGAATGTAGAGTTCCTGGGAGGAAGGATCAGGAAGGTAGTGTTTCAACTATTTTATGAAACATCTCAAACTTACCTGCGTACCTCAAATTACATGATAATCTCATGTATTTCAGAACACAGAAAACACTACAGTTCCACCATATTCTGAGTTGCTTCTGAAGTCCATGCGATACTGCCAAATGGTGAAGAGTTTCAATCCACCTGTGACTCATTATGGTAAAAATTTTGAACATTCTAATTATTGTAAAGTTATAGTGACTCAATCCTACTAGTTTCTAGGTTCTGCTATACCATAGACTGAAAACAACATCACTGTTGAGTCATTCCAGGAAATTTAGTGTCTATTCCTTACAGTTGACTGAGCCAACTGCCAAGATCTTCCCCAGAACCATGTGATGTCCACCAAGTTAGCGCATGTACTGACTTACTGCGAAACATGTGTGACAGGGGCGAGTGGTGGCTCTCCCTCAATGAAGTCGAGATCATCTCCATAGCTGTTTGCCCTCGACAAGGCTCCACTGTTTACATCAATCATCCCTAGGGATTTCTTCACTGTGAAAAATGATTTAAAAAAAAGTGAAGTGCATCTGAATAAAATGCAATAAAATTGAAAATCTATCCTCATTTCCAAACATAAATTTCTGCCATTTTCTCTTCACCTCTTAAAATCATGCATGCTGGGGCACTTCTATTAACTTTCAGACACTTGCAGTGCCATTGGCAATTAGCCATTATTCCTGCATCAGCCAACATGGAAAGCTGTGCAGTGCCAAATCAAATCCCGAACTACACCCAGATGCACCATCCTCTAACATCCAAGGACTTTCACTTTCCAATAAGGGACACCTGCACTAGGAATAGGAGCTGTGGTTAATTTTATTCTCCACTTGGTCACCAATGAACATCAGATAATTCAGCAAATTGACTCAAGGAGCCACTGCCTTTCCCCATTAAGGCAATAAGCAATATTCATTTGGCTAGCCTAAAGGAAAAACAGGGACACCTGTGGAGGGAAAATTTCTCTTTGATTGAAAACACTAAAAGGGCATTGAATGCTAGATTTATTCAACTCCATACATTCATATCCAGTTAAGCTTAAGATCAAAGCTAAATGTCTCTACTTTGTTTATTTTTATTAATACTTCACAGACAGTTCACTACATCAACAATTTTAAACATGAATAATAAATAAAAAGTAATGTTTCCAATATTAACAAGATTCTTTTCACTTTTAATCAAACATTGTTGAAGTTAGAGGTCTTCCTCAGAGACTGAATTTTGTTGAGAGCCATTTATACATCCCTCAGATCAAATATGATTGGCAATGAAGCAGGAGATAGCTTCTTATATAGCTATTAGCCAAAGGAAACAATAACCTTATTCAGGACATAGAAGAGGAAAACCTACTTTGTCTGTTTAGCATGTTATTTAACCCTTCACATAAATATAATCACACTCAACTTTGTTAAGGGGGACCTCTAACAATCTGGGCATATATGCTTCACCTTGATGGGAAAGCTGTGTTATTCGCCATGTGAAAAATTGAGTTGTAAAACAATATAACACATGAAAAAAGCCCTCAAGCACATCAAATTTTCAAAATCAAACACCCGTGTACTCCAACTGCTTGAATTATTCCAACAGTTTCTCCAGCATTGCGTTTTATTTCAATCACAGTGTCTGCCCATGTACTCCAATCCCATTTTACATGCCTCCATCAAGCCTCCACTCCCCCTTATTCTATCACTCACCTGCACACTGGAGACAATTTACAGACTATACAATTTCAGATATGACAGGATGCTTGAACTTTTGGAGAAAATCCATGTGGTTGCATGGCTCCACACAGACAACACTAGAGACCAGGAATGAATCCTGAATTGAGGCAACATCTTCATGCTATATGACACCCAGGTGAAATCCCCATTATCCAGAATTCAATCAACCAAAAACTCAAACAAGCAGCAAAAAAATTTTGAGGAAATAAATAAAAATAATAATTTGAATGTATAAGACTGGGCTGATGGACCCCACAGAGGAGCATTGGCCCTTTGTTAGCCCACGCAGGTTTGCACTGCTGACCTTGCGTGGAGGTGAGCCGGGTTGTCAGCACGAGGAAAGTGCACTGAGGGCCTGACCAGGACACTTGTGTGGAGGTGAGCTGGGTTGCCTTGGTGAAGATGGGAGCTGCCTGCACCAGCTGTTTGATTAAAGTTGCATTGGAATGAAAAGGAGGCGTCCATGATGAAGAACCGGCTGATGCCGCTCGCCGGTGGGGCAATTCTCCTGAAGTGTCTCTCCCTATCCCTGCCTAGTGAGAGGTTTTATTTTTATTAAATATATTAGTAAGGCTTTATCTTTAAACTTGGGGGAGGGGTTAATTATGACAACAGCGCGGTTAGTGCGGTACTGTTACAGCGCCAACAACCGGGGTTCAAATTAAAATTACAGGAATTAAAGTTACAGGAAACACTTGATTAAAGAGAACCTCACAAAATTAAAGACTAGAATACTGATTTGTTTTTCAAATTACTTTATATTTTGCACTGTCTTGTGTCTTTTAATTCAAGTGTAAGTCGAAGCAACCAGAAAATTAGCATTTCTGGCTTCTGTGATCACCATACTGGCAGATAGTGCAGATTTTATTGTATAAAACTAAAATAAATGTCATTTATGACATTGTGGATAACACTCCATCCCTAAAGGAAAAATATGTTTCACTCCTGTACATAGTTTTGGATGAGACATTATACATGTGGTCTGTACAGTCTTCTAAGTGTCACTACAGTATACAGAACTTAGCCTTCAGGCCCAACATTTCAAAAGCAGACTTCAAACATTTTCTGTCCACAAACTGCATCATGTTTCCTACTTTAAATTGGTGAATATCAGAATTACATTGGGTCATGCTAAATGAGGCAGATGAAGCCAATTTTCTTTTAAATGTTATCTTCTTATTGGGTGAACCAGTGTTTTCACTTGCACAGATAGATGGGAAAACTGGAGATTAAAAGGGGCAAGTAATAATTCAGCTCAGGAAAAGAAAAATCAAAGGCAACTCCTCATCCCAAATCCCGTTGCAAAAAGGTGGAGATGATTTTCACTTTCGAACTGGTGGAAGTGGGAATTGTTCATCAGCTGTCTCTTTTCCAACCGGCCATTTTCCCCTCATGCAAAAAAGAATCATTATACGGTCTGTTTACGGAAGTTAAGAGATGAGAGGATCAAGCTCGGACGTGGTGTTCCTAACACCATGGTTCTGTTTCGGCTGAAATATGATGATGGGGCTTTCCAGAGTTTGGAGATCAACATGATCTAGTGCCCTCAGGAGAGGAGAGCCATAAAGAGAAATTTGTTGATTCCTTTCTGCTGAATAAGTGTGATTAGGTTCTGTTGAGGATAATAGCAATAAGGGAAATCTAAATCTCTTTATATGCAGTCAAATGGAGACTAGAAAAGTAACTTACTCACTTCCTCCCATGGGGCACTTCAATAGAAATAAATGCTGGAAGCGATACAAGACAAGCTGAAAGTTCACCATCAACCGTTTTACAGAAGGCCACACCACAGAAAAATCTACCTATCCAAATGAGAGCTGAGTACTTTTCCAGCACTTAATGCTTTGCGCAACCTAACTAACATCGTCCTTTGCAATGTTCAAAGGAAAATACAGTTACGACTTTTTAGTCGGGTAAAGACTAAAAGGTAATGGGGAAAATCCCTTTTCTAAACCCACAGAAAGTACATCCGCTGCCTGAACTGTAAGCAAGTCACATTACTCTTCTCTTCCTGACAGAGGGAAACTTGTTCAAATGCTGCCGGTTCCTCAAAGCATCCAATGTAGTCCAAAAAGTGGCATGTTGTACATTTATTCCAAATGTCCTACTAAATATCCTGCTTTCCCCCACCTGCCAAAAAAAATATGTACTTGGAGAATTTCAGGGAGAGGTGCTATTTTAATGCAGACAGCTCAACATATCTACAGGAATAAAACTAAGAGAGACAAAAAAAATTAATATCTTGCTAGCAGTCAGTCTTTCCATTAGAAAATTTTAAATTTTAATCAAATAGAGGGTGCACAATCTGACCCCAGTGTAAGACAACTATTTGTTTTTATTTAATACCATCTTCATAAATTCCTTTCCAGAAAGTCAGGGTCACTTTTATGGTGTGTAGCTTTCCAATTCCACCTGGATCTTTAATCAAGACACAACCATGTTAAGTTTGCTAAGCTCCAGGACTCCACCCAGAGACATCCTTATTTCACTAAGAGGTATGAAGAGGAGATGATTTCTGCAATTAAATGGAACAGAGGAGGAACAGTACCAACTGATAGAGCAAAGGTCCTGGGGAACCTAATCCCAGAGCACACCGTTATTATCCTGTTTCCATTTTTCACCAGGGATTCAATCATCTTAGCAGGAACCAGCTGCCAATGGGAAACCCAGCAACATCTGGATGGAGCAAGGGAAAGCTGAGGGCACCTGGGAAGCACCGTGGGATGGTCGAGGCTGTGAGTAGGTGTAACGCAGTCATGGAATGAGAACTGGCCAGGAGAGTGAACTGAATTAGATTTGGGTTCAGCCAATCAGAGGCATGAAGAAACAACCGTACGCCTCTGGCTGCCCTTTATAGAACGCTAACCTACTTCACTGTGGTGCAGCAAGCAAACACGAGAAGACTGTATATAGGCTATAATCAGCTCAAACTCTTAATATCTTTGCTGGCTCCACGTGTGCCTGACTGTCCTTTGCTGGCTCCACATGTCTGACTGACCCCAGGAGGGGCTGGCTCTAGTCTATATGCAGGCCAGTGATTGACAGCCGGCCAGGTGGGGCCAGCCTCCCAGGTTGCCTACCTGCAGGTACAGTGGTTTCCCCTGCAGTAGGCTGGTAGGAGTGCAGCCTGTGTTGTGGTTATATCACCACATTCGCCCATCTCTACAGACGGCCAAGTTTCCCAAAGTTTAACCCATATAAAAATCAAGATGCAGCCGAAATGTGAACAGATCCTTATTTGAATTAATTCACTTATCTATTAATCTACATTTTATCTGAACCAGAAATGAATATTCAGATGTCTCAAAACAACAAGTGGTTAAAGTGATTGACTGGAGTTGGGACTTCCAAATTAACCCTTACATTCCCCGGCCCTCTTGTGCCTATGGGTGGGGTGTAGGGGGAAGGTATAGTTATACATTTATCCCCAGTATGTTAATGGAACAACTTCAATATAGATATCTAAGGATTCAGCAAGATTACATTTAAAGTGATGTGTGTCGTTTATTGATAAATCGCTACCCAAGGCACAGTAAAAAAAAATAGAGTTGTAAACAATGTTTGGAAGGCAGAAAGGAAAGGAACACATTTCAGAAATCAAAGGTGAAGAGTTTTGATTCACATAGACTGACAATTCCTTTTTTGTACAATACCTCTCATGCCTTCAGTATCTTTCAAATATGTTACAGCAGCTCTTCAGATGTGGGCAACTGAAGTAAAATCCACGTCAGTGGATATAAAATTAGAGAACTATATCCTGAAGTTTGGAGTTCGCATCATAGGGAGAGATAACATAAATTTTGAGGGAGGTTCTGAAAAGTATCAGAAGTGATGGGTTACCAGCCAGGAAACAGAATAGGAGGCTCTAATATAGGTATAAATAATTGTTGACAAAACTTTCAGATGAGTGGACAATATAATAGAGATGTCGGGTTGGATCTAAAGGTCGGGTAATTTGACTGTTTCTGATGAGCTGGAAGAAAAGACACGGTGGTAGTACAGCTTGGAGAAAGGTTTCCAAGGGTTAGAGACAAGGCAGCTGAATGCATGGATGCCAACAGCAGAGTGATTAAAATTAGAATGATTAAGAAGTGAGAATTAGAAAAGTTTTGACAACGCCTCACACATGCTCCAACTCCGGCCGCCCCACTGTGCTGCACCACACCAGCCACTCCTGCCCCCGCCCCAGCCCCCCCCCCCACCCCGACTAGCCTCCACTTTCCCTTGCCGACCTTGACCAGGAGCCGACCCTGCAATGGTCACAGAGACTCCGACAGCCACCGGACCATCTAAATTTGTAAATATATACATATGTTTGGGGCTTGCAGAATATTGGATGTAATCTCCTCTCTCAGGACAATTTTAAAGAAGGGGTGAATGTGGTGGTACACCAACAGCCTACTGCAGGGGGCGACCTGCGTACCTGCAGGAAGAACGCTGGAGGACAAGACAACACCTGGTCAGCTGCCAATCATCCCCAGGGATATAAGCCACATCCGGCCCCTCGAGGTCAGTCACTCGGAGCTACAGCTAACTGCAGCAGGGACTTTAAGTGGAATAAAGCCTATTGACCAGTCTTTAAAGTTTTGTGCCTGCTTTTCTGTACGACAGTGCACTACATCTCCTCAAACCTTTGTACCAATTCAGAAAAACCTCTGCTGAAGTTCCTGACTTCGCTAAGGTCCAATACCCTCCCCTATAATAAAAAATCAAGGAATGAGACCCTCCTAAATTAGGCCAAGCCTAAATAGATAAATAGTATGCCTAAATTCATAGACATATGTCTGTTATTGTGATTTTTTTTAAAGTCACCCTCATTGAGACCATCATTTTATTTTGAGTTCTTTGAATGCACTTACATAGTGTGACTTTACCTTTCATAAATTTCTTTAATTGCAATTTTCTTACCCAAGCAATTTGAATTTCATTATAATGCACAAGAATATATGCTTTAAGTTCTGCACTTTCTGTGAACCTGCTTGTTTTTACTTTTCAATAAACGCTTCTATGATTTCCATGAAATGTTGGTGGAAATTGCCGATGGAAAAAAATACACAGATTTTAATGTTTGCATGTCAATAATGTTTTATGACCCCAACTCTGTTAAGACGAATCTCTTTGTAAGCCTCTAGGTCAGAAAGCTTGGGCGGGCGGGGGGGGGGGGGGCGGGGAGGGGGGGGGGTGGTGAACTGCTCTGTGTGATTTCACTCCAGTATCTGAATGAAAATGAGCCACAGAGTTTGGACAAGGGTGTGATTGGTGGTTCCATCAAATTATTCCATTGTTTCTGGCTCAAATCCCACATTACTATTTGAAGCTGGCATTCCTCTATTGGCATTCTAACAGGAATAGAACACTGAATTAAATGATTAATAATCATTTTCAGTAATAATTCTTTAAAAGTTATTGGGGATAAAACGTTCTCCTTAATTTCTTGCAATATCAGGCAATATAAAATTGATTTGGTAAAGACAAATATTGAAATACAACATGCAATTGCTATAACATGCAATTTCTACTCTTGCGTCTCTTGGCAACAAGTGGCATGGTGCTGTACAAGTACAACATTTTACTGTTTATCAAATCAGAGAGGAGGCGATGACAGAACTCTAGCTTACACTAACGAGCTTCAATCCCAACTGATCCACATTCATCAGCAGGTCATCAATGGATTCCTCGTGCAGGGTTGGGAACTAAAAAGTAATTAAAAGTAACTGAAAAGAATGTTCTCTGTTTATCCAGAATGAGGATGAGAACCTCTTTCAGTGTTAAGTTATCAAAGTCGGTCGCATTACTAAATTGTGCAACACCACACCCACTCTAAGCAAGACAACATTTTCAGTTGGAAAAGCTGTGGAAGCATTTATACTGAACAATATTAAGCAAAGTAAAACTTTCTGTTTCAACCAAATTAATCGCTTGCATCCAACGAGACCATTTACCTGGAGAAGGAGAGCTGAAGGAATAGAGTGAAGCAAAGGAAGCCCAAGAATGCTGACGAACTTGTTCACCAGCGAGAGAAGAGGAGATAAAAGGAAGGAATACAACCATTACTTATTGAAGAAAGAATAAAAACAGTTTCTTCATACCTGCCCAGAAGGAAATGCTTTTTTTGCACTTCAATCCATTCGATTCTTACCATTACAGAATGTGAAATGAGACAGCATAAAAGGAAGAGACAAATCAAGAAATATTATCAATACATGACAATTTTCCTTGTAATTTAATAGGAGTGAATGCATTTTCCGTATATTTGCTGTAAATAATGCCTTGCTTTTAACAATATGTCACTAATGGAAAACTCTTTGGCAAGTGAGCAATTAAGATGAAGTGGATTTAGGAACCAAATTAAGGTTTTCAAAGTGACAGGAGCTTGACATAGGGATGGAAACATTATTTCATATATTAATGACCATAAGTGGACCAGTTGTCAAAAAGCTCATGACAATACAGAAGGATCTACTAGATTTTGCGAAGTCTCATGTCCAAAAGAATGGGACAGGGTAGAGAAAATGCGGCATTGCCTCATACCAACTTCTTTTGAATCACACTTTTTGCCAGGGGGTGTTTGTGTTACATTCTAATGCGGTCCCTGGTATCTCCCAGAGAAATGGTGTATAGCATTTAACTCATCTGGTAATTCCATTGATATTGCAATTATCAAGTGAGGAACCTATGAAAATTAATTGAAAAAGAACATATTTGTCCATATGACCTAAAACCAGATGTTTATCTTGGGACAGATTTTTTTGGTTTAAATAAAAGTGAAACTTCAAAATTGACCACCCACCAAAAAAATGGAGACTAACATTTGCAAAAAGAAATATTGACAATAAATAAGGAGAGAGTGAGACCGTATTTTCTTTTAAAAGAAATGAAGCAGGTGTTTTAATAGGGTAAATTATAACTTCAGTTTTGGTCTGCATTGATTGGTCAAATAATAATCATTCTCATTTTAAGCAAAATTCACTCTCAGAAGACAGAAACGTGCCATTTAACCCTTTGATTTCATGAGATTTTGGTAGATCTAACTATATTCCTCAAGCCTTTGAGCCAGTTCTGCTATTCAATCAGGTTTTGGCAGATCATAACTTAATATTAACCCTTTGCTTTGTAAAAATGTATTATATTAATAACATTTCAAATTAACAACTCTCACATTTTGCTATTTGTGCAAGAGCATTCCAACTTCCATAACCCTTTGCATTTTGCATAACCTTTATTGAAATGCCTGACTCTAATATATGGCTAGTTAGTCCTATCTCCAACCAACAGAAAAGGTTTTGCTCCATTCATGACATCAGTTCCCCTTAATATCTTGAAGACAAAATAAGATCTAAGCTCCAGAGAATGCAATTGTAATTTCTTTAATTCCTTTTTATAATTTAATCCTTGCATTTCAAGTATAAATCTAGCATCTTATGATACATCTTCTCCATGCTCAATGTTCCTCCAAGAAAATAATGGAAAGTAATTGATGCATCCTGATGTCTGGAACTCCAGTTCTCAAGAGATAAAAGGCCAGTATCTCACCAGCTCATTTGCTTATTCTCTGTATGTGTGTATGATATTTTAATGAACTATGTGCATGGCCTCCACCCTGCAACATTCTACCAAGTCTCTATGGACCTTCACTCTCACTGGATTTTTCACCATTTAGAAAATTACCTGTTCTAATTACTTAATATAGCTATTAGACTATGATGGCATCCATTTGCTGCAATTTTGCCAATTCATTGCATTTATTATTTAGCTCTGTCTTATTTCATGTATCAATTTACAAAATGTAGAATGTCACATTTTTGTCAGTAGCAAATTTAGAATATAGCTTTTTATCTCATCATCATTAATAAATATGGTAAATAAATGAAGTTCCCAGAGAAATCCCGCAAGACTCAGTGATTGCGTATTTGAGTTCTTGATTGTTATTCCTACTTTCTGTTTTCCATCATTTAGTCAATTTCCAGCTTCAGGTCAATAATTCCCTTTTAGTTCCATAAACATGAACTGAAGTCCTTGGAGTACCACTGCCAAATGTCTTTTGGAAAACCACTTAAATATCTACAGCAATCCAATGTCCCCCAAGTGTAAAGATCATCAGACTTGAATATAACTTAAATTACATTCAATTCCCTTATGCCAATCAAATTCACAGTCCTAGTTCAGGCAATAATCAATGATTTTTGACTCTTGGTCTAGCTTGTGCAAGGCCTTTCACTTGGGGAGTTCAGAGAGATCCCTTGGTTGAATGGAACAAGCCGAGTTGGAACAGTGGCCAACCACAGGTAATTCAAAGGACTACTCATTAGTAAAGGTCAAAAGTACCAGCAGTTACAGAGGTAACTACCAGGGTATCTGAGAAGACCCTCCTATTATTATCCCTCCCATATGTAATTTTCTCATTTACTTCCTTTAAAACTATTGGTTGGAAATAATCACTAAATTTTATTTTGCTTACATTGAGAGTGGGGAAGATTGAAACAAGAGGATATGGATTGAGACTGAAGGAGGAAAAGTTTAGAGGAAACATGAGGGGACATTTCTCTCAGTGTGGAATGAGCTTCCGGCCAAAATGGTCAATGCGGGTTTGATTTTAATATTTAAAGAAAAGTTGGATAGGTATATAGGCGAAAGAGATGTGGAGGATTATGGCTGGGTGCGGGTCAATGGGACTAGGTGGGAGATGTTTGGATTAGACTAGAAGGGCTGAATGGGTCTGTTTCTGTGGTGTAATTGTTATTTGGTTATTAATTTTTGAGAATTACTCTCCCTGATACTACATTAATTTCTTTCTAATATCCAGAAACTCTCCTGTTATTATAAATATGGATATTAAGTAGTAATTTAACTTGCCTGCCGTTTCCTTATTTTATGTTAACTACCTTTAAAAGGCTCACATTATTTCTCATCACTCTGTTTTTCAAAATCCTCTCATTAATCGTGGGCAAATTTTTATTTTTGCAAGCAGAGCTCTTGACCTTCGCTACTACAGGTAATACTTTTCTGATGTGGTCCTTCACTGAAGTCAATATTTGGATTTAACAATGAGACACAAATGAAAAATTAGACAAAAAGACGTTCCTTTGAATTTCATCTTAGAAGCAGAGCATGCGCCGTTCTGATAATTGCAATTCAAAGGTTTCTACAGCTCTAAGCTAATCACCCAATGGTGTTTGCAAGAGAAGCCATTCACAACATTACTCACAACACTCAATGCTCCAAATTTAAAAGTAACATGAGCATTTCTATAACCAGGACAGTTAGTCTAGGACAGCTATTAACTTACCAGTTGTTTTCAACATCTTTGCTTTTCCTGTATACTTGCAGAAGTGGGAGAGAGATTACAGGCAGAGAGGTATCACAGATGAAGAGAGATAGAAAAAAGTCAGAAAATTTCAATGTTGAACATATTAAAAATATTTTAACACATCCTGTTTTAGTCACGTGAAATTCCAATAAGATACAAAACAGCCAGAAGTTGAATTGGGAGACCAAGGTTACAGTTATTGGAGTGACTGGTGTGTAGGAAACATAATATCATCGCAGGATGGGGCAGGAAGGGTTTGTGGGTAACCCATGGCAAGTTTTATGATCTTTTGCAAAAGGACAACCGACCAAATCAATGGGATGGGAAAGAGAAATTGATGATAATGGCACTGAGGTGGATGGGGGGTGGGGGGGTGGGGGGCAGGCAAGCGAGGAGAGAGAGCCCAGTGCAGTAACGTCCCAAAAATGTTCCTCGCTGCTTTCAGCAGATAAAAAACAGAAGACAAAAAATCAAATTAAGAATAAATCCTTGCAGATACAATAATATTGACATAAGTACAATTTGGACTATACTGAAAAATGGTCTCCATTCTGATGAAGTTGATGAGGATGTTAACTTGCTTCTAAAACATCTCCTTTAATTTACATAATTTACTTTGCATTTTTGATCCTTATTTTCCTTATTCTTGTGTGCAATGTGACTATTAGGTATGATCTTAACATTGTCTTTTCACCCCATTCATTCAATTTCACCCACCAATAATTTATCTCAGACATTCTGAGAGGGGACAAAAAACAGCCAGAAGTCATGGTCTAAATTGGTATCAATGGCGTAAGTAGAAGGGTGGATCTGCAAAATGAGTCCAGTGACCTAGATAGCAATTAAAAAAAGGAAAACTTCCAAGGGTTGTTTTCAAGTGAGGCAAGAAACAATAGTGCAGTTTAATGCATGACTAAGGAACTGGTGCAAGAGGGAGGGATTGAGGTGTTCAGATCATAGAACTCTCTTCCAAGCAAGGTGGGACCTATACAAGAGAGACGGGTTACACCCGAACTGGAAATAGATCAATATCCTGGCAGGCAGGTCTGCTAATGCTATTTGGAAGGGCTTAAGCTAGAGTTGTGGGGGTAAGGATGGGCAGCAAGTGAATGAGTTGTGGGGATGGCAAATGCTACCACAGGCAAATCTGAAAGGAAGGGACTGGTGAATGGTCACAATGAGACTGAGGGTTGAAATGTATTTTTTAATGCAAGGAGTATTGTCGATAAGGCCGAGTCTGGATTACAGGGAATTATGATGCTGCGGCCATGGCTGCGAGAGGGTCAGGATCGGCAGCTCATTGTATCTGGGTTTTGCTCCTTTAGATGGGATATAAGGAGGTAAAGAGGCGGAGATGCAGCACTGCTATCAGGGGGAGTGTTACAGCTGCACTCAAAGAGGACCTAATGATGGGCTCTACTACTGGGTCAGTGCAGATAGCGATCAGATAAAGAGTGATGGCATATAATGTGGACAATGTTCGTGTGTTAGGGCATTTTATGATCAAGAAAGAATCTTTGTGTCTTCTGAGGAACATTAAAGTTCCCCGGGCTTGATGGGATGTATCCCAACTATTTAAAGAGACAAGCAATGAGATAGCTAAAGCCTTAAAGATATTTGCATCCTCTCTAGCAACAGGACAGGACTGGAGAGTTGCTAATATTTTACTTTTGATCAATTTGAAAAAAAAAATGGAATAATCTGGGAAATTATAGGCTAGTAAACCTTACGTGAATGGTAGGAAATCTTTTGGAAATAATACTCACGATTAGGATTGATGCACAGTTGGAAAGTCATGATCAAATAGGGAGAGTGAACATGGCTTGGTGAGGGGAAGGTCATGTCTTACCAGTTTGAGTTTTCTGAGGAGGTGACAAAGGTGATTGGAGAGTAGGGCAGTGGATGTTGTACATAGTCTTCAATAAGACATGTAAAAAGGTCCCTCAGGATAGGCTGATTCAGAAGGTGCCAATGCATGGGATCTATGCTGATTTGATAGTTTGAAATATGAACCCATATTAGACAGAGGATAGTGGTGGAAGGATGTTATTCAGGCTGTAAGCCTGTGACCAGTGGTTTTCCATGGGTGTTCCATGTTAGGATCTCTGCTGTTTGTGACATACGTAAATGATTTAGATAAAAAAATAGTTGGGTGGGTTAGTTTGTTGATGATATAAAGATTGGTGGAGTTGTGGATAGTGTAGAGGATGATCAAGGAATGCAACACGATATATAGGAAGAGAAAGGCAGATGGAGTTTTTTCTGGATAAGTGTCATGTGTCGAACTTTGGAAGGTCAAAGGTATACAGTAATTGGCAGGATTCTTAAAAGTATCAAGGTGCAAAAGATCTGGAAGGAATTCAAATCTATAGCTCATTGAAAGTGACCACGGGACTAGATGGGGTCCTAAATAAGGCATATGGTATGCTTGGTTTCATTGGGAAGGGCATTGAGTATTAAAGGAGGGAAGTCATGTTGCAGCAATATAAAACGTCAGCTTGGCAGTACTTGGAAAGCTGCGTGGGATTCTGGTTGCCCCATTACAGGAGGGATGCAGAAGCTTTGGAAAGAATGTTGCCTGGTTTAGAGGGTATGATTTATGGGGAGAGGCTGGACAAACTTGAGTTGTTTTTGCTTAATGATATGAGGCTGAGAGGAGACCTGAGAGAGGCATTGATAGGGTGGATCTTTTCCCAAGGCTAAAAGGATATCACACTAGTGGACACGTGTTTAAGGTGAGGGGGAGGAAGTTCAAGAGTGAAGTGCATAGCAAATGTTTTACACAGAGTGGTAGGTGCCTGGAACGGGCTGCCTGGGGTAGTGGTGGGATTTAAGAAAAATTAATATGAAGGGAATGGAGGGATATCTATCAATTGCTAGTAGAGTTTTAGATTGTTTTGGATATCATGTTCACACAGACAGGTGGGCCAAAGGGCCAGTTCCTGTGCTAAGTTCTGTGTTTTCTTTTATTTGTCATTCTTTCTTGTCTACTCTTTACCAGCCAGGAAGAAGTCAATGTCAGTTATTTATTTATTTATTTTATTTTAGACATACAGCACGGTGACAGGCCATTTTGCCCCATGAGCCCGTGCCGCCCAATTACACCCCAGTACGTTTCAAATGGTGGGAGGAAACCGGAGCCCCTAGAGGAAATCCATGCTGACATGGGGAGAATGCACAACCTCGTTACAGGCAGCGCGGGATTCGAACCCTGGTCCCGATCGCTGGCGCTGTAAAAGCGATGAGCTTACCGCTACGCCAACCGTGCCACCCATCAAGTATCCAGTCAACTCTATTATTACTTCATCTTTCAAAATTGGGGTGTCAGCCAGATATATGATACATTTTACATTTTTATCAAAAGATAAAACACCAACATTCCGCAGCTTCATGACTCCAAGACACTCTTGAATAAAACCTCTTCACAGCAAAACTAGTAAATTTCATAGCTGGATTATAAGAATGCACTAGGGAAGGCTTTTGGAGATTTTGTTCTTTGAACCTCACTAATGCAAATTCAGAAAGCTTAGCTGCACATAAATATATGGTCTCATCAACTCTATTCTAGTTTCTTTTCACATAATGGCATGTAAAACTTTAGCATCCTAACAAAATTGCGATTAGAGAGGTTTATTTTCAAAATCCTTCCTGTTACTTATTATCAGTAAAGATCAGGTTTAGGGGTTTTACTAATAGTTTGTTTTGGTGCATTGGTAACCCAGTTCTTCATCAGTGCTTTAGAAATCATGTTCCAATATCGACTGAAATCAAACATGGAGTGTACATTTGATTTCTGGGTCCCCTCCGTCAGACTTTATATTCTTTCAGATGACAGGTAAGCCATTTACTACCATACTTTTCGACTTAGTATTAAACTCTTTAAAGTCTTCTGCTCATGGCTTCAAATAAGCTATTTATAATTCTTCATTGAAGATAATGAGATTGAAAGTGGCATGATCCAATTCTAAAAAGTGGTCAGCTGAAAATAACACAGATAAAATCTGCTTATGTGTCCTCAAATGTTTTTAGACTAAGCAACAATGACTAGACATGTTCAGATTATTCTTAAGGAAGATTCTGTCAAAGTACCTGATTAAATTGTTCACTGTTCTATAAAATATTACCTGGAGATAAATGGCTTCATGAATTTGGCTTCTGAATAAAGTATTAAATTTTTCAATACTTTATCATGGAAAAGGAATGTCTGTTCATAATAGAAGTGAAATAATAGACCATTTATTTTGAGGAAAACAAGCAGTATTTGCATGCTCCCACTGCACAACATAATGTCTAGATGTTAAAATATAGGATTTACCCATTTCATAATGCATACACCTATTTGTATTTGAAACAACTGAGATATGAGGGAAGGTAAAATTAGGCGCAATTGTCCTTTTACTTTCAGATATAGATACTTTAACATACAAACAGAAGAAATGAGGAAGGGGCTGCTGTGACATTCAAAGTCATGGCTGATCCTTTGCTTGTCCACAATCCAAAATCATCCCTGAGCCCTTCATTTCTGTTTGACGTCAAAAGATTGTCAACTCGGCAACACAGAGTCTGCACACACAAAATTCCAAAGAATCAAAGAAATTTGAGTGAATAAATGTCTTTTTATCTCACTCTTAAGGCCAACATTATCTTAAGTCCATGGTCCTTTGAGATTTACTTGCTAGCCACAGGATATGATCTCTCAACATATACCTCTGTTCAAGAAGAACAATCTGATAATGTCTTTCATCATTTTATGGCATATTATATGGGTGAATTAATGCACATTTTCTGGCAAATTTCTTTAAAAATAGGTCTATTATATCATGCCTTGATTTTAAAATCCTTGCCACTGATTATCAAGATTTGGCAAATTACATAATCATTCTAATCTATTGAAATATAATTCCCCAAATTTAAAAGCTTCACCATTAATGTAAGTGCATCGGTTGCTGAAGTTGCCACTTTATGATCCCACCACCTTTTCATTTTTCTTTAAGGTATTCCTTTAAAATTTAATCAGTTTTTGGGCTTCTGCATTTTGCTCGTCAAATGACTTGAGACTTGTTTTTGCCATACTAAACAGTGGAATCAAAGGAAATTGTTCTTGTCTGAATATTACAGATGCAAAAGCTTCCCCTTGAGTGGTTCAGAAATTCATGTTCTGATTTCAGGCAATTACTTGGAGACAAATCAATTTTCAGTTGGAACATATTGAGGAAGATTTTCAATCTGCAGTCCATGTTAAACTAATATTGAAGACTCACTGTCCTTAGGAGAACTAATAAGCTTGTGATTTCCACAGCAATGAAAAATGGACCATTGCAATAATAGGAGAGCCAACCTGGGTGCCAGGCTTACACACAGATGGCAAGCTGAAAATCTACACCATTATCATAAACTTCCTGAATCAACTGGACCACACACGTATATTTGGTCTTCATTCCACCGTATGATGTCAATGTAATGGCAAGCAAGTTTAATTACAGATAATATTTACAAAGTTGTACTTATGAGATACTGTAAGATTACCTTGTATTTAAATATCTTTGATATATTTTAGAGTTTAGGTTGAGCCTCAGATGTTCAAAGCATTATGCGGTCAAATGCTGAACTTGGTCTTTTAATTCAAAGCAGCTTGCTTCGAAAGGATCAAGTTACTGTGTGATTGGTCATAATATTTTACAAAGTTTTTCTTTGAGTTGTTTCTAAACTTTCCTACATAGATACAATTCTCCCTATGAATTGTTAATGTATTACAAATGCAATTTTCTATAATCCCTTAAACTATCAGCTATGCAGGGACAGTTCCAAACTTTCTCAGTTTCCCAGACGCATTGAAAACACCTCCATGACTGGACTTGATAATGTGCCTGTTAAATTGCACGAATTGGTTTTGTTCATCTCAACTGTTAAAAAAATAACAAAATGCAACAGGGATTGTACAAATATTTCTAAAAAAACCCGACAATTACTGAGGCTGGAAATCTAAAATAAAAACTGAAATTTTCTGCAGGACAGACTACATCTGTGGAAAGCGGAACATAAAGATCATCCCTGCATTTTTATCCTGGTTTCTTTCCATTGATGTTGCAGCCCTGCTGAATATGACCAGTAGGATGTAGTTAGATGACAAATATTTGCTGGCATTGCACTCATGGAAATCCACATTGATAGGTTATTGTAGGGGATAGATTAGATTTAGTTTTAGGTTTTTTTGGTTTTCCTTTTTTAACATTTTTCTTTTTTTAGATACGGGTTTAATTTTGATTGTCACAGATCATATCATTAAATTAGACAGAATTTCCCTTTGCTTTGATCAAGGGATTGACTAACATAGTTTACTTATTTTCTATCCAGAATTATTTTTAAGAAATATTGTTAAATAAACAAATATGTAAAGATTTTCAATTTACATTGATATTAATTTGTGACATGTATATGATTTGTTTTATTAGAAGACTTTGTATATAGGATTTATATGTTAAACTCAATAAAAATATTTTAAAAAGAAAGATAGGTTATTGCCTCAGAAGACAACTGTTTCCCTCTCCTACCTGATGAATCGTATCCATCAATATTTGAGTTTTCGCATTTCTTGTCGTCCTTGTCCACCACGTAGTCGTATGTGATATTGGGCACGTTCAGTGATTTGTCAGAATTCAATCCATTATCCTTATCAGACTTCAATTTCTTTCTTTTAACCTGAAAATTGCCAAGCAGTCATAACAGCAAGCTTACAAGACAGATAGGAAAAAGTTCATATTCCCAAGGTGGGTGAGGGTGCAGGCGTACGTTCATAGCGGCACATATACATCGTATCATGAAACTTGCTGCTTTTTTTGTGAAACAAAATTAATGACTGGATCCATCTGGATAAGAGTTCCTACAGCTTAGACACCAATCATCTAGCACACCCTTACACCAGTTCTACACCAATTCTATTTAATTCTGCTCACATTTCAATCAACTGTCCTCACTCACCTACAACATTGAGGGCAAGTTTCTGTGGCCAAAGAGCCTACCAACCCATGCAGTTTTGGGGTGTGGGAGGAAAGTGAGGTGCCCAGCTGTAATTCGCATGGTCACAGGAAGAATGTGCAAACTCCTCATAGACAACAATGGAGGTGAGAACTGAACCCAAATCATTAGAGCTGGGAGGGAAAAACCTTACCAGCTGCACTGTTGTACCCCAAAGAGAATCAAGCAAACGATCAAGCAAGAGAGATGAAAAAATACAAAAATGGGAAGGATGATGTGAAAAAAAAAGAAAGAAAATGGAAGATCATTATTACCACTGGTTTCTTTGTCTTTGGACTTGGAGATGGAACGTAACATTTGTTCGGTTGCCGAACATACATTTTCCATGTTGCAGATTCATGGTTTTCTGCTGCATAGCACCTCCAAGATGTCTAAATGGAACAAAACCAATAAGGCTGTTTAAACCTCCTTTATAAAATTATCTCTCAATATTTCTTTTCAAATAGTAACTTGAACAAAAGCACAACGAGAGACATGATAAGTTTCTTATAAAAGGTCCAGAACTTTTCATTTTATTCTTCTCAGAAAAAAATGCTGCTTGACCAGCTGAGGATTTCCTGTTGACAAATTTTGTGTGTTTACGTATATGACAATAAACGAATCTGGAATTTTGTGCCTCCTTCCAATAAGAATTGGTTTTCAAGTTGTTAGATATTTTAAATCGCAATTATTTTTTTTTCAGTTTTGTGGTGATTTAAGTGAGGTAAAAAAAATTCACAGAATTGAGTTTACTTATTCCTTAATCCTGATAAACAAGTACAAGATGTTCATCCAGAAAAGACATGACCTGCAGACCTTTACAAATGTTATAACATTATCAGTAATTAAAAAGAACAGATACTGTACAGAAGTTGACCATTGGCTTGTCAAGTTCATGCTGAATTTTTATAGAACCATCTTTCTCCCCCCCCACCCACCCACCCTACAGCCCTAGAAATTACTTCAACGTCCTCTTGAATGCTTCATCAATTCCCTTCAGGTTGCTCTGCTTGGCTCTATTTCCACAACCCTTGGAAGTATTAAGTTCCAAATTGCATAAAATTGTTCTTCCTCACATCTCAATACATTTCTTGCCCAGTTTAAATTTATCCTTCTTGGTTACTTGAACTTTTATGCACAATAGCAACTTTATTCTCCTAACTTTATACAAGATCCCCATAACACCTAGGCGGCAGGCAGCTGGAGACTCAGTGGAAGGAATGGTTAACATAGCAGTTGGCCCCATGTTACAGTGCCAGCAATCGGGGCCAGGCTTCAAATCCTATGCTGTATATAAGGGGTTTGTATGTTCTCCCCGTATCAGTGTGAATTTCTTCCAGGTGCTCCGGTTTTCTCCCACCATTCAAAAAAAAAAGTTCTGGGGTGTTGTAGGCCAATTGGGTGTATTTGGGGTGACATGGGCTCATTGGCCAGAAGGGCCTGTTACCATCCTGTATGTCTAAATTTAAATTTAAATCTCCTCTGAATATCATTTCCTTTTAATTTTACCAGATGAAGGAGATTTTTTAGATTTTAAAACTATTAGTTTCTTAATTCTGACCCATTTTCCACCAAGGTTATTCAAAGTCAGGGATCATTTATAGTCAAATGCCACATTTGTTTCCATTTGTATGCCCTGTAAAGGAATGCAAAGAGGCACCATGTCCAGTGCTCCAACAAGAAGCAAAAGAGAGTCCCTTCAGAGACATCGAATATCCACTATTCCCACCACCAATCCTCCAATCCCACTGTATTCTGCATTCCCATAACCTCCATAGCCATTGATAATGTCTAAATCTCCCCCATTGATACATCCAATCCATCCTTGATTGTAACCTCAAGTGCTCTAGTTTGTTCATTGAATCCACAATTTAAATGGAAAGTTACAGTCTGAAGGTTACCAACAATTTTGTAGAAGTAACTACAGAAGTTGAAAGAGGTGCTGGAGACAATAGAATTCTGTCAAATCAGAACAGCAGAGACTAACTTTAAAAGGGTAGAATGGTCAGTATTTTGAACAGCTAGCTTCTTGTTACACCGGTGGAGCCTGTCCCTTTACTTCCCCAACTGGTCCCTTTCCCTGCTCTCCATTTCCTTTTACCATGCCGGTGATCCAGATGTACACCTGATTATATCTGACCATTTTCCACAGGACCATCCAGCTGGATACGTCTTTTTGATGAGCATAGCTTGAGAAAGTTTCTGAAAATCCTATTATGAGTAGAAATATTTCTTCCCCAAAGAATACAGTGCACACCAATCCTTCCCTGTGCTTGCATGCAGTGTGAGGAAGTGGTGACAGACTATCATGGGAGAATAGATTAAAATAAAACACATCTGAGATGCATTAAGGAGGTACATCTGGCAAGTTTCATGCAACATGAAATTAATGTTCTTCCAAAATGACTTGCTTTTTTTTTGTGTCCTGTTGTTGATTATAATATATTCACAAACTGTTGGTGTGCACCATGATCACATGCTCTTTCAAAAATAAATTAAATTGCTTTGAGCTTTCTTTATGCACCATAATTTTTGAATGAGGACTGCGGGAGGGATATTCCAGCCTGCATTTAGAGTGACATCAGACCAATCTTTTAAAAAGTATACTACAATTTCTAAAGTTTCTGGAAAGAAATTAGATCTGGAGGAGTCACGTGATGGAGTAGTGGCCGGTTGGGGAAACCAGCCCTCTCCAGGAAAATAAGAAAAAAGTTAGGAAAAGACAAACCACAACAAAAATAAAATATAAGAAATAGAAGATAAAGTTACAGAGAAGAAAAAGAATATGGCACCCAAGAAGGAGAAAGTAAAAACAACCAAAAAAAAGTAGAAAAGTCGCCGGAGAAGAAGGAAGAAGGCCTTACCTGCATGAAGGAACAGGGAGCTGTGATGGCGAGGAACGCCTGATCCCCGAGGTTAGTGCCGGCCGTGCAGAGTCGTGACCTCCCGGCCGGTGGACTTCAAAAATGGCTCTCAGAGTCAAACAAAAGTGTGCAGTGCGCAATCAGAGGAAAAAGAAGGCACCGACGGGAGGGGGGCTCAGCAGAAGAGTGGGCAGCCACAGTGCAAACAGCTGAGGGATGTCCGACATCAGGGTGCTCAGCTGGAGGACGAGAAAGACAGCAGAAGAGGGAGCGAGGAAACAGACGAGGGAGAAAGACGGAGAGGTTACCGACAAGAGGATCCACGACAGGAGGCCCGGCAGACGAGCAGCCCAGAAGGGGAAGACCAACAGCAAGAGGCTCAGCAAGAGGAGGCCCGACAAAGAGATGTAAGGAGCTCATCAGGAAAAACAGAAGAGACACAGACACGAAGAAGAGAAGAAGAAGACACAAACACAGGTACAGACACAGAAGAAGAGGAAGAAGAAGACCAAGATCTTCACAGAGAAATAGAAGGTAAAACTGATGGAAAGAATATAGATAAAGCTTTTTTTGAAGAACAAATGAGATCACTAAAAGAATGGTTATCATTAGAATTTAGTGCAATTAAAAGGAAAATGAAAAGAGCAGAAGATAAAATGCAAAGTTTAGAGCTGGTCATGACAGAAATAGGGAAAAGAGTAGAAAATGTGGAAGAATGAGAAACGGCTGTAGAAATGGAAGTAAATGACTTAAGAGAAAAATTGGAAGAAAGTGACAAAAAAATTAAAGAGACACAAGAGTTGTTATCTCAGAAAATTGATATATTGGAAAATTATAGTAGGCGAAACTACATAAAAATAGTGGGCCTGAAGGAGGGTGAAGAAGGCACAGACCTGAAGGAATTTATAAAAGGATGAATCCCAAAGGTCCTGTGAACGACAGAAAAGCAGGAAGAAATGGAAATAAAAAGAGCACACAGGTCCGAAACCACAGGCACATCAAAAACCAAGATCCATCTTAGTAAAATTTTTGAGATATACGACAAGACAAAATATACTGGAGCGGGCAAGGAATAAAGTTAGAGAAGATAATAAGCCAATGGAATACAAGGGTCAAAAAATATTTTTTTACCCAGACATAAGTTTTGAACTCTTAAAGAGGAGGAAGGAGTTAAATACAGCAAGATCAATTTTATGGAAAAAAGGTTACAAATTCATGTTAATACATCCAACCATGCTTAAAATATATATGCCTGGGGAGCAAAACAGACTGTTCTCAGATCTGGAGGAAGCACAAGAATTTGCAGAACATTTACTGCAAAATCAATTGACGCTTGCGAGCAAGATCGCAATCCAAATGGAAAGGGGAGTTGTGGTTGCCCGGCAAGGGTCAAGGGGCAACTCAGAGAGGGGGGTGTGAGCATTTGGGGTTAAGGTATTATTGGGTGTGGCGACTGTTGGGGTATTTTATGTTTTAAATGTGTTGTCGTACATTGAGTTTAATAAGGGAAAACTAAGAGATGAAAATGGGAAAAAGGGGGATGGAAGTGGCGAGGAGGTGGAAAATAGGTATAATAGATCCAGCAGGGAGGTATGTAATGATAAACTGTCAGATATACTCAGAATTTTGAAATTTGCTCAATATAAATGTGCCTAACGAGGAGGATCAAAAGTTTACGCAGGATATTTTTTTGAAGATTGCAGACACACAAGGAAATATATGGATAGGAGGGAATTTTAACCTTAATTTCGATCCAATGTTGGATAAAACTGGACAAAAGACAAGCAAAAAGAATAAAGTAGCCAAATTTATGGTTAAATCAACACAGGAAATTAAACTTATGGATATATGGAGGAAGCAACACCCAAAAAAGAAGGAATATTCATATTATTTGAGTAGGCACGAAACATACTCAAGGATTGATATATTTTTGTTGTTGGCCCATATTCAAGGAAGAGTTAGGAAAACTGAGTATAAAGCTAGACTACTATCAGATCATTCAGCCTGTTATTGGCAATAGAACTGGAGGACATCCCACCAAGAACATATAGACGGAGGTTAAACTCCATGCTACTTAAAAGGCAGGAATTTAGAGAGTTTATTGAATGCCAAATTAAAACATATTTTGAAATAAACACAGAATCATACATTTATATTATGGGATGCAATGAAAGCCTTAATTAGAGGACAGATAATAAGTTATGTAACTAAGATGAAAAAGGATTACAATTGGGAAATAGAGCAGTTGGAAAGGGACACAGTAAGTATAGAAAAGGAATTAGTAAAAAGGGATGATATAATGAAAAGGAGAGAATTGGTGCACAAAAAAATTAAAAACGAAACATTACAAACCTATAAGGTGGAGAAGAACATAATGAAAACAAAGCAAAAGTATTACAAACCGGGAGAAAAAACACATAAAATATTAGCCTGGCAACTTAAAACAGAACAAGCTAAAAGAACTGTATTGGCATCAAGGAAAAAGGACAAACAAATTACATATAACCCAACAGAGATTAATGAAAACTTTAAGGAATTTTATGAACAATTATACCAAACTGAGAACGAGGGAAAAGATGATAAAATAGAGGAATTTTTAGCTAAAATTGAACTTCCAAAATTGCAAGAGCAACAAAACAAACTAATAAAACCATTTGAAATAGAAGGAAGTACAGGATATATTAAAAAAGCTGTCGAACAATAAAACACCAGGAGAGGATGGATTTCCAATAGAATTCTATAAAACATTTAAAGAGTTATTAAGTCCTCCTCTCCTGGAAGTAATGAACCAGATAGAAGAAACACAAAACTTGCCAGATTCATGTAAGACAGCAATAATTACAGTAATACCAAAGATGGGGAAGGATCCATTAACACCAGCATCATATAGACCATTATCTCTACTTAACTCAGATTATAAGATAATAGTGAAATTATTATTATTAGCGAAATTATTAGCGAACAGATTGGCCGAATGTGTACCAAAAATAGTAAAACAAGATCAAACTGGATTTATTAAGAAAAGACGAACAGTGGATAATGTCTGTAAACTTATTAATCTAATTCATGCAGTTCAAGGAAATAAGAAACCAACAGTGGCTGTTGCTTTAGATGCAGAAAAAGCCTTTGACAGAGTAGAGTGGAACTAGTTATTTAAAGTATTACAGAAGTTCAATCTACCAGAAAAATACATAAATTGGATTAAAGCATTGTATAATGGACCATTGGCAAAGGTAGCAGTAAATGGATATGTATCAAATCAATTTAAATTAAGTAGGTCAACTAGACAGGGATGTCCATTATACCCCTCATTGTTTGCCTTAGCAATAGAATCTTTGGCAGAACTGATAAGAATAGAAAATAAAATAAAAGGGATAAAAATAAAGGAGGAGTATAAAATCAGCTTATTTGCAGATGACATCATAGTATACCTAACAGAACCAGAGATATCAATAAAATAAGTACATAAGAAATTGAAGGAATATGGAGAAATATCAGGGTACAAGATCAATGCAAATAAAAGTGAAGTGATGCCAATGAGTAAAGCGGATTATACAGAATTTTAAAAAGAATCACCATTTAAATGGCAAGCTCAAGCAATCTGATATCTAGGGATCAGGTTAGATAATAACTTAAGCCACTTTTATAAACTAAATTATCAGGCACTAATAAAGAAATTGCAGGAAGACTTAGAACATTGGAAAGAATTACCGCTCACGTTGATAGGGAGGGTAAACTGCATTAAAATGAATGTGTTCCCAAGGATACAATACTTATTTCAAACTTTACCCATTCCCTTAACAGAATTTGTTTTTAATGAACTGAAGAGAATAATAAGAAAATTCTTGTTGAAAGGGAGGAAACCAAGGATAGCGTTAGATAAATTAACAGCGAGGTATAACAAGGTGGTTTGCAGTTACCAAACTTTAGAAATTATTATAGAGCCGCACAATTAAGGTATTTATCAGATTTTTACCAGACAAGGGAAAAACCAGACTGGACTAAGATAGAACTAGATAAAATAGAGGAAAAGGTACCAGAACATACACTTTATAAGTGGGATGAAAAGTTGGTGCAATATAAAAGCTCACCAGTATTGCATCATTTTCTTAATACATGGAAGAAGATCCATTTAGAAAGGAAAAAAAACCAATTACCAAATACCAAAATTATGATTGACACAAAATCCACTAATCCCTTTTACAATAGATAACCTTTCCTTTAGAGAATGGGAGAACAAAGGAATCAAAAGAATAGAAAATTGTTTTTTGGGAAATAATTTATTAACATTTGAACAGTTGAAGTACAAATATGGAATAACATGGTACAATGTTTGCATATCATCAATTGAAAGCTTATTTAAAGGATAAATTGGGAAACAGATGGAGATTACCTGAAGGAAGCAGCTTTGAATATGTGATTACAGACACAATAATTAAAAGATTTATAATGAACATGTACATTAAGCTGCAAGATAAGGAAAATGATGAAATAAACTATAAACCTAAACAGAAGTGGGAAAAGGATTTAAACATAAAGATATAAAATGAAGTATGGGAAAATTTATGTTTTGGAACTATGAAAAATACAATAAACACAAGGTTACGCATGATACAGTATAATTGGTTATCACCCCTCAAAAATTAAAAGAATGGGATTCAACATTATCGGATAGATGTTTTCACTGTAAGAAGGAAATGGGAACAACAGTACATGCAGTTTGGGCATGTACGAAAGTGAATATGTCATGGGAAGAACTAAATCAGATACTAAATAAAATTACAAAAAAAACAGAGATCTTTCTTTTAAGTAACATAAGAAGTAGAGAATTAGGCCTCAAATTGGATAAAGTACAAAAAAAATGTATAATGTTAACTTGGAAAATGGAAGAGAGCATGAGTATATAACAATGGTACATGGAAATGAATAAATGTATTCCATTGGAAAAAAATAACATATAATTTAAAAAATAAAAGTCACAATGTTTGAACAAATTTGGGAACCATACATGGAACATATCAGAGAGAGCTTGCCTCAGACCTCCACCCCCTAAAATGAGAATGAAAATGATAAGACAAAACGATTAGATTCAGTGTGTAATAAATAGATAACGCATTTTTCTTGTTTATTTTCCTTTGTGTGAAGATATTGTTTTATGGTTTTATTGTGTTGTATATGTTGAATATTTATTGGTTTTGGAGGGGGGTGGGAAGAGGGGAGGGAGGGAAAGGGGGGAAAAAGGGAGAAAATGCCACTGTGTAAATTTAATGAGAAATGTTTGTAATATTTTGGTTGATATGGTTAACAGTGTGAAAAATTAAAAATATATAATTTTAAAAAAGAAAGAAATTAGATCTGCTGATAGAAACAAAATCCCAAGGGTAAATAAGTTGGCTACAATTATCTCAAAACATTAAATTAAACACCAATGTCAATTTTTTTGGCACTGGAATGAGTCACTCATTACTGATTCTCCAAATGTCAAAGCATCAGATTACATTCAGTGCAGTCCATGACATACCTGGATAAGGGAAGCAGCTGCTGGAATCTGACGATTAAAATGCTTCTGTCGTTGCTTCTGTTGAACCTTGAGAGCAAAACCTGAACCAAGAATCCCCTGGGTTGGCATAAGGGAAATAAAATCAAATTGCTTGTGTTGGTTTTCCTGAGAGATTATATAGAATGTGTGCAATGGGACAGACCATAGAATGAACTAGTCAATAAGAAGTTCATGCTAAGATTTATGCTGCAGCCAACTATCCTTCCATCAACCTCCAACCAACCATTTCATCAGCTGAATCTTCCATTATCTTTCCCTCGTCTGTTTATCTCGGTGTACCAAAGCTATTCAACTGTTTCTTGTCATAGCAAGTTCCATGTTCCAGAATTTCCCCATTAAATCTCTCTCCTGGCTTGGTAGTTGGTACAAATGGGAGGCTGGCCCAAACTATCCAGGAATCTCAGAGGCCCAAGTGTTGATTTGCCAATGTCTACTACGTTGACCTGGAGACCAATAAGCTGATGCTTGTGGAGTGGTGCCTTGAAGATGGTACAGGCTGGAAGGATCTGGTGTAGCACGTGTAATGAGATTTGGACCCATTTGGACTTGAGGAGCTCTTCGTCCAACCCCAAATCAGGAATTTACTGCATTCAATGAGAGCTGCACTGACTCACTGAACCCCCCACAAATGGAAGCTGAACCTGTTATTAGTTTTGGTCGCCTTATCTGAGGAAGGATGTTCTTGCAATGGAGGGAGTGCAAAGGCGATTCACCAGGCTGATGCCTGGAATGGCAGGAATAACTTATGAGGAAAGATTGCGCAATTTGGGCTCGCTAGAGTTCAGAAGATTGAGAGGGGATCTCATAGAGACATATAAAATTCTGGCAGGACTGGACAGAATGGATGCGGAAGGGATGTTTCCAATGGTGGGGGAGTCCAGAACCCGGGGCCATGGTTCGAGGATAATAGGCAAACCATTTAGAACTGAGATGAGGAGGAATTTCTTTACCCAGAGGGTGGTGAATCTGTGGAATTCATTGCCACAGAGAGCAGTAGAGGCAGGTTCATTGAATATATTTAAGAGGGAATTAGATATATTTCTTCAGTATAAGGGAATTAGGGGTTACGGAGAGAAGACGGGGATGGGGTACTGAACTTTAAGATCAGCCATGATCTCATTGAATGGCGGAGCAGGCTCGAAAGGTCGAATGACCTACTCCTGCTCCTATCTTCTATGTTTCTATGTTTAGCCAGTCTAGATCTAGGTGAAAAGCAGGTACCTGTACAGTAAAATATGGATGAGAACAAATGTCAAAAATCTGATTGGAGTCACACATGAATTTTCCAGAACTTATTTCTCCTTGGTTTGGGCTTTAATCTGATCATTTAGGAACATAGGAAGTAGGAATAGGAGTAGGCCGAAAATGGCCCATCGAGCCTGCTCCGCCATTCAATAAGATCATGGCTGATCTAATTTATTACCTAACTCCATCTACCTACCTTCTCCCCATATCCCCTAATTCCTCCATCATGTAAAAATTTATCTAACCGAATTTTAAATATGTTTAATGAAGCAGCCTCAACCACTTCCCTGGATAGAGAATTCCAAACATTCACTACTCTCTGGGAAAAACTATTTTTCCTCATCTCTGTCCTAAATCTATTCCCCCGAATCTTGAGACTGTGTCCTCTTGTTTTAGTTTCCTCGGCCAGCTCAAAAAACCTTCCTACATCTATCCTACCCATACCTTTCATAATCCTATATGTTTCTATAAGATCTCCTCTCATTCTTCTGAACTCCAGCGAATACAATCCTAGACTATTTAATCTTTCATCATAAGTCAACCCTTTCATCCCAGGGATCCCAGGGATTTTCCCCATCTTGAATTCTATTGATATAATGTAGCATGGTGATGCAAGTAGCTATTACTGCTGTCTCACTGCTCCAGCAAGCTGGGATCCGTTCTGACCTCTAGAACTGCCCGTGTGGAGTCTACCTGTCACACATGGGACATCACGTGGTCTGGTTTCCTCTCTAATCCCAATGGTGTGCTGCTGGAGTTAATTGTATAGGTAGGTGATCTGAGAATTAGTGGGAAGTTGTTGGGCCTGTGAGAGAGAGAACAAGTTGCAGGAAATAAGCGGTGGAACGTGTGTGTGTGTGTGTGTGTGTGTGTGTGTGTGTGTGTGTGTGTGTGTGTGTGTGTGTGTGTGTGTGGGTGGGTGGGTGTGTGTGGGTGTGTGGGTGTGTGTGTGTCTGTGTATGTGTGTGTGTGTGTGTGGGTCTGTCTAAGCAACTGCCCACAGATGGTACCTACATATGTGTCCATATTTATTATGGAGCATTGATACCCATGAATGGCCTGGTTTCCAGTCTTCAAAGTTTCTTCACCCCTGAATCAAGACCTTGCTCTGTGAAGCCTGCGCCCAACAGCTACCCCATGTGGCAAGAAGCCACATATGTGCAACTTCTACTCAACAGACTATGGAACCTGGAACCTGACGTTTTGGATCCTGTAAAATCAGGATCCACATGGAAATTCCCAAACACCAACAGACTTAAACACCACTCACGGACTCAGATGCTTTGATATCAACATCACTGCACTGAGTGAGATGATTGCCGGCTTAAAGAACAAGGTGAAGGGACTCTTCTGGAGGGACTAAGAAGAGGTCTGAGCTTCCCAAACAAGAACAAACAAATCTGATATCTCCTGAACTGCCCCTGTGAGCTGAGCCTTTGGATCATTCTAACACACAATCAGCACACTGTGGTCATCAAAGCTTGCATCCCAATGTTGGTAGCTTTAGATGACACCATGGAATCATATTCCTGGTCCATATCCCAAAGGGAAACAAACTATCCTTCAGCACCAGCGTAGGAAGGGATACCTCCTTCTGTCAAGGAAGGTAAAATGAAAATCAACTCCAGCTGGGCTTTTCACTTGATAAAATGGTCACAATGTTTTGTCAAGAGGGACAAGCGCAAGGCATCATAGCCACATTCCCAGACCACACGTTAACCAATTAAGGGAACACAAAGCTGTGCACGTCACTCACACTGTGGCAGGAATTGATGACTTACCACTGCCTAATCCACTCTATTATTGTCATCAAAATGTACCCCTAAGCATTGCAAAGAAAGTGCAGCTGAAAGAACATCAATGTTGAATCTCTCAAGACCCCATAAGAGAGTATTGCATTGACAACCTGTCAACTCCCAGACTACAGAACCCACAGAGTGTCCTCATTTACCCTGAAATCCACCATGATTGGCACCTGTACAGAGGTTCTCTACCAAGATGAAACAGATGGCTCAGCCACACAATGACAGCCATGACATATGAGAATTCTTCAGCACTACTAAGCCACATAAGGTTTGAACATCCAACACCACATCGAAGTAAACAAGCAAATCTGCAGAGGCTGGGGTTGAGTGAAATACACAAAAGTGCTGGAGAAACTCAGCAGGTCATGCAACATCCGTAGGAAGTAAAAGGCAATGAAAATTTCGAGCCTGGAAAGGTTCCAGCCTGAAACATTGATTTTTAAAAAATAACTTCTCTGGATGCTGAACAACCACTGGGGACCAAGGAACGGGGAGTTCATCAAAATCCAGGAGACAATCAATGCCTACAGGACCCTGCTCTTGACAGGAACACCCTGAACTCCATCTCACTGCAGCCTATACATCCAATCCTGACTGACAAGAAGTTGAGAAGGCTAAATCCTACCTTAAGTGAAGGTCTAGAAATTGAAATTGAAAATTCCCTCATAAAATAAGACAGCCTTCTCATATAGATTTTTCTGTCCCATGATATGAATTAATTCATGGATAGAACAATATATAATTCTAGTTTCAGCAGACAACAGCATTAAACTTATAGGAAAACTCACACAAACACTTACCGCTGGAAGAGCAAAGAAAGAGATGGCAAAAACAGAGAAGCATGAAGCAATGGTCCTGCCGATCCAGGTCTGAGGGACCTTATCCCCATATCCAATTGTCGTCACAGTTACCTGATTAGGAAAAGATTAGGCTTGTGAATTTTAGTTATTGTTAAGGAATGTTCTTATGTAGCAAAGATAGAAAATACAGAAATGGAGTAACTGATTAAATTTGAATCACTTTCATAATGTTTAGGTGCTTTCACATTGCCCCTGAAAACAGGTATTTAATTGGCTTTTTACCATTTCACCTGCCTGTGTGAAAAGAACCAACACGGGATGGGGGGATCATTTTCATCCCAGTACTTACCCACCAAGGTAGATGGTATCAGAGCCGATACGTTTCGCATCGGCTCCAGTGTAAAAGACTTACCCACCTTCTCAGGATGCCAATGCTGTAATACTACAGGTCCCAACTCCTTTGGCACTGGGATGCCAAAGATGTAAAAGGTCGCACTGAACCAGCTTTTCTTGGTGTGATCTGACCCGATCCGGCTTTAAACATGGGTCTTTGGCATGCCAGTTTACTGGGATCTCAGTGAGAAAGCACCTATTGATTTGCTCACTGTTAAATGTGGTTCAACTTTAAATTCCGTCATAGTCAATGGAATGGAATATTTAAGGAGATACACTGAGACCTGATAATGTGACACGGCCAAACTGGAATGAAAATGACTGATTACACTTTTCAAAATCTCAGGCTCAACATGCAGAGATGTTCATCCACCTTTCCCACAGCGAGGGAAACATGATTGCAATATTCATGGTGACGATCCACACTCAATGCATCCTCAGACAATCACTGTCCAAGATGCATTAAAATGAATCTGATACAAGAATTGAATCCAGGTTAAAACAGAATAATGGTCCTGAGTATCAGGAAGGGGAATGGACAGAATATAAAGGCAGCAAATCAAGGAGATCAGATTTCCATCAGGCTTGGAGAACTTTTGGGTGAGCTGTTTTTGGAATCAGATTCCTTTCATGGTTAGTGAATTGAGAGGCTGATTCATTCCTGGGTGACTGAGGAAGAAGGTAGGCACAATATTTCTGGGTGGGTGGGGATGTGGCGTCCCCTGTGTAGGGAGGATAGTTGGTTTTTGGATAGATGGCTTGGCTGGCAATTAGTTAAATGGATGGGTCGGCTGGCAGGTTATCAGGAAGGTGGAAATGTAGGACCTGCAAGTGCCGGAGAGTGTGGAATATTTTGTACTGAGCAGGCCATTGAAAGGGCACTTATTGAGAGGATAGGACAGAGAGGTTAGTGGGAGATTCGAGTGTTGGGAAAGACCAGGGACATCTAATGGTCTCTCGGGCACATTGTTCATCATGATAAACAGCGAGACGACTTGGAAAGAGAGATTATAGGAGGCATGGATGGAGTGGCCAGAGGAATCAGGCAGAGATAAAGAAATCAATAAGTAGCAAGAAGATTACTGGCTGTGGAGGAAAATGGGAGTGACTTAGATCAGTGTGCAGATGAATAGGTTTACATGGGGTAAGAGAAGCGATGAAAATAGCTCTGCCTCTCAAGGTCCAAAAGCAGATCAGGTAAAGTGCTCATCTCTTCCATGTGACAATCCTTTACACTCCTTTAGTGATCTAGTTCAAAAGTTGAAAGATAAGATAAGAATCCAATAGAGTCAATCTTCCTAAACTATTGAAATACAGACCCTCTCGCTGGAGCTGTTTGGTTATCTCTCTCTCCTGCCTTTCTTACCTTCAAGTGCATATTATTGGGGTTGGTTCTGGCTTAGGTACTTTCTTTTCTTTGATTTACAAGAGTTCACAGGATAGAACAAGGCCATTTGGCCCAACGTCCACTCAACGGCTCTGGAAATTGACAGGGGATCAATTACTCCCATGCCTTGCAATTATGTTGCATTTAATTACAAATTCAATCCCCTTTTGAAAATTATTATTAAATAATTTCATTCCAGGTATGAGCAGGTATTTCTGACAAGACCTGTGCGAGATGCCTGCTATTTCTCTCTGATCTGACTATGTACACTCTTTCTCTGCAGTCAAACAAAAATGTCAAAATTTTGAACTTAATAAACCACATCTCAACCTTTTACGCTGCAAAGAGAATAATTTCCTTTCCCCCACTCTTTCGATAAGCAAGCCCGTTATCTCATCATTATAAATCTTCCTTGCACCAACTCTTAATAGATTTGCACTCTAAAATCTGATTCCAGTATTGCAATAAAAGCAAGGAAGTTAACCTTTAAAAATCATCGGTTACGTTAAAATTATCACTCTTATAAAGATAAGGATTCCATTCACACATTTTTGTCAGGTTTGTGCATGTGAACTCTGATGTGTCTCTATTCTTGAACCCCCCTTTTTAAATAACTTTACTGGGAATAAGTGTCTGTCTGCAACAGAAAACCTAAGTGTTTGATGGTCATTGAAGATGTCACTTCTATGAACATCTGCCTCTGAAGAAAAAGTATGCATCAAGTCCACAGATAGTTATTTAATGGGAGCTTTGCTGGAGGAGTTAATTGCAGAGGGTGGGGAAGCTGGGGGTGGGGGGGGGGGGGGGGGGGTTCGGAGGGAATGCATGTTAATAGGGGTGGGAAAGAATCGGCCACAATCATAAAGGCACGAGGACATAAAGAAATACTATCTGAGAAGTACAGCTCTCATTCCATACTGAAAAAAAAGATACTCCTTTGTTTGAAATCAGATCCTTAACAAGTTCACACAGGTAAAAGCCTTGTTAAAGATTTCTCTCTCTCTTCTTATTGGCAGTGATGATTAGGAGAACAATGAAATGGAGCACAGCTGGGGAGCATGTGCCTGAACAAAAGTAGAAAGGATTAGAAATGTGAAGTTGCACGGCAGTACCCGATAGGAAAAGCTTCAGCTTTCAGACCTGGAGGCAGAGCCACTGCCTGCTACCAGTGCACAGATGTCTTCTCTTCAAAGATAACACAGCTTTATCAATAATTCACCAGTGTACATCCCTGGTTTCCATTTGAAGTGCAACCAGGTGTCCTATTACAATATTGCACTGATTCACTGAAGGACAAGGCTCACATTATAGTGGGGGTGGGAGGCATTTATCACCAAATGCTGTGCTGCAGGCTTAAACAATGTTACTGTTCCTGCAGAAGAAATGGGAAATGCTTTAAACACGAGTGGAGAGATAGAGAGGATAAAAAAATCTTTGATTTCTTTTGCTTTAGAAACATTATGAAGAAAGCTGGCACTGAAGTTACAAATTACAACAATTCAGGCAGATTCCCCTAATTTTCTCTTCAATTCATACAGTAGCCCTTTTAAAGAATGCTGGTGGGGAGACCGCTTTGGTACACTGGGTGTCCAATGATATAGAAAGGGTACATTTTGAGTCACCAAGAAGCAAGTTTGATCTGACTGAGGGCAAAAATCATTCGAAGAATGAAGGACGAAGGAGGGGAGGGTAAGGGTAGGGTGGGTGAAAGTAGTACTAAAGATTACTGATTATTTGAATGTTTGAAGGAATATTTTCACTGAATCAACACGAGCATGTTCATTCAGCACTTTAAGTGTTGTTAACATGAATTTACCGGCATCACCTACGGCTCCTAGAACGCTTCCACCAGCGTTGTCTCCGCTCCATCCTCAACACTCATTGGAGCGCTTTCATCCCTAACGTCGAAGTACTCGAGATGGCAGAGGTCGACAGCATCGAGTCCACGCTGCTGAAGATCCAGCTGCGCTGGGTGGGTCACGTCTCCAGAATGGAGGACCATCGCCTTCCCAAGATCGTGTTATATGGTGAGCTCTCCACTGGCCACCGTGACAGAGGTGCACCAAAGAAAAGGTACAAGGACTGCCTAAAGAAATTGACCACCGCCAGTGGGCTGATATCGCCTCAAACCGTGCATCTTGGCGCCTCACAGTTTGGCGGGCAGCAACCTCCTTTGAAGAAGACCGCAGAGCCCACCTCACTGACAAAAGACAAAGGAGGAAAAACCCAACACCCCACCCCAACCCACCAATTTTCCCCTGCAACCGCTGCAACCGTGTCTGCCTGTCCCGCATCGGACTTGTCAGCCACAAACGAGCCTGCAGCTGACGTGGACATTTACCCCCTCCATAAATCTTCGTCCGCGAAGCCAAGCCAAAGAAGAAGAAGATATTCAAGTAAAGAATGACTAAAGTGAGAAAAAATTGAAAAAATTTAAGTCAGCTGTGGAGGGCAGTACGGTATCAACCAGCATGGATAAAAGTAGCAGGATTGCTGTGCTGTTCATCGTGTGATTCAATGAGCATTGTTTATAACATGCTGGCATACAATCATCGTTCTCATATGTTATCGATTTTAACTTAAGTGAGAGTGTTTGAATAAATTTGAGAAATCAAAGTAAATAAACTTTTAATTTTGTTTACAGCAGTCAACAATTCAAGCAGCAGCATCTTTATTCCACTATATGCCTGTCAACTGAACTGAAATGAAATCCAAATTATTCACTCAAGGTAACTTTGCAGCATTTACACTCTTCTCACATAAATAACAAGAATTGGAAATCAGTGGAATTAACGGTGTGGGATTTAAAATTTTTAAATTTAAATGTGGACCTACAGCATGGTAACAGGTCCTTCTGGCCCATGAGCTTGTGCCACCCAATTGACCTACAACCCTGAAATGTTTTGAACGGTGGGAGGAAACCAGAGCACCTGGAGGAAACCCACACAGTCACGGGGAGAAGGCACAAACAGATTTGGCAGATTTGGACCTGGGTCACTGATGTTGTAACAGTGTTGCTCTAAGCGCTACACTAACCAAGCCACAAAAATTATGTGATTTTAGAAGGAAAGCAAATTACACATCATGTACAATGGAACCAAGCTCAATATTTAACTCTATGCATATACTCTTACCATAAAAAGGTAAAGGTTCCATTATTGACATGTAATATTATATTTAGAATGTAACATATATGAAATTCTTTAACACTACAGCACCCAGTGTTCGTTCCTGGGCGGTCTCCCCTCCAAGTATTGACTGCGCCTGAGCCTGCTTAGCTTCCGAGATCAGACCATCTCAGGCGTATTCAGGCTATAATGTAGATACTGACCTGTGATAAAATAACAGCTTATCTTTGAAGTTGATATCTATTTGTACCTAGCACTCTATACCAAAGTGTATGAGCAAAGCACAGGAAGGCACCTCACCTTAGTGAAGGGCTCAAGTCTGAAACATTGGTTACCTTTTACTTCCTATAGATCACACATGTCAAACTCAGGCCCGCGGGCCAAATTTGGCCTGTGATATAATTATATTTGGCCCGCAAGATCATATCAAATATGTATTAGAGCTGGCCCGCTGGCCGCCGCGCCAGTATAGCGCATGCACAGCTAATACTACAAATCCCAGAATGCTTTGCAAATGCATTGCGCCGGCCCCTCAGCCGGCTAATCGCCCCCACCTCCTCTCTTTACTTTCATTAGCATCTGTGACCTGTCGCCCAACTCACATGTAATAAACCCCTTACAAAAATGGCCAAACGAAAGACAGAAAACAGGACCTTTCAAGACAGGTGGGAGGCAAACTCTGACCCCTGAGTTTGATGAACTTGCATCTAAGAAGAGATGCCAAGTATCTGGTTTAGACCCAGGTGCATCAGAGTAAATCGCAGTGTAGCAAGCTAAGCTTGGATTAATATTTTTTTTGGTTAACTTTGGACTGTTCATAGTTGAAAGATTGGATTTTCATTGAAGCAAGTTGTTATTTTTTTGACTTGTTGGCTTGTGAAAAAAAATACATTTAAAAGGAGCTTAAAGGCTATAGAGAAATATTATTTATTGAACATTTTATTTCTCATTTGTTAATGCTTCTTCTGGAAAGAGTTTAACCAAAACTATTATTAAACATTTATTTTAATAAGAAAAAGTTTAACATTACATATGTTGAAAGAAGAGAAAACATGCAGATATTGTTGAAAATTTTCAATAAATATTTAGTTTGGCCCCCGACTTAGTCCAAGTTTTTAATTTTGGCCCTCTGTGAATTTGAGTTTGACACCCCTGCTCTAGATGGTGCATGACCCACTGAGTTTCTCCAGCTCTTTCAGTGTATTGCACTGCCATCACAGAGTTTATCAGGGTTTATAATGTGAAGCTTTCACAAAATTTCTTCCAAGAATGAGTTTAAGATTCTGTATTCATTCCCTTTCTTCACCAAACACACTGCAGCAATTTATTAAAATCTATTCAAGGGAAACTCGTGATGAACTTTAATGCTGGCCATTCCCTCAATGCCCACATCCAGGGCATTGAAATGAAAATTAATAGGCATTTTCTATCTTTGCTACATAAGAATATTCCTTAACAATAACTAAAATTCACCCCCCCCCCCCCCCACCATCTGTGTGGAATTTGCAGACACTTCCTGTGATTATGTGGGTATTTTCCAAATGTTCCCATTTCCTCTGAAATCCCAAAGACATGCGGGTTGGCGGGTTGATTGGCCACTGTTAATTGTCTCTGGTGTTTCAGTGAGTGGTAGTATCGGGGAGAAATTGATTGGAATTTGAGGAGAATATAATGGGATTAATGTTGAATTAGTATACCAGTTTGGTATGGACTCAATGAGCCAAAGGGTTTGTTTCTATGCTCTATGACTCCACAAAAACTATGTATCAATAATTCTGTTATATTTTAGCCAAATATTTTTTATTCACAATGGAAGTCTAGTAAAACAGAGGTATGTGGCTTCAGGCTTTGATCACTGTTGAAGAATAATTGTGAATTCCATGGTTTTGGAAGACTGACCCAATATCCTATCCAGTGACACACCTTTCTGTGCCACACTGGTGCTCGCCTGTGGTTAGACAATGTCGATGAATCAATGGCAATAAAAGCTTCTGATTTGCATAAATAATTTTGATTCAGTGTTGTGTGACTCACTGCAGGAAGGAAAGCCGAGCCTGGCATAGTTCACCAAGATAACGTCAACAATGAGAAACAAACTTATGATGACAGGCTTCAGATGCCAGGAGCATCTGCGGGAGAAGAGAACGAGGGAAAATGTTAATATTATAAAAGACTTTTAGCAGGTCAATTATAAAACGGACTATTTCCTCTTGTCTGACAGTCATTCATGTTAAACAGTCCAATTTAAAGTAGAAATTAAGGAAGAGACACAAATAAATTCTTTAATACAAGTGTTGACTGAGAGAGACCATTGTAATCTTTTGAAAGGGATCTAGAAAAATATATGAAACAAAGGAAGATAACAGGTATAGAGAGAGGAGAGCATTGGGATTATTATTGGATTACTTCAGCCAAAAGTCATCAAGAAAGCAATAAGGTCAATGACTGAATCCATACTTTAAATTACAAAGTTCTAAGGCACTCTGCTTCTTCATAGTGAAATGGTAAATTGATTAAAGAACTACTGATAATATTAAAGGCATTTAGCATATTTAGCAGCAATTTGATGAGTATTTGTTCAGGTAGCTTGCACTGTCACCAAGTACTAAATTATTACAATGTCACATCAGTTGGCTATTCTAATGGACAAATTTCACTTCTGTCCATTGCTTACAAGGTTTATGTCACACCAGGCAGACTTTGGGTTATGTGCAATGCCTTGTTGGACCAGACAGCACAAGTTTCTCATTAACCTTCCCAGATATCAATCACAAAATTGTAACAGGAGAAGACAAGAGCTGTAGCTGAGCAGAAAATTGCAGGAGTGCTTCAAACTGAAAACATCAGATACCAATTATCCTTGGCCTCTATTACAATGTTTTTTTTTACAGTCTATTTCCTTATCAGGTCATATTGCTAAAGTAATTTCCAGTTCCCAAATGATTCCACTAAGCGGAGAGCATTCCCACTTACCACACCCCACCACAGGGCATCTGCATAGCTGCCGAACTGCTGGGAGCCACTGTCATCCACTGCATCTTTTTCAGCCAGGTACACAAAGTAGGAGGAAAATATTAGGCCCAGGAACCCGATGTACAAAGTGGTGATCAGTTCCTATTTAAACACAAAGCAACAACAAAATTAAGCACACGATGATTGTGCCTCAGTATCTATCAGCTTTCTGCTGGTGAAAGACATCACTATGGAAGGTATAGTAAACCATATGACCCCTCAGATCTGTTCAGACACTCAGTTAAATTCAGCTCATCTTTATCCTAACCCAATTTACCCAACTTTATGTATACACCATAGTTCGAAGTTCAGATTTATTATCAGAGTACTTACATGACCTAACATAAAACGCTGAGATTCTTTATTCTGTGTCAGTAGTGCAATAAAAAACTGTATTTGAGAATAGATATGTATATAAAAGAGAGAAATATAAACAAACTGACTGGGCAATATAGAAAATAAATATTCAACAATGAATAATGTGCAAAGTAAGAGCCCTTAAATGAGTCTCTGAATTTGTTGTTGAGGAGTCTGATGGTGGAGGGGGAGCAACTGATCCTGAACTTGTTGGTGTACGTCTTGTGGCCCCTATACCTCTTTCGTGATGACAGCAGAAAGAGCAGAACATATCCTGGATGGTGTGGTTCCTTGATGATTATTGCTGCTCTCCCACAACGTTGTTCCATGTAGATTTTCTTGATGGTGGGGAAGGTTGTGCCTGTGATGTACTTGGCTATGTCCACTACCTTTTGCAGGGCTTTTCTGCTCAGAGGTATTGGTGCACCTGTACCAGGCCATGATACAGCTGGTCAGCACACTTTCAACTCTACATCTGTAGAAGTTTGCCAAAGTTTTGGCGTCAGACCAAACCTCAGCAAACTCCTGAGGAAGTAGTGGCGCTGATGTGTTTTCTTCATGATGACATTCATGTGTTGGGGCTAGGAAAGGTCCTACAAGATAGTAACACCTGCGATTTTAAGGGTTGGCACAACATGAAGGGCCGAAGGGCCTGTACTATGCTGCAGTGTCCCACCAAAATAGTAAAATTTTTACCTACTTCCCAAACCCTTCATAGGGAAAGACTGCCAAATTTACACGGAGCTAAAAAGTGTACTGTGGATACAAAAAAAGCTAACATTAATCCTAATTCCAACAACACATTTTCATGCTAATATGGAATAGACAATTGCGTCACATTAGGCTGAGTCAAAGATAATCTCCAATGTGTTAAAAAAGTGTGTATTACTCATAATAACACAATGTTACCTTTAATTTTATGGTTTTCATGCTCCCTTGCATGTTTTTGAGTTGAGTATTAGAACTTAAAGAATAAGAATTGCTTAAAATTAATAGTTATCTTAATACATAGCTTCCATCTGTGTCCACATGGTGGGGACTTTGGGGTCTTCCTCATCAGCTGTCTGAATCACCCGCAGTCCGTCGGAGTTCCTGACAATCAAGCAGTCTTCCAACGTACTTAATACAACACTACTTACAGGTATGTCGCTTTCTGTGGCTGCGGATTCAAGCTGTAGTTGCTCATATGGGAATATCTAATGATTCCCGTTGGAGCTGCACACAAAACGTCACTGCTGCAAGGCGCCATCTTTTTTTAAAAATATTTAATTAGGGGGTTTGAGGTGATTTGCAATGTCACCAAGCTCTTGTATATTTCTACAGGTGTACTCTGGAGACCATGCTGACTGATTGCATCACTGTCTGGTATGGAGGTGGAAATTCACAGGACGAGAAAATACCTCAGAGAGTTGTGAATTCAGCCAGGGCCATCATGTCTTCACTCGAATGAGGACATCTACATGAGGCAGTGTCTCAAGAAGACAACCTCCATCATTAAGAACCCTCACCACCCAGCCCATGCCCTCTTCACACTGCTACCATCAGGAAGGAGGTACAGGAGCCTGAAGACAAACACCCAACGGTACAAAAAACAGATTCTTCCCCGCTGCCATCAGATTTCTGAACGGACAATGAACAACAGACATAACCTCTCTTTTTTCCCCAACTATTCATTTATTTATTTAAATGGTGTATTATGGAAATATAATTTATAGCAATTTTTGAGCACCTGTAACGCGCAATAACACTGCCACAAAACAACAAATTTTGTGGCACGTGCACATGGCAATAACCCAGATTCCGATTATTATTCTGATTATAAAATGCAACTGCTTTCCTTTCTAAAAGACAAACTGGTTCCGATATACAGGAGGAGCAAAGAAGGATGAGAGGTGACTGAATCGAGATCTATGAGAGGTCAGCCAGCACCTTTTTCCCAGGGTGAGAGTAGCAAGCACCAGCAGGGAGGGAAGTTTAGGGGAGATCAGGGGTAATTATTTTTATTACAGGAAGTAGTGAGTGCCTGGAATGCATTTCCAGTGGTAGCCGTGGTGGAGGGTGATACAAAACGGAGATTTAAAAGGCTCTGAGATAGTTCTATTGAGAGTTCCCTGGTTGGTTACATCACAGTGTGGTACGGTTATTATAGAGCATTGGATTGGAGGTCAATCCACACGATCATAAAAGTGGCAGAGAGGATCACAGGGGTTGTCCTCCCCGCCATCAATGGGATTTACCCTGATTGTTATTTAAAGAGGGCTCACAAAATAACTCCTAGCACCTCACATAGCTATTCCACTGGGAAAAACATTCTGAAGATTCTGAAGAATCCAAGTCAGAACCACCAGGCTGAGGAGCGGCTTATTGCCACGGGCAGTGAGACTGCTGAATGATTGCTAAAACAACTCTCCATGACTCAACTATTTATTAAGAATATTGATTTTAATATATGTAAATACATAATGTGTATACTGCACGTATCGTTTGTCTGCATGTGTGTTATGTCCGAATGCATGTTTTACACCATGGACAGGAGAACGATGTTTTGTTGAGTTGTACTGGTACAATCGGATTACAAATGAACTTAAACAGGCACATGGTGTGCCTCAGGGATTGGGGCTGGAACCATTTGTTTTTTCATCTATATCAATGATCTAGCTGATAATATGGCGAATTGGATCAGCAAATTTGCAGATGCATGAAGATTAGAGATGTGGTGGACATCAAAGAAGGTTTCCAAAGCTTCCTGGAATCTGGACCAGCCGGTAAAGTGAGCTGAAAAATGGCAGATGGAATTTAATGCAGACAAGTGTGAGGTGTTGCATTTTGGAAGGACAAACCATGAAGGGACATGCACGGTAAATGGTCGGGCTCTGGGGAGTGCAGTAGAACAGAGGGATCTGGGAATACAGATACATAATCCCCTGAAAGTAGCGTCACAGGTGGATAGGGTTGTAAAAAGAGCTTTTAGAATATTGGACTTCATAAATCAAAGTATTGAGTATCGGAGTTGGGATGTTACGGTAAAGTTGTATAAGACATTGATGAGGCATGATTTTTATTTATTTAGTATCTGTGATGTGAGATATAATTGATGCAAAAAACTATATTGTACTAATCTATATCTTACATTCATCGCATTAGTCATACTATCCCGACATAATTCAGGCCAGTTTTGATCGCTGATTCTTATATTTAAGTCTGATTCCCATCTCTGTCTGGAATTAGGAACCCCTTGTTTGGAGGTTCCTATTTCAAGTAAGAGATACATTGCTGAAGTAAATTTCTTCATATTTCCCTTTCAAATCAGTGACTCCACATCACTTCCATTTGGTAAAAACATTGTTAGGCCCAGTTTGTATTTTAGATAAGCTCTTATTTGAAAATGGCATAAGATTGTATTAGGAATTCCATACATATTTTTTAATTGTTCAAATGACATCAATTGTCCGTGCTCATAACAATCTTCAATATTTCTGATCCCTTTACAAGGGAAATAAGCCCATCCTTGTTTTCAATACTTGGTATTTTATACCAAGTACTGATTAAATGTTTTACCAAATACCAATTTCACATCCCATTTATATGTAAAATCTTCTGCCATTCTCTCTCCTATTTTATCCAATTCTATTTTTACCCTTCCTTCAAAAAAGAAAGTAATAAATCTCACCTGAGCCACTCGATAGTAATTCTTTAAAATTAAGGATATGTAATCCTCCCAGTTCATATTTCCATGTTAATTTTTCTATGGAGACTCTCGACATCTTACCCTTCTAAAGAAATTTTCCGACATATTTATGCAACTTCTGAAAGAACCTCTGAGGTAATGGTCTAGGCAGTGTTTGAAAGAGATATTGTACTCTTGGAAATGTATTCTTTTTAATACAATTGACTCTTTCCACTAATGTTATAGGTAGGGCCATCATCTATTCAGATCTTCTTCAACTTTTTAAAGTAAAAGTAAATATTTCAATTTGTATGATTTAATTATACATTCATTAATTAAAATCAGACCTATCAGACCAATGTTTTAGATGTGGTGAGGAGGTAGGAACCTTTCTACATTCAACTTGGTCATGTTCTAATCTAAATTCCTTAGAACAGATTACAGGAATTCAATTTATACAAAACAGAATTATTTTTACTGGCTAATATTACAGGGATAAGACCTAAACTGAAACTATCTAAACATCAAACAGTATTTGTTTGAATTGCATTGACAGTGGCTAGAAAATGTAGAGCAGTTACTTGGAAGACTGATTCACATCTAGGTATGGCACGTTGGAACATGGAAATGCATAGCTGTATTCCTCTTGAGAAGATTACCAATAACTTAAGAAATAAGTACAGCATATTTTTACAAGTTTGGCATCCATATTTACAGATTTCAGTGTAAATCTTTAATTGTGTTCTTCCTAGCCCTCAAGACCTGCAATAATCTTCTCTAAAGAAACTTAAATAGAATATGAAATTATAATCAGTGGGGTGTGCATCACTTTTCAGCAATCCATTTTTTTTTTCTTTCTTTACTTTTCCTTTATCTTTTGCTTTTCCCCTTCCATATCTGCATCTTTTATTTGGGGTCTTTTCTTGTGTGGGGTGGATGGGGGTTGAGGGGATTGGGGTATAACCATCATGGAGTAAATAGTGGATTTACTTTTATATTTTTACTTTTTTAAAGTTTGTAATCGACTATATGTATGTGTGCAGGTTTGGTCACCTAACTACAGGAAATAAATCAATAAGACAGAAAGAGTGCAGAGAAGATTTACTAAGATGTTGCCCAGACTTCAGGAACTGAGCTATAGGGAAAGGTTAAACAGGTTAGGACTTTATTCCCTGGTGTAGAAGAATGAGGGGAGATTTTATAGAGGTTTTTAAAATTATGAGGGGTATAGACAGAGTAAATGTAGATAAGCTTTTTCCAGAGGGTAGGTGAGATACAAACCAGAGGACATGGGTTAAGAGTGAAAGGGGAAAGTTTAAGCGGAACTTCTTCACACAGAGTGGTGGGAGTGTGGAATGAGCTGCTAGCTAAGGTGGTGAATATGGGCTCAATTTTAACATTTAAGAAGAATTTGGACAGTTACGTGGATGGGAGAGGCTATGGAGGGCTGTGGACTGGGTGCAGGTCAGTGGGACTAGGCAAAAAAAATTTTTCGGCACAAACTAGAAGGATCAAAGGCACCTGTCTTTGTGCTTTAGTGTTCTATGTTGCAAGAAAAATTGAGAGTTATGTGTGTGAAGTAGGGAAGATTTTGTTTGTTGTGTTGATTTATATAAGTCGGCACATCATGGGACAAAGGGCCTTTATTGTGCTGTGATGTTCTATGTTCTGAGTTATCATGAATGTTTTTTTTAGTCTGCAATGTCATTAAAATTGCTGGAAAAAATATAACATAATTACTGCCGGTGTGATCGATCTCACTGGGCACCTTTTTAGATGGCAAGTACCTGACTGTAACAGTGCCGGTGGTTGGACGTGCAGTAGAGTGGAGGACCAACAACAAATTTTTCTGGTACGATTTACGCTGCAGGCTTCCTCCAACTTGTTGGAGGGGTCCTGCAGGATAAATCGCGGTGCAGGAATTGACTCAAAATTCCTGCACGTTCCTTTTTAGACGGTCCATGTAGCGGCAAAATTCCTTGATTGTGCCGTCACATGCCTGGTGTCCAAAAACCCCTATGGATTGAGTAACTGTTTTTTCCAATGCTCTTAATATCTGTGCTGCCATACCCAGCAATGAAGGCTTAACTGATTGTCCTTCCTCTAAGTTCTTTCCACGCTTATACATGCCTAGTAAAGGGGCATCATTTTACCATGCACTGTTGAAGACTACACATCAAAATTATGGATCATCACTGTCCACTTCCTCAACTTCAATCTTCCCAGCATTTTTATACACAATCAGAATAATCAAATCAAAAATTCAGCAAAAAGAACAGCACAATATTCAGAATTGACAGCCCAGGGGAAAAAAAATAGGAATATTATACTGCTGAGACCTTTTGGTTGAGATATTATACCAAGTCAATGGAGATTTTGCAATAAAAACGGTCTCATTCCTGCAAACTCTACAATAGATGAATTGCACACTTATTGTTCATTAAGTCTGCCACAGGACACAATCCAATAAATAATTGTATTAAAATCAATTGTTTTGGTTCAAAATATGAAAAGTAAAAAAGTGAAGTTCCATTTTGATAGGTAGACGACTGGCATTTTAAAAATGTCACATTTTAAATTTCTATTTTTTTCCCTCTTTGTCGAAAATTTAGTTCCTTCAATAAGAATATTTGATATTAAATTCCTGTCAGTCTTTATTTGTTATATCTTAAACTTCAATATCCCAGATGCCCTATTTCCAGTGAACAACTCACATTTCATCAACTTATAGACAAGAAGCCAAAGAGAGTATTAAAGGACAATGAAACAGGTATCCTGTATGACGACCCGTTCCAGTGGATTTCAGCCTTTTAACATTTTCTCATTGCTAAAATTAACCTACTTGATTTCAATAAGGAAAGGCAACATATGAATTGGAATGAGGATATTCAGTATTAAATACAGCAACTTAAGTGAATGTCAGTTAGCTTGAGAGTATTAAACAGGAAACTAAAGCTCAATCAGATCACAAGGGTAGGAGCTGAAGAAAGTTTCTGTCACGCTAGATTAGGTGAGATGAGGACTATAATGGAAGCCAGCTGTCTTTCTGATTTATTGTTTGAATTGGCTCCTGGAACAGAAAGCTGGTTTTGCCCACCTGCCGATGGATAAAAACAACCGATCCCAGGAGTCTCCAGGTGCCGCCCTGCCGATCGACATGCAGCATTCGAAGGATCTGCAGAAACCGAATGCCCCTGGAAGAGGAGAAAGACAATGAATCACTGTATCAGCTCCTCCTGTAACAGGATAAGTAAGCAGTTTCCAGTGACATAATCTTGGACACTGGACTTTAAATCGAGGATTGGCTCCTGAAAGAAGTAACAGGTTAGAAATCAGGATTAAACACATTTTATTTGATTTAATTCATTCCCCAATGGTAAGCAGCAACTGTGTTTATCCTGAGCTTCTCTGCAAAGACAGGGGAGATGGCTGCTTTTTCTTAAACTGGTGCGGATATATGGTGAACAATGCCTGTGGAAGTGAAGCAGCCATGTTATTTGCAACAGCATTTCAGAACATTATTAACCAATAACGTCTGCAGTACATGGAGACTTCCTTTCCTCAAGCACAGCAGTAAATCATTTAGGTTGTCATGGCAACCTAACAGGTTGCATGAACCATTTTCATGGGTTCTTTATTTCTTGACTTTTGAAACACTTTTCAAATTCTCAATGTGGTAGGGAGGCATGAACCTCAGATTCTTGAGACTAGTGGTTCTCAAACGTTATCCACTCACAGATCAGCTTGTATTTCTTTACGGACTACCTGTAACAAACTTACAGACTGTGGCGCAATCAATGACCGCCCCCCCCCCCCCCCCACCCCGCAGATACAAAGCAAGTAGTCAAAGGCTTTATTAATCAGAAAACCTCATCATGCCTCTACATGCTGCTGGCTCGCGTCCAAGGCGGGCATGACAGAGACTAGGGCTCTCAGCCTTTATTAGGGATCTTACGTGGAGGAACTACAGGTACAGAAGGTGGGCCTGCCTGCCCAGCCCAGTAAGGCCATTTACCGCAGGTTGAGGAAAAACTGCTCCTGACCAATATCAAGAGCAAAGGTGTATTAACGCGAGATAAACAAAAAGTACACAAAAGTGCTGAAGAAACTCAGCAGGTCACGCGGTAAAAGGCCATCGATGTTTTGGGTCTGAGCTTCTCATCGGGAGTGTTGAAAATCAGGCAGACACCTCCGTAATTTTCGACATTCCATAGAAAGGGCTCAGGTCTGAAACATTGACTGGCCTTTACTTCCTATTCAGCTTTGACCTGCTGAATTTCTACCGCATTTCTGCACAGTGTGAAAATGGCTTCAGTGAAACTTAAACTTATGTGGGCTAGTGTCTTCATTTTAAATTGATGTTTGAGCAATGGTGCAATTTATGGATTGGATTTAAAATTATGTTGGCTGTCAACAAATCGCCCCCATCTTGAACTTATTTTGAATCCTTGGCACCGACAATGTGCTTGTGTTCCAAGTGCAGAACACAAGAATGCTCGGTAAAACAAGAGTAAGAATGAAGATTAAAAATAAATTGCAGAGTGAATTTTCCACATTAAGCTCCTGTAAAGTCAAATCATTCAGGTGCAGAGGACGGTGGAGTCTTGTCTGAAAATAAACCATCGGTTCTGTCGGAGGACACGGCGTGGAGGACTCTGGCCGTGAGCCATCGGGTCTCTCAAAATGTGATAATGGGTTTTCCCAGTTGTCTAGGAGTTACCGCCTCTCCAAACCCCCAAACATGTTGTGTGAACGGATGGAAAATCATGCTGAAATCAACATACGGGGGTCTGATGAAGACATGGGAACAAGATGGCCTGCTGGAAGCATAAAGACTTGAAATCAACCTTTTCAGTTGGAATTTTAAATGGGCTTCGATTGATAATGATGATAGTAAGTAGAAAGCAAAACTACATGAAAACATTCTGCGTGACACCAGAAAATGCAATGCAGGTAAGGGAAAGGAGTAACTAATAAATACGATTTGTTTTGGTGTATAAGATGAACTTCAGATAAGTCAGGTCCCCATTTTCAGCCTGAATTTCATGGTTTTATCATATATTGGGTGTATAATAAGGACACCCCCCCCCCCCAATTTTCTGCAAGGAACGTGCCAGAGACTGATATCCAGGCCTCCCAGCAGCAACCCAAACTTTGTTACAACACTCCAATCGTCAAGTAACAAATCTGTAAATTAAGCAAGCAAGCGATTACAATAACAACAACAAAAATCCTTTGCTTCTGGCCGGGAAGATGCCAAATGATGCTGAGTCCAAGTCTTCAGCGTCGGCTGCAGCCGGTGTCGGCGACGCCATTCTCAACATCAAGTGCAGTGCCGTCTGCGTCGAAGACGTCGCCTTACTGCCCAAGTGTGCTTGGTGCAGGAACCATTGCTGCGGGCCAGCTTGTGGGGCAACAGTTCCCTAGCAGCAGTGGGGACCTCGGGCTCCTGGGCAGGAGCAGGGATCTTGGGCTCTTTAATGGTAAAAGGTCTAGGTGAGTTATGGCAGCGGTGGGGAGGTGATGGGGAGCAGTGGGGAGGTGCTTCAAGGGCTATCTTATATGACGAATCTACATCAAGCTGTTTTTTGAGTAGAATTTAAGGACTTGTTTTTGTATCTGGAGTATAAGATGACCCCTGTTTTTTGAGTGCTTTTGTGTGTTTCAAGGGTAATTTTATTTGCCGAAATGTATGGTACTTCCCATCATGGTATCCAGTTGATATTAAACTTGCTCTCCTACCTGATGGCTGATGTTGCAAAGACTTGCCCATTCGATCCCACACAGAGGACTATGACAGAAGCCACCACCACAATAAGATCTGTCAGGTTCAGAAACAAGTTCAAGGAAGGTTACAGAAATATAAGATTTGTCACGCCCAATAAATATCTCACCACACCATAAAAATAAACTAAGGTCAATGTTTGATATCGGGTGTGCAAAAAATCTAGCAGGTAATTAGAGAATGGGGAATCATATCTGTTCTCCACCCAATCTATTTTCACTCTGTTCCTGAAACTAAAGAAAGTGAGCTGTAGTGATACCATATTTTGTATGTTCGGTTCTTGTCTTGTGAAGTAGCCATCCTTTGCCTTTACTCAGGGTCCCATAGTGGCGTTCACCACCCCTCAGCGGACGGAACAAATCATCGGTCTGCAACACACTTTGGTAAGAGTTGCTCTTGAGACCAACTTTGAGGAGATAATACAGGAGCAGGACCTGTTTTCTGCTTCCGTTCAGGGAGCTGATTGCTGCCCACCACATTCTCACGAAAGGATCTTCAAATCCACACTGCAAATCCACCACACTTGCACGTAAAGGAAAAAGGACCATGGGGGAAATTAAAATCTAAATCTGAAGTGAATGGAGGAACAGAGGTGGGACCATTTGGATTCATCTCTCAATGTGTGGCATTCCCCCATGCCATGGGGTAAAGCCTACCTCGCACTAAGAGATTTTCGGTGCATTTTCTTTTGCTAAAGACCTGCAAGTAATTTCTCTTTGATTATTTAATCCATATTCAACAACTCTTCAGACATTATATGCGAAGTAAAATAAAATCTTATTTACTGATTGTTTTGCATTTTTACTTTAAATTTGTAATATAAGAATATAAAAAGTAAAGAACTTGGCCTCGATTTGGATGAAGCACAAAAAAGATTTATAATGATAGCCTTAGCTGTAGCAAAAAAATGTATAATGTCAACCTGGAAATCAGCAGATAGCCTCAGAATATAGCAATGGTACATAGAAATGAATAAATGTATTCCATTGGAAAAAATAACATATAATTTAAGAAATAACATCACAGTATTCGAACAAATTTGGGAACCATACATGGAACACAAAAGAGAAGTCCTACCGCGGACCTCCACCACCTAAAATGACAGAAGGAGAAGAAGACAAAATGAACTGACCCAGTGTGTAAAAGTAGATGACACCATTTTCTTGTTTATTTTCATTGTGTGATGACATTGTTTAATGGGTTTAATGTATCGTATATATTGAACGTTTAGTGGGTGGGGAGGGGGGGTGGGAAGGAGGGAGGGGGAAAAAGGGGAGAAAATGACACTGTGTATATTCAAGAGGGAAATGTTTATTTTTTTTGGTCAATATGGTTCATAGTGTGAAAAAAAATTTTTTTAAAAAAATTGTCTACTCTGGTGTTTGAAATAGTTTATCCCCACATTTTGAAATGATTCAGAATTATGTGCACACTTATTAAACCTCCGCTTAAATCTCTCTTCATTCGAGAATAATTTCAAGTTCTTCACAGTCTTTCCGTTTATCTAATAGCCTGCATTTATGGTACCAATCTCTTCTGTACCCTCTTACAGAGCTTGACATGCTATACAAATGTAGTGGGCAGAAAAACACCTAATACGTCAATCTAACATTTAACCTGCTCTTCTGGGGAATAGAGAAGCCCAACTGTTACTGATGCTACCACTGCTTCACAGTTCCATGGATCTGTGGTCAATCCCGACCTTAATTGGTGTCCACACAGAGCTTGGACATTCTCTTTGTGACCGTCTAGGTTTCCTCTAAATATGCGATAGTTTAATTGGGTACCATAATCTTAGTATAGGATAAAAATCAAAGAGGAGTTTTTTCATAAGATGCAGGGATACATGGATTGCTTCCCTGTGTCCAGGCATAGACTCCTGTGTTACTATAAGTATACAGCACTGGGGCCCCAACCATGATGCAATGAAAAGCTAATCTTCTCCCTCAAGCAGCTCACTTCCATTAAAGGTTTGACTAAACAACAAAGTATTTCACATGGAATATTACTTATTAGTCACTCACCGATGATGGAGATGGGCTTCCTGGCAAAACGGAGCCTTCCCCAAAATCCAACATATTTACTGCGACAGCCTGCAGACCAGAGTCGGACGATGTATTCAATTCCAAAAAATACCACTAATACAATCTCCTATGGACAAACAAAAAAAAGATGGATAGAGTCACTCCAAATGATAGAAGAGCGTGCAGAAGCTTCACCGCACCTGTGTAACTTTGCGCAATCTTCCTCTCTAAACATGGATACCTCTAAACAAAGCAGAGAATGGGGGAAATTCCCAACAGGCCATGGCATTGAGTAGGGTTCATAGGCCTTGCTTGGTTGAGCCTTTCCTACATTTTCTGCACCCGTTATATTTTGCTGATGGATAATCTTTTCTTTCTTTTTCAATCTTTTCTATTAGTTTTTTATAGGAAATACAATACAATAAAGAAAAGGGAGTGAAACTGAAAATATAGTATCACATATATGTATATAATACTAAACTTCAAACAGTATAAACTCTATCCCTTCCACAACGTTGGGTGAAAATGAAAAAAAATCAAAAGTTTTGTATAAAAAAAAACACCTAAACCTACTGTAACAATAAACAACTGAGGGTTCATATATTTTGTGGTTTTTGGTTTCTACCATGAATCCAAAAAACAAAGGTAAAACTATATCTCATCTGGATGAGTAAATACATCTAATCACATTAGAAACATTTATATCAAATGAAAATAGGACATAAAAGATCACCAAACATCTTCAAATTTCACTGATGAATCAAATACATCTAATTTTCTTCTAAACTTAAACAGAACATAATATGAGAAAACCAGTGAAACACTGTTGAAGGTCTAGAATCTTTCCATTTGAATAGGATGGCTCTTCTAGCCAATAATCTAGGGAAGGCCAAACCCATTGAACAGGTACAGAAAAACTGCTTAGGTCTGGGTCAATAACCCTGAAAAGAGTTGTTAATGGATTGCGTTGTAGCTTCACCTCGAGTATAGTTGAATGATATTAACATTTTCTTTCCAATAGTTTTCTATGGATGAACATGACCAAAACGTATGAGTCAATACAGCAATTTCAGATTTGCATCTGTCACAAATAAGGTTAATATTAGAAATAAATACTACCCAATTTTTCTTTGGACGTGTGAACACGATATGCCACTTTGAATTGGATTAATGATTGTCGGATACATATGAAAGAGGTATTTACCAGTTTCAAAATCTTGTCCCATAGATCCTCAGATAAGGGACTTGCAAGTTCTAGTTTATGGATAATCTTAAGTGAGATAGAATTTAGGAGCAGGCAAGTTATCTTTGCAAGCTACAAGACAGCAGTTGTCCAATGGATAGGCAGCAAAAGAAATGCTGTATATTCAGTTACATTTGCTAATCCTTGAGAATTGGTAAGTATTGCTTGCTTGTGATATCAGCATGGCAAACACAATGCTTCGTCCTGCTTTGGATCTGAAATTCCACTTGATCTTTAAGAATACTTTAATTATATTTGATAGAGAGAATGTCTTAAAGTCTTGCATTGGAAATCTGTTCTTACTTTTTTTTAGGAAGGAATATATTGATCGACACAACAGCGAGGGCCGAAGAGCCTGTACTGTGTATTTTGGATTGTACACTTACAGTATTTTATGACTTTGACTTGGGCTTTTGTGCTGTATTTAAAACCTTCCTAATGTGGAGTTGAGATGAAAATCAACTGATGTTACGAAGCAATGCCAACAGAAGCTGCTCACATACCAACGCTAAAAATTGCAGTTAATAAAGCAAAGTTTGATGATCCACGTCCGATCCAGGCAAGGTAGAGTCAAGTTTTTTTTAAACTACATGCTTCATTGATGACCTGACTTTAGCTGCCGAAAGATTCAGAATGACACGACATTTTTGACCCACTACAACTCAGACACAAATGCTTTGGTATCATGGTTTCATTTGTCATCAGTACCACTTGTCATTTATGAATGCACCAATTTGTTAAAAAATGGAAATGAAAATGAAGCAGACTCACCAATTGCTACATTCTGCTCTGCTTAAAATTCTACCCATCCCCACCACCATCAGGGCACCCTCTATCTAATCCATTTGTTACAATGGACATTGTTTTCTTTTTTCACAATGCTTTATGAAGCATGAAGTACATTGACTGCTAGAAACATCCATGGCCAAACTATTGGTTAGAAGGAACTGTCGAATGTGATGTTTTATTCAATCAAAGCAGAGAGAATGCCAGTGGTGGTAGATGTAACAGAAGTTGCTCCAGATCATTTGTAGCTGTAGAAACACCAGTGGAATTGTCACTGAGGGACTAATCATTAGGCATACCAACAAGACTAAATAAAACATTTGTGAACCAAACAAACGCTAAATTAACTGTTTGGTCACGCACACACAAGCTGGCACAAGTTTGGGTCTAGGCCTGAGAACAAACTTCAATGGATAATATTTATGCTTTGGGAATCAATCATGAAGTCGGTATAAAAGTCTTCTTTAAGTGTTTATCAAGTTATTTAATTGACAAGTTAATTAGTGTTCATGGACAGATGGTAGTCTCCTTTCTGCTTAATAAAGGGATCCTTTGATTGGATCCCAACAAGGAACCGCCTTTCATGCTGGAATTCACAGGCGATTCTTCCTACTCAATATTCCAAAGTTTATTTCTTTCTCTCTGTAAAACCACATGAAATAATATTTTGAATGTTTGAACTAGAATTGTGAAAGCAGAAAACTTCATCAGCTGTCACACTTCTTCAAAAGATCTTAATCAACGAGGGGGAAAAAAACTCTTATTTTTATTATTTTTTTCATGTGTACAGCTTGTAAACCAAGGCATTGTCAAATATGTAAATGTGCACTGTCAGAAAAGACAAAACACAAGACAAGTAGGCAATGGTTACTGTCTTTGAATTCCTGGCTCTACATGCAGACAAGCTAAGCGTGCATCGATCAATCTTGCTAGAGACTAAAATGACTAAAAGGAGAGGACTAGTCGGCTGAGCGCCAGGCGCCATTATTCACATCTGATGTTTAAATAAAGGACCACTGACCCCAACGAGACCTCAGATATTCATGGGAGGTCAAAGGTGAAAGTGCACAAGCTGTTATTCGTGGCTGTACAAAACCAACCCAGGTAACCATTAGCAACAAGAACATGCCCCCTGGTGACTGCCTGATATCAGAAAGTATTTTCCTCTTCGTCCCTTGCGTGAATACGAACAGCTTTGCAGTTTAATAAATAGCGTGTTGCTACAGTTGAGTAAGTTTATTAAGGGCAGACCTAGCACAGATAATGTGACCGAAGTGTGAGAAGCATAGCAAGTTTTCAAAAACTCAGATCTTCTCAAAACTGCCAGTTCTAACCAGTGACTGCATTTGAAAAGAAGAATCAATTTAGAAAAATACTGTACAGTATGTAAGAAATGAGAATCATATATCGGTGCATCCAATGGTCCCACAACTCAATGTCAGGGCAGTAAGAGTGAAGGGTGGGGGATTACTCTGCTTCCACAAATACAGTGCAACAGTCTCATGTGGATCACTGAACATTAACCTTAACACTAAATCTTTAGGCGGGGGATAGTAAATCAGATTTAGGGAAAAAAAAATCCCTGTTTAGATCTGTAATGTAAACAGCTCCAAAGGCTTTTAGCTTTGGTGGAGGAAGATTTTTATTTTTGCGCGAGAAATCTAGCTCGCAGTTCTCTGCAAAGCCCCTTATCTGGGATCTCTGGTGATGCCCTCATATGAGTTAAATAAGCTAATTATGGATTTTTTAAAATTATGAATGTCATAATTCAGCACTCCGCAATAACTTTTGCACCTCCTAATGAAAATAAAAACAGAAAGAAACCAAGGTTCAAGAATGTTATTTATTGTGTTTAAATCTTTTTAGAATGGGAACATGACTCTACAGGCAAGTAAAATTCACGAAACATATCAAACTGAAATACTCTAATTAGAGTCAATTATTCTTTTTCTCCCATTTGCCATTCATTTAGTTCCTCTCTGTGATGGTACGGTCACTACATTTTTAGTTTAGGAAAATAAATAGAGTTTATGGTCAATGATGTTATTTGCTAATACTTAAGATTTAAATTTAATTTTTTTAAAAATTGTAAAGTAAAAAAAAAATTACATTTAGATATACAGCACCGTAACAGTCTATTTCAGCCCAGAGTCCATGCCAGACAATTTACACCCGATTAACCTACACCCCCAGTTCTTTTCAAATAGTGGAAGGAGACCAGATACCCTGTGGAAAACCTGGCAGACATAGGGAGAACGTACAAATTCCTTACAAACAGTGCAGGATTCGATCCCCGGTCTTGATCGCTGGCGCTGTAAAGGCGTTGCAGTAACCGCTACGGTAACCATGCCGCCCTGAAATTTTCCCTCTTCAGTTACAAGATATTGGATTTGTTGAACAAACCAAATGAATTGATTTTGTTTTATCAAACAGTTATTCAAATCAAGATCACAAAGCATAGGTAAAAGTTCCAATCCTCAATCAGAGATCTTGTCACCTCATCAGATTTATTGTCAGAGAACACACATGACATCACATACAACCCTGAGATTCTTTTCCTGCAGGCCGAGCAGAATTCCCACTTACTGGTAGTACACAATGTACACATGTAAGCAAATAAAGAAATGTAAACAACTGACTGTGCAATACTGAGAGGAAAGAACAACAGACAATAAAGTGCAAAAGTAAGAGTCCTTTAATAAGTTTGTGGTTGAGGAGCCTGATGGTGGAGGAGTAGTCGCCTATACATCTTTCCTAATCGTAGCAGTGGGACCAGAGCATGTGCTGGGTGGTGTGGATCCTAAGGTCTCCCTGCAGATGTTCTCGATGGCGGGAAGGAGTTTGCCACACCCTGGGCTGTGTCCACTATCTTTTGCAGGGATTTACGATTAGGGGTATTGGTGTCCGCATCCCAGACGATGATGGATCAGGTCAGCACACTTTCCACCACACATCTGTAGAAATTTTTCAGGGTTTCTGGTGGGTAGGTTAGGGACTTTAATGGCATCCTCTCAGAGTTACATTGAAGGATCACCTTCTACCCATGACATCATGATGGTTTCATTCCTGCCTTTATCTTTAAATCTCTTTGGCCACCCTTCCCCCCCCCCCCCCCCCCCCCCACTCCCTGTCCCTAATCTCTGCACACATATACAATTTTGATTTTCTTTGCTCCTTGCCTATCATTGCCTTGGAATTTCCAAAACTCTAGAATTTCATCCCTTCCACCTCCTGAAATCCTATCTCCTCATCTAAGATTCTGGCCACAATCCAGAATCCAGCTTAGATGTACAACTTGCTGTCATATTTTTATTTGACAAGCACTCCTGTTAAGTGCCTTGTCAAGGCTCTATCATGTTAAGGGCACAAACTAAATCCAAATTTATGTGCTGAAGCCCCTGAATCCATAATCTTCTGCCTCTCAGGCAAGCTTGCTGCCAGCTAAGCCATAGGTGAAACCACATTCACAAAGTTAAATGTCAGGTAGGATTGACATGTTGAATTCAATACAATTGCAGCAGCCTTCCATTAGACCTGTCAGCTGTGAACGCAGAGTCCTTGGAATGGGGACAGTGCTGCCTGAGTAACTGTGTAAACACTTATAGTGTAACAAAGCTTGACAAAGAAGGCAAGATCAAAACACAATCCAGCTTCTTAATGAAAGTATGAGTTTATTTTACAAGCAACACTGATGGAGTAAATAAAATAAGTAATCATTAGTGAGAGGAGAAATTATACAAAGAAAACCATTTTCTGTATCAGAAAGGCAAAATAACTTATCAGGAGTAAAAGTTAAATCAATTTTCCCTGACTCTCACACAGTTTTTATTTTATTAGAATATGAACACTAAGCAATGTCAAATTTAAACATTTCTGTACTTTGCAACCATGCAACTCAGAGAGAAATAGTTTATTCTTAGAATAAATCTGCTTTATTGAAACTGGAAAGCCAGGACTTAAAATTCGTACTTTGACTGCAGCTGAGAAATCTCTCCTGACTTGTTATCTGCAACAACTGGTATATTGTAAGCCAGAAGAGAGAACATCAGGAATGTTTCAGAGAATTTTTTTTTCTCTCTGCTCTCAGCTATGTCCAAGTCAGCTGCAATGCCCTGTCCAACTCTCTTCACTGCAACAGAACCTGACACACCCAAATTTATCCATCATTGCGAAGAAGATTAGGGAATTCTCCCCAGCAATCCCTCGACCCAAATTTGGCAACTTCGTCACATGGAAGTTCAGGACATTCAGAGTGTCAAAGCACAGTACTTGGGGCCAGTGAGTCCAATCTACCCCAGTCCTTTCCTACTTTTCACGACTTCCTATTTGCTTGTACTTCTCTTTGCCTTCATGCTAATCTCTTGTGACAATAAATCCCATATTTTAACCACTCTCTCTATTTGCAGAGTTTCCCCTGTTGGTTTTATTTGGAGCTGTATTATACTGCAAGTGGGAATCTCTCTATTTCAGGCCTGTTAACTATTCTCAAGAAGGTTGTTATCATCTCATTTCCTTTTGTGTCCATTCCAGGAGAAGAGCCCCACTCAGCTTAATCTTTCCTGATCTGAATCTCAGTTCTGATTGCAGTTGAAGCAATCTTCATTGGTCCTTTCCCATTTATGGAGATAAGAACTGCAAGTGGGATCTAAATGAGGCTTCACACATTTAACATTGTACTCTACTCCTCTAGAAGTGAGACCATGCTTTTTTTTAGATGTCTTTAACCTAGTTCTGCATTGTGATTGATGTTTTCCATTCCATTTCAACATATTTTGACCTCCTTACTCGCCTGCACAAAACATAACACCTTACAGTTAAGATGAAATTGGAAAATTGCTTGCCATGTTTCTGAATTTATAATAGTGACTACTTCTGGAAAGTATGTTGAAGGCTGTTCAATATAATTGGATGCCTTTCTCTCAATCTCTCCTGACTCGATCTGTTCCTGTTGCCTTGGTCTAACTCACCATGGAATATATAACTCTGCAGCACAGTATAGATCATTCGGCCCTTGATGTTGTGTCAACCCATATATTCCTTAAAAAAAAGTACTAAATCTTCCCTACCCATAAACTTTCTATTTGGCTTCCATCCATGTGCCTAAGAGTCTCTTAAATGCCCCTTTTGTTTCAGCTTCCACCATCATCCCTGGCAAGGTATTCCAGGCACCCACAACTCTCTGTGCAGGAAAGACTTACCCCTGATGTCTCTCCCTAAACTTCCCTCCACTCACTTTGTACACGTCCTCTGGTGTTTGCTATTCCAGCCCTGGGAAATAGGCATTGGCTGTCCACCCTATCTAAGGCTCTCATAATCTTATAGACCCTTGTTAAGTCTCCTCTCATCCTTCTATGCTCCAAAGAGAAAAGATCCTGCTTTGCTAACCATTCCTCATAAGACTTATTTTCCAGTCCAGGCAACATCCTAGTAAATCTCCTCTTCACCATCTCCATAGCTTCCACATCCTTCCTGTAATGAAGTGATCAGAACTGAACAGAATGCTCTAAGTGTGGTCTCACCAGAGATTTGTAGAATTGCAACATGACATCTCTACTCTTGATCTCAATCCCCCATTAATGAAGCCCAGCATCCCATAGGACTTCTTAACTATCCTATCAACCTGTGCGGCGACCTTGAGGGATGGGCCCCTAGGTCTCTGTTCATCCACACTCTTAAGTATCCAACCATTAACCCTGTACTCAGCCTTCTGGTTTATTCTTCCAAAATGCATCACCTCACAATGATCCTGATTGAACTCCATCTGTCAGTTCTCTCACTGCCCAACTCTGCATCTTGTCTGTATCCTCCTGAAATCTTCGACAACCTTCAGCTCCATCCACAACTCCTCCAACCTTCGAATCATCTGTAAACTTACAGACCAATCCTTCCGCCTCGTCATCCAGGTCATTTATAAAAATCACAAAGAACAGGGTTCCCAGTACAGATCCCTGCGCCACTCCACTAGTCACTGACCTCCAGGCAGAATACTTTCCTTCCACTACTACTCTCTGCTTTCTTCATGCAACCCCATTTTTTATCTACCCAGCCAAGGTTCCATGAATCCCATGCCTCATCACTTTCTGTACAAGTCTCTCATGGGGGACCATGTCAAATGCCTTGCCAAAATCCATGTAGACTACATCTACTGCCTTACCTTCATCAATTTCTTCAGTTTCCTCTTCAAAAAACACAATTTAGGCTTATGAGCCATGACCTTCCCGTCACAAAGCCACGCTGACTATCCTTGAGTAGACTGCACTTCTCCAAATGCTTATAGATCCCATCCTTATGAATCTTCTCCAATAGTTTGAACATCACTGACGTACGACTCACTGATCTATAATTCCCAGAATTTTCTCCCATTATCATTTTTTTTTAAACAAGGGGACTACATTTGCCATTCTCCAATCCTCCGGCACCTCCCCTGTGGCCCAAGAGGACTCAAGGATCATAGCAACTGCTTCAGCGATCTCTTTTCTCATTTCAACAGCATTTATATTGCATCTGGTCCCAGGGACTTATTAATCTTGATGTTTTTAAGAAGATCCAGCACTTCCTCAATATCCATATTGTCCAGCACACAACTCTGTTTTATTCTGACCTCATTCTGATCAAGGTTCTCTTCTCCTGTGAATATTGAAGCAAAGTATTCATTTAGGACCTCCCCAACCTCCTCTGCCTCCAGGGACATGTTGCCTCCTTTATCTTTGAGCAGCCTCACCTTCATTTTCGTCATCCTTCTGTTCTTCCCATTTGCATAGAATGCCTTGGGGTTCTCCTTAATCCTGCACGCCAAGGCCTTCTCATGTTCCCTTCGAGCTCTCCTTTCTTAAACTTCTTCCTGACTGCCATATACTTCTCATGAGTCCTTCTTGTTCCCTGCTTCCTTTATTTAACATATACTTCCTTCTTCCTCTTGACTAGCTGATCACCTGCTTCAACAACCATGTTTCCCTTTTTCTACCATCTTTTCCCTATCCCAGTGGGACAAACCTATCCTGAACCCAACACAAGTGTTCCCTAAACTTCCTCCACATTAGTTCTGTGCTTTCACCCTTGCTCTTGCTAGTTCCTGCCTCATCCCATTGTAACGAACCCTTCCCAATTAAGCACTTTCCCACTGTTTCTGCTTTTATTCTTATCCATAGCTATGCTAAAGCTCAAGGGTTCACCAAAATGTTCCCCCACCGAGAGGTCCGCCACCTGACTAGGTTCATTACCTAGAATTAGATCCAGTATGGCCTGTCCTTTCATCGGCTGGTCCACGCATTGTGTCAGGAATCCTTCTTGAACACGCCTGACAAGTCCAGCTCCATCTATTCCTCTTGCAGTCAGAAGGTGCCAGTCAATATTAGGGAAGTTGAAATCACCCACAACTACAACCCTGCATTTCCTGCGCCGTCCCAAAATCTGCCTGCGTATCTCCTCCTTGGTGTTCCGAGGATTATTTGGGGCCCTATAGACTACTTTTAGTACAGTGATTCCTCCCTTCCTATTTCTGACTCACCCACTCCCTCTGCAGCGTCCTCCCTTTCTATAGCCGTGATACTATCCCTGACCAGTAATGCTGCTTCCCCCCCTCCCAGTGAATGGAGACTGTGATACTGTGCCAGGTGTAATGGAGAAGGATCAAAGTAATGGATTCTCCCTGTAATCCCTCTACTGTTAGACTCTGCATGGGGTCAGTGACATAGCACGGTAACAAACACACTGTCATTTATGTCTCAGCGTGGCCCTGAACTAGTGTAGATGTGGTAGGGCATGAAACTTCCTTAACCATCAGAATGCTGTTGGTTTCCTCGGAATATCACAAGTCAGTAACCTTTTGATTTCACCAAACTCCTGGAGAATGCCCCTGCATCTTCATTCAGCCAAATGAAATTCTGAAGCCGTTGTTCTACCAAATCCCTCTGAAAGTAACTGTTGTGTTGCCTTTTTTATTGAGGCAACGCCTCTTCTCTTCAGACTCTTTTCCCAACTCCACTTCAATTGCTAGCACCCAACTGTTTTGTGAATTTAATTTGTTTTATATTAACCAATTAAGTTGAAATTGATCATCGTGATCAATTGTTTCACAACTGTAGGTTCCTTTTGCATAAATATTTATCCTGATTATTGATGGTAATTCAGGAAGAAGCTAGGGAAACATGACCCAGACTTTATCGAGGGCTCAGTAGTGGAGAGAGTCAAAAACATCAAATTCCTGGGTCTCGGCAATCTTTAAGGATCTGTCCTGGAGCTTCCACGTTGATGCAATCACAAAGAAGGCTCGCCAGCAGTGATACTTTGTGAGGTATCGGAGGAGATTCGGTATGTCACTGAGGGCTGCCGTAAACTTATGGAGAGCATTCTGGCCAGTTACGTTACTGCCTGGTATGGAGGGGCCAACTCTCAGGACAAGAATAAACTCTAGAAGGTTGTTAACTCGGCCTGCGGCATCACAGGCACAAGATTTCATTCCATTGAGGGCATCTCAATGAGTCGGTGCCTTAAAAAGGTACCCTCTATCCTCAAAGTCCCCCACCACCCAGGCCATGCCCTCTTCACTCTGCTACCATCAGGGAAAAGGTACAGGAGCCTAAAGCTCGTCATTCACCGGCACAAGGACAGCTTCTTCCCCACTGCCATCAGATTCCTGAATAATCAATGAACCAAAGATACTGCCTTACTTTTTGTACACTATTATTTTACAGTAATGTTGTAAGATAGTTATAATATGAATGTTTTCTCTACGATGCAGCCGCAAAACACCAAATTTTATGACTTGATCGTGACAATAAATTCTGATTCTCACCTTGAAATTACTTTTTAAAAAAAATGTTTTCTTTTTATGCCAGTATCCCTTCTTTTGCTTTATTTCTCCCAAAATTTTTGATCTATTAAACTTTGCTCGGGTTTAAATTTGGTCAAGCTTGGCTCAATTAGAGAACTCTCTCATCATGAGAAAAAGGCCAAAGGCTAACTCTGAAGATGAGAGCACACAAGCAAGGTTCTAGATCAGTGTTGGAGGCTTGTTTCACGGAATCAGCTCACCCATGTGATGCCCATCTGACCCTTGCCTTGTAATTGAGGATGCAATGCGTATCATTTAGGAAATATTTGCATTCCTTCTACTCTCGCAGTCGATTTTGTCAATCGATGGTGACCATTCACTGATTTTCCTGCAGTAGATATCACTTAGAAGGCCCTTCTATGTGCTGATTTTATAACTTTGTGTTTCTCCTTTGCAGTCCCTTGGAGATTGACGCCATGCTTCCACTAATACAAGGGGAAAAAGGTGCTGCTTCTGATGTCGGGTGACTATAACACATCAGCGTGCTCACAGACTTCGCAGAGAGGAAGATTTGTTCAATGGCAAGAAACCTCAAGATAATTGCCAACCAATTTCAGCTGCATGGCATTAAATGCATACATAGGTGCACATATGTGTTCAGGTCATCCACAAATACTGTAATCACATGGAGATGCAATTTGACTGCACGGAATACCACCAATCTCATTCTTCACAATGACAACAGAAGGACACAAACACATACAATATGGGAGAGCATGACATGAGTAGAGTCACCTTTAGTTCAGAGGGGATTGTCATAGAAACCCTTGTTGTTTCTCTCCAAAATTCCCACCATGAAAAAATGGAGTAGAATCCTATCCAACTGATGCAGCTGGGAAATGTCACCAAGGTTTCAAAGTCCAGATTCATTGTCAGAGTATATACAGCTTTGAGATTCTTTTTCCTGTGGGCCAGGCAGAATTTCTACTTATCGGTAGTGCAAAAAAACTCTACTCAAGAAAAGATATGTATGCAAATGAGAGAAATGTATACAAATTGAATATGTAATACAGAAAATAAATATTCAATAATAAATTATGTGCAAAGTAGGAGTCCTTAAATAAGCCTCTAATTGAGTTTGTTGTTTGGAAGTCTGATGATGGAGGGGTGGCAACTTGTCCTGAACCTGGTGGTATGAGTCTTGTTCACCTCTGCCTCTTTTCTGATGGCAGCAGTGAGGACAGAGCATGTTCTGATCGGTGTGGATCCTTGATGATTGCTGCTGCTTTCCGTCGGCAACATTCCATGTAGATTTCCTTGATGATGGGGAGATTTTTGCATGTGATTTACGGGGCTGCGTCTATATCAATCATTTGTGAGGAAGTAGGAATTGAACAGAAAAAAAAAGTTAAAAGTATCAAGACCTAGTTGGCTGGTACATGAATGTATAATGGTTACAAAATTCATCCCACTCCAGGAGTTCCAGACTGGACAGAAACCCTGAGAAGACCCAATGCTTCAACTATTTGTACCCACAAAACCAGGTGGAACATAGGATGGAAAAAAAGGTGGTATATTTCCTGTCATCTAATCCATCCAGAAGACATTATCTCATCTCTTCTTTTGGAACTTCACCCATTATTGTTTTACTGCCCTTCATTCTGAACTGGTTGGTTTGGCCTGAAGATTTGAAAGGCACTGTATAAAATTACATTATTTGTCTTTCATTTTCTCATCATTTATTTCCCCTTTGTTGTCTATTTTCCAGTTCTCCATCTTTCAGTCCCTTTTGACCATGACCGAGTCAATGAATGGGAGTTGGCAGTCAAAACCTAAGACTTCAGATGGATCTTTTGGCAGCATTGTTGAAAGTTTTACCACAGGTCTTGGCAGCCTTTGAAACATTTGTCAAACTTCTGGCAATGCTGAGGTAAATTCTTTTCCAGGAATGTTGACATTGATTTTACACATTACAGAATTTATTACAAAGAGCCTTAAATCCTTATGCAAGTTAATTCTGCAAATGGGATTTTCTTCGCTGTATAAGTGGGATGTGGGCCAAAAAGCAACTCCCAGGGATATAGGCAATGCAAGGAGAGTGACCGGGGCAGAAAGCAATTACCTCTCTGGTTGCCCTTTATTGAAAGATCTCTGAAAAATGAGCAAACCTCAGCAGTCTGATGTAAACTTTGCTCTGCAATGTACAAGGGCCTGTCGGATTCCAATTATGCAGGGTTACTGTCTCAGCTCTGTCCTGGCACCAAAACTGCTTTAATCAGTCTGATATTTTCAGCTCAAGAGGATACAGCTGGTTGATGAATAAAATGTGCGCTACTGTGGTTGAGTTCAAAAGGAGTCAGGCAGTATTTAATGCCGCAGATTTTTCTTCTTCTTACATCATGCTGATCTGAAGACTAGGGTGAATGGAGCCCAAATGCATTGCAGGACCAATTATGTATTAATCTCTCCAGCCATACATCAGATAACGAAAAGAAGTGCCTAACCAATGGATTTATCAATCCAACATTTTAACCAAGCTTGACTTCAGTCCCATCCCAGATGCTCATTGGTGGGGGTTGTTTCTCTCAAGGCAAGATGAATGGACTGTTTCTAATTGGGTTTTGGAGAGAAAATCCAAATTGAGCTTCCCACTCATGCATCAGCAAGCAACACACTCCCCTCTGAGGTAGAAGGTGGTAGGTTACAGAGAGTTGAGTACAGGATGACAGGACGATACCGAATCTGAATCCAAATCAGAATTTAATGCGATGAACATGTCAAGAAATTTGTTGTTTTGTGGCAGCATCACAGTCCTAACATTGATATAAACCTCCTTACAAAATAAATAAAAACAGTGCAAGAAAAAGTAAAAGACCGTGACTGTGGTTCATTGTTCATTCGGGAATCTGATGGAAGAGGGGAAAAAGTTGTCCTTGTGCCGCTGAATGCTTGTCTTCAGGACCATGCATCTTTTTCCTGATGGTAGCAGAGTGAAGAGGGCATGGCCTGGGTGGTGAGGGTCTTTGAGGATAGAGGCTTCTTTCTTAAGACATTGCCTCTTGTAGATGTCCTCGATGGAGTGAAAGCTGTGATGTCGCAGGCCGAGTTAACAACCCTCTAGAATTTTATCTTGTCCTGAGCATTGGCACCTCTGTACCAGACAGTGATGCAACCAGCCAGAATGCTCACCAAGATAAGCCAGTAGAAGATTTTGAGTCTTCAGTGACATACCGAGTCTCCTCAAATTCCTCATTAAGCATAGCCACTGGTGAGCCTTCTTCGTGATTGCACCCATGGTCAGGTGTAAGAGAGCTGCAAACACTGGGGCCAAAATAATGGGCTGGCCCAGTGGCACTGCAGATACTACTGTTTGTTCACCATTGCTGAACCCAGGTAATATTCTGAGTGTCCATCTGCTCCCAGATGGATGTAAGCCACAAACAGCACCATTCAAAAATGTGCAGAACATTCTCACCTCCAATGTGGATCATTTTCACTCTTCAACCAATAGCACAAACAGAATGGTCTAGTCAGGGGTGCAGTGCAAATTTTTTAGGTGCCAGAACTCACCAAAAAACAGTGACAAGGAAGTACTGGAGTTGCCCCCGTGAGCTGCTCCGGTGAGCTATGGCAGCCACTGCACCCCTGTATCTACTGATGATTCCACTGGTGCTAATGAGATCTGCTCTGCTTCCCTTTTCATGGACACTGCCTAACCTGCATTTTTTTTTCAAAATGGCAAAAAAATACTTAATATTTTTTAACTTCCAGCCCCTTGCATTGTTGATTGCGGACTCCACTGTGTGCAAGATGGCACCTTGCTTCCCCACGACACACCAATTCACACTCAAAAGGCACACCTGTTCAGAAGTTTGCTTCACTGTCCACAAAATGTTTTGAGGTCTTCTGGGGGTGATAGTGAAATCATTTATTCAACATGCAAGTGACCAATGGACATGGGTTTGCAATCAGCTGCAAGGAGTGTAGGTGCTGAACGTGACTCGGATCTATCGTCTGCCACTGTTCCTGACAGAGACAGCTAATAAAGCTTTTGGATTGAGCAGCTTCAGTAGGAGACTGAGGGAAAGAAGGGGACAGCCATCTAATGACAGAGTTCACATCCCTTACTGTTAGTTTTCCTGCCATAGTCAAATCTAATGACCCACTGGTTTCAACAACATATTCATGGTGATTTACAGCTCTAACAAAGACAGCACATTAACATGAAGTAATAAGTTGCAGTAATGTCCAATGCAGAAAGTAACAACGGCATAAAATAGAAAAGTACAGCTCAGTTCAGGCCCTTCAGCCCATGATCTTGCGGTTACCTACGTAAACCTACTCCACATCAATCCAACCCTTCCCTACCTCACAGCTCATAACCCTCCATTTTCCTTATATCCACAAGCCTGGCTATCCCTCCCATAGAATGACGATGGTTCCTTTCAGTCAGTTTGTGGGGGGTGGATGTGAGGATACCCCACGCCTCAGAAAGGAGCAGCATGTGCATGAATGGATTTTGGATGAGTAGGGAATTGCACAGGTCCAGACCCACCCTCCTGACATCCCCTCCCGGATCCAGTGGCATGGTGAGGTCCAAGATGGCTGGAGAAAGTTCTGTGCACTGAATGGCCAGACCAAGCTTCGATGCAAGGGATGCCCTTTCTGCATGTCACAACACGTGTTTGCTAGATGGCTGTTAACCCTACAAGATGGTTCATCCGCCCTTTGACAGATCTTGTTTTTTTCATCCTGCAGGATGTCTACCCATCCTCTGCACCAGGCAAGCCTGATGGGAGGGCCACTTTGGTCACTGACAGATAAATGTGCCTATCTAAGAGTATTTTACATGTCCCTATTTTATGTTGCTATTATATCAGCCACTAACCCATCAGTGCAATCTAGGCACCCTCTGAAATCTTGCATAAACTTTCTTCCACTCGCCTTAATTGGATATCCTCTTGTATTGGCTCTCATCACCCTGGGAAAGGGTAAGGAGGTTTATATCAATGTTAGGACTGTGATGCTGCCACAAAACAACAAATTTCTTGACATGTTCATCGCATTAAATTCTGATTTGGATTCAGATTCGGTATCGTCCTGTCATCCTGTACTCAACTCTCTGTAACCTACCACCTTCTACCTCAGAGGGGAGTGTGTTGCTTGCTGATGCATGAGTGGGAAGCTCAATTTGGATTTTCTGTCCACTCCAGCTAATCTTGTACAACTCTATCAAGTTTCCTCTCATCCTCCATGAAGTCATCTCCGCCTCTTAGCACACATCTGAACTTACACCAGGAACCACTCCCGCAACATTGTAATTACACTGGATGGGAGCAGCCATCCAACACCAACTCGAGCAGCAATTCTCCTTCTCCCTTGCAATGGGAATCGGATTCAGGCACATGAGAGCTTTCAAAAAAGAGTCAATAATCGACAGTAAAGATATCCCTTTCTTGTCACCAGCAATGGGATTTCAACTTCTGGAACCTTCAATTAAATTGATTAATTCGGAATGCAAGATTCCCAACACAATATCCCGGTCATGTAACAATTGGACTGTTGTTAGCGTAGCATTGTGGAAAGTGCTCACTTTCTCACCACTCATTCACAGAATCTGTGCTAGCATTTGTGGACAATCAATAATCGCCCCCTGATATGGTTAACCTGCTGCACCATTTCAGCTCAAAGTCAACCACATTACTGCACATCGAAAGTCGCATACGTGTCAAGGCAGGCAAGGGTGGCTGAATCAAGACATTTGAGGGGAGCAGCAGATGGTTGACAGTCACCATTGCTGAGGCCAGTATTTCATTAGTCAGCAGTTGGATATATAGTGAATCAAGAGAACTGTTGTAATAGTCATGTATTAAGTTTGGCCAAAGTTTTTAAGCAAAATTCATACTAAAAATAAAGTGTTCCAGTTCTGGAGTAAACCAATATCATTGTTTTGAAGTGGTTATTTGAATATAGCTCCACTTTTGTTAATTTGTTATGAATTTTACTCAGGCTTAAATAAAATTGCTCTGATGGTCACAACTTGAGTTTATGAAGGATCGGGATGATTGCACACAAACAATCTGTCACCATGTTTGCTTAAGCTGCCTGTTATGAAAACAACCCCTGACTGGGCACTCAACTCTGCATCGGTAAATGTTACAAGTTTTCCATCTTAGGTTGGCTCGGGGGAATTCCCGACATGCTCCAGCACACAGCTGCAACAACAGTGAGTGAAATCAAACCGCATAGTCCAGCACTTAACAGTTCTCAAAGGAACAAACGTTTGCTGGCAGCTCAAGCTGGCAGAAATGTTCAACGGCAGCGCGCGATTAGTGCTTGCACTTGATATGGCCCCTGGTCCTGCCAATCTGTGACTGGAGTTATGGATTCTTTAATGACATATACAGGAAGCTACTATCGTTAAGGAAAAGAAAGATCTCCAAGTCAGCCATTCTGCATTGAATCTTTCGTGAGTTTAAGAACACTACTAATACAATTTTAATTGGCAAGACATTTACAGGAAGCAAATGACTTTTCCTGAAATTCTATCAGGGTTTGCTGGCCATGCAGGACTTCTGGATCGTACACCACTGACTGAAGCAGACATGTAACAACTTTTGAAGATTTTGTCGATTTCATTTTTAGTTTTCCACTTATTTTTCCACTCTTATCTGTTTCTCCCCAGAGGCCTACTGTCGTCATCTTCCTCCTGGGGTACAATTTCTGCATGCAGGAATCAAGCTCAACATTGCGCTATTTCTATTAATGACTTTGGAGTGGACATTCACATGCTACCTCAGAGGAAGGGCTTCAACTTCACTCCACATCCTTATTAGCTAACAAACGTCAGTCATGGAAAGATCACTTGAGGTAATATCCAGGACTAGTTCAGGGAGCTAACTCCAGATTTTTCTCACCGGTTTTGAGACTGAATCACCACGTCCTGTAGGAAATAGTTACAAATTCTTAGGCTTATGATTATTTTAAGCAACTTCAATCCAGTCATTCTGTAAAATGTTCTCTTTATGAGATGAAAAGGCAACATTATGAAATTCATTCTCATGGTTAACGAATCAAGGTCTGAAAAGAAAGGTGTAGCCATTCTAGACTGGGATGAGGATTTACCATCAAGGATGTTCTGGCGGCATAAATTACAGACTGATAAGCTTTTGATATTTGAGAGTGGCCCTTGTCCACTTCCAATGTCTGGATGTCACTGAGTCGTAGAGCACAGAAAATTCACCAAAAATGATACAACCATTCAAAACCTATTTACATTCATTGCACCTTTATTCTCCATATTCCCATCAACCCCACCCCCAAAGATTCCACCTGCGCACATTGGGGGCTAATTAACCTACCAAAGCAATATGACTTTGAGATGTGAAAGGAAACCGGAACACTTTGAGGAAATCTACACTGTATCAGAAGGAACGGGAAAACTCCACACGGAATATCACTGGGGATCTGAATTAAAGCTGGGACTCTGGAGAGGTGAAGCAGCAGCTTTTCCAGCTGTGCCAGTATATCAACCTTGCAGGACCTTCTGGGAAAAAAGGAGCAAGATCCCAGTTGAATCCCTTGAGGACAAACATGTTCAGAAGCTCTGCTGGAGTCCGTTGAAATCAAAATGGTTCCCCACTGAGGAGCGTTGGAGGTAGAGGTGCTTGTTAGAGGACATGTCTTCTCATAGATTCAATGTGAGGAACAGGTTTCAGTGCCTAGTCTCGACCTGTCAGTCATGCACTTACGTTGTTGAATGGAGCTCAGATGCCTTCCACACAGAAATAAAAATGAGAAATATCAAAGTGATGGCTACCCTTTCAGGCCATCTACATCTTCTTTTGGTAGAGAATAATGAATATCATTGCCATAATTACATAATGGTGCAGAGGGAGGCTATTCAGCCCTTTGGTTCCATGGCAGCAATTCCATTCATCCCTTTCTTCCTTTCTTAATTTCCCTATAGTCCTGCAGTTTATTCTCTCCTCTACAAAAAGTCATAAAGTTCAAGACTTTTCAAATCTGTGAGTGCTATTTAACATTTGGCCCAACTGGTCCATGCCAATCAAGCTAGTCCCATTTGCCTGCTATTGACCTATATTCCCCCAAATTTTCCCTATTCATGTGTCCATTTTAAATGTCACAATTGTCTACCACTTCCTCTGGCAACTCATTCCATATATCCCACCATAATCTGTGTGAAAGATATGCCCTTCTGGTCCAATTTAGGTTTCCGCTTTTCCCTTAAATCTCTGCCCTATAGTTTTTGATTCCTCTGCCCTGAGAAAAAAGACCATGACTATTTACTATGTATCTCTTTATTTTATACATCTCTAGAAGGTTCCCCCTCAACCTCCTGTGGTCCAAGTTCCCGCTTAAGTCTCAGATTCTCCTTGTGACTCAAACCCACCAATTGCAGTAACATCCTCACCAATCTTTTCTGCACCCCTTCCAGCCTAATTATATTTTTCTTGTAGCTGGGTGACCAGAACTACATATGATTCTCCATGTATGGTCTCACCAATATCATGCCCAGGTGTAACATGATGCTGTTACTCCTGCGTTCAATGCCCTGAATGATGAAGACAAGAGTGCTAAATACCTCTTCACCACCCTGTCTACCACTTTCATAGAATTATGTATCCACAAGTCTCTCTGTTTTACAACACAGAAGGGCATTACCTTTCACTGTGCAAGCCCTGCAAATGTCAAAAATAATATAGGCATGTACACAACAGTGTTGAAAACAGACAATTGATATCTTACTGAAGTTATGCAATAGATTTTATTTGGATGAACAAAACTCAAATGCTTCTGTTCCAATGAAATACAAATGTGTAATGGATCTTGTTGCGTCTAATGGGCAAGTGGGCCTCGATGTTAGTTCATGTCATGCACAGTGTCAAACCAGGTAATTAGTCAGTCACATTTGACATAAACCATGCACTGTTGGAAACCAGGCCAAAATGCCATACAATGGAAAGAAGCTGACATCTTGTCAATCAAGCACCCTTAAGGTGAAGGGAAAATTGCTTTAACCCTTTCACCATAAAACTAACTTATACTCTCATTAGTTTCACAATAAGAAGCAACATCTGCCCAGCATGATCAATTCAGGTCTGCTCAGATATTACACAGGGATGCACATGCACTCTTTGGCGTTCCTGTCAAACAAATTAAAATCAAAATCGACTTGCTGCTGCCAATCACAGCACAAAAAGAAAACTCCACAGAAATCACTTGCAACTCAGAGCAAGGTGGAAAAGGGAAACAGCCAGCTTGAAATTGAGGAGAATTAGATAAATGGGGAAATACAGAATCAGAAATAAGCAAAGAAGGGCTGGGAGTTAAAAAGGCCTGGTGAAGTCCAGGGTTATTGGGGGAGGGGGGGATGATAAACAACTAAGATTGCACAAAGACAGCAGAGATGCTACTTATTAAAACAAGAAGGTTCCAAGATACACACAAACTATTCTTGCTGTGCCCGGATCTGTGTCTGACTCAGCTCTGAGTTAGATAAGACTGAGTCATAATGCTTTGGTAGGATTAGAACTGGCAATGACTTTTTCTGAGACCAAGGATATCCCTTTTGTGGTCAATGCAGTTGGAGTTGTCTCCTTTCTCATAGATGTCTATTTAAAAGGTAAAGGTTCCATTATTGTCACATAATACTACATTTGAAATGTTACATACATGAAATTATTTTACCATAAGGAAGTCAGAAAGTCACCACTTTGTCCAGTACCCCTCACAGAAATGAGGCCCCAGCAAGGATTGAACTCACAGCCCCTGGTTTACAAGGCCAGTGGTCTAACCACAGAGCTAAGAGCCTCATTGCATTGAACTTGGCTCCGAGGTGGAAAAGTGTCAGTGTGGATTCCCCACCAATATGGAAACCACACACATTTCATTCCTGGTTAATGGAAATTAAATTAAGAATCAGATGACCTGCATCCTAGATTGTCAATCTGCAGTAGCAGTTTTTATACACAGTGGGCAAATCAGGATATCTAAAGATATTGTGACCATTGTATTTAGGTGATGGCTCTAAGCATGTGCAGAACGTCCTTCTCTTCCCAGGCATGAGGCTGTGGGTTTGTAAATTTAGGCACAACCCACTGAAAAGTGAGAGAGTGACAGAAATTCAAGGACCCTCAACAGATCATTGCTGCTTTGTTAAATGGGTGCTTTGTACATGATTGCTGAACAGTAATCAACACAGTGACTTGCACAAACTGCTTCCCCTTGAGAATTACCTTTGCACTTCAGCATTTTAGCAGCTCTGAGCCAATGGTCTGCTGAAGTACTTGACAAGTATAATTGGCTTGTATCTGATAAAAACTGAAGAGTGTAAAATTATTCCACCTGGGAAAAGAAAAAAAGAGGTTAATTCTTTATATGTTACAGGCTCCAATACTATCTTGATCCTCAATGAGCTAGCAGTTGCAGAGATCAATGGACAGGTTGGAAACCATTTGCCCAATGAGGAATGAAGGAATTATGTCGTTGAAGTCTCTGAATGCCACAGTAATCAATCACAAAGATGGAAACTGCAGACGTACTCTGGGGAGCTTCTGACTCCTTCAGAGATCTTCCAACCTGTTCTCCTCTCCAGCAGACAGGTTCTTGAAACTGGATCTCTTTCACATGATGAGGAAAATAATCCAAAATAACTTTCTTGTTCAATTTCAGCTGTAAATTATGAAATAACTTAGGATTTATGCAGAACCTTTGACAACTTCAGGACACAGCCAACATGCCTTTTAATGCTGTGCAATTGAATGGCGCATTTGTACATTTGAATGTATAGCAGCCAGTTTATAGGGGGCAGTGTCTCACAAACATCAACTTGACAATGAACAGATATTCTGTTTCTCTGATGTGGATGAGAGATAAAGCATACCAGAGGGGGGAAAAACTCCCATGCCCCTTTTCAAATTAGTTAGGGCAGCTCTACATTCAGTATGTGGTTAATGTTAAGTTCTGCACTTAATACAATCAGGTTGAAATTTGTTTAAATCTTTTCTAATTGTATTACTATTTATCCTGATTTCTTGATTTGCCCATTACGTATAAAAATGGGGTTCTGCAGTTGACAATCTATGATACAGGTCATCTGATTCTTATTTTAATGTCCATTAACTAGGAATGAAAAATGTGTGGTTTACATATTGGTGGTGTATCCACGCTGCCAGTTTTCCACCTTGGAGCCAAGTTCAGAACCTATCCCAGTTTGCCACATGATACAGCAACAGCTCATAAATTGCTGTCAGAGCAAGAACAAAGACAACAAATGCTTGTGAATGCTAGTGCAAATTCCACAGCAACTCCAGGCATGGCAGATGAGTGATGAAACACAGAACTTGAACAGTCGCTGTGCAAAACATGCCTTTGGCTTTGTGAAGTACATCTCCCTGGCTGCATCCCGACTCAATTGCACTGTGTGGAGTACGGTTCCTTTGCCGCCGGGTCACGTGAGAGCAAATTTGCCATAGACTATCACACTTTCCTGATGCCGTGACATTTTTCCAAAGGGACAGTTCCCCTCGTGTCATTCAGTCAAAGAGCACAGAGACTTTTTGGCCCATCAAGTCCATGCTGACAATCAAGTACTTATCCATACGAACATCTCACAAACTTTAACTCCCTTGATGTTCGTTGATTCCAACCAATCTTTCTGGTGTTGCCTATTAACATTTATAAACGTGTTTTTTTTTGCTTCAAATTAACATGGATGATTTTTCATAAATTTTCATTTAAAAAATCTCCTATCATTATCTTGTACTCTCCCTCTTGATCCATTCATTCCTTCCAACCTTCTATTTCTGCATGTAATTAGATATTAATATTATTAATACTCAACCCCATGCTTTATTGTTTAAACATTGCGCTGTGCATTTCACAATGCTTTAACCCAAATGCCCGTCTTGCTCACTCTGTTCTGAATGGCCCTGCAGAGGGGACCACACATATCCATCTCCCATTGTTTGCAACGTGCAGTGGGAACATTTCACCAATATCAGGCACCATCTGTGCACGAGTGATGGGGGGGGGGGGGGGGGGAACATTCATCTACTGGAGTGCTCCTCAACATTTTTTCACTCCACAAACCACTTTGAGTATTCCTTTACTTAATATGGACACCAAAACCAAAAACCACACGCTGGATTTTGTGGGGGGGGGGGTGCGGGCAGGGATGGGGGGCGAGGTGGGGTGGTGGGAGAATTTGAGCCCCTTCCCAGGCATTTTCCCAGGAACATTTTCCTTTAGCACATTTACAATATTATTTTACATACGACTTGTTTATTATATCAGTAACATTTGTCTCCTCTGCATCTCCATGGACAACCTATAAGAAATGTTTAGAAGAGCAGTGGTCCATGGCCCCCAGGTTGAGAAAGACTGAATTGGTGCAATAGTTCAGTAGGTTACTGTGTGCTATGCCATGGAGAGAGGCAAGGAGCTGGACACTGTAAAGACACCCTAAAGTAGCTCTCTGCTGGCAATATAAATTTACAAACCTCATGCCTGGGAAGCGCAGGACATGCTGCGCTGTTTGATATGGAGTCAAGTCCAAATGCACTGACCACAGGAGGGACTTCCCTGCTCTCAGGGAAAGTGATTGCCAGGTCCTCCTTGACCTATTCCATCCAAACATCTGCTCCCTGCCCTGCAAAGCAGATTTCAGCCATCCAACGACACAGTGACATGACCTGCACCATGTACTAGCAAATCGCTTCATCCACAGCTTACAGCCTCTTGTGATTCCAGTCTTCATCCATTGAAAGAGCTGTGAAGCGTCTTTTTCAAATTCAGTTCCCTCAGAAATTTGTCTCCATCTTACAAGCTGTGATCTCAGTCAATGGGTCCACAATGGACACAATCTCAGTGCCAAATGATGACAAGCAAAGGATGTGGCATCACCAAATCATTTAGTCAATTCTTCTCACTGCAATGCTGTACTTCACCTCCATTAAACTTCCCCTGGGAATGGAGGTAATCTACAGCACAAAGGATAAACTGCCCCATCTTATCTTCAGTCCAGTGGCAAGGTCACTCATTGAGCTGCAATACATAGGTGACTCTTGTACATATTATGTCAGAAGGTCAAACTTACGCCTTAAAACTATGTGAGAAAAGACCTCATGATTAACATCCATTAAACAAAGGTCCTCCACCAATTTGTCCCTGTCATGCAACTCTAACTCCAGACAAAAGAGTTAAACAACAAGACCCCGGAAAATGCGGACTACTGCCCATAGGAAACCACGACTTGTTGAAATCAGTGATGAAGTTCACCACTGCTTTCAACATGAAAGCATGTCATCTGAGCATCTGAGGGAAAAGATACTTGAAGAACAAGAACAAGATTTCAACAAGCTCATAGACAATCAGGAAGCAGTGATCTATGCCCTCCTATGTGCAGTGGTGGATGAACTCCGGGTCCCTAGGCTGAGCTTTAGTAAGCTTCCCCCTGCCCCACCCTTCATTGAATAGAATAAAGTGGTTAAGTTACATTATATAACATATTAGGGGTCTTCAAATGGTTGATATCGACCACTGGGTGGTGGAATAAAGTGGTTAAGTTACATTATATAACATATTAGGGGTCTTCAAATGGTTGATATCGACCACTGGGTGGTGGTGGGGGGCGGGGTGGGTCGATGGGACTATCCATGGAGTTGAAAAATGCCAGGGGGTTGAAAAGTGGTCGATTGAACTTTTGGGGTCGAAAGAATTGTAGAGCCCGAGGATTGCGCTCCTGCCAGGAGCCCAAGGGCCCCCCCTCCCTTCCAGACCCCTTGGCTTAAGCCTACTCAGCCAAATGGTTAATCTTTCACTGCCTACCTGCTTCTGTGATGTGGACCATGGACAGCAAGCACCTTAAATCATTGGTAAGGGTTAATAGCAACCAGATGGATTTGAGGACATTGGTATCAACAGAAGAGCAAATCAAAAGAATGTACAGCAACAAGGTAGGCTCAGAAATCTTTTGAAGCATATGTTAAATCAGGCACATCGCTCAGTTAAATGAATGGAAAAACCTTTGGATGCTCAAAATTCAAAATAAAGACAGAAACTACTGGTATCACCTTGCAGGTCAGACAGCATTTAAGGGACGAGACACAGAGATCAAATTTCAGGTCAATTACCTTTCACCAGAACTCGGAAAAGTAAGAAAACAGTGAGATAGATGGGATGGAAAGATCAAAGGGAATGCCTGAGATAAGGTGAGATCAAAAGATACCGAATGTCACGTGGTTCTGTAGACACCCACCAGTTCTGATGTAAAGCCTACTAACTGAAACGTTCACTTTGTTTATATTCCCGCATATGCGGGCTGACTCGCTGATCATTTCCAATGTTTTCAATTTTTATTTTAGACTTGCAGCATCTGCAACTTTTAATTTTATTGGTGTCAGGAGCAACGTTGATAGGGTGGGCAGTCAGGATAAAGGTGTCACGCACCAGAGGTCATGGGCTAAAGATGAGGGGCAAGCGGTTAAAGGCGATGTACAGGGTATCTTCTTTTTATGTGCTAGGAATGGGCTGCTGAGGTAATAGTGGAAGCTGATGCTATTGTGCCATTTAAAGAGGCTTCTCGATAGACGCATGAAGGGGACTGGAGAAATAGCCATCAAGTGCAAACAGCAGTTTTAGTTTGATTTAAACATCATAATTCAGCACAGACATGTGGGCCAAAGGGCCTGCTGTACTGTTCTATGTTCCTTGTAAACCATTAGAATAGACAAATGGAACCGTATTAATATTCCTACTTCTAGAATGGGCAACAGACCAGGTCACTTTACAAAGTGACCTTCCACTGACAAGAATGACCCAAATACAATCTAAAAGGTCACTGTGCCACAGGTTTTAAATCAAAAACCGTAGCCCCCAATGAGCTTTGGGAGAACAAAACATAAGGAAAAGGGCAAATACGGTAGCTGACTGGAGACGGGCAAAGCTGGTGATTGCTAAACCGTCCAAGTTAATGACATGTTTGGAGGGATCTGTCTCCTAGGAAGCAGCGAGTTGAATAGGGCACATTCTAGGCTCATAAATCTCTTGGTCGAGGAGCAGACTGGAACATGGGCACCTGTTGATTCGACCAGAAAAACAAATTAGCAGCACTGTGGCTTTACATAAACCCATTGCTCCTGGCGCCTTCTTTACTTTTCTTATCTGTTCTGCAGTGCCGGGTGTATCGAAGGTACAAGCGGTGGAGCAGCAAGGAGATTAATGTTACTCAGGGGGGATGAGACCCCATTGTTATTCTCGTCTGCTGGAGGTATTGCATACTTATTTTTATTACCCTTTTGCACTCCTAAGTAAACTTAAGCCTGTGACCTCTTGAAAACTGAGGGCTTAAGGCAGTTAATTTTCCTTGGCAAATGTTCAATCTAAAGATGATTTTGTTTGTGACTTTCTGCAGGGGTGGTTAATATCGACACGCCTCTTTCTACGCAGACAGAGTTTGAAAACTTGTCCAATCAATGTCATAAATAACATTCGGCCTGGCTTTGAGAGTGGTAGCCCGCTCTCCTTTGACATAGTTGACTGCATTATCGTACTCCAATGTATCTCCACTGTCCACTCTCCCCTGAGGCCAACACAAGCTTGAAGAACAAAATGTCATCATCTTTCATCTGGGCACATCAGGACTCAATACCATCAACTTTATTTTTGTATCAGGATGGGCCATTTCTACCAGCCATCCTTCTGTGATTTTGGCTCAGTTTTTTTTCTCTCCATTAGATTACCCAGGCCTTCTGGGCATGTTCCAAAGCCTGGCTATGAGCAGCACATAACCTGGACAAAGAAGCATAATCTGATTTGAAGTCATTTGGTCTCACCCTGTCAAGGTCATTGATCTACCCAATCCTCCCCAATCTTCTCTGCAAATTAAAACTACGGTTCTGAAGAGGGACCTCAGACCCGAAACATTAACCCTGTTTCTCTTTCCACAGATGGTGGCTGAAATTCCAAGTCTTCACAGATTTTTCAATTTTTAATTTCAGATTTCAAGTATCTGCAGTTTTGTCCCTTCTATTTTTCTGTCTTTCTCTGACCCTTCTAATGAAGGGTAGGTAACCTGAAACATGACCGAGTGCTTCCCTTTTCACAGATGCTGTTTAACTGGTGGCATTCTTCTGGCATTTATGGTTTTGCTTCAGATTACAGCATCTAGAGTCTTACTTGCTTTTTTTCTCTGTGCAGATGTAGACTGCACATTTACTCCTCCCACCCCTTGTTCTCCTTTGCAAGCTGCCTTTAGTAATAGTATCTGAGAACACAGCTTTCATGCGTCCACAGATAACACTCATCTCTGCCTCACCATGTCCCTTTACTGACCCCCTTCACTGCCTCATTAACCAATGCTTTTGCTCCTGCTACAGACAGTCCCTTCGCTTTCTCTGGCAACTGGCTGAGGCCGAACCAAATGATTTTCCACCTTAGGGACACATCTGACCTCAATATAAGCCTCCACCCACATGTCTATGCATATTCCAGTCTCCCTCTCATTGTCTGGCTCTCATTCCGCCTCAGGCCATCATCTGCTGAAATCTTCATAACACCTCTGGATATGATCTTTTGATTATCTCCTAGGCCAGTCTCCAGATTCTACCCTCCCTAGTCTAAATGGTGCCCATGTCATAGTTTCACTAGTCCCCTTTCACCGATCGTGACCAGGTTCACCAACCTTCACTGGCTAAGTGGCATCTCATGTCAAAAACTTTAGCCCCGTTTGCATCCACAGGATCATAACAGTGGCAGAGAGAATCACTGGGGTCTCCCTCCCCCACATCAATGTGATCTACTGGGATCGTGGTCTGAAGAGGCTCGCAAAATTGTTGAGGACCCCTATCATCCAGCTGTCCCCGTCAGGAAAGAGATACAGAAGTATCAGAGCCAGAATCAACAGATTGAGAAACTGCTTCTTCCCATGCGTAGTGAGACTGCCGAATGACAGATGGACTGCTCATACAAACCCTCTGAAAAGCTACTATTTAGTTAACTATATTTATTTATTTTTCTGTATGAACATATACTGCACATGTATCATTTGTCTGTATGTGCATTATGTCTGTATGTATGGTTGGACTCTATTTGCTCTAAGCACCGAAGAATGCTGTTTCATTAGGTTGTACTTATACAGTCGGATGATAATAAACTTAATCTAGAACTTGAAACTTGTACTTTAAACCTTTCCTGGTCCAGCTCCAACCTATGTCGGTAATCTCCTCCAGTCCCTCTACATTCACCATAACCTCAGTTGTCAAGATCTTAAGCTCTGCATTTCTCTTCTTAGACCTCTCTCTTCTGTGACCAGATGGCCCTTTACACAAAGCCATTTCCACATGTGGCTCAGTCATGCTGTATTTGATCATTCTTCCAGATGCTGGCTTGAGGTACTAGATAGTGTTGATACTAGATAAATACATGGTACTATAGTCTCCTTCTCATTCACCTTCCCTCTTCCATTTATGATTTGCTGTGCCATTTCTCCTTCATTGGACAATGACTCCCTCCAATGGTGAAGCGATTCATATAAGGAAGCTACAAGCTTCATTGATAATGATGTCATACACATAAGTAAACTAAATTTTTACTTGCTGCAGCCAAAAGGGTACCTTGGTTAAAAAAACAGCTATGATATTGTATATTAATTTAACCCAGTAGAGAAATAGAAAGTAAATATAATAGCTAGATAGCTAGCTGGATGGATGGATAGATGGATAGATATTAACAGTTACAGTTAGTGCAAGTAAAAAAAATAGTTCAGCAAGTGCAATAGTGTCTTTTTATGGTCCAGAGTGGTTTATAATTAGGGTAACTGACAAAAGGCAAAGGAGGAAAAACCCAACACCCAACCCCAACCAACCAATTTTCCCTTGCAACCGCTGCAACCGTGTCTGCCTGTCCCGCATCGGACTTGTCAGCCACAAACGAGTCTGCAGCTGACGTGGACATTACCCCTCCATAAATCTTCGTCCGCAAAGCCAAGCCAAAGAGAAGAGAATAAAGAGTAGTAGTTTCTTGATAAGCATGGGGAAAAAAAATACTGTTCTTGAACCTTTATCATTCACTATAATTAAACACTGATGCAGTTCTTTACCAGGAATGACTACTGTACTGCACTGACCTATGGAAGGATATGACATTTTATCACTATTCTTCTTTGGTTGTTCTTTAGGTTTCAGGGTGACTTGCTCCCACTCTGGTTTTGAGAATTCTCAGATTCCTAATTAAGCCAAAATAGAAAATGCGAACTCTACCACTGACAAGGAAGGTAGTGGATGGCAAGGCAGGTTGGCAAACATTTTTTAAGGTGATGTTCCCCTCGCAGGTCTTCTCTGTGCACCTGAGGCATGGACACTAGGTATTTAATGTCCATACCGGATGCCCGGTTCTCCAGTTTGAGCAGTCTATAATGGTTCCAAAGAATGAGTGGGGATTTTTGAGCACAAGGAAGTTTGAGCAAACTTTGAATTTTTTCCTTTGTTTGCCTGGTAATCTCTATCCCTGATAGAACCTCGAACAGAGTGTCTTATATCAGGAACCTCATGTCAGCCCTATAAATGTCCAACATAAATGAGTTGAAGTTCTAGAGATTTTGCCTGAGAGAGGTCACTCATATTGTTTCCTTATCCTTCTAGTGAACTCGGAGGATTATGTAGAGATATCAAGGGTGGTATTTTTTTTCCATTGCCTAAAATGCTGTTGCAGGTAGTTCAGGTCTCAGAAGAATATAGGATGGCAGGGATCACAGGTGCCTGGTAGATCATGAGTACTGCATTAAGTCAGAGCCACTAATCTTCAAGCACCCAATTCCTCTGTTAACCAAAGACTGGGCTGGCACATTGAAAGTTCTGGGGACTTTTGAGATATGAGAATTGGTTCCATTTTCAGGCCTCATTGTGCAATGTAGTTGTTGGAGGGCAGTGTGGTGCAGCAGGTTGGTGGAGGTCCAAGGTTTTGGGCATGTTGAGTAGCAGTCACAACAGTGAACAAGCGATCCACTCTTTGGAGGTTTGTCTCAAGGGTACTTGACGGTAGTTGGAAGAAGTACAGAAGAAACCAAAACTTGACTGCTTCACAGAGAAGGGGGCCATAAACCTTGAGCAGAGTCCTAAGGGGGCCGGAGCCCAAATAGGATTGAGAATGGCAGGTCTACACAACTCTATTGCTGAAATCTTCTGCTTTCAATGTCTGGCAACCTGCCTTGTATCAATCAGGGAACATCAGGGGTTAATGTGAACATAAAGTAGAGCAAATGAAAAGAGAGAAATACAAAAGTAGAGAAGGTTTCATGCTTGTACCTAACATTGCCAACTTCAACTTGTTTGCCACAGCACTGTGGGCCTGTAGTGTGCTATAGATTTCTATGTTCTATGTTCAGTCAATGAGGAGAGGAGGGATGAGATATGGGACTTATAAAACTGTAGAAGATAGCCAGAATTGAATAAAATTACTTGAAACCCTGGACATCACCATACCCCCTCTACCATTCTTTCTTCTTCTTTGGCTTGGCTTCACGGACGAAGATTTATGGAGAGGTATGTCCACGTCTGCTGCAGGCTCGTTGGTGACTGACGAGTCCGATGTGGGACAGGCAGCCACGGTTGCAGCGGTTGCAAGGGAAAATTGGTTGGTTGGGGTTGGGTGTTGGTTTTTTCCTCCTTTGTCTTTTGTCAGTGAGGTGGGCTCTGTGGTCTTCTTCAAAGGAGGTTGCTACCCGCCGAACTGTGAGGCGTCAAGATGCATGGTTGGTGGCGATATCAATGTGGCAGGCACCAAGAGATTTCTTTAAGCAGTCCTTGTACCTCTTCTTTGGTGCACCTCTGTCTCAGTGGCCAGTGGAGAATTCGCCATAGAACACGATCTTGGGAAGGCGATGGTTCTCCATTCTGGGTCTTCAGCAGCTTGGATTCAATACTGTCGGCCTCTGCCATCTCGAGTACTTCGATGTTGGAGATGAAGTCGCTCCAACGAATGTTGAGGATGAAGCGGAGACAACGCTGGTGGAAGCGTTCTAGGAGCCGTAGGTAATGACGGTAGAGGACCCATGATTCGGAGCCGAACAGGAGTGTGGGTATGACAACGGCTCTGTATACGCTAATCTTTGTGAGGTTTTTCAGTTGGTTGTTTTTCCAGACTCTTTTGTGTAGTCTTCCAAAGGCGTTATTTGCCTTGGCGAGTCTGTTGTCTATCTCGTTGTCGATCCTTGCATCCGATGAAATGGTGCAGCCGAGATAGGTAAACTGGTTGACCGTTTTGAGTTTTGTGTGCCCGATGGAGATGTGGGGGGGCTGGTAGTCATGGTGGGGAGCTGGCTGATGGAGGACCTCAGTTTTCTTCAGGCTGACTTCCAGGCCAAACATTTTGGCAGTTTCCGCAAAACGTCATGCGCTGGAGAGCTGGCTCTGAATGGGCAACTAAAGCAGCATCATCTGCAAAGAGTAGTTCATGGACAAGTTGCTCTTGTGTCTTGGTATGAGCTTGCAGGTGCCTCAGATTGAAGAGACTGCCATCCGTCCGGTACCGGATGTAAACAGCATCTTCATTGTTGAGGTCTTTCATGGCTTGTTTCAGCATCATGCTGAAGAAGATTGAAAAGAGGGTTGGTGCGAGAACGCAGCCTTGCTTCACGCCATTTTTAATGGAGAAGGGTTCAGAGAGCTCATTGCTGTATCTGACCCGACCTTGTTGGTTTTCATGCAGTTGGATAACCATGTTGAGGAACTTGGGGGGGAATCCGAGGTGCTCTAGTATTTGCCAAAGCCTTTCCTACTCATGGTGTTGAAGGCTTTGGTGAGGTCAACAAAGGTGATGTAGAGTCCTTTGTTTTGTTCTCTGCACTTTTCTTGGAGCTGTCTGAGGGCAAAGACCATGTCAGTAGTTCGTCTGTTTGCGCGAAAGCCGCACTGTGATTCTGGGAGAACATTTTCGGCGACATTAGGTATTATTCTATTTAGGAGAATCCTAGCGAAGATTTTGCTTGCAATGGAGAGCAGCCTGATTCCCCTGTTGTTTGAGCAGTCTGATTTCTCGCCTTTGTTTTTGTACAGGGTGATGATGATGGCATCACGAAGGTCCTGAGGCAGCTTTCCTTGGTCCCAGCAGAGCTTGAAAAACTCATGCAGTTGGGCATGCAGAGTTTTGCCGCCAGCCTTCCAGACCTCTGGGGGGATTCCATCCATACCTGCTGCTTTGCCACTTTTCAGTTGTTCAATTGCCTTATATGTCTCTTCCCGGATGAGGACCTCATCCAGCTCTAGCCTTAAGGGCTGTTGAGGGAGCTGAAGCAGGGCGGATTCTTGGACTGAGTGGTTCCATTCACATACCACCTTAAGTAATCCCTATGCCATAGGTATTCTGTGATAAGGAATTACAACTAAAGGTGGTATGTGAATGAAAACAAAAAGTTTGAAAACCATTGTCTTAATCAGACCTAATTGACTCGTTCTGTGCATGGTTTTATAACTCCAAAGGAAAAGATCAGTGGGGGTTCTCTTCCTACCATGAAGGACATTTACAACACTTGATGCAGGCAAAAGGGAATAAACATTGTGAAAGACTCCACACAACCCTTAAGTAAACTGCTTTCCCTTCTGCCATCTTGTAGGAGGTACTGCAGCACTCCAGCTCTTATGTCCAGATTGGGCAACAGCTTATTCTCCCAAGACATCAGACTCCTGAACTCCCAGAACATTTGGGGATATGCTAATGCATGTCTTCATATTTTAATGTGTTTAATTTCTATTCTAACTTACACTTATGTAAATATGTTCCGTGGTCATCTTTACCATGAGAGCATGTTATGAGCGATAAATAAAGGTGACTTGACTTGAAATAGGCCAATGACAATTTTTCTCAAGCAAAATATTTTAACAATTGAGTCCAGAGCAGTGGTTCTTAACCTTCCCTTCCCACTCACATAGCATATTAAGTATTCTCTTACTAATCACAGAGCTCCATTGGCATAGGGATCACTTAAGGTGGTATCCGAGTGGAAAGAGAAAGTTTAGAGAAATATGGGCTGAATGCAGACAAATAGGAGTCACTTGGTGGGCAGAAACAAGTTGGGCTGACGGGCCTGTTTCTGTGCTGTAGAACTCCACAAAGTCATGGCTATTGCTTTGCTGTCTAATGGGAAAGCATTTGGAATATTGAATGGCTAAAAATGGGTGTGGAGAACTGTTAAGCAGTTATTCTTTAGGGAGGGAAGCCATTCTTCAATGGTCTTTAATATTTAAATTTTTGACTATACCCCAAAGCCCATCATTGCATTGCAAGCAATGTTATCTGGCTATAAATAAAAAGCAGAACATAATTATTATGTTCAGAGGAAGGCAAGGATCTGAGGTGGCACATGGGAACACTTGTACAATGGTATGTATAATAATAAAACCACCCTTTATTAACTTGGCTTTGAGGGAGTTAGCACTCTCATCCGCAGGCCATAATAGGGAAGAAAAAAACACATTTCTAATTACTTGTACACACACAGTGGATGCAAGGACAGTTAACTATTGAAATAAGTCCAGAATCCAGAGGTCAAATTGGATGAAACAAATGTTTCAATCAGTTTGACAGGAATTGAAGACCCAACTATGAGGATTTTTAAAAAGTAAGCTTTTGATGCATTTATATTGTTACCAAAACACGATATAAATTCATCAAGAGGTGGTAGTTTATTTGCAAAACTGGACACTTGACCAAATTTACAGACATTATGCCTTTAAGCTCCTGTTACACACTGATGGTATGTGACATTGTTGCAAAGCAGATATGTAACATGACTCTTCTGTCCAATCAGGAGCGCAGCTAGCAAGCACATCTGTGCTTTATATAACACTATCATCCTCCAACCGTGCATCTTGGCGCCTCACAGTTCGGCGGGTAGCAACCTCCTTTGAAGAAGACCACAGAGCCCACCTCACTGACAAAAGACAAAGGAGGAAAAACCCAACACCCAACCCCAACCAACCAATTTTCCCCTGCAACCGCTGTAACCGTGCCTGCCTGACCCGCATCGGACTTGTCAGTCACCAACGAGCCTGCAGCAGACGTGAACAGACCCCTCCATAAATCTTCGTCCGCGAAGCCAAGCCAAAGAAGAAAGAAGATCATCCTTTATTTGTAAAATCAATGAAAAAGATATTTTCATTTACCCATTGAATGACTGTTCTTATCAAAACTGGGTTTTCCCTAAGATTTCACTGCAAAGTCTTCATTGACTATATTTTGTGTCGAGATCATATTTTCATTTTCCAACATTGTGACAGAGGATCTGGGATGGCATTCTGCTTAAAGCCTCTACATTCAATAGCAACGTGATGGAGAATAGCCCACCTTTGCATTCTTGACGCTACCTCTGTATAAATGGTTAACTGAGACATAATATTGCGAGTAATGACTTATGATCTGAAACACGGATAAAGAATATGGAAATAAGATTTTAGCAGCCATTTTCTGAAACTGCAAGGAATTCTATTCTGAAACGAGTGCATTCATCCTCTCTTTGTGCTAGACATTCATTATTACAATTTAAGGTAGACCACCGGACCCACTATCTAAAAGTCCAATTGGCCAAATTCTATTCTAATCTCACTTCCAAATGTGCTAAATGTGATAAATGTAAAACTGAAGAAGGTACAGGTACATTGTATTATATGTTTGGTTATGTTCTTCTATTTCCAATTTTTGGGAAGGAGTAATTTGTTCCTTGTCTTGAGATCTGAATATTCTTCTTTGGCTTAGCTTCGCGGACGAAGATTTATGGAGGGGGTAAATGTCCACGTCAGCTGCAGGCTCGTTTGTGGCTGACAAGTCCGATGCGGGACAGGTAGACACGGTTGCAGCGGTTGCAGGGGAAAATTGGTTGGTTGGGGTTGGGTGTTGGGTTTTTCCTCCTTTGCCTTTTGTCAGTGAGGTGGGCTCTGCGGTCTTCTTCAAAGGAGGTTGATCTGAATATTAATTTGATTCCAAATCCTTTTATTACTCTCTGGTTTAATTCTGACTGCTTCACAATCCCACGTAGTTGCCCTCCCCTCCCTTATCACTAGAAGGGCCATATTGATGAGATGAAAAGATGCTGTCCCTCCCACTCACACTCAAGGGTTGTCAGATATGATGGCATGTCTGACTTTGAAAAAAATTCCACTACTGAAATAAATCTTAACTTTGTTTCTTGAAAGGGTTCTTTATTCAAAATCTGGAAGATTAACTAGTTTTCTTTTGTTTTTGGACCCAATGTTTACCTTCCTTTTTTATTAAAATTAGGTCTATTTATGTTAGACAGTAGCCTCCAAAGGGAGGGGATTGAATTAGATATTTAGTGTTTTTCTTTTTAATGTAACATAGGCCTCAGTAGTATTTGTATTGCTATACAAGATTTGTTAATACTTTATTTTATTGTTATGTACCCATGAAACATAAAACCAATAAAAAATATTGAAAAAATAATTAGCTGTGTAAACATTCCAGAAGAATTTCTTAAATGCCAACTGCATTCTAGATGCTTCCACCTCAATTTGTACACATCTGCAATTGCTGCATGTGCCAGAGGTGAAAGCAACAGGATCCTCTTGCCCACCATCCATTTTGTGCCTTATTATTTGTTGATTTAAAATGGATGCTTGATGGTTGGTGGGGGACTTGATGAGTTAAACAGACTATTTCCACATTGTATCTCTCTGCACAGTAACTTGACGTATCATGTGCTAACTTCAGCTTGAATGTAGTCTGGTAATGGAAAAAGAGAGTTGGGTTTGTCTTGCATTAATCAAAAGCTCTTTGTCACTCCTTGCACCATCTTATATTCTTTCTCAACAAATGATGCAACAATGTGAGCACCATCACAAGATTAAAGTGGAATCAAGTATGGCCTCACCTCTATCTCCAGTGCCTCCACTGTAGGCCACTGGCCTCAGCTTTCAAAGCATCTTCTTGAAGCAAAGACATGAATTTGGGTTGCTTTAACTTCACATTGAACTGATATAATCGCTTAAACAAGACCTCCAAATTCAGCACATTTCCTTCCGTCTATGGCAACTAACAGATTATCTTGGTTTCCCAAGTAGCGACCTTCTCCTTGCAAGATCGTATCCATTAAAGATTGGGAAAAATGGGCAAGGACTTGACTCCACATGAGGTATGGAAGTCCTGCGTCTTTGTTGGTGGGCGACACACTGGGGCAGCAGGTAATGCTGTTGCCTCACAGGTGCAATAACCCAGACTTGCTCCTCCTCTCCCATGCAGTCGGCTGGTGTTTGTATATTTCCCTGCAATGGCATTGATTTCATATGCCTGCACTGGGTAAAGAATATGTCAGATGGTAGGTTAGTTGCAAATAAACAACCACCAAACAAGAAAGTCCGCAGATGCCGTGAATGTAGTAAATGCACAAAAGTGCTGGAGAAACTCAGCAGGTCCCACAGCGTCCATGAGCCAAAGACATATAATCCAAAGTTTTGGGCCTTTGTCAAGAGCTCAGATTCAGATTTCAGATTTATTGTTAGTGTAATACATGACATCACATGCAACCCTGGGATTCATTTTCCTGGAAGTTAGGTAGAATTACCACTAATTGGCAGTGCAAAAAAAACTGTACACGACGTACACATGTAAACAAATAAAGAAAAGTTAAATGCAACACAGAAAGGAAAAACAAACAATAAAGTGCAAAAGTAAGACTCCTTAAATGAGTCCCTGATTGGGTCTATTGTTGAGGAGTCTGGTGGTGGGAGCAGCTGTTCCTGAACCTGGTGGTGCAAGTCTTATGGCACCTATACTTGTGGTGATACACCACTAGCCTACTGCAGGGGGCAACCTGTGTACCTGCAGAAGAGCACTGGAGAACAAGGCAACACCTGGCCGGCTGTCAATCAGCTGACCTGAATGGGCCAAGCCCCACCCAGTCAGCTGCCAATCACCCTCCGGGATATAAGCTAGATCCGGCCCTTCGAAGCCAGTCTCAGAGCTTGCAACAGCATTCTCACAGCCAGCTCTGTGGAAGTTTATGTTGAATAAAGCCTGTAGAACAGACTTTATGTTTTGTGTGTTTGCTTCTGTTCGATAGTGCACCACAATACTGTACCTCTTTCCAGATGGTAGCAGTGAGAACAGAGCATGCAGTGGGTGGTGTGATGATTGCTGCTGCTCTCCGATGACAGCGTTCCCTGTAGATGTTCTCGATAGTGGAGAGGGTTTTGCCTGTGATGTCCTGGGCTTTGTCTACTACTTTTTGGAGGGCTTTACGCTCAGGATAGTGGTGTCCCCATACCAGACTATGAAGCAGCACACTTTCCACTACACCTGTAGATGCTTGCCAGGGTTTCTGGTGTCATGCCAAACCAAACCCATGCAAACTCCTGAGGAAGTAGAGGTGCTGACATGCTTTCTTCATGATGCCATTAGTGTGTTGGGTCCAGGAATGATCCTCCGAGCTAGTGACTCCCAAGAACCTAAATTTATTCACCCTCTCCACTTTTGATCCTCCAACAATCACTGGATCGTACACATCTGATTTTGCCTTCCTGAAGCCCACAATCAGTTCCTTGGTTTTGGTGACATTGGTGCAACATTTGGCCAAGTTTTCAATCTCCCTCCTGTATGCTAACTCATAGCCCATTTTTTTTATACAACCCATTATCGTGATATCGCCAGCAAATTTGTAAATGACATTGTTGTCATACCGAGCTACACAGTCATGGGTGTAATGCGAGTAGAACAGGGAGCTAAGAATGCAGCCCTGTGTTCCTCTGGAGATTGTGGAGGAGAAGTTCTTACCAGTCCTCACTGATGGTGGTCTGGATATGAGGAAATCAAGGATCCAATAACACAATGGGGTGTTAAGTCCCAATTTTGAGGGGATGATGGTGTTAAATGTCGGACTGTAGTTGATAAAGAGCACCCTGATGTATGCATCTTTGCTGTCCAGGTGTTCCAGGGCTTTGTGTAGAAGCCACAAAACGTTGGTTATACATCTTTGATTCATATGGACGCGGCTGGACCAGCATAGTTTCTCCAGCGCATTTGTGTGCTTACACCATTGGCATGGCCCACTCACTCTGGTAGGTTTTCACATGTATCGTTTTATGTTCAAGCCTATCCAGTTCTTTCTCCACTTGATTCTTCAGATGATAATGAAGATAATTTATTGTCATATAAACAAATGCCCTGAAATTTTTGCTGCTGCTATGAAGGTGCATAAAATAAGCTAAAAATCAATATATATTGAAGTACCACATCAAAGGAAAAAGATAATAAATCTACAAGGAGAACTTCCATATATTTCAGCATATAAGACGATCAGGTCCCCATTTTCACCCTGGATTTCATGGTTTTTATCATATATTGGGCTTATTAGACCAATTTTCTACAAGGAATGTATCAGAGACTGATATCCAGGCCTCCCAGCAACAACCCAAACTTTGTTGCAGAACTCCAATCACCAAGTAACAAATCTGTAAATTAAGCATGTAAGTGATTACAATAACAGTAGAAAAAACCTTTGCTTCTGGCCGGGAAGATGCCAAACGGAGCTGGGTCCAAGTCTTCAGCATCAGTGATGACAACTTCCGGTGCTGTGCCTTCCGCTACCTGCCCCAGGGCAGGAACAGGGAACTCGGGCTCTACGAATGTAGAATGCCGAGGTGGGTTATGGAAGCAGTGGGGAGGTGTTGGGAGTGGCAGTGCCAGCGATGGGGAGGTGCTTCAAGGGTTGTCTTATATGCTGAATATAAGTTGAGCAATTTTTTGTAGAATTTAAGTTCTTGTTTTTGTATCTGGTGTATGAGACGACCCCTGTTTTTTGAATGCTTTTTGGATGTTTCAAGAGTCATCCTTATAAGCTGAAATATACGGCATATATCACACCTGCAGCTAATGCAATAAAATGTATTATTGCAACAGCTTAGACAGATCTTTGGTAATCTTGGAGTAAAGTTCTGGTTAGGATAGTATGGGGAGGTCCACGAGCCCAATAGCTGTTGGATAAACAAAACATTCCATCCATACCTGCTGCTTTGCCACTTTTCAGTTGTTCGATTGCCTTATATGTCTCATCCAGGGTGGGAACCTCATCCAGCTCTAGCCTTAGGGGCTGTTGAGGGAGCTGGAGCAGGGCGGAATCTTGGACTGAGCGGTTGGTACTGAAAAGAGATTGGAAGTGTTCTGACCATCGGTTGAGGATGGAGATCTTGTCGCTGAGGAGGACTTTGCCGTCTGAGCTGCGCAGCGGGCTTTGGACTTGGGGTGAGGGGCCGTACACAGCCTTTAGAGCCTCGTAGAAACCCCTGAAGTCGCCAATGTCCGCGCTGAGCTGTGTTCGTTTGGCGAGGCTAGTCCACCACTCATTTTGGATCTCCCGGAGTTTGCGCTGAAGATGGCTGCATGCGCGACGGAAGGCTTGTTTCTTCTCTGGACAGGACGGCTTTGTAAGGTGAGCCTGGTGGGCAGCTCGCTTCTTTGCCAGCAGCTCCTGGATTTCCTGGCTGTTTTCGTCAAACCAGTCCTTGTTTTTCCTGGAGGAGAAGCCCAGTACCTCTTCAGTGGATTGCAGTATGGTAGTCTTCAACTGATCCCAGAGGGTTTCAGGGGACGGGTCCGTGAGGCGGGTTGCAACGTCGAGCTTTGCTTTGAGGTTTGCCTGGAAGTTTCCTCTCGCTTCGTCTGACTGCAGTTTTCCAACATTGAACCTCTTTCTGGGGGCTTTATTGTTCCTGGGCTTTGGCTTGAAGTGAAGGTTGAGCTTGCAGCGAACCAGCCGGTGGTCAGTGTGGCATTCCGCGCTAGGCATGACCCTGGTGTGGAGCACATCTTGTTTGTCACTTTCTCGCACCAGGATGTAGTCCAGGAGGTGCCAGTGTTTGGATCGGGGATGCATCCAGGTGGTCTTAAGGCTGTCCCTCTGCTGAAAAAGGGTGTTTGTAATGACAAGCCGCTGTTCTGCGCAGAGCTCCAACAGGAGGCGCCCATTGTCGTTGCACTTGCCGACGCCATGCTTGCCCAGGATTCCTGGCCAGGTTTCTGAGTCTTTGCCGACACGAGCGTTGAAGTCGCCCAGGATGACAACCTTGTCGGCTGTAGGGGTACGTTGGATGAGGTTGCGCAGGTCGGTGTAGAACTTGTTCTTTTCTGCTGGTTCCGCCTGGAGGGTTGGAGCATAGACACTGATGAGGGTGATGTGACGCTTGTTTTGAAGTGGGAGTCGCATGGACATGATTCGGTCCGAGAGGCCTGTCGGAAGGCCTGTCGGAAGGCAATCGAACAACTGAAAAGTGGCAAAGCAGCAGGTATGGATGGAATCCCCCCAGAAGTCTGGAAGGCTGGCGGCAAAACTCTGCATGCCAAACTGCATGAGTTTTTCAAGCTTTGTTGGGACCAAGGTAAACTGCCTCAGGATCTTCGTGATGCCACCATCATCACCCTGTACAAAAACAAAGGCGAGAAATCAGACTGCTCAAACTACAGGGGAATCACGTTGCTCTCCATTGCAGGCAAAATCTTCGCTAGGATTCTACTAAATAGAATAATACCTAGTGTCGCTGAGAATATTCTCCCAGAATCACAGTGCGGCTTTCGCGCAAACAGAGGAACCACTGACATGGTGTTTGCCCTCAGACAGCTCCAAGAAAAGTGCAGAGAACAAAACAAAGGACTCTACATCACCTTTGTTGACCTCACCAAAGCCTTCGACACCGTGAGCAGGAAAGGGCTTTGGCAAATACTAGAGCGCATCGGATGTCCCCCAAAGTTCCTCAACATGATTATCCAACTGCACGAAAACCAACAAGGTCGGGTCAGTTACAGCAATGAGCTCTCTGAACCCTTCTCCATTAACAATGGCGTGAAGCAAGGCTGTGTTCTCGAACCAACCCTCTTTTCAATCTTCTTCAGCATGATGCTGAACCAAGCCATGAAAGACCCCAACAATGAAGACGCTGTTTACATCCGGTACCGCACGGATGGCAGTCTCTTCAATCTGAGGCGCCTGCAAGCTCACACCAAGACACAAGAGAAACTTGACCGTGAACTACTCTTTGCAGATGATGCCGCTTTAGTTGCCCATTCAGAGCCAGCTCTTCAGCGCTTGACGTCCTGCTTTGCGGAAACTGCCAAAATGTTTGGCCTGGAAGTCAGCCTGAAGAAAACTGAGGTCCTCCATCAGCCAGCTCCCCACCATGACTACCAGCCCCCCCACATCTCCATCGGGCACACAAAACTCAAAACGGTCAACCAGTTTACCTATCTCGGCTGCACCATTTCATCAGATGCAAGGATCGACAATGAGATAGACAACAGACTCGCCAAGGCAAATAGCGCCTTTGGAAGACTACACAAAAGAGTCTGGAAAAACAACCAACTGAAAAACCTCACAAAGATAAGCGTATACAGAGCCGTTGTCATACCCACACTCCTGTTCGGCTCCGAATCATGGGTCCTCTACCGGCACCACCTACGGCTCCTAGAACGCTTCCACCAGCGTTGTCTCCGCTCCATCCTCAACATCCATTGGAGCGCTCACACCCCTAACGTCGAGGTACTCGAGATGGCAGAGGTTGACAGCATCGAGTCCACGCTGCTGAAGATCCAGCTGCGCTGGATGGGTCACGTCTCCAGAATGGAGGACCATCGCCTTCCCAAGATCGTATTATATGGCGAGCTCTCCACTGGCCACCGTGACAGAGGTGCACCAAAGAAAAGGTACAAGGACTGCCTAAAGAAATCTCTTGGTGCCTGCCACATTGACCACCGCCAGTGGGCTGATAACGCCTCAAACCGTGCATCTTGGCGCCTCACAGTTTGGCGGGCAGCAGCCTCCTTTGAAGAAGACCGCAGAGCCCACCTCACTGACAAAAGGCAAAGGAGGAAAAACCCAACACCCAATCCCAACCAACCAATTTTCCCTTGCAACCGCTGCAATCGTGTCTGCCTGTCCCGCATCGGACTGGTCAGCCACAAACGAGCCTGCAGCTGACGTGGACTTTTTACCCCCTCCATAAATCTTCGTCCGCGAAGCCAAGCCAAAGAAACAAAACATTCTTGCAGCTGGAGATGCAGGACTTCAGGTAGCAGAGAGATGAGCATGTGACCAGGGGCTCCATTATGATGTTGGTCTAGTAACTAGTCTGATATAAATATGTCTCTGAAAATATCTTTGAATATCACCATTTCCCACAATGTACCAAGGAATGACTTTAAAGTTTCATTGCAGAAAACTTCTTTTTTCCCAATCTGGCATGAGTTGTCTCAGCCAGTCTTACCCGACTAATGTTGATACATTTTCAAAATATTCTTCAGTGACTGGGTAGCTGTCCACTCTGTTAACATGAATGTCCACACAGACTCACCAGGGTCAAGGTTTACTTTTTGACATCACTTTCCATCAGTAATATTTGGTGGAACTTTCTTGATTCACGGAGAGTGACACTAAGATTTCACCAATCGATGTGGTGGTTTTTAATCAACTTCTATATTCAAAATTCTGTCCATTGCCATTACTACTTGAGGCACTGATATTGTACAATAACGGCTATAGATTGTCTGGATGAATCTCCAAATTATGAAGTTTTTTTTTCCTGATGTTACTTCAAATGGTCACTATAGCCTATAGGCTGTTAAAATGTGACCTCTCTTCTGAGAACTGAAAAATTGAGCTGTTCTGAGGCAATTAATAGATTGTAATGACAGCAATTAACCGAGTTGGTCTCATAGCCTTGGACTTCACTTTGGCTCTCTGACTGTGACAAGTTGTTTGTGGCAGATGAAATTCCCTCTTTTTCCCCGGAAGCCATTTCCACTGGCACGGCAGTTTCAAGTACGAGTTCTCAACAGATTTGAATGAATTGATTTATGTCCTAGCCAACACATAACTTAAGGGATGATCTAAAAAGAAACCAAATTGACAGGCAAAGTTTATTTCCTGAAACTTTGTGCTCATTTATTGTCTCACCTTGTTTTTCTGACCCCTTCTCCCAAGTTAACAGCACTCATGTATTCCTAACAGCCTTATCTTACAATAATCCTATAAGGGCACTACGGTCAGCGTTGTGGTCGCCACAACGCTGTTACAGCACCAGCCACCAGGATTCGAATTCTGCACTGTCTGGAAGGAGATTGTTCATTCTTCCCGTGTCTGCGTGGGCTTCCTCCGGGTGTTCCGGTTTCCCTCCACCATTCAAAACATACCAGGGGTTGTAGGTCAATTGGGTGCAATTGGCTAGCAGGGGCTCATGGGCTGAAAGGGCTGTATGTCTAAATTGAAATGTAAAAATTTAAACTTTCTATGTATCTTTAAACAAGGCCTTGTGAATGGTATGAGATGTGTTTTATGCCTCAGGCCCAGTCTACCGCAGGAGTATTGCATGATAAAGATATTTTTGGGATCTCACAATTTTATTTATCTTGAAACCTCCAGTACATAGTTTATTTCAAAAAGTACATGGACATTCATTGATATAAAAGCTGAAAGGTTCTTGAGCTCAATAGTACATGACATAGCCCTCAACGTAGTTGTTTGAGACAGGGCTATCTTTGATACTTGCAAATCCCAGTGACACATTAACACTGCTATCCAAGGTCCCCTAGCTTGCTGTGCAATGCAATCTCATCGATTCATTTCGAAGTCAAAGGTGAGTGGCAATTCCATGTCAATGATCACAGTAAAGTCCTGTGAAATACCAGTTCTGTGATTCATGAAGACATGTGGCGTGGTAGGTTAATTGGTCACTGTAAATTGCTCTCAGTGTGTAAGTGAATGGAATAATCTGAGAGAAGATGATGGGAATGCGTGGAAAATAAAATCAGACTCATGTAAGATAGGTTTAAATGGGTCATGTTTAGCACGGACTAGTGTGATGAAGGTCCAGGTTCCTTGTTCGATAAATTATGACCTGCAATGTAAGGGTTAATGTTTTTCAACATTCACTTAGAAAAAGTCACATCACTGTTGTTAATATGCACCATCTTCACACATGTAAAAGGCGTGATTGTAGTTTATTAGCAAAGTAAAATGCTTTCTATTTGCACTCATTATGCCTTTAAGACCCTGTTACAAACTATCAGCAATGTTTCGATGCAAATGTGCCATTGAACCGCAATAGGGCCTTCAGCCCTTCAGCCCATAAAGTCCATGCCAAACTACTATTCTGAAGATTATTGCAAGAAGTTCTTCCTGTCTAACCAAGACCATTGTGCATTGAGGGAAAATGCACATCCAGGCTTACATTTGCAGTTTGAGGGGAAAGAATTGGCGGACAGAATCCCACAACACGGGAGATGAAACCTGAATGCTCAAAAACCAAGTGTTATATAACTTGAACATATCAACCAGCCCGTACAATTCGAAAACTGTGGTTTATCTCAGTGCAATAAGTATCAAATTGTGTGTATATGGTAAGTCTTACAAATCCAGAGGATGTGATGAACTGATGAACATGTAGCATTACACTCACTAGATGTACAAGAAAGAATATAATGGAGTAAAAACTGGGAGTTAAAACTTCCCCCATCTTGAGGCAAAGTTCATTTATCATCCGATTGTACAACCCGATGAAACTGCGATATATAACCAAAATTTTGGGCATTAGCGCTTCATCGAGTGAGTTGCCCCAGCACTTTTCTATATTTAGTACAACCTCAGCGCCTGCAGATTTTCTTGTTTCACTACCCTTATCTTGGGTATTTTCTGAATAAATGCTGTCTCTCTCCAACAACAACAATAAAAGGCTTATTCTTCCTGCCTTTCTCCTCTGTGGATGTTGGTAAGTATCAGGCTGCAATTCCAAGTACACCACCACCAACCCTCAACACGAGCCCTACCCAAAGTGAATGAATGCAAGCAAAGCCACGAACTCTGTGACTCCATACTGCGTACAACTGTGTTGGCTTGGTAAGACAACACCATCTACAAATTCGCTGATGATATAATGGTAGTGAGTCGTAGAAAAATGGGGGATGAGTCAGCAGGCAGGAGGGAGATTGAAACCTTGGCTGAACGGTGCACCAACAACAACCTCGGACTCAGCCGGCCTTTTTATAGTGGGAAAAAAAAGTGAATGTAAATGCGGATATTCCCCGACTTTGCATCGCCTCACTTACCTTCATAAAAGCTCTGAGGGCACATTCAGCAGGCGAACTCCTATCCATCTATGGGGGTACACTCAGAAGTGGAGGGACTCTCTCCACCTCCCCCGTAGAGGCAATGTTGCTGAAAGCGGCTGCAAAGGGGACGGGCGGATGACGTCACCAGCCTGTGACCCAGGAGCATGAATTTTAAAGTGCTCATTGTGTTCAGATACTCACATCAATCACATCACTACTCTGCTCATATGAGTGATGGCTAAAGTATTTTGTTCTTTGGATGGGAGGGAATGTCTATATTAATTTTTCACTTGCCGGTGCATATGGATGACATCACAGTGACGGGCAGCACGACTGCACCACTCGCCCCGCCTCCCTCAGCTCTGGAAGACGGTTCCCGTGACCCTGCTCTATGAAGGCAATGCTGGATCTGTCTTAAAGGCCTTCTCCGTAAAAAGGTAAATTCACCTTTTTTTTAACCATAAAAAGGCCTTGTCACCAAAACAAAGGAGCTGATTTTGGACTTTAGGAAAGGAAAATCAGAGGGGTATGATCTAGAGATCATTTGGAGATCAGAGGTGGAGAGGGTGAGATAATTTAAATTCTTTAGAGTCACTATCTCAGAGGTCTTTTCCTGGACCCAACATACAAATGTCATCGTGAAGAAAGCATGTCATCACCTCTACTTCCTCATGAGTTTTCGGACATCAGATACATTGTCAAACTTCGACAGATGTGTAGTGGAAAGTGTAATGACGAGCAGCATCTTGGCCTGGTATGGGGGTTACCAATACCTCTGAGCAGAAAGCACTGCAAAAGGTAGTGGACACAGCCACATACATCACAGGCAAACCTCTCTCCACCATCGAGAAAATCTATATGAAATCCTGCCATCGAAGAGTAACAGCACTCATCAAGGATCAACACCACCCATCAAGGATCAACACCACCCAGCTCCTGCTCTGTTCTCGCTACTGCCATCAGGGAAGAGATATAGTTGCCACATGACTCATGCTATCAGGTTCCGGAACAGTTACTACTCCTCCACCATCAGACTCCAAAACAACCGACTCAATCAGAGACTCATTTAAGGACTCTTATTTTGCACATTATTTATTAATGAATATGTTTATTTTTCCATTTGGCACAGTCAACTTGTTTACATTTCTCTCTTGTGTATGCGTATCTTTTTCTTAAGTACATTTTACACGACTGATAAGTGGAAATTCTGCTGGGCTTGCAAGAAAAAGAATCTCAGAATTGTATGAGGTTATGTATGTTCTCTGAACTTGAATTTCAGCAAACAGGAACCCACAGGAAGTGACCAAACCCACATTTGTTCAGCATTCACATCAGAAACGTTTGTCTAACTTTCCTGGAGAAGCCCCAAAAATATCTGCAAAATTCTGCTGAAAATCTGCTATGATATGATAGTTTCTGAATTGCTGTCCAACACTGTTTTCTCATACCTCCCACAATGATGTAGAACAGTGGTTCTCAACCTTTTTCCATTCGCATACCACTTTAAGTATTCCCTAGGACATAGGCATTCTGCGATTAGTAAGGGATTCCTTAAGGTGACATGTGGGTGGAAAGAAAAAGTTTGAAAACCACTGTTTGAATCGTGCCTAATTGACTCGTTATGTGCACGGTTTCATAACTCCAAAGGAAATGGGCCAATGACAATTTTTCTCAAGCAAAATACTTCAGTAATAATGTAGAGCAGTTTTACTCAACCATCCCTTCCCACTCACATATCACTTTAAGTAATCCCTTACTAATTTCAGAGCACCGATGGCACAGGGGTTACTTAAAGTGGTATCCGAGTGGGGAAAAAAAAGGTTGAGAACCACTGATGTAGAATTATATGGAATCTACAGCACAGAGAGAGGCCATTTGGCTCCACAAGTCTATGATGGTGTTGAACGCTCCACACGGTCATTCCACAAGTCAGCAGAAGATAATCAGGAGACCCTTCATATGAAATTACTGGATAGGCAACGATTCCCAACTGGTAAATAAAGTGAACTCAATCCCAGAAATAGAATGTGAGGAAAAGTAAGGATTAGTGTAAAATAAAACATCTAGTTGAATGACAATGAAATCCCAAAATTTAGTATGTGTTTCTTCTGCTTCCTCCCACATCCCAAAGGTGATAGGTTGACAGCCCTTTGTAAATTGCAGACAATGAATTGCCAGATGAACTTAGCAGGTCAGACAGCATCCATGGTAAGAATAAGAATCAGAATCCTTCATCAATGAAACTGTGTGAGCTCCTCTACCAAAATTCCGACATCTGCCACTGCTGTCTTTCTCCCATGTATTCCTGATTCATTGGATAGAATCTGGGAGTGGTGATTAGTGATGAGTAGAAATTTATTGAGACATATGAAATGTGTGCTTGATGGCAATGCAGAATCTATGGTGCGAAGAACGTCTTCCTAGGTACAGCTATCCCCCACTTTTCGAAAATTCACTTTACGCCACACTTTTACAAAAGACCTACACTGGTACAGGTAATCCCCGACATACGTCCGAGTTCCATTTGACCGACCGGTCAGATCTCGAAATGGACGCAAGATGGATATTGTTAGATTCACTTGAATATCATAAGAACTGTGAGAGATGCTGAGATGTACACAATGCCAGGATATCATCTCTTTCTTTGGTTACATGTATGGATGGTCGTAAGTCGGGGAGAGGCTGTACCTGTTTTCGCTAACCGAGAGAAATCCGAAGAGGATTTTTACTTTTAAGATAAAAGGTGAAAAGCGAAAACAGCGTTCCACATTTGTTTTGCAGCGAGCCATGATAGAGGCAGCACGCACCCCGAGCAGCACAGTGGTGCAGCTAAACTCCTTTCCCGGAACTACACTCAGCATCAAGCCACATAGATTTGAACTGTGCCCGTGAGCATCTGTGCTTTATCTCAATTTAGCAAGATGTGTCCAAGGCATCAGAAAAGCCTAAAAGAGCTCATAAGGGTGTTAGGCTTAGCTTAAAACTGGACGTAATTAAGTGTTTCGATCGTGGTGAATGAAACAAAGACATTGTACGTACGTTGAACTTTATGTTATTTGGTATGATTTAGTTGGTTTTTTTGGGTCTGGGAACGCTCAAAAATTTACCCATATAAATTAATGGTAATTTCTTCTTTGCTTAACGCCATTTCATCTTCAGAAAGGTTTCATAGGAATGGTCTACTTTTGGATAGTGGGGGTATAGCCCGTTTTACATATACTTGCTTTATGAAAATTCGCTTTTACGAAGATACCAGTGTACAATTTTACAAAAGAATTTGAATGGGTTTTCACTTTTACGAAAATAGGCTTCAATAGTAGTGAATGTGTCTTCGCTTTAGCTATTTTGGCTTACGAAAGGTTTCATAGGAACGTTCTAGTTTCATAAAGCGGGGTATACCTGCACATGATTCAGTGAAAAAATGTCTTCCCAATATATTGTCCAAATTATTCACTGCAAATTTAAACTTGCTGTTCAGAAACATTTTAGGTGACTGTCTCTTTTAACAGCAAGAGCATTTTTAAAATCAATTCTTGTGTACTTTTTAAAAAGCAGCATTTTTCTGCTCTATGCTATGAAGCTACCAGCAGATGACTAATTTATTTTAATAACTGATAACCCTTGATCTATGAAACTATGAGATCTGCCACTTTCTCAGTCCGATTCATCATCCTAGCCAAGAGATTCCTGAATCAGTCTTGGATGAAATAAAGTGATTCCTTTGGGAAATGGCTTCACTGACCAGATGTCTTCAGCCAGGTCCAGGGAGAGACGCGGGGCTGAACAGGGAACTGGGGGGGGAGCAGCTGCAATGCCTTCCTGGTCGTCGTGGAGACCAGCTTTCCCATCCACCCGGCAGCAGTGAAGAGGGATGTAGCTGCCAGCTGTTGTCAGTGTGCCACCGGGATAATAAGCAAGTGGGAGGCTTGTGCACGGCCAGCTCACAGGCCCGCAGACAAAAAAAAAGCAAAAGAAAAATCTCCTGTGCCACAAAGCTGCCTGTGTGACTACTTGCTTCTGTTTGATTCCGAGAAGCAAGTATTCCTTACTTCGCTTCCCCAAACCTCAGATGCCAACTGCAGCAGCGGGGAATGCAGCCTTCTGACGACGCAGGCTCATTTAATTTGAAATGCTTGTGTCCCCCCCAGGCCATACTTGCTGAGAAGTTAAATGGCTTTTATGAGCTTAATCCCTGACTTCCAACCTTTTCTTTGGATTATGTTGCCAGTTTCGTTCTCATTCCGCCATTTCAACAAAAGCTTCTCAGGGTTAAATTCTCCTGCAAAAATAGACTAATGGGGTACAGTTTAACCCTTGCGGGAAAAGTTGCGCTCTCTTCTGTCATGCTCCTGTTGTTTTGATGTGACTAGAGACAAGCCTGAGAAGATCTGGAGAGTGTTGGAATCTAGGGGTTAAAACAAGAGAAACCTCACTTACAACCCCTCCCATCTTTTCGCTCCAAGTTCAAATGACTAATTATGGCTCTGCAGAGCTAATCATCAATACATCAGAGACTTTAGGATATCTTTGAAGTCATAATACTCCAAAGGTGGAGAGAGAGAGAGAGAGAGAGAGAGAGAGAGAGACCTAAAGTTTTCAGAAGATAGAGACATTGGAATAGAGGTGGGACTGCAGGTAGTGATGGGGGAAAAAGACTTAAAAATATACAGAGTGGTGACTACTATTGTACATGTATCGGCATAGGCTCCTTGCAGAGAGTCTGTCACTTAGTGATGCATCACCACAATAAACTTCCTTGGACACTTTCAGACCTGCATCATTTTTAAAAAGTTTATATTCCGTGTCCCATTGTACCTTTCCAGCACCCAGCTTTCATTCGCTTTCTTAATCCACATAATTGCTACCATACCCAGCCTGCTGCTCCACTGAGATTATACTTACGATTAGCTTCTCCTCCCAACCCCCACTCTGTATCTCCTCCCTCTGTTTGAAACCTGTTCCAGTACCTTACACTTCTGAAATGGCGAGAAACTTCACAACTCTTTAAATGATTTTCATTTCTCATCCACCCCCACCCCCCCATCCCCACCTCCACAGCTGCCCTCCCCATGCCAACCGCCTCTCCTCTTTCAACCCCACCCTTCATTTTGTCATTAAAAACACACACATCTGAATTCCCCTAACTTGTCACCATGGGATGGGCAGGCCAGGATGTTCAAATGAAACAATCAGTGCCTTTCTTGCCCAAGGCTAGACACAGACTGTTAATGAAGGAGACTATACAATCAAACTCTCCCACTGAGTCTGGGAGCACAGTGAGGGAGAGACTGGGAACTCACTTAAATAGAGTACAATTCCAAAAGAGTGGGTGGGGCATTTTGAAAACTACCCTAGCATGGAAACCCTTCTGAGTGCATCCTAGAAACATTGCTTGCAATGTTAACCTGTTTTTCTGACGAGACTGTGTGGAGCCTCCACGTTGATGCAATCACAAAGACGTCTCACTAGCAGCTATACTTTGTGAAATGTCTGAAGAGATTTGGTTTGTCACTGAAGACTCTTGTAAACTTCTACATTTGTACCATGGTGAGCATTCTTGCTGGTTGCATCACTGTCTAGTATGGAGGCGTCAACTCTCAGGACAAGAATAAACTCCAGAGGGTCGTTAACTCAACATCACAGGCACCAGACTTAACTCCTTAAAGGGCATCTACATGAGATGGTGTCTTAAAAAGGAGTCTCTATCCTCAAAGACCCCCCCCACCACCCCCACACCCAACCCAGGCCATGCCCTCTTCACTCTGCTACCACCAGGAAAAAAGGTACAGGAGCCTAAAGGCGAGCACTCAAAGGCACAAGGACAGGTTCTTCCCTGCTGCCATCAGATTCCTGAATAATCAATGAATTTACACAGCCTTACTTTTCGTGCACTATTATTTTTAAATAATGTTGTAAGATGGTTATAATATGAATGTTTGCACTGTGACGCTACTGTAAAACAACGAATTTCATGACTTGTTCATGACATTAAATTCTGATTCTGAATCTGGAGCAAATGTTGCCAAATCTCAGAATCCTGGGACCAATGGGGATCTCTATGATGCCAGTCCTATATTCAATTAAATCCAAGCAAGTGGAGGCTGCCAGTAAGGTCAGTGTTAAGTGCCTTAGCCTTGGCTGATGCCAAGAAGATCCTCCTTGAACTGCTAGAGTCTGTGCGATTAAACAGTCAAGGCCGGGTGGCGACTCTTCAGTGATATTGATGCCAATGGCTGCCTAATCCCCCAGGCCCAGGTTGCTCTCTTGTCTAAAAAGAGCAATATACAATGCAAAATGGTTGAAGACCCCTACCACCCTGCACACAGCATCTTTCAGCTGCTGCCATCAGGGAAGAGATACGGGGGTGTCAGAGCCAACACCACCAAGCTGAGGGACAGCTTCTTCCCACAGGCAGGGAGAACGCTGAACGACCAAAGGATCTGCTCACATTAACCATCTGCGACTCTCAAATTTAAAAAACAAAATTTATGTATATATTTATTTGTATATACGAATACTTGTCCTGCATGTATATTGTCTGTATGTGTGTTCTGAATGTTTTGCACTGAGGACTGGAGAACACTCTTTCATCAGGATGTGCAATCAGATGGCAATAAACTTGATTCTTGTCATTGGCTTGATTTCTGTCCTGATAACATCAGGTCACCAATGTCATTTGCTCTCTCCAGGCTCCCATTTTCTGATAAAGTCTCAGTAATGAGTTCCGACCTGAAATATTCACTGATCTTTTCTACCCGTGGATGTAGCCTGACCTAGTGAGTTTCTCCAGCAGCCCACGGTTCTCTCAAGGTTCCAGCATTTTCTGATGCTCACCAACCTCATATGTGGACGATTGGAGGAGGCTGGAGGAAATATTGAGTTTCTTCATTCACCCCGATGCTTGCTACTGACCAAGACTAGTTGAGGTTGTCCATTGTCATGAAGGTAACTGGTTTTAACTCACATCCTGATTGTAGCTGAGGAATTGGCACTACCAGAGCCAAGAGCATCGATGTACAATAAAACCCATGGCATCCAACATGTGTAGTAGATGCCGGAAAAGTGCATTTTCTGGTTGCTTGAGACTTATTCTTACAATGCCTAACTAATACACCTTCATTAAGAGTAATCAGTTTAAAAGGCAAAATTACTAAACTCTTTCTTTGGCTTGGCTTCGCGGACGAAGATTTATGGAGGGGGTAAAAAGTCCACGTCAGCTGCAGGCTCGTTTGTGGCTGACCAGTCCGATGCGGGACAGGCAGACACGATTGCAGCGGTTGCAAGGGAAAATTGGTTGGTTGGGGTTGGGTGTTGGGTTTTTCCTCCTTTGCCTTTTGTCAGTGAGGTGGGCTCTGCGGTCTTCTTCAAAGGAGGCTGCTGCCCGCCAAACTGTGAGGCGCCAAGATGCACGGTTTGAGGCGTTATCAGCCCACTGGCGGTGGTCAATGTGGCAGGCACCAAGAGATTTCTTTAGGCAGTCCTTGTACCTTTTCTTTGGTGCACCTCTGTCACGGTGGCCAGTGGAGAGCTCGCCATATAATACGATCTTGGGAAGGCGATGGTCCTCCATTCTGGAGACGTGACCCATCCAGCGCAGCTGGATCTTCAGCAGCGTGGACTCGATGCTGTCGACCTCTGCCATCTCGAGTACCTCGACGTTAGGGGTGTGAGCGCTCCAATGGATGTTGAGGATGGAGCGGAGACAACGCTGGTGGAAGCGTTCTAGGAGCCGTAGGTGGTGCCGGTAGAGGACCCATGATTCGGAGCCGAACAGGAGTGTGGGTATGACAACGGCTCTGTATACGCTTATCTTTGTGAGGTTTTTCAGTTGGTTGTTTTTCCAGACTCTTTTGTGTAGTCTTCCAAAGGCGCTATTTGCCTTGGCGAGTCTGTTGTCTATCTCATTGTCGATCCTTGCATCTGATGAAATGGTGCAGCCGAGATAGGTAAACTGGTTGACCGTTTTGAGTTTTGTGTGCCCGATGGAGATGTGGGGGGGCTGGTAGTCATGGTGGGGAGCTGGCTGATGGAGGACCTCAGTTTTCTTCAGGCTGACTTCCAGGCCAAACATTTTGGCAGTTTCCGCAAAGCAGAAACAACCATCACTTGCATGAATATATAAACCTTAAATCATTTTACTTTATTCTCAGTCAGGTTTTAAAAACATTTAACGTCGCTGCATCTGCAGGTCCCTCCACCTCCACAGAGCTGCCCGAGAAATGAACAATAACATTATAGATAATTAATCCACCCTCCCCCCTCGACCGGAGTAAATCTTACTAAGCAGCGATAAGGAGACACTTTAAGAGAGTCACCCCAATCACGAGCAGTATCAACAAGTTCTTCATCCTGGGCGACGCCATCGCTGTTTCAAACAACTTTATTCAAAGAGCTGCTAAGAACAAAGCACGACCAAGGCCTTCTGCTGACTGAATATTTGCTCCCAACTTCACCAAAGATTTGTGTGTTAGGGAATATTTACTTTTACAATTTTAAACTTATGTTTTTTTTTAACCTATTATTTTATTCTTATTTGTTTTATTTTTTTCATTTATTGTCCTCTTTTTTTTGCCGGTGGCTTGAATTCCGTTTACCATGTTCCTTCAGTGGGAGTGTCACAAAGGGGGTTAAATGATTTAAACCAAACACTAAAAAAAGGGAGGGGTGAAACTGGCAGACCAGCAAGGGGCTCTGCAGCTGAAGGATACACATAGGCTGCTGGTAACTTGAGGTCAAAGGACTTACACCGACCGGGCTGTGGGTTGCTGGAAGAGAGAACCACATCTTGTAACCTGTATCCGAGAGAATTCTGAGGGCAAGGAGGGCTCCCGATGGGCCCTGGGTGCTGAAGGCCTGCCTCATCGTGTTGGAAGTTTGGATCTGGGCATGGGTGGCATGGGTTGAACTGAACGAGAGTTTTGTGCAGTATCAGAGGCTGCGGGACCACTGGAGGCGAAACCATGGATGCTTGGTGACACATTTTGATTCTCTTACGACAGATTAAAGGCAATTTTGTGTAATATTACATTTCTGTTTTATTACATGACAATAAATAGTATCTGAATCTGCCTGATTTCAATCCATTCCGTGGGTCTCATTGGTAAGGCAGCCAGGTGGCATCTGAACTTGGACACATCATGCTTAGTTTTAAGATCCCCAGTGAGTTGTTTGAGAGGCTTTTAAACTGGACACAGCCCCACAATATCTCCGGGCAGAAGAACTCCACGACTGCAGTTCTTCCTCACAAAGCCTTTGATTGGCTGCTCCGAGCTTCAGAAGCATCCTTTAGGATATATTCCTGCAGCCTGGAATATGTCAAGCAGCACTACTCCCAAATGCACATCTCGTTGTACTGGAAGATCAACAAGCTGCGTTCTTAGCCCCCTGCTCTACTCACTTTACGCCTACAACTGTGTAACTCAGCACGACAACAACACCACCTACAAATTTGCCGACGATACCACGGGTTGTATAAAGCAAGGCAAAGAGTCAGAATATAGAAGGGAGACTGAAAATTTGGCTGAATGATGCACCAACAACAACCTTGCACTCAGCATCATCAAAACCAAGGAGCCGATTGCTGAGTTCAGGAAGGGAAACCAGGTGTTTATGATCCAGTGATTATTGGGGGAATCAGATGTGGAGAGGGAGAGCAAATTTAAGTTCTTGGGAGTCACCATCTCGGAGAATCTCTCCTGGAGCTAACACACTAATGGCATCATGAAGAAAGCACGTCAGTTCCTCTACTTCCTCAGTCTTTGTCTTTGGCTTGGCTTCGCGGACGAAGATTTATGGAGGGGGTAAAAAGTCCACGTCAGCTGCAGGCTCGTTTGTGGCTGACAAGTCCGATGCGGGACAGGCAGACACGATTGCAGCGGTTGCAAGGGAAAATTGGTTGGTTGGGGTTGGGTGTTGGGTTTTTCCTCCTTTGCCTTTTGTCAGTGAGGTGGGCTCTGCGGTCTTCTTCAAAGGAGGTTGCTGCCCGCCAAACTGTGAGGCGCCAAGATGCACGGTTTGAGGCGTTATCAGCCCACTGGCGGTGGTCAATGTGGCAGGCACCAAGAGATTTCTTTAGGCAGTCCTTGTACCTTTTCTTTGGTGCACCTCTGTCACGGTGGCCAGTGGAGAGCTCGCCATATAACACGATCTTGGGAAGGCGATGGTCCTCCATTCTGGAGACGTGACCCATCGAGCGCAGCTGGATCTTCAGCAGCGTGGACTCGATGCTGTTGACCTCTGCCATCTCGAGTACTTCGACGTTAGGGGTGTAAACGCTCCAATGGATGTTGAGGATGGAGCGGAGACAACTCAGTAGTTTGCAGAGATTTGGCATGACACCAGAAACCCCGGCAAATCTCTACAGATGTGTCGTGAAAAGTGTGGTGACCGGCTGCATCAGGGTCTGGTGTGGGGAAACTAATACCACTGAGTGTAAAGCACTCCAAAGGGTAGTGGACACAGCCCAGCACAACACAGGAAATACCTTCCCCACTATTGAGAACATCTACAGGGAACGCTGCCGTCAAAGAGCAGCAGCAACCGTGAAGGATCCACACCACCCAGTACTCACTCTGTTCTCGCAGCTACCATCAGGAAAGAGGTCTCAGTGCCACAAGACTCACACCACCAGGTTCAGGAACAGCTGCTACCCCTCCACCATCAAACTCCTCAACGACAAACTCAATCAGAGACTCATTTAAGGACTCTTACTTGTGCATTTTATTGATTTTTTAAAAGAATTCTCACCATATTGCACAGTTTATTTGCATTTGTTATCTGCTTAGTTATTTATTTGTTTACATGTATATGTTACGTACAGTTTGTTTTGCACTACTACTACTTCCAGGCAAACCTCCAAGCAAAGCTCGAGGATGCAAACTGCCTCACGGACACGTCTCCTGAAACCCTCTGGGATCAGCTGAAAACGGCAATACTGCAATCCACTGAAGAGGTACTGGGGTTCTCGTCCAGGAAAAACAAGGACTGGCTTGACGAAAACAACCAGGAAATCCAGGAGCTGCTGACAAAGAAGCGATCTGCCCACCAGGCTCACCTTGCAAAGCCTTCCTGGCCAGAGAAAAAACGAGCCTTCCGTCTCGCATGCAGCCGTCTTCAGCGCAAACTCTGGGAGATCCAAAATGAGTGGTGGACTAGCCTCGCCAAACGAACCCAGCTTAGCGCCGACATTGGAGACTTCAGGGGTTTTAATGAGACACTAAAGGCGGTGTACGGCCCCTCACCCCAAGTCCAAAGCCCTCTGCGCAGCTCAGACAGCGAAGTCCTCCTCAGCGACAAGATCTCCATCCTCAATCGATGGTCAGAACACTTCCAATCTCTTTTCAGTGCCAACCCCTCAGTCCAAGAATCCGCCCTGCTCCAGCTCCCTCAACAACCCTTGAGTCTAGAGCTGGATGAGGTCCTTACCCGGGAAGAGACATATAAGGCAATTGAACAACTGAAAAATGGCAAAGCAGCAGGTATGGATGGAATCCCCCCCCAGAGGTCTGGAAGGCTGGCGGCAAAGCTCTGCAGACCAAACTGCATGAGTTTTTCATGCTCTGCTGGGACCAAGGAAAGCTGCCTCAGGACCTTCGTGATGCCATCATCATCACCTTGTACAAAAACAAAGGCGAAAAATCAGACTGCTCAAACTATAGGGGAATCACACTGCTCTCCATTGCAGGCAAAATCTTGGCTAGGATTCTCCTTAATAGACTAATACCTAGTGTCGCCGAAAATGTCCTCCCAGAATCACAGTGTGGCTTTCGCGCAAACAGAGGAACTACTGACATGGTCTTTGCCCTCAGACAGCTCCAAGAAAAGTGCAGAGAACAAAACAAAGGACTCTACATCACCTTTGTTGACCTCACCAAAGCCTTTGACACCGTGAGCAGGAAAGGGCTTTGGCAAATACTAGAGTGCCTTGGATGCCCCCCAAAGTTCCTCAACATGGTTATCCAACTGCACAAAAACCAACAAGGTCGGGTCAGATACAGCAATGAGCTCTCCGAACCCTTCTCCATTAATAATGGTGTGAAGCAAGGCTATGTCCTTGCACAAACCCTCTTTACTATCTTCTTCAGCATGATGCTGAAACAAGCCATGAAAGACCTCAACAATGAAGACGCTGTTTACATTCGGTACCGCACGGATGGCAGTCTCTTCAATCTGAGGCACCTGCAAGCTCACACCAAGACACAAGAGCAACTTGTCCGTGAACTACTCTTTGCAGACGATGCTGCTTTAGTTGCCCATTCAGAGCCAGCTCTCCAGTGGGCTGATATTGCCTCAAACCGTGCATCTTGGCGCCTCACAGTTCGGCGGGCAGCAACCTCCTTTGAAGAAGACCGCAGAGCCCACCTCACTGACAAAAGACAAAGGAGGAAAAACCCAACACCCAACCCCAATCCACCAAATTTCCCTTGCAACCGCTGCAACCGTGCCTGCCTGTCCCGCATTGGACTTGTCAGTCACCGACGAGCCTGCAGCAGACGTGGACATACCCTTCCATAAATCTTCATCCGCGAAGCCAAGCCAAAGAAAAGAAAAAGACTACTAAGTGGTAATTCTGCCTTTCCCACCAGAGAAAAGAATCTCAGGGCTGTATGCGATATCATGTTTGTTCTCTAACAATAAATCTGAAAACTGAAGTTTATGGCAGCTCAATGAGGGTCTTTCACCAAGTTGATGATTTTCTAGCGGTACTTGATGCTGGTCTTTGTGTACCTCCCTGGAAAAGCCCGCAGACCAGAGTCACTCCTCTGTTATGCAGCTGCTTGGGTTGAACCTCAACGAGGATCCTTTCACAAAGAGGTGGGTCATTGCCTCCTGTGTTGTGGGTGAGAAGACTCTGACTGTGTAGCATGGACCTGATGGTCAGAGGCCCTCTCTCTCTCTGCCAGCCAAGTATATTGTTACCATTCAACCACTGATTTTAACAAGCCGAAAATGTAAATGAAAGACAATACAGAGAATCAGCTGTGTTCATGTGACACCAATCACATTACATATACATTGTGCAATTTAAACAGGGCCTGGAGGGCAATCTGATCTCCTTCCGCCATCCACTTCCCAAAAGATAAGAGTAATTGGGGAAGGAAACAGAAGGGCAGTGACTGCCGTGAGATTAGGCTGATCAAACTGAATGTCCGGACCACAATGCATTTTGGAAATGGCAGCAGGACATGCACTGGGTTGCTCGGCTTGGCGGGGACTCAGCCATTCACATAAAATAAAATCAATCAGTCCAACATTAACACAGAACCTCACCACTCAGGAGGAGACCATTTAACCCAGAGCGTTTGCGACAGTTTAATGAAATAGTAAGTTAAATTTACATAGCCTTTCTTTTTTTTTAATATATTTAGGATTTCTAACATCCCTTTCTGAATATCTTAAGGGCAATGGATTCCCACTCCTTTGCTGTTTTGCCATAACACTGCAAATGATTTCTGAGTTAGTGAAACACTCTTTCTAACAGTCCTACCCCTTGATAATTACTCAAGATGTAAACAAAATATATTTTTGATCTTTTAGAGTGAAACAAGAAATTCTGCAGGCACTGTGACTGTAGTGGAGAAACTGAGCAGGACCCGCAGTGTCCATAGGAGGGAAAGAAATATAACCAACGTTTCGGGCCTGGGCCATCTGCAGGTCCTGCTCAGTTTCTCCAGCACTTTTGTATATTAATTTTATCTTTTTCTTTTGCCAATTATCTGAAATCTGTGTCCCTGGGTTATCGGCTCTTTCACCAGTATAAACAGTTTATTTTTTTATGAGCCATCTCCACTTGGAATGATGGTTACACTCTAGCAACGTCCCTTTCACAAGGTTTGTCTTCATTCTGGAAAGGATGGGATGGACTTCCTCATAGCACAGGGAAGGGCTTATACTCACCTCTCTCCACTGCTAACATTGGCAATCATTTTCACACTAGATCTAATTTTCAATTCCATTATGGTGATTTGAAAAATTGGAATTAGATGAGACCTTCTTATGATGATGAGATGAAAATAATTTTTTTCTATAGGCATATAATTCAAAGATTCAATTTTCAATATCTAACAGGATTAAAATCCTCGGTATACAGGCATACAAATAGCAAATTACTTCCTCAACAGGTGTGTGTGTGCGCGCGCGCGCGCGAGTGCATGTGGGCGTGTGGGTGGATGATGGAAGGAGAGAGTGTGAAAGTGAGTCTGAGAGAGAAATAGGGAAAAGAAAGAGAAGACGAGTTGAGAATTTGAATTCACTTTTGAATAATATAATATTTAGGGGCATCACGTGATGTGGTAGAAACAGGAAGCAGGAACCCAACCCTCCCGGGAATTTGATTAAAAAGAGTTATATAAACTAAGTTTCAAAATAACTTTTAAACTTTTTCTGTAAGAAAAATAATATTTAAATGCTTTAAGAATGTCACCAGAGATTTTAAAGATGTTGCAGGAATCTTTGGAGTCCAGCAAACAAAGGTAGAAGGCCAGGGACAGAGGCCTCTTGCAGAATGGAAGCCTGGGGCTGGAGTGTGATCTGCCCCCCCCCCCCCCCCATTGTGAATGGTTCACCCATTGGGACAGCCAGAGGCAGTAGAGTCAAGGACGAAGAGGATTGTTCTGCACATGCGCAAAACAGAAGAGCCCTCAATGGCAATTGGCATAACTAGTGCCTTTCTCAGCCCTGGCAAATAGCAGCTGCTACAACATGACTGAGAGGAGGAGAAGAATGAGGCATAATGGACACAGACAGCTATAGTGATGACATTAAAGACCAAGTAATATCTGCTAAAAGGTAAATAGCCAACAGAATTAAAAAAAAGAGCAGTGCACACTTGATGATTTAATGAAAGAATTGAAGAACCCAAACAAGCGAATGAAAAAATATGATACTGTTGTGAAAAATTTGCAAGTTTCTATGGGTAAAATGGATGAAAGAGTCAAGACTGTAGAAGAAGTGGAAGATGTAAAGGGAAGGTTGGGAAAAGTAGAAATTGATACGGACACGTGGGCTGTTGAGAAGGACAAAATGTGGGAAAAGATGGATGCACTGGAACATTTTAGCAGGAGAAACAACATTAAAATTGTTGGACTCAAGGAAGGCACTGAAGGTCAAGATCCTATTCATTTTTTTTCCAAAAATGGATACATAAAGTCCTGGGAGAGGACAAGGTTGGACAGAATATTGAAATTGAAAGGGCACCTAGAGCCTTTATACCGCGACCATCATTAGATCAAAAGTCATGTTCTATACTGATTAAGTTCTTAAGACATCAGGATAGAGAAAAGATATTGAATGCAGCGGGGGAAGGAGCAAAAGATAGAGGTGGCCCACTTGAGTTTAGAGGAAGAAGCGTGTTGTTTTCTCTGGATAGAAGTGCGACATTATTGAAATGAAGCCAGGAGTTTGAACTCATTTTTGAATGCTATTTAGAAAGCCTTCCAGTGACATTATCAACAGTGGGCTGAGGTGGTAGCAGAGACGTTATTATTCTGATTGGGTGGAGTGCCCAACTGCACAATAATCAGCTGCTTCTTTTCATGCCCCATTTCAGGAAAACTAATGGAGGAGCTTTAGATCTGAAGCATCCCTGCGACTCTCATCCAGAACTGGATGCGTCCACCTCACCCAAAGGCCTGCAGGAAGCTGCCGTTCAGTCTCTCACATTCATACTGGCTGAAATTAATGAGCTTTTGAGAAGAGCTTTAATTTCAAGGTCTACAATATTATTGTTTATCCTATTCAACACAGTAGAAGGCACTTCCTGCCCATGAAATGAGTGCCGGCCCATCACACTCAATTAATCTACCAACCCCATACATTTTGAAATGTGTACATGGTTTCCAGCTTGTGAGAGTACAGATTCTATCACCAATGTGTATATGTACAGATGGTCATGTAGGATGACTGTGATTGGCTGAGAGCGTAGCCACACCTACTGGCAGGTCTTAAAGGGTTGCTCCTAGCCAGACCAGGTCATTCTGGACTGGTCGACCTACATGTGATATGCTCCAGTCTTTTAGTTAATAAAAGCCCAGGTTTGGATCAACAAGTCTTTGGTTCTTTCAACGTGCTCTACACAGCTCCAGCACCTAGATAGTGAGTTCCAGACCACATTACTCTTCAGGCAAATGAAAATCTCAATGACCCTCTCAGTATACAACCTGTGTTTTTAGGTAGTGACCCATCCATTTAGGGAAATAGCTCCTACCTGTACATCCTATTTCAGCCTCCCATAATTCTGCACATTTCAATTGCATTGGCCCTGTTCTAAAGTAAATAATCTCTGCCTAGCTAACTTTTCCAAATAATTAATTGACTTTAGTACGAGAAATTTCATCAAATCTAATCTGTATCCTCCCCTGTGCTTTCACATCCTCCCTGCATTGTGGTGGTCAGAATTGTACACAGAATTCTAGTTGGAGCCAACCAGTGTATACAGGTTCTGTGCCCTTACGTTCTTTGCTTCAACTGGCAAAGGCAAGTGTTCCATACACCTTTTCAACCACACCACCAACCTTCTGGATCTTGCTCTGACTCTGTAATTCTCAATAAACTGTAATTTCCCATAAATTCCCTTGCCTCACTGGCCTTCTGCTTAAATTTCACATGCTAAATCTTACCAATTTGACATGTTCATTGGATTCTTTTGCATTCCATTTTCTTCTACACTTTGATCACACTGTCAATTTCTGAATCCTTTCCAAATTTCCAAAACAAGCTGCTTACATTTTAGTCTAAGCCATTGATGTACTGTGTGTGTATGTTTTTTATATATAAATAATAAATTCATTCAGGTGCCTTGCCATTTAGTGTGGGCGATCATGTCTCTCCATCCATCATGATCTCTGACCTTCTGAATTGTAGTGTTGCCTCTTCTCTTTTGGTGAACACTCTGTCTTTGAGCTGAGACCGAAGTCAATGTTGAGTTCATGATTGTACAAGGGAAAAATACTTAAGTGGTATACAGTTGTAGTATCCATTCTGGATGGGTAATCAATACCATTGATCAGCAGATTCATCTGCCCAGCATTTTTAGTTTTACTTTTATAAATTCCAATTTGTAGAATCTGCTTGTAAAAATCATCCACCATCTGCAATCCATGGCTTCACGTGACCTTGATTGGGAGGCTACACAAGTACTATACCTTGCCCAAGAGTGACCTGTACGCCATCAGACGGAAAGAGCACCTTACACCTCCTTTTGTTGAGCAATTGTGCAGGACCGACAGCGTTATTACATATATATATATATTGTGGTGACTGGCTGACGACACAGGTGAACTGGCCCGTGGAGTTGCGGGCAAGTCTGCGGCAGACCTGACTGTGAGAGCTTTAGGTACGGGGCAACCCCACAGCCTTGCAGCTGAATTCATAAAGTTCCCAGGAGTCGCAAGCATCATTGGGTTCTGAGGGATTTAAATGTGTGCATGAGTTCTATTAAAGTCAGTTAATTCAACTCACTTTCGACCGTGTATTTTTTTCACTCGCTGCATGCCTGGATGTGTGTGTGTGTGTGTGTGTGTGTGTGTGTGTGTGTGTGTGTGTGTGTGTGTAGCAAAAACAGTGTATGGAACTCCATTCCAACAGACTAAAATACACTTCAGGCATTATACTTTGCTTGCAACCACTGAGTTGATTTTGGATGCAATTTCACACTTACTCTCCAAATGTCAAGTGCTTTTATTTTTACGTCTGGTCAGCCATGTGGGACTTTGTCAAATGTCATGAAAATATCCATGCAGGCAACCAAAAACCTTCATTAACCATTTGTGTTACTTCCTTCAAAAATTCAATTGTTAGCATTTCCTCAGTACTGTTCTGGAATACCAATTCTGGTTATATGCTCAAATCTCTGGAGTGGAACTTGAAGATGTAACCTGCTGGTTTGCACAAATGGGCTACCATTGTGCCTCGGCTTGGAAGCCAAGTTTCAAAATGTTATACTGCAAGCTGGAAGCACAACAGTTTGCCCAAGGATTAACTATCCTATTTTTCCAAATCTGAGGACATGACTCCCTGTCAGTTGTACAATGTTTCCAATGAGACATAAAAGGTATCATCTGTTTTATCAGGTGAGTTTCAAAGCTCCTCAGGCTTCATGCAAAGTAGGCCATGGTAACCCTCCCAGACGTCCTGGGCAATATGAATAGAGTGGTGATTAGCATGATGCTATTTTTTTAAAAACTGGCCTGGGTTTGAATCCAGGAGATTGTACATTGTCCCTGTATCTACTTGGTGCACCGGTTTCATCTCACATTTCCAATAACTTATAGGATTTGTAGCTTAACTGGTATATTGGGATGGCACAGGTGCCTGGACCAGAAGGGCCTGAAACCATGCTGTATCTTAGAATTAAGAATTAAAATGAATATTTATTGCACAAACAACCTCCCCTCACATCATCACCAAAATGGATAATTTGCTCATTATTACGGTGCAGGCTACAGAAACTTGCTGTGTGTGAATTGCTTGTTATAGTCCCCTGTAAATCTACAGTGATTACACCACAGTTCATAATTTTATTGCTTGGTGCTTTTCAGCAGTTATAAAAGGTTCTAATATAAATGGGTGTCTTCATACATGAAGACAGAAAGCTCCTGATCTACCAGAGACCTACACCTTTGAAAGGCCATCTGGGAGGAAATATGAACAGGAAAAGATCGTGAATAACCAAATAGCAGTCCTGAATGTGGTTGTGGTCTATAGTGGTGTGAAATAGAGTCATACAGCACAGAAACAGGACCTTCCACCCAACTTTCCACTCTGAGGAATCAGAGAGTGAAATCAATCAAAATTCTAAAGATAGCAGAAGAGAATCAGAGCATAGGCATATGACCCGGGGGTGGTGGGGGTGGTGGGGGGGGTGGGGGGCATCTGCCCTCCCAAATTCGAACAAAACTGGGTACAGTTCAGGCAAAGCAACAACAAGAAGAAGAAAAAAATCAGACAGAGAAAATAAAAAGATAAACAAATTAACAATAACTGTTGTCCCGCTCCACTACATCCCGATCCTGGGCACCTTCACACCCAGTACGATGTGCATCTCACCTCCAACCCAGGAACTGGCTCATGGCTGTAGCAACGGCGCTCAGCATCAGCGTTCAGGCCCTGTGTTGTCAGCGCACATACTCCGGGGCTGGCCGTCCCGTGACAAGGAGGTCACCACCTAGACGCAGAACTGCTGCCCTCAGGCGGAATGACTTGCTGTGAGCTTCTCGCGTTTCTGCGTGATGATGTCAGAGGGTCTGTGTCGCATCACCCAGCATTGTTCCCACAGCAACAGGCCATCCCTCCCGGATGATGAAGCAGCCTGGGCCTGGGCATGGATGTGAGTCTCGCCTCGGACAGAGTGGGGTCAGAGTGGATGGGGATGGCCCTCCTGGGCCTGGTACCCACACAGACAGCCAGTTTGTGGAGGAGGCTGTGGCCTGTGTCTGGGCCTGGAGGTGAGATGCAAGGCGTCCAGGTGCAGTGCAGGCCCTGTGTAAAATTTTGGGCAAATCAACCAGATTTGCCCCTTAACCAGAGTCCCCATATGCCCACGAGAGCAAGAAGAGAGGAGAGACAATTTCTGTATCCTGATTATGTATGTCTATTTCCAAAATTCAAACTTCAACTTTGAGTCTAGCTAATAATTTCCTTGTAAACTTTTTAAAATACATTCTGAAGTTTGATGAGGGATGAGAGAGGATATAATGTTGTTAAAACAATTAGCATTTGCTGTATATTTATTTCTGCTCCCAGACTCTGATGTCCTCAAACAAATTAATCTTTGCAAAGTAAAAAGTGAATAACTAACTGCAAAATATTCCCAGGCTGTTTTACTTTGCTTCAATTGCATGTTCTATTTGGATTCTGATATTTAGCATTTAAAAACACTCTTTATCAGATTCTACATTCTTTAACTCAATTTGAAGCTAGAAAACTAGATGCAATTTACATTTTGCTCAATAATAATGCAGGAAGATTACACTAAACGCGCAGAACCTCTAGGGAGATGGCTTGTCTGCTTGCTGCCACTGTGCTGGCGACAGACCACAGCCCCTGAGGCAGAGGGAGCCCAGACAGACACAGATGGGGAATGGCTGGGAAGTGGCATTGAGGTGCAATGAAACCTGAGATATGACAACTCCTTCACCTGAACAAGACAAAAGGCAGGGTTTCGGCAAGAGCGAGACGGCAATCTTTTTTTTAAAAAATAGAATGTAGGTCCTGTGAAAGTAGTCTGCTTCCTGATTTTTATTTTCTCTTTTGGGTGAGATTTTAAACAAAAGGTCTCATCTGTCCTGTCAAGTAAAGGATTTCATGACACTGTTCAAAGAAAAGCAGGGGAATTCTACCTGGCATCCTGACCAGCATTTATTCTTCAACTTACATCATTTATTCTTTGCTACTTCACTGTTTGTGGAAACTTACTGTGCATTAAACCCATCGGGCATTGCCCACATCAGAAGAACATCAAACTCTTTTTGCTTCAAAGTTCTCAGAACTTTCTGAGCTCGTGAAAGGCACACTGTAAAATCGTTCTTCTAACTGCCACCAACAATTAGATGAGGATTTAAGCAAGAGGGCAACATTAAATCCAATGATTTATGAATCTCAAAAAAAACCCATAAAACCATAGAAAAGCAAGGTTTGTTTGAGGTAGTGTGAGATAATGATGATTGCCCTAAACAAGACACCGAACTAATTGCTGGTGGCATGGCTCGTGGAATTCCCTAATTGCAGGAAAGATCGAGCTGTTCATGTTTCATATGTCAGCTCATACCTATGACTAGGCATTTGCATTTGGAACAGAATGGTGAAAGACTTCAGCTTTAGTATAATGAAATAACAACTGATGTTTCAAGTCAAGTTCATTGTCGTCTAATTGCACAAGTACAGCCTGACGTAACCGCGCTCTCCGGTCGGTCCTCAGTGCAAAACATGCAGTCACAGAGATAACACACATACAGACAAACAATACATATGTAGGGCAAGTCTTCATATAGACAAATAAATAAATATTGTTCTCTGAAGATGAGAGTTTCAATGGTTGAGGTGAGAGTCCCTTTGGTTATTCAGCATTGTCAGGGCCCGTGACAAGAAGCTGTTCCTCAGCCTGATGTTGCTAGCTGATACTCCTGTATACCTTTCCTGACGGGAGCAGTTGAAAGATGCTGTGTGCTGGGTGGAAGTGGTCCTCAATGATTTTGTGTGCCTTCTTCAGATAATGATCCCGGTCGATCACATCGATGGGGGGGTGTGGGGGGGGAGGTGGGGTGGAAGGGAGGCTCCAGTGATCTTCTCTGCTGCTCTTATGGTCCGGTGGATTGACCTCTGATCCATTTCTCCGCAGCAACTGCGCCACACTGTGATGTAGCTCTCGAAAGAGCTTTTGTAGAAGATTGACATAACACTGACCAGTAGCCTTAAACCCTCAGGTAAGATTAGATGTAATCCTGAGATCACTGCTTAACCTGGGACATTTTACACTTGGGGGATAAAGTGAAGGCACACCTGATGTAGAACATAGAATAGTACAGCCAGGAACAGCCCGCAATGTCCACTCTGAACATGACGTTCAGATTAAATTAAATCTCTTCAGCTTGCCCATGATCTGTACCTCTCCATTCCTTGCAGTATTTATATGTCTATCTAACGACCGCTAACTGTCGTAGGTGCTTCCTCCACTACCCCTGGTAGCCAGTCCCCTGCACCTACCACTCTTTGTACAAGAAAAACTTGCTCTGCACATCTCCTTTAAGCTTTTCCACTCTCACCTTAAATGCCCGACCTCCCGTATTTTCTCATTTTACCCCAGGACAAAAATTCTGACTGTTCTTCCTAGTTACGCCCTTCATAAATTATAAACTTCTATCAGGCCTCCCCTCAGCCTCTGATGCTCCAGAGAAAACCATCCTAGATTGACCAACCTCTCCATATGACAAAAGGGCTCAAGGGCCGGTTTCCTTGGCTTTAAAATCTGAGCCAGGCTCTTTGGCCCAACTTGTCTGTGCCAACCAAGTTGTCTACTAAAGCTTGTCACATTTGTAACATGGAAGTGCATGTTAGTAAAGTGTATGTTTCTTAGTATCGTGTGCATGAATGTGAAGGGGGGTATAGGTCAAGCAAAAGGAGATGTAAAGTGCTCCTTCCATCCGACAGCCTACAGGTCACCCTAGGGCAAGGCATAGGAACTGTTCAGCCTCCCAATCAGGGTAATGTGAAGCCGTGGATTGCAGATGGTGGATGTTTTTTACAAGCAGACTCTACAAATTGGAATTTATGATTGTGAAACTAAAAACGCTGGGCAGATGAACCTGCTGATCGATGGCCAGGGTTGCCTGTCCAGTGTGGACACTGCGACTGAAGAAGGCCATGGGAAACCACTTCAGTATTTTTCCATTGTCCAATCATGAGCCCAACATTGACCGGTCTCAGCTCAAAGATAGACCCTCCACCGAAGGAGAAGAGGGGAGGCAACAACTACAGTTCGGAGGGTCAGAGACATGATCGCCCACGCCGAACGGCAAGGCACCTGAATGATTTAAGAAATTATAAATGAGCATTTGAGACAGTCCAAGAGACATTCACAAAAGTAACTCCTGGAATGAAAGGATTACCCTCATACATACGGCAAAAGAATTTAGTTCTATATTGTTTGGACTTTGGAAGAATGATGGGCGATCTTATTAAACAACAAAAAAATTCATTTAAGAATTCTTACTTTGAACATTATTTATTATTTATTTTTTTACTGTAGTTTGTTGGCACTACCTTCTTGTTTACATTTTCCCTCTTTCGTACACGTATCTTTTCTTGAGGACAGTTTTTTCCACACTGATAAGAAGAAATATTGCCTGGCCTTTAGGAAAAAAAGAATCTCGGGGTTATCCGTGATGTAATGCAAACTGTATACACTGACAACAAATTTGAAATTTGAATTTTGAAACTGAGAAGATTTCTTGTCAACATGACAGGTTCGATCTCATAATGTTTTCACCAGTGAGGAATCTTGAATGATTAGATAAGGCTACAAGGCTAGGGGATAGTTATATAAAACTGATGGAGGTGCATTGGACCACCTTCCTCCAGAGGTTGGTGAACCTCAAGTCTCTAACCCAGAGAGTTGCAGAGGCAAGATCTTTGGAAGGAGGAAACAAGGCCAAAAAGAAAAAACGGACATTTTTTGAAAGATAAACGATTTGAAGGCCAGCAGGTACAGGCACAGAAGAGATCAGCCACGATTGAACTTGAATGGCAGGGTTGGAAAAAAGGGCCAAGTGGTCAGCTCCCTCCCCTATTTTGCAAGGTCAGGTACCTGGCATCAGCTATGCAAAGGAACATAGAAGAACTTGCTATTTTGAGTTGGACAATGAAATATTAGCCAGTTCCCAAAGACCTGGTTTCACTGTGTGTAGTGGAAGAAAATAATGGATGAAAATCAGTTTTGGCAATATTTGTTTCCTTTTCTTCTGAAGGCACTGATCCCTGGTAATGTGGAGTTCAGGGGAGAGTGATCCTCTTGACAGTGACAATTCCACTAGTAAAATATTTCATCTCTCCACCTCAGCTCACACATCCAAATCTCAGTGTGAGGCAGAGAAGCAAAACGAGGGTTACAGCAAGATACTTTTGCCATTTGAATCATCACAGACGAGATCCCACCCACCCCCCCTTCACATTTATACACACGATATTAACATGCACTTCCATGTTACAAATGTGATAAGCTTTACTTGGTTGGCACAGACAAGTTGGGCCAAAGGGCCTGGCTCAGAGTTTAAAGCCAAGGAAACAGGCCCTTCAGCCCCCTTTGGACATGCTGACCAAGTTGTCTATCTAAGCCAGTCCCATTTGCCTGCTTTTGGCCCACATCGCTCCCAAACTTTCCTGTCCATGTACTTGTCTGAATGTCTTTTAAATAATACTGTTGTACAACCCACCCACCCTCTTAGACTACCTCTGGCAACTTGTAACACATACATTCCTCCCTGTGTGTGAAAAAGGTGCCCCTTGGGTCTGGGAAAAAAACTGTGACCATTCACTTTCACTGCGCCTTTCATGAATTTATATTCCTCTGTAAGATCCCCCAGTTATCAGATCTCAATGAGAGACAACATCTCTGTTGATTTCTTCCTAGCATTGATAGGTCACAGCATAATGTACTTACTATGCAGGGCTTTGACCAACAATGTCAACTACCCTTTTTCCTCCATTCATGCTGTTTAACCTGCCAAGTTTCTCTAGCAGCTTACCTTTTATGCTCTAGATTCCAACATCTGCGGCATTTTGTATCCCCTACTTACTAACACTGACCCTGCTAGGATTAGATGGCAGCGCAGACAGGGAACTGGACAAAAGGCCTGCTCAGTAGAAATTAGTGTTGAAGACTGATTACTCCCATTCCCTGCTCTGTCTGTGTATGGTTTTGACAAATGGAATCAATCCTCTCTGCCTCTTTAAATTGCCTTCACTTCATCTGACAAAAACCTTGGACTCCAATATTTCAACACCTCCCTCATCATTATTATCTTCCCACAGTCAGCCCTTAAGGTTCCTCGAGGACCAGAAACCCTCTATCCCACTGCAGGAGAGACCAGTGATTACGTGCCAGCCGACTGACAAGATATGGGAGTGAAGAAGCTGAACTTGAAGTCAACCCAAAAAGATAACTCTGCTACCCTTTTTGCAGACGCTGCTTGGCTGACTGACTGCCAATATTTTCTGTTTTTGTTTCAGAATTTCAGCATCTGCACCTTACTTGATTTTTTTTTATCACTGAGGCATTAACATTGCCCCAGAAGTCATCGGTGTGGAAATCACCTTGGCTGGAAACTGGAGAAGGGAGTAGGGGAGGGGTGGCCTTGGAAGATTTTGAACTGTTCCAAGTTTATTGCAAAGTACAAATGCAACCTCTCTTGACGTGACACCAGAGAAAAGGTCACAGGTTATTATTTTGGTGCAAATAGGACACCCCTCCAAATCTACATTAGTGCAGGCCATTGAGGATGCTATTTTGCACTTAATTAACGTGGTTTTGATCCTGGTGTAAGAAGCAAAGTATTCCAGTTTATGATCATCTGTAATGATGTACACCATTGACAATCACCTTCCTTTCTTAAGGCTGTTTATTATCAATAGAAAGGTCATGGCAGGGAGATCAGATCAAGTTACATCTCAACTTTACTCTGCAAATTTGAGTCGTGATTTCCACACCTACAATGTCAGGAGCTCTCTTGATTAACTATTTTTTAAATCCATTGTCCAAACCTGAATTTCCTTCAAATTATCTAATTACATTTGAAATATGGATGAGCTTGAAGATTTTAATTTTTAAAGAAATTAATTAGAAAATTAAACAATAGAGACATTGTATACCAATCAGATATTTTGTAATTAAGGTGTCCCCAAGCTTAATTTATGTACAAAGTCTGTTTTCAGTCAATGTGGGAGATGTATAAAAAGCTTGGGGATATTTTGCTGAAAATCCCCCTTTCTCAAACATATACATTATCCTATTTTCTGAGCAACCTGTCTTGTTTCTGTCAAGTCCATATCAGTTCTGTTTGCCCATTGGCTCTCCTGTTCCCTCCTGATCCACCTCTATACCTTTACTGTAGTGAGCACTGCCTGGTCCAACAGCAAGCCTGCATATCTCCATAGGCTTGTATGAGGTGCTCTCCATAAGCTGTGGCAATCGATGTTACAATGCTCTCATTTATTTCAAGGGTCAACATGATTTGTAGATCAGGGTTTGGAGAATTATTTGTTACCATAAATCTTTGCATTTATTTGCAATATCAGCTGAGTCAGTGAAAGATTGCTGAGCTGGAGAAATATATTAGAGATAGTTTGATGGATTAAATGACTGAAACCAAATGTGAGCATGGCGCCACCTTCAGTATTTGCAGCTTCAAGAAAAGTGGTATATGCACCAAAGTCCAAAAATCTTCAGACGCTAGAATTCTCACATTAAAGACAGGAAAAAAAAGGGCCAATACTCCATTCCAATCTACAGATAAATGTACTGTTTACCCCTGCAAATGGCATTTGACCTGCTGAAAAATTTCAGCCTTTTTGCATTTTATAAATAGTTTCTGTAACTTTTTTTCTTCATGTTTCAAGGGAAGAAAATACAGTAAAGTCCCTGGTATCTGGTACCCATGGAGATTTGTAGATGCCAGATAAGTGAATTTTCCACTTACTTGAGGCTGCTGGTTGTTTCCAGGTAACAGGGGTTTTACTGTATTTCGTTAAGAACCTTTTATAATCTTGGACCTCCACCTCTTGGCCCCGAGTCGATATCTTTAACACGTTACTTCCTAGCCCACTGGTTATTCCCCAATTGGCTCCCTTCAAGCTCCACCACCTTATGTCACCCTAACTCAGTAGCCAAGTTCTAATGAGCAACACTTGCTTGCACTAGGTAGTTTAGATTATTTATATAGCGCACTTAAGTTGACAAAAGTGCTGTATACATCATAAATTACATCTGAACTTAAGCAGCTATTTAAAGTGCAGTATAAAATGGGTCCCCGAGGTTTAGAATTGTACATACCACATGGTAACAATCAACAATCACTTCAAAATGCTTGTAAGTAAAACTACAACTTCAACCTGCATGAAGGGGCTGATTTGAAGGAGGGAGGAATATTGTTCCACAGTTTGGGGGCTGCTATCGCAAAGGCACCATCTCCCCTGAGTTTGCGATTTGAGCACGGAACATCCAAGCGCCCTAAATTGGCCGATCTGAGGGGTCCTGAAGTGGAATAGGACATTAAGAGATCGGTGATGTAGGAGGGGGCTAGTCCATCAAGGGCTTTGTAAACAAACTAGAGAACTTTAAAATCTATCTTGAGCTGTACTGGCAACCAGTGAAGGGAAGTGAGAATAAGGATGATATGCTCCCTTTTCTTGGCTCCTGTCAGGGGCCTTGCTGCCGCATTCTGAACCAGTTGCAGACGGGATAATGATGACTGACTAATTCCCGTGTAAAGAGAGTTAGAGTAGTCTAAATGGGAGAAAATGAGGGCGTGGATAATTTTCTCAAGGTAACCTCCAGATCAAAGTCAAGACAGCCATCATCATCCAGATACCAAAGGTAGCAACAGTAATGGACCTCAAGGACTATCGCCCTGTTGCTTTCCCATTGTGAAATGCTTCAAGCGTTTGTCTGGCAATAGAACACATTAAAGCGCACCTCCCAGAGACATGGGACCCCATTTAAATTTGCCTATAGACAGAACTGTACCACTGACGATGCTATAGCTTTGTTCCTCTACTCTGATTTGACCCATCTGGTGAAAGTCACCTTATACACCAGGCTGCTGGTCATCGACTTCAGCTCCATGTTTAATATACAGGTACTCCTCTACATATGCCAGTTTTTAGTTCTGGATGAAGGCCCATATCTCGGAATGGACATATGTCAGAATTGCCCTACCTGTGGTACTGAAGAGCAAAATGATTGATTTCCTTCCATTCTCTATCTCCAAATCCTTCTCACTCTCTCTGTTACTGCAGACTCTACGGGCCTTTAAAATCTGTCTGACCGTCAAAATATTGACCAACAGAATTAGAAAAATTGGGACATGAGTTAAAATGTAGTGAAATATCTCAACATGGCATCCACCAAGGCCAGCTCTTGTGAGAGATTGGACACTAGCCAACATGGAGGCCATCATAGATATGCCTGATTTTCACCATAATTGCAAAAGTTTAAAATTTTTTATTTATTTTTTTAATTTGGTCATATGTACAGTTGGACATAAGTTGCATAGATCGCAAATTGGGGTGTACCTGTAATCATTCCCCAGAGGCTGGTGGAGAAGCTGTTCTCAACACCCCTCTCTGTAACTGGATTCTGGACATACTAACAGTCAAACCAGATTGGCAGTAGAACATTGAGCATCGCCACACTGAGCACCGGTACACTTTAGGGCTGTGTGGCCAGCCTGCTCCTGTTCACACTATTGATCAACAAATGTAACACCAAATTCAGCTCCAACAAAGTCATCAAGTTTGCAGATGACACAACAGTAGTCGGCCTCATCAGCAACAATGATGAGTCGCACTACAGAGAAGAGGTGGAAAATCTCATGAAATGGTGTGAAAGTATCAACCTGAGTCTCAACATGGACAAGAAAAAGGAGATGGTCCTCAGGAGGACCAGGGACTACCACATTCCACTAAAAATCAACAACTCCATAGTAGAAAGAGAGGAGAGCACCAAGTTCCTCAGAGTCCACTTAAGAAGTGACCTCTCCTGAACAACATCGACTGCACTTCCTGAGAAGACTGAGCCGGGCAAGGCTACTGGCCACCATCCTATCAGCTTTCTAAAGGAGCTCTTTCAAGAGCGTTCTGGCCGGCTGCATCACAGTGTGGTACGGTTGTTGTAGAACATTGGATCAGAGGTAATTCTACAGAACCATAAGAACGGCAGAGAGGATCACAAGAGTATCCCTTACCCCCATTAACGTGATCTACTGGGATCATTGTCTGAAGAAGGCTCGTAAAATGGTTGAGGATCCCTTCCAGCCTGCACACAGCCTCTTTCAGCTGCTCCCATTGGGAAAGAGATACAGGGATATCAGAGACAGCACCTCCAGGCTGAGGAACAGCTTCTTTCCAAGGGCAGTGAGAATGCTGAACCACTGATGAACCGCTCAGACAAACTTTCTGAGACTCTACTATTTATTTAGCAATATTTTTGTACTATATAGGTCTCGTTTGTCTGTATGTGTGTTTGCATTTTTTTGGCGTTGTACTTGCACAATTAGATAGGTGATAATGAGCTTGAAACCTGAGTTGTTTTGCCTTAATAGCCACTTATTTACCAAACATTTGAGTTGTAACCCATGCAAAAGTGGTTAAAATGACAAATTCATGGACTACTAATTTGATTCATATCAAGAACATTTCAAACAATGGAGATAAAACAACCTAGCCATCTGTTATTCTGAATAATACTATTCTTTTTGATTAGGCGAATTGTGGGTTCAAGGAATGACTAAGATCTGCTTCAAAGAATGAACTGCAAACAGTAACAATATCATGAACATCCTGATGGTGGCAATGTCAGATCAATCACACATAGCAACTCGCGCGCCACCAGGAGTCACTCAGTGGTATTACAAGTGTGCACCATTGTTCAAAGTGAAACACAAAACAGGCAGCGGGAAACGTGATTGTTGTAAAAACACGGAAATGCTGGAGAAGCTCAGCTGGTCTATTCAGCATCCATAGGAGACAAAGATATGTCGCCAACATTTCGGTCCTGAGCCCTTCTTCAAGGAAAAAAAATCAGCAAAAGGCAGTTTTCTGTAAGGAAAAAAAGGCGGGTCTCCAGGGACGCGAGCTTCCGATTCTTGACGGTGGTTGAATGCATGAATCCAACGGAGGATGGTGCAGGAGAGGTCCGTGGCAGTTCGTGGGTGGCCTGTAACCTCGGAAATATATCTTTGTCTCCGATAGGTGCTGGAAAGACCGGCTGAGTCCCCTCCAGCATTTCTTGTTTTTACCATTGTTCAAGCTCCCCATTAGAGTTTTTATAGATTCCTTCAACACTCTCGCAGTCCACCAAGAAACTGAGAACCAGTTTAGTTGGAGTCATTGATGCGTTCGCCAGAGGCAGGCACTTCTGCCCACTATGTCCATGTTGATCATCAATTACTCATCTTTTCTCACGACATTTACCAGCACCAACCTATGTATTGCCCCTCATAATGTTTATACCTATCCGAAAAGTGGGGGATCCACCCAGCAGTCTGATCAATAATTAATTCTCAGTGTCCTTAGAGAAGATTACTGATCATTATCTCTACAATTGTTTGTGGGAGCTTGAATTCGCCATTGTCTATAGTACAGATTCTATCACCAGATTGTATATGTATAGATGGTAGTGTAGGATGATTGTGATTGGCTGAGAGCGTAGCCACGCCTACTGGCAGGTCTTAAAGGGTTGCTTCTAGCCAGTCCAGGTCATTCTGGACTGGTTGACCTACATGTGATATGCTCCAGTCTTCTAGTTAATAAAAGCCTTGGTTTGGATCAAAAAGCCTTTGATTCTTTCGACGTGCTCTACATAGAGTGAAGTGGGCATGGCCTGGGTGGTGGGGGTCTTTGAGGATGGAGGCTGCTTTTATAAGACACCGCCTCATGTTGATGTCCTCATGGAGTGGAGTCTGGTGCCTGTGATGTCGCAGGCCAAGTTAACAACCCTCTGGAGTTATTTTTGTCCTGAGAGTTGGCACCTCCATACCAGGCAATGGTGCAACCAGCTCTCCACGGTAGACCTGTAGAAATTTATGGGAGTCTTCGGTGATATACCGATCCACCTCAGACACCTCACAATGTATAGCCGCTGGAAAGTTTTCTTTGTGATTGTATCAATGTGGAAGCTCCAGGACACACAAGGATTTAAAGTTCTTGACTATCTCCACTACTGAGCCCTTGATAATGATTATGGACTTCAGGAGGAAGCCACGTTCCCCTGACTTCCTCCTAAGTCCATATGATCTCCTTGGTTTTGCTGACGTTGAACGCATGGTTGTTGTCATTGCACCATTCAACGTGCTGATCTATCTCCCTCCTGTACGCTTCCTCATTGCCGTTTGTGATTTTGCTGACAACTGTGGTGTCATCGGCCACACAGTCATGGGTGTTTAACGAGTAGAGCATCCTTGGGGTGAGCTTGTATTGAGGAGGAGATATTGTTTCCAATTCATACTGACTGTGGTCTTCCGATGAGAAAGTCAAGACCCTAGAGTTTGTAGCATCCCGACCAGCACTGAAGGAATAATGGTATTGAAGGCCACTACATTCAACTTGGCAATGAACAGTTTGACACTATTAAAGGTAGTTTTACAGATGCAAGTCCACATTTTTCATTGTAAAAACCAGCAAACACAGAGACACTTACCACTCCTTCACAAAGAGTGAGAAATCCTCCGCTGTTACTGTTGAAATTAAACTCCCACAGGGTGTAAAATTTAGCCTCCCAATTTAGTATCCTTGGCACTGCATTGAAATTTATGGGTGGGGTTGTAGGGAGTGTATCATTGTTTATAGTGGATTCATAGCAGTGTGACAGAACTTGCAGTGGTTCAGGAAATCAGTGTGACAGTGGGAGGCTGGTTGGTGAAGGGGATAGAAAGGGGAATACAGAAGGAAGAGAACTGAAATAGGGAAGGGATTAGAGATTGAGATGCTAAGAAGGAGTTTGAGAAAAGAGAGAGAGAGAGACTATCTGTGTGTGAATTTGTGTATGCATGTGCAACAAACAATCTGCTGGAGGAACTCAGCTGGTCCAGCACCACATGATTTTCACTGCTTTGTCTGGCACCTGCCAATCATCCGCCTCCAACTCTGTATTTGGTCATTGTCCTCCACCCCTCCAATTCCACAATCTCCCACTGGCCACTGTCTGTCTCCTTTCATCCTGTCCTCATCATACTACCAATGTCCTCTCTGCATTCAGTCTTGATGAAGTGTTCTGGAACACAACATTAACCATTCTTGTGGGTGTGCTTGTGCGTGAGAGAGAGAGAGAGAGAGAGAGAGAGAGAGAGAGGAGAGAGGAGAGAGAGAGAGCAGTGTGTGGCTGTGTGTGTGTGTGTGTGTGTGTGTGTGTGTGTGTGAGCCACAAATTTGGCCACAAAGCCATCAATTCTGTCATCTAAATCATTAACATACAAAAAGTAAGACCTAATACCAACCCCTGTGAAACACAAAACTCACCAGCAGCCTGGCAAAAAAAACTCCCTTTATTTCCACTCTTTGCTTTCTGCCAGTCAGCCAATCTTCCATCTAGGCAATTATCTTTCCTGTTATTCCATGTTATTCCATGTTCTCTTATTTAGCAGCCTCATGTACTGCACCATGAACAAAGGCTTTCTGAAATCCAAATAAACAACATCCACTGACTCTCCTTTGTATGTCCTGCTTGTTAATTCCTCAAAGAACACCAACAGATTTGTCAAGATCTCTCCTGAAGGAAGCCATAATGATTTCAGCCCATTTTATCTTGTCTTTCAGGTAACCTTAAACCTCATTCTTAATAATGGACTCTAAAATCTTGCTTATCACTGAAGTCAGGCTAAAATCACACAATGCTGGAGAAACTCAGCAGATCAAGCAGTGTCCTTTATATTAGCAAAAGTAAAAATACATAACCAACGTTTCGGGCTTGAGCCCTTCATCAAGGTATGGGAAAATGTTTGCTGTCCTCTCCCTCCCTTATCCACCTATCATCTCCTGCCTTGCGACCACCCCTCCCCACTCCCACTCTTTCACTCGGATGCTTGCCGGCATTTTCCTACATGTCGATGAAGGGCTCAAGCCCAAAACGTTGGTTGTGTATTTTTGCCTTGGTGCTGCATAAAATCTGTTGAGTTTCTCTAGCTTTGTGTGTTTTTTTCCTCTTTCCCTTCTTAAAGAATAGAATGACATTTGCAATTTTCCAGTCTTTTGGAACCATTTCTGACTTGAGTGATTATTAAAAAAAAATCACTACTACCTCTTGCACAATCTCTTCAACTCCCTCTCTGCGAACCCATTCAGAGTGATCTTCGTCAAACACACCATAAATAACTGCGTCCTAAGCACTTTTTTCTATGCTTTATATAGTTAAATGTAGTTAAAAATATAGTAATTATATTAGAATCAAAGAATCGTGGCGCTTAGAACAGTCCCTTTTACCTCAACATCCATACTGAGCTAGAAATACAAGAGATAATAAAAAAATTACCAAATAATAAGACACCAGGAGAGGATGGATTTCCAATAGAATTCTACAAAACATTTAAAGACTTATTAATTCCGCCCCTCCTGGATGTAATCAACCAGATTGATGAAACACAAAGCTTACCAGATTCATGTAAAACAGCAATAATTACAGTAATACTAAAACGAGGGAAAGATCCACTCTCACCAGCGTCATATAGACCAATATCTTTGCTAAACACAGATTATAAGATAATAGCTAAACTATTAGCAAACAGATTAGCAGAGCAGGTACCGAAAATGGTAAATTTAGACCAAACTGGATTTATCAAAAAAAGACGCACAACAGACAATATATGTAAATGTATTAACTTAATTCATGCAGTAGAAGGAAATAAAGCACCTGCAGTAGCAGTTGCTTTAGACGCAGAGAAGGCCTTCGACAGAGTAGAATGGAATTATTTGTTCAAAGTATTGCAAAAATTCAGTTTACCGGAGAAGTATATTAATTGGATTAAAGCATTATATAAGGGACCGTTAGCGAAAGTGACAGTAAATGGACATGTATCAAAGCAATTTAACTTAAGCAGGTCAACGCGGCAGGGATGCCCACTATCACCTTTATTGTTTGCGTTAGCTATAGAACCACGAGCAGAATTGATAAGAATAGATAATAATATAAAAGGAATAAAAACAAAAGACAAGGAATATAAAATCAGTATATTTGCGGATGATGTTATAGTGTACTTAACAGAACCAGAACTATCAATAAAAGAATTATATAAGAAATTTTTTTTTTTAATTTTTTATTTTTCACACCATAAATCACATTAGCCATGATATACACTATTTCTTTTTCACACATATACAGTGACTTTTTCTCCCCCTCCCCCTCCTCCCAAGCCACCCCCCACCCCCCCCTCTCATCCATTTTAGGTATACAATCTAGGTTGCATTAAGCCAGTCAGACAATGTTGTCATTCAACAAAAATACACCAGAAATTCTACTGAGTCCATTCTTTTCTTTCCTTCTCCTTCCATCAACTTAGGTAATGTTTGTCCCTGGTAGGTTTTCGCTATTGTATTTAATGTAAGGCTCCTATACTTGTTCGAATATTTCAATATTATTTCTTAACCTATATGTTATTTTTTCTAATGGAATACATTTATTCATTTAAATTTAGTAGTTTCTTCCTTTTAATTTGGTTATGTATTCCATTAATATTTAAAGTCATATAGTTCAGCGTAGCCCTTTTATATTTTGTTTATCTTCTCTTTCCGTTTTTCCATCATTACCTTTCCTCCTTTTCCATTTCTGTTTTCTTATTTTCAACTCTTTATAAGACAACATTCCTAAAACATCCAACATTTTCCTTATTCTCCTATTTCTATCTTATTTATCCCCAATCTTCCCTTCCCCTCCTGAGTTGTCCTTTATCCCTTGTCGGACAACCACATCTCCCCTCTCCATTTGGATTTGCGAATCCACTCGCAAGCGTCAACTGATTTTGCAGTGACCGCTATTTCCCCCCACCCCGCCCCCCCAGAAAAGATTTCACTTTTCATATGTCACAAAGGTCACTCTTTTAATTCCCTCCTTATTCTCTCTATTCCATTACCTTCCCTTATTAATTCTTGTCTATACTATCTATATTTTCCTCTAAGTACAGATACATTCACGTATGCACATTGTCTCTATTCACTCTTATACCTCTTTACCCGCATACATATCAATCGTGATCATTTTTACTCTCATTACCCGTCTTCATCCCTCAGTCTATTTTTGTCTTTACCCACATACATATCAATCGTGATCATTTTTACTCTCATTACCCGTCTTCCTCCCTCAGTCTATTTTTGTAATTGTTCTGCAAATTTTCGTGCTTCTTCTGGATCCGAGAATAGTCTGTTTTGTTGTCCTGGAATAAATATTTTCAATACCGCTGGATGCTTTAGTATAAATTTATACCCTTTCTTCCATAAAATCGCCTTTGCTGTATTGAACTCTTTTCTCTTCTTTAGGAGTTCAAAACTTATATCTGGATAAATGAAGATTTTTTGCCCTTTATACTCCAGTGGTTTGTTGCCCTCTCTTACTTTTTCCATTGTCTTCTCCAGTACCTTTTCTCTTGTAGTATATCTTAGGAATTTTACTACAATAGATCTTGGTTTTTGTTGTGGTTGTGGTTTAGAGGCCAATACTCTATGTGCCCTTTCTATTTCCATTTCTTGCTGTAGTTCTGGACATCCTAGGGTCTTAGGGATCCACTCTTTTATAAACTCCCTCATATTCTTGCCTTCTTCATCTTCCTTAAGGCCCACTATCTTTATGTTATTTCTTCTGTTATAATTTTCCATTGTATCTATTTTTTGAGCCAGTAGTTCTTGTGTCTCTTTAGTTTTTTTATTAGATTCCTCCAATTTCTTTTTTAAGGCTTCTACCTCCATTTCTGCTGCTACTGCCCGCTCTTCCATCTTGTCCATTTTCTTTCCCATTTCTGTTAAGGTCATCTCTATTTTATTCATTTTCTCTTCTGTGTTGTTTATTCTTTTTCTTAAATCATTAAATTCCGTGTTTGCCATTCTTTAAATGACTCCATGTATCCTTTAATAAGAGAAAGTACCTTCATTATCTTGCCTTTCTTTTCTTCTTCTATTACACTGTACTCTTCCTCTTCCTCTTCTTCTTCCTCTGGGTTGGCCATCTGTTGTTTCTTTGTTGCCCTTTCCTTCTCTTCTTTCTTGTTTCTATTGTCTTCTGTGGTCTCTTCTTGCTGCAGGTGTTCTGCAGCTGTCGTTGCCGGCTGTGGAGATCGACTCCCCAGCTGGTCCCCCCTCCCGTCGGTTTGTTTTTTTTCATTCGCATCGTGCATGCGCGATTCCTCGCGCATGCGCGGTTGCGCACTTTTACTCGGCTCAGCGAGCCATTTTTGTAGTCCATTATTTACCGACCTGAGGGAGCGGGTTTCTCTCTCCGCAGCGGGCCTCTTCGGACAGGTAAGGCCTTCACCTTTTTCCTCCTTTGTCTTCTCTTCCTCTCTTCTTACCGTTGCTTTTGATTTTTCTTTTTTTGTCGCCATCTTCTTTCCACCTTTATACTCACTTTTCTGTAACTTTTATTTCTGTGCCTTTGTGTTTTCCTTTGTTTTTCCCGACTTTTCTGGAGAGGGCTGGAGTTCACCGTCCGGCCACTACTCCATCACGTGACTCCTCTCAAGAATTATATAAGAAATTGAAGGAATATGGAGAAGTGTCGGGTTACCAGATAAACGTAAATAAAAGTGAAGCAATGCCTATGAATAATGCGGATTTCTCAAAATTTAAGAAGGAATCTCCATTTAGATGGCAAATGCAGGCAATAAGATACCTAGGTGTACAAATAAACAAAAATCTAGGCCAATTATATAAACCCAATTATTATCCACTAATGAAAAAATTACAGGACGATTTAGAGCATTGGAAAGATTTACCACTAACACTAATAGGAAGGATAAACTGTATTAAAATGAACATTTTTCCAAGGATATTATACTTATTTCAGGCATTGCCAATACAACTGACAAAAAAATTCTTCAAAGAGTTAAAGAAAATAATAAGGAAATTTTTATGGAGAGGGGGGAAACCGAGGATAGCACTAGATAAATTAACAGAATGGTATAAACAAGGAGGCTTACAATTGCCAAACTTTAAAAATTATTATAGAGCCGCACAATTAAGATACCTATCAGATTTTTATCAAACAAGGGAAAAACCAGACTGGACGAGATTAGAATTAGATAAAATAGGGGAAAAGATACCTGAACACATATTATGTAAATGGGATGAAAAATTGGTACAACAAAGAACTTCTCCAGTATTACATCATCTCCTCAATATTTGGAAGAAGATTCATGTAGAAAGAAATAAAACAAATTATCAATTACCAAGACTAATATTGACGCCAAATAAGTTACTCCCTTTTACAACAGATAACCTTTCCTTTAGAGAATGGGAAAAAAAAGGGATTAAAAGAATAGAAAATTGTTTTTCAGGAAGTAGATTCTTATCCTTTGAACAAATGAGAGATAAGTACAATATAACTGGAGATACAGCGCTGGCATATTACCAACTGAGATCCTACTTGAAGGATAAATTAGGAAGCAATTTGAGTTTGCCAGAGGGAAGTAACCTTGAATATGTGATTACAGATACAATGTTAATCAAAAGATTTATAACAAATATGTATATTAAACTGCAAGAAAAGGAGAATGAGGAAACAAATGGTAAAACTAAACAAAAATGGGAACAAGATTTAAATATAAAGATAAAAAAGGAAACATGGGAGAAATTATGTTCTGGAACGATGAGAAATACAATAAATACGAGGCTACGTATGATACAATATAATTGGTTACACAGACTATACATTACACCTCAAAAGTTAAATAAATGTGACCCAATAAATGTGATAGATGTTTTTGATGTAAAAAAGAAATGGGAACAACAATTCATGCAATCTGGACATGTGAGAGAGTAGAAAAATTTTGGGAAGATCTCAATCAGATATTAAATAAAATAACAGAAAACAATATACCAAAGGATCCAGAGATCTTTCTCCTAAGTAACATAAAAAACAAAGAATTTGGAATTGATTTGGAGGATGCACAAAAAAGATTTGTTAAGATAGCTCTAGCCGTAGCAAAAAAATGTATTATGTCAACCTGGAAATTGGAAGATAATTTGAAAATACAACAATGGTATATAAAATGAATAAATGTATTCCATTAGAAAAAATAACATATAGTTTAAGAAATAATATTGAAATATTCGAACAAATATGGGAGCCTTACATTAAATACAATAGCGAAAACCTACTGGGGACAAACATTACCTAAGTTGATAGAAGGAGAAGGAAAGAAAAGAATGGACTCAGTAGAATTTCTGGTGTATTTTTGTTGAATGACAACATTGTCTGACTGGTTTAATGTAACCTAGATTGTATACCTAAAATGGATGGGGGGGTGGGGGGGTGGGGGGGTGGCTTGGGAGGAGGGAGGTGGGGGAGAAAAAGTCACTGTATATGTGTGAAAAAGAAAAAGTGTGTATCATGGCTAATGTGATTTATGGTGTGAAAAAAAAATTTAAAAAAAAACATCCATACTGAGCAAGCAGACATTTTCAGCTAGTCTCATATGTACAATTTGGTCCAGTATCTTTCTAAGCCATTCCTATTCACATATCAGTCCAAATGTCTTCCAACCATTTTTATTGAGCCCCCATCTCAGTTACTCAGACCACATCTCTGTAAAGCTAATCCCAGCATACAGACCGCTCGTCAGATGCTCCAGACCAGAGACCAGCCACGAAGCAGGTAAAGACCTGGCCGGCATGAACCATCTCTGCCCTTTAGGACTGCTTTGAGAGCACTGACTGGCACATGTTTAAGGAGGCAGCAATGGATGTGCATCAAGTTAGAGGAGTACACGTCTTCATTGATCAGCTATAACCCCCAAGACCATCACTACTCGCTTCAACCTGAAGCAATGGAAGACTGCAGAGATGTGTGCTCTTTTGAAGAATAGCAATTCTGCCTTCAGAGCAGGCGACAAGACAATCTTGGCCAACACAAGAGCCAAGCTGACGAAGGCCATCAGGGAAGCAAAGAAGGTTCATGCCCGGAGGATCCATAGTCACTTCCGGGACAGCGGTGACACATGGTGCCTGTGGAAGGGATTCGTGCCATCACCAACCACAAAGTCCCACCAGCTGCCTGAGCCAGGGATGCCTCCCTCCTGGATGCTTTGAATGACTTCTACGTCCACTTTGAGGTGAAAAATGACGCGGAGGTACACACCTCCTACATACGAGCAGGCACTGCGTCTCACAAAGGCTGAAGTGAGAAGGATGCAGCTCAAGGTCAACCTTCGTAAGGCTACAGGACCAGAGGATGCAGGGTGCTCAGAGGATGTGCGGACAAACTAGCTGATGTGCTCACAGACATCTTCAGCATCTCCCTGAGCAACGCCATCGTACCAATATGCTTCAAGGTGGCCACTATCATTCCTGTGATGAAGAAGCTCTCAGTGTCCTGCCTTAACGACTATTGTCCTGTCGCACTCCCGTCCACCATCATGGTGCTTGGAGAAACAAGTCATGGAGCACATCAAGATTCAGTTGCCCCCCCTCATTGGATCCCTGCAGCTTGTGTCCCATCCTAACTGATCTACAGAAGATGCCATTGCCACCATGCTCCATCTAGCCCTCATCCACCTGGAAAATAAAGCCTTGAATATTCATAGACTTCAGCTCAGCATTCAACACAATCATACCACAGCACCTGATTAGGAAATTGAACCTGTTGGGCCTAAACACTTTCCCCTATCACTGGATCCTCGACTTCCTGACTGAAAGACCTCAGTCAGTCCGGATCAGAAGCAGCACGTCCAACACCATCACACTGAGCACAGGAGGCCCCCAGGGCTGTGTGCTCAGCCCACTGCCATTTACCTTGCTGACCCACGACTGTGCAGCGAGACACAGTTCTAATCACATCATCAAGTTTGTTGACGACATGTCCATGGTGGGGCTCATTGGCAAGAACGATGAGTCAGCTTACAGAGAGGAGGTGAAATCACTAACGGACTGGTGCACAGACAACAACCTACAGCTGAACATCAACAAAACAAAGGAGATGGTGGTTGACTTCAGAAGAGCCCGGGGGATCAATCTCTGCTGGCCATCGACGGCTCCACCATCGAGGTAGTCAATTCCTTGGCATGCACCTGGCAGAGAATCTCTTCTAGTCCCCCCCACACTAGATCCATTGCCAAGAAGCCCCAATAACACCTTTACTTCCTGCAGAGGTTGAGGAAAGTCCAGCTTCCACCCGCCACCCTCACTACATTCTACAGGGGATGCATTGAGAAGTGTAACTGCATCACTGCCTGGTTCGGGAACTGCACCATCCCAGAACACAAGTCCCCGCAGTGGATAGTAAGGACTGCTGAGGGGATCATTGAGGTCTCTTTCACTGCCACAATGGACATTTATAATGGTCATTGTTTGCGGAAGGCTATAAATATCGTGAAGGACTCCACACACCTCCCCAGCAATCTGTTCTCCCTTCCTGCCATTTGGGAAGAGGTACCGAAGTGTTTGGGTCCTCACTGCCAGATTGCGACACAGCTTTCTTCCCCAAGCTGTGAGATTCTGATCTCTGGGGGTACAGAAGGCTAGCCTATGTAATATGATATTTATGTGATGTTATTTATAAAAAAAGCTTCTGATGTAATTTATCCATGTAAATGATCAGCTCCATGGTCCAGAGAAACGTTATCTCGTTTTTCACAGTACAACAAAATGTTTATGCTATAAATGACAAATAAACACAACTTGACTTGTTCATAACAATAAGTTCTGATTCAGATTCTAGTCTAGCCAACATCCTGATAAATCACCTCTGTGCCTTTTCCAGTATATTGATGTCCTTCCTGTGACTGGGCACCAACTACACACAGTACTCCAAGTATGGTCTCACCAATGCTTGTACAGTGGAATCATGAGTTCCTATCTTTTATAATCAATAACCTGCCCAATGAAGGCAAGGTGCCAAGTGCCTTCTTCACCACTTTGTCCACCCAAGTTCCACTTTCTAGGAACTATACACTCGTATTCCTGGAGGTCTCTGATCTACATCTCACTCCAGGTCACTGCATGAAAGTCCTGCCCTGATTTGATTTACCGAAGTGATCCATTTCACATTTGTTGGAATTAAATTCCATTTGGCACTCCTTGGTCCAACTTCCTAACTGATCTAGATCCTGTTGTAAATGTAGATATCCTTCTAAACTATAAAAATCAACCGTTGTTCCAATGTTTGAGAGTTCTGTCAAGTCCTGCCAGAAGATACTGTTCTCAATAGACATTGCTGGAAATTCACTAAATTTAGATAAAAATAAAAAATGCTGAGCATCAGTAGAGAGAGAAACAAAGATGGTGTCTCAGGTCAATAAACTTCCATCAGAACATTGACCTGTTGCCCACTTCCTTTGGAATTATCTGTTTTTAATTTGAGATTTCCAGCAGTTGCAGTTTTTTTTATATGATTCAAACTCTCCAGTCTTGGTAAAGATGCCATATAAATAGAAGTCATTGTTAGAATCACATGTTAAGTGTTAAAGCTTCCACTTTTTGAAAGGAGGTTTTTCAATTATTCCAGCATGGCAATAATCAGTGAAACATTTAACCCTTGTCAGAAGGTAACAAGTTCAATACTCACAACTAAATTTAACCAGCTACCACTTCCTAATTCACACAACTTCAGCATGGCTTGCACAATGCTAATACAGTGCCAACAACCCATGTTCAAATCTGGCACTGTCAGTAAGGAGTTTGTACATTCTCCCTGTGACGTCTATGGGTTGGCCCCAGGTGATCTGATTTCCTCCCACACTCCAAAAAAACCCCAGAGGTTTGGGAGGTTAATTGGGTGTAATTTAGAACCATAAAACACTTCAACAGAGAAACAGGCCCCTTTGGCTCTTTTACTCTATGTTGAACCATTTTTTTTGTCTAGTCCCACTGACCTGCACCTAGCCCATACCCCCTCCCTTCCAATGTACCTGTCCAAATTCTTAAATGTTAAAACTGAGCCCGCATTTGGCTGCACGAGTTTCAATGGCTGGAATGGGGTTCTACTGTGTTGTATCATTATTTTAAAAAAACACTATTTGAAAAATAATTTGAAAGGGATAGTGGGGGGGGGGGGGGGGTAAGGGGGAAAATTCAGCTCATTGGTGTGAACCCAGCTTTTGAAGAAGTTCTATCAATCTTAACCTTCCCTGTAACCAATTCTCTTCTCCCCACCCCATCCCCACTTCCTGATTCACATGTACACTGGGAATAATTTACAAAATTGAATGAACCTGACAACTAACATGTCTTTGGATGAGACATATGTGTGCATGTCTGATCATCATTCTGGTCAACCAGGAAAAATATAATTCAGCTGGAAAGGGGGCAGAACAGATTCACAAGAATGTTCCTAAGTTTGGAGGGCTTGATTTAATAGGAGAGACATGATACGCTGCAACTTTCCTTCCTGGAATGTAGGTGGCTGAGGGGTACATTATAGAGGCTCATATAACCATATTACCACTTACAGCACAGAACAGGCTAGTTCGGCCCTACTAGTCCATGCCGGAACAAATCCCCACCCTCCTAGTCCCACTGACCAGCACCCGGTCCATACCCCTTCCAGTCCTCTCCTATCCATGTAACTATCCAGTCTTTCCTTAAATGTAACCAATGATCCCACCTCAACCACGTCTTCCGGAAGCTCATTCCACATCCCTACCACCCTTTGCGTAAAGAAATTTCCCCTCATGTTCCCCTTATAATTTTCCCCCTTCAATCTTAAACCATGCCCTCTAGTTTGAATCTCCCCCACTCTTAATTGAAAAAGCCTATCCACATTTACTCTGTCTGTCCCTTTTAAAATCTTAAACACCTCTATCAAGTCCCCCCTCAATCTTCTACGCTCCAGAGAAAAAAGCCCTAGTCTGCACAACCTTTCCCTGTAACTCAAACCTTGAAATCCTGTCAACATTCTTGTGAACCTTCTCTGCACTCTCTCTATTTTGTTTATATCTTTCCTATAATTTGGTGACCAAAACTAAACACAGTACTCCAGATTTGGCCTCACCAATGCCTTGTACAATTTCATCATAACCTCCCTACTCTTGAATTCAATACTCCGATTTATGAAGGCCAACATTCCAAATGCCTTCTTCACCACACCATCTACCTGAGTATCAGCCTTGAGGGTACTATTTACCATCACTCCTAAATTCCTTTGTTGCTCTGCACATCTCAATAGCCTACCATTTAATGCATATGACCTATTTAGATTTGCCCTTCCAAAATGTAACACCTCACACTTATCTTTATTAAATTCCATCAGCCATTTCTCAGCCCACACCTTCAGCCTTCCTAAATCACCTTTTAATCTATGGTAATCTTCCTCACTGTCCACAACACCACCAATCTTTGTATCATCTGCAAACTTGCTATCCAATTCTCCACCCCTACTTCCAGATCGTTAATATATATAACAAACAATAGTGGACCCAGGACCGATCCCTGAGGAACTCCACTAGTCACCGGCCTCCAATTGGACAAACAATTTTCTACCACTACTCTCTGACGCCTCCCATCCAACCATTGCTGAATCCATTTCACTACCTCCTTATTTATACCTAATGCCTCCACCTTTTTTTCCTAACCTCCTGTGGGGAACGTTGTCAAAAGCTTTACTAAAGTCTAAATAAACAACATCCACAGCTTTCCCTTCATCAACCTTTTTTGTAAACCCCTCGAAAAACTCAATCAGGTTTGTCAAGCATGATCTACCGCTGACAAAACCATGCTGATTACTCCCTATCAATCCCTGTACCTCCAAATATTTGTAAATACCATCCCTCAGAACACTTTCCATAAACTTGCCCACCACAGACATCAGACTCACGGGCCTATAATTCCCAGGTTTACATTTGGACCCTTTCTTAAACAGCGGAACCACATGCGCAACCCTCCAATCCTTTGGCACTACCCCTATGGCCAGTGACGTCCTAAATATCTCTGTTAATGGCCCCACTATCTATCCACAAGCCTCCCTGAGTGTCCTTGGGAATATTTTGTCCGGTCCCAGAGATTTATCCACCTTTATCTTTTTCAACACAGCCATCACTACCTCCTCGGTTATCCTTATATGCTTCATAACCTCCCCACTATTTTTCTTTACTTCAACTGGTTCAATATTTTTTTCCCTAGTGAATACCGAGGCAAAGAAATCATTCAAAATTTCCCCCATTTCCTCTGACTTCTCACTCAGCCTACCCTCGCTATCTACAAGGGGTTCAATTTTATCCCTCACTAATCTTTTACTTTTAATGTACCTATAGAAACCCTTTGGATTTATTTTTGCTCTGTCTGCCAAAGCCTCTTCGTACCTTTTTTTGGCCTTTCTAATTTCTTTCTTAAGATTCCTTCTACACTCCTTGTAGTCCTCCTTCAAATTCTCAGCTCCTTGCTCTTTATACCTCTTGTACACCTCTCTTTTTCTCCTAACCAAATTTCCAATATTCCTCGAAAACCAAGCCTCCCTATGACTTCCAGCCATTCCTTTGATCCTCACTGGGACATATCTACTCTGTACCCTCAAAATTTCTTTTTTGAATATCCTCCATTTTTCATTTACATCCTTACCTGAAAATATCCTGTCCCACTCAATACTCCCCAAATCCCATCTTATTCCTTCGAAATTTGCTCTTCTCCAATCCAGAACCTCAACTTTAGGCCCCTGCTTGCTCTTCCCTAAAACTACCAGAGTTATGATCACCAGACCCAATTTGTTCTCCAACAATAATGTCCGATACCTGACCTAGCTCATTCCCTAACAGGAGATCTAGTATTACACCGCCCCGAGTCGGTTCTTCTACTAATTGATTTAGAAAACAATCTTGAACACATTTAACGAACTCTAGCCCATCCAGCCCTCTAACTGTTTGGGTATCCCAATCAATGTGAGGGAAGTTAAAATCCCCATGATCACTACCTTATGATTCTCACACATATACGTTATTTCCCTACAAATTTGTTCCTCTAATTTTCTTGTCCATTTGGTGCTCTGTAATCGACCCCTATTAGCACCCTCATGCCTCCTTCACCCCTCAATTCCACCCAAACAGCCTCACTGGATGATCCCTCCAGACCATCCTGCCACCTCACGGCAGTAATGTCCTCCTTAACAAGCAGAGCACTCCTCCCCCTTTTTTACCCCCTGATCTATCACATCTAAAACAAATGTATCCTGGAATATTAAGTTGCCAGTCCTGCCCCTCCTGTAGCCAGGTCTCACTAATTCCCACAATATCATGACCCCAAGTATCTGTCCATGCTCTAAGCTCATCTACCTTGTTCACTATGCTTCTTGCATTAAAATATATGCATTTCAGAGAATGACCCTCACATATATTCTCTTTTCTACCTTTTACCCTAATCTCCATCCTACCTTTGTTATCGTTATTATTCCTATCTAGGTGGCCATGCTAACTTGACACTGCTCTCACACTCTGTTCCCCACCCCCCTGCCAAACTAGTTAAAACCTTCCCCCACAGCTCTAGCAAATCTGCTTGCCAGCACATTGGTACCCCTCCAGTTCAAGTGGAGTCCGTCCCTTTTGTACAGGTCCGACCTTCCGCAGAAGAGATCCCAATGATCCAGAAATCTTATCCCTTGCCCCCTGCACCATCTCTTTAGCCACGCATTCATCCTCCACATCCTCCTATTTCTACCCTCACTAGCGCATGGCACCGGCAGCAATCCAGAGATTACTACCTTGGAGGTCCTGTTTTTTTAACTTCCTACCTAATTCCACATAATCCTGTTTCAGGACCTCATCCCCACTTCTAACTAAGTCATTGGTCCCCACATGGACCACGACTTCTGGCTGTTCTCCTTCCCCTTGCAGAATGCTATGGACTCGATCAGAGATATCCCTGACCCTGGCACCAGGGAGGCAACAGACCAACCTGGATCCCCGATCTCGTCCCACAAACCTTCTATCTGTCCCTCTGACTAATGAGTCCCCAACTACAAGTATCCTGTTCTTATCCCTCCTTCCCTTCTGAACCTCAGGGGCAGCCCCTGTGCCAGAGACCTGACCCCCACGACTCGTCCCTGATAGGCTAAAATCATGAGAGACAAAAACGAGGTAAATAGTATTGGACTTTTTTCCCAAGGGAAAGAGAATCTAAAACAACACAGTAGAGAGGGGACAGAGTTAAAAGGGATCTTCTTCGTGTAGAGGGTGGTGGGGCAGGTACAATTGCAATATTTGAAAGACATTCAGACAATGGCATGGATAGGAAAGTTTGAGGTGGTTTGGGCTGAATGCAGGAAAATTGGACATGCTGGGACAGACAACTTGGTCAGCATGGACAAGTTGGGCTGAAGGGCCTGTTTCTGTGCTGTAAAACTCTTGAGGCTCCACTCAAATGAAATCCCTGTTTGGCTGCTGGTTTCGGAGTTAATGATTGATGGGCAATGAATTCTCCTGGTATCCTCGCCATCTGTTCCCCTTTACTGAGAACAGATTAACAGGCCTTCTGGTCAACTGAAGGCTGTGGAAAATATAGAAAATATTGCCATCTCTTGGACTCCTAGTGAATTGCAGAACAATGACATAGAATATAACCAAGTAAGAAGCTAAAGTTGTTCAGAGCAAATGTCTTGGTTAATGTAAGAGGCAGACATCACTGAGCGTTGAACTTCACGGTTGTTTGTGTTGACCATCACATTAATCCCATTTTCCTCTTCTATTCCCATCAACTACCTCAGCCTGACTCTCCACCTAGCTATGTTCACACAGGTCATATAGCAGCAGCAAATTATGCTTGCTTCTTTGGGCTCGTGGAGGAAACTAGAGCCGGCAGAGGGAGCCCATGCAATCACGGGATGAAAGCGCAAACTTCGCATCAGCAGCAGTGGAGGTCAGGATCAAACCTGCGATACCTGGTGTGACCCTGTGCAATGCCTGGGAGTTCCTGATGCCTGCAATACTAACGAGCTTACTTGATGCTGTCTTACAACCTAGGAGGATACCATTTGGACTCTCCAGCCTATGCTGGCTCTCAGAGAAATTCTATCAGTCGCACTTCAACACATGCACACAAGAGGCTGTAGATGCTGGAACCTGAAGCAACAAAGGGTCCTGATGAAAGCATTCACGATTCTTTATCTCCCACTGAGGTCCTCCAGCAGATGGCTTGTCATTTCCATTCTATCTCACATGCCCATGGACTTCACCAGGAGCACCCCATACCAACAGAGCCTCTGAGAACCCCCTTGATGTTACAAAAATGACAGGGAACGGCAACATCCCCAAACCCCGCCACCACCCCCCCACCCGCCCTTTGTGTCAGCAAACAAGGGTGGCGATCTCACTGGAGAAACCGGTCAAATTTCCATCATGACAGGAAATAACACAGAACTCAATACAAGTAGGTTTCACTCCAAGAAAAAAAAATCCATTTTCAATTGTATGAAGATGAAAAGGAAACTTCATTGTGCAATTGGACCTCCAGGCTCAAGTGCTGTAAAATAAACAATGTCTCATTCGATCAGCTACAAGTTGGCATTGTGAGGGATGTGAGTGTGCACTTTTGCAACCTGATGGTGTTCAAATTAAACCAGGATTTAATTAAAGGAAGAATGCACTGTGGAAAACCTGAAAGACAGAGACTACAAAAGGATGGTAGAAGTGTCAGCTTAGATTGGGAAATCTTCCCCCCCGCAAGGACCAGGCAAGGGCCTCCTGCTGGTTGTCGTGGCAACTCTGCGCCCTTCCTTTATGATGAGGATCACACCACATTAAGCTCTCGGTAAATCCCAGATCAGAACCTATGAAGTGCACCTCCAAGCACACATTATTTCTGTAGCAGCCAAAGTAAATGTGATTGTGATTTGGGACACTGGACAGCTTCTAATACCCCAATTAAATATATTTAAGGAGGAGACAGAGAGGTTTCTGGACACAGAAGAGGCATCAAAGGATTTGATAAGATGGAGCATGCCATTATGGTATTGAATGGTGGAGGAGACACAAAGAGATGAATGGCCCTTTCTGCTTCCATTTTGTACGTACGTGTTCCACTGCCACAGTCCCACACCCTGTCTCCAGCACCAGAGCGAAAGGAAAAGAGAATGTAGAAGAGCACATCTCCTCAAACTCCTGGACCCCTGTCTGAAATGGACATCGGAACTTGGGACAGATAAAGATATCTTTGTTTGACCACCTGAGCTTCTCCAGGACTGTTTTTAACTCCAATACCTCAGTGCCTGATCTATTTATCACATGTTCTGGAAGCCTTCGAGCTAAAAGAGGATTAACAGGGACAGGCTTGAGATAAAATTATGAGAATTGCGCAGCATGGCAAATCAGCGTGATGACTAAGGCATTCAGATTTGTCTATCAAACCACTCCAAGCTACATGATCCAGATCACATTTGCTCAACTAGTATTGCTGGTGTCCAGCTCCTGGGAAGGCTGAGGGTGAAGAGGAGAGGCTTGTGACCCACGCTAAAAGTGCCAAGTCAATTCCTTTCGTTGAACCAGCTGTTGGAATTCCGAAAATATACCTCAACCTTTCCATGGAATGTCTTTTGTGTAAATTTAAATTTAGACATTTTGGCCCATGAGTCTGTGCCGCCCAATTATACTCAATTAACCTACATCCCCAGTACATTTTGAACAGTGGAAGAAAACCGGAGCCCCTGGGAAAACCCACAAAAACATAGGGAGAACGTACAAACTCTTTACAGACAGCACAGGATTCAAATCCCGGTCCCGATCGCTGCTACTGTAAAGGCATTATGCTAACCACTACACCATTCGGGCAATCCTAAGTGGGTAAAGTAGGCCTGTCTGAAATTTTTATAAAGCAAATGCTGATAACACTCAGAAAGCAAGGCAGCATCCATAGAGGCAGAAACAGAGCTAATGTTCCAATTTAAGAGAAAAGGTCATGGAGCTGATACACTAAATCATCATGTGTCTCCACAGATGCTGCCTGACCTCTGAGTGTTTCCAGCGTTGCTTTTTGATTTCAGGATTTCCCGCCTCTGTGGCTTTATTTGGATTTTTTTTGGCAAACTTAGGCCTACAGGAATGGTAACCCGGTGGCCAGTGATCTAGAATTGGTACCTGGGACAATCGTCCAACCTTCAATTGTAAAACTGTCCCAAGTTCCAATATCCATTCCAGACAGGGATCCAGGACTTCTAGGAGATGTGCTCTTCTTCTACATTCTCTTTTCCTTTCGCTCCAGTGCTAGTGACATGAGAGGGCCAGGGTTACGGTCGGAGATAGGCTGTGGGACCAAGACAGTGGAACACGTACGTACAAAATGGAAGCAGAAAGGGGCCGTTTAGCCCTTTGTGTCTATTCAATACCATAATAGCTGATACTCCATCTCAATTTCTGCTCTCTCATCAAACCCTATGATGCCTCTTCTGTGCCTAGAAACCTCTCTGCCTCCTCCTTAAATATATTCAATGAGTTGAACTTCACAGCCTTCTCTGGAAGAGAATTCCACAGATTCAGCACTGTAGGGATTTTTTTCCTCATGATAACACACCAAGGATCATGGGCGCTCTCTAATGATGTGTAATGTTCAATTATTTTAGATTACAGAAAGATCCAGCCATGAACAAAACCCTGCACCCCATTAAATCCATACTAACCACCAACCATCCATTGATATCAGTCCTACATTAATCACACTTTATTTCTTCTCACATTCTCACCAACTTGCACTCTACACCAGAGGGCAATTTATAATGGCCAATTAACCTGCCTACCTGCTAATCTTTGAAGGATGGGAGGAAATTAGACCACACAACAATGCAAACTCCACACAGACATTTTCCAGGGTCAGGATTGAACCTGGTTTTCTGGCTCTGATGCTGCAGGGTCTGGGATCGAGGATTGGCTGGGCTGGATTGGGTCAGAACCCATTCCTGCAGCATGCACAAAGATCCCAACCGCTCTACGGATTATGCCATTACCACCGCCCTCCATCTAGCCCTTATCCACCTGGAGAATAAGGATTGCTATTGTCAACTTCAGTGCAATCATACCACAGTATTTGATAAGGAAGTTGAACCTGCTGGGTCTAAACAATTCCCTCTGCAATTGGATTCTCGACTTCCTGTTGGGGAGACCCCAAGCACTCCGGATCGGTAAAAGCACCTCCATCACACTGAGCACAGGGCCCCCCAGGGCTGTGTGCTTAGTCCACTGCTGTACACTCTACTGACCCTTGACTGTGCAGCTAAACGCAGCTCGAACCACATCATCGAGTTTGTTGACGACATGAACATGGTGGGCTTTATTAGTAAGAATGAGAAGTCTGCATACAGAGATGAGCTGCAATCACTAACGGACTGGTGCAGAGCCAACATACAGTATTTGAACATTAATAAAAACAAAAGAGATGGTTGTCGACTTCAGAAGGCCCAGGGGGAAACTTGCTCTGCTGACCATTGACGACGGCTCGATCGTTGAGGTCATCAAGAGTATCAAGTTCCTTGGAGTGCACTTGGCGGAGAATCTCACCTGATCCCTTAACTCCAGCTCCACAACCAAGAAAGCCAAGCAGCCCCTTTACTTCCTGTGAAGGCTGAGGAAAGTCCATCTCCCATCCTCCATCCTCACTATGTTCTACGGAGGATGAATCGAGAGCTTCCTGTGCAACTACTTCACTACCTGGTTTGGAAGCTGTACCACCCCGGACCACAAGACCCTGCAGAGAACAGTGATGTCAGCAGAAAAGATCATTGGGGGCTCTCTTCCTACCATGAGGGACATCTACAACACTCGATGCAGATGAAAGGCAATAAACATTGTGAAGAACTCCACATACCCCTCACGTAAACTGTTCCCCCTTCTGTCATCTGGTAGGAGGTCCTGCAGTGTTCGAACCCTTACAGCTCCATCTATTTGCTCTCGCCCCAATTCAACTCATCAGGGGTCTTTTCAATAAGGAATGGTAGTGGTTACATATCCTTAAAACAGGAGAGCACTGAGTACATATAAACTGTGGCCCGATTGGGCAGCTTTTTCCCACCAAGCCATCAGACTCCTGAATTCCCAGAACATATGTGGATAGTGAACCATGAACTTTTAATGTATACATCTTAATATTTTAATTTTTAATGTGTTTAACTTCTATTCTAATTTATATTTATATAAATATGCTTCGTTGTCCTGGTGAAATGCTATTTTGTCTACTGTGCAAGCATGGCATAAATGATAAATAAAGGTAACTTGACGACTCAGGCTGGAAGATGCAGCAGTGTGGATGGAGGCCACAGAATCAGTCAGCCACATTACCCCAACTTGACCCCAGAGTAAGTAACAATCAATCCACTGGAGTTACTCAGCAGGTGTTTGGGGTGAAAAAGAAATGGTTAACATTTCAAGTTAAAAATCTTCACAATTCTTTTCCTCCCACTGACAAAGAGTTCAGAGGTGAAATGTCAGCCATTACTCTTTCTTCCATTGATGGTTGCTCGAAACCGCTGAGATCCTCCAGCAAACTGTTTGTTGCTCCAGGTCCCAGCATTTGCAGTCTCCTGTGTGTCCCCTGTGAGTGAGCTCCTGTCTGCCCTGATGACACAATCCCCGCTTCAAGCTGCTTGAGTAACCAACCATCTGCTCTGAAGACTTGCTGCGGTTCCAGAGGGGACACGTGGCATAATCACCTCTGGCTGAAACCTCCTGCTGGCCCATCCCTCGGAGCCCAGTCAAGCACCATGAGCATCAGGAACCCAGACATGGTTCAAGGTCTGTCTCTACTCCCGCTCATCTGCTCGAAACAACACTGTTAGAAGAGACTGATGAAAAAAAATCCACTGTTAAATGTACAAGTTCTTCGCAGTACTGATCGGGGTAGAAGGAAGATACTTCCCATCCATAAAACTGAAGTAAGGCTTCCATTTTTAAAAATCATTTTGAGGCAGGATTACCTTTATCCCCAAATCCACGAATCACAGAATTAAAGTTACAGTTCCAACTATTTGCTCTCGCCCTAATTCAATTCATCAGGGGTCATTTCAATAAGGAATGGTAGTGGTTACATATCCTTAAAACAGGAGAGCACTGAGTAGATATAAACTGTGGCCCTCAGACTCAGCATTTCATTGCACCTAAACCAGTGATATTAAAGAAAGGATGGGTTAATTGCCCCTTCCTAGTCATCTCTCAGCATTTGCCCTGACAATCACTACCTTGCAATGACATTATTTCTCAATGTTATTCCATTGGGCAACCACCTTACCTCAAGAGTCATTGAAACTTATCCACACTGCACTGCAAGACAAAGCTGCAAATAGAACCCCAGCTGTGGGTCTTGAATCATTGCACTGATACTCTTAATTGGGTCATCCATCCTCATTACAATAAAGACCAACATTCTATTTGGCTTCCAAATTGTGCCTCTCCAAGATCTATTCCTGCATTTCACAGACCAGTACACTGATCTCTAGGCACATGACATTTAGCGAGCCATAGCGTTGTACCGGATAGAAGCAGGCTCTTCAGCTCAACCATCTCTATCTATAATCCAACCATGTCTATCTATACTTGTTCCACTTAGCTGGATTAATTTCCTATCCCTCTGTGACTTGCTCATTCCAGTACATGTCAACATGCCTCTTAACTGATTGTTAACTGTTCCTGTCTCCACACCTCCGCTCACATTTCATTCCAGGCACTCATTAACCTTTGCATGGAAAAAAAATTACCCCCAGGTCCCCTTTAAACTACCTCCCTCGCATTTCACACCCAAAGCCATCCTATTGAAGCCTCTCATAATTTTATATATTTCTATCACGGCGGCTCCACCTCCTTCATTACAAGGCAAACAGACGTCTCCTAACCAGTGTACAAAAGTGTTGGAGAATCCATAGAGAGTACAGGCAGTCGATGTTTCAGGCCTGAACCCTTGATCAGGAGTGTTGAAAAATCAGGCAAACAGCTAAATAAAAAGGTGGGGGTGGGTTGAGGAACACCGGCCAACAGGTGAGAGGTAATAGATGGATACATGTGGAAGGGTAGCTGAAGAGGGCAAACAAAGATAGCTCTCTGATTAGAGAAGGGAGTGGGCAGCTGGAGGAACAGAGACACCTTCTCCTTCTCTCCACCACCCACCCCCCCCCCCCCTTATTCCAGAAGTCTGCCTGATTTATTTTGGCATTCCTGAAGAAAGGCTCAGACTGGAATAGTCAACTGCCTTTTATTTTCTATGGGTGCTGCATAATTTGAGGAGTTTCTCCAGCACCTTTAGGCAGGGTGTTCGACCCCAGCATCTTGTTTACCTCCTAACCAGCCTCTCCTTACTACTAAGCATTCCAATCCAGACACTATGCTTATGAATCTTTTCTGTACCATCTCTTGCTTAACTATCTTTCCTATATCATGGTGACTCAAACCTGCTCAATACTCCAAGTGTGAGGCCCAACCCCCATTGACAATTGTTCTTTGCTTCCCATAGAAGTGATTATCTCACATTTACCTTTCTTATTCTCTCTCTGACAACTTTGTTACCCACTCACTGAACCTGGTTGTACTCTCAACAGATTCTTCACATCCTCCTACTGTCTACTTTTATCAGCTGGCTTTGGATCAATGGGAAACTTTGAAAAACGAGTTTTTGTTACTAACATCGTCTTGAGCTATGGGCTCGGTACCGGAATCCAGCACCCAACTGATACAAGTTATTACCCCCAACCAGTAAGCCCTTATTTTCAAATTTATCAAATGGCTTTTCAAAAATCCCAATGTGCCACATCCAGTCTTCCTTTCCCTTATCTCCTCATTATCTCCTAAAAGAGCCATTAAATTTGTCATCTAGATTATGCTTTAATTGGTCCAATACCCCGTCCATTTTGGCCTCTCTCCATTACCTTTCCCGCTTCATATACATATCACCCCTTTTTTTACTTTAATCTTGATAAAGGCTCCCAACCAGAAACAATGACTGGATTATAGCATCTGCAGCTTTTGTGTTTCTCTGTAACCCTTTAATAAAGTGATGTTGACTCCTACCTAATCAGTTTATGGTTTAAATGCTTTGTAAACATGTACTTGGTAATGAATTCAACCACATGACCACAGTTGACAAGCTCTTATCTCTGGCACTCTTCCAAATCTCTGGGCATTTATCCCCTGTGCCATTGCATTTCCTTACAAATTGAGGTATCAGGTCTAGAGGTTTAGTGAGATTTTAGTCTCTTTAATTTTTCAATACATTTTAGTTTTAGTTTAGTTTATTTATATAGCACATTTAAAACAACTCACATTGACCAAAGTCTGTACAGATCATAAATTGCATCTTAATTTAAGCAGCTATTTAAAGTGCAGTATAAAACGAGTACCCGAGCTTCAGAATTGTACATACCACATGCTAACAATCAACAATCACCTCAAAACGCTTGCAAGTAAAAGTTCAACTTCAGCCTGGATTTAAAAGAGTTAAAAGAAGGGGCTGATTTGATGGAGGGAGGAATATTGTTCCACAGTTTGGGGGCTGCAATAGCAAAGGCGCCATCTCACCTGAATTTGCGATTTGAGCACGGAACAACCAAGCGCTCTAAATTGACCGATCTGAGGGGTCTTGAAGTGGAGTAGGGCATTAGGATATTGATTATGTAGGAGGGGGCTAGTCCATCAAGGGCTTTGTGAACAAATTGGAGATCTTTAAAATCTATCCTGAGCCGTACTAGCAACCAGTGAAGGGAGGTGAGAATCAGGGTGATATGGTCCCTTCTCTTGGCTCCTGTTAGGAGCCTTGCTGCTGCATTCTGAACCAGTTGCAGATGGGATCATGATGACTAACTAATTCCTGTATAAAGTGAGTTAAAGTAGTCTAAACAGGATCGAATGAGGGCATGGATAACTTTCTCGAGGTCTGTCAGTGACAGGAATGATTTGATTTTGGCAATAGTGCAGAGCTAGAGAAACCGAGCTTTTACTGCTGCATTCCAAACTTGAAGGTGGAATCAAATATCATACCAAGGGATTTGACATGTGGTTTAATGAGAGTGGCTAAGTTACCAAAGGTATTGGTGATCATTTTAGTGGAGTTGGGGCGGGTGGGGGAAAGAGGATGACCTCAGATTTGCCTTCGTTTAGCTGCAGGAAGTTTTGAGGCATCCAGCACTTTAAGTCCTCCAGACAGATGATAAGGCTGGTCATCATTGCTCAGTCCTTGGGCTTCAGGGGGAGATATTTGGGTGTCATCAGCATAGCAGTGGAAGGAGATACCGTGTTTTGGGATGACGTGGCCGAGGGGATGCATATATACGGAGAAGAGAATTTTCTTTGATAGCACGAATTGATTTCAGTTCCTCACTGAAAATACACCATTTGCTTTCCAGCATTTTATTTATTATGTCCTCTGCAATGGATTCAAAATATATTTGTTTCATGCCCTAGGTATTGCTTTATTCTCCATTATAATTATGCCTTAATATGCCTTTATGACCCACTATCTTTTTATATCTTTCTTTTTATACATGTGTAGGAGCTCTTACAAGGTTTAAAAGTTTGTGTTGATCTATAATTTCCATCATGATTTTTCACCATCTTTTGATGTTGCGTGAAACTTTCAGACTTCTTATTTTTCTGAGCAACATTACAAGTTGTTTCTTTTAATATGATATTTCAGGTAGCTAACTTTATCAGAGGGTTTTACTTTTTAATATACTTGTTAAGAATTAAAATATATTTATTTGAACGTTTATCAAATGTGAATCCTAATCTACTTGACCTAGCATTTACAATGTCAGCAAAATGACAGATGTGAGAGAAACACCAATTATCAGTGTACCAAGTATTCTAACTAATACTGAGCCCTCAGTATTGACCTGGATTCAGAACAGCGACTCCAGCATTTAATTAGGCACCAGACACAATAAATCAGTTAACCACCATTAGCTTGTGGACAACTGAGCAAAGGGAAAAAAAAGATTGATTACTCCAACACAATTAAACTTGTTAAGATCAATTGTTTGTGGGAAGAGACACAAAACGAATCTGTCCTTCAAATAGAGAAGCAGTTTGTTGGTTCCATTTCAACAATTTGATACATTGACAAGATTTTACACAAACATTTTTCTGCTCACAGACTGTCTTCCTCACAAGAAGAACACTAAATGTTTAACAATCAAGCAGAGTGCATGCAAAAGAACCAGAGTAATCAAGGGAAGAATAGTTGTTTACGTACCATCCAAACGAGAGCTCTGTTGGCAAAGTAATGGTACTGTTCTATTGTTGACATGACACTGAAGATGAGACAAACCAAAACGATAAGAAATCTGGAAGGCAAAATGAAAGAGCAGAGAAATTAAAAGCTCATCACTTTTGATAAGGCCACATTTACCAACCTTCAAATGAGGAATAAAATATGGCACCCCTTCCTTTCATCAGCTGATGAGGAAGTATCATGTGCCTGTCCTATACCATTTAATCACTTAATGGAGAGGATAAAATATAGTTTATAGAGGATAAAATATAGTTGTTCCATCCTTAGGGGAGACAATATAGAACTGGACCCAGTTTATGACCGGGGGAATGATAATGTAGCTACACACACTTCTGCATCCCAACCTGTCACAAGGGAACGAAATGTAGCTGAGATCCAACCTGCTAACAGAGGAAATAATAGGGAATACTGAACTATGTGGTGATGAGGCCATCCTTAACCTTTGTACTGCTGTTGGGAGGCCAGCACAGGCCAAACCCTCAACGAAGTTCCTGGCACAGCAGCATGAATGTGTCTGCCTCTAAATATGATGCGACAATGCACATTTAGTGCAGTTTCCATTGCTGGTCTTGTTCTTGGAAATGCCAAGGAGGTATCAGTGAATATGAATTCACTGTATATTGGTACACTGTATATTATAACAATTATAAATGTAACCAAATATGTTCTTTGATAGTAAGGAGATAGAAATGGAGGAGACTGGGTCTGCAGTTAATCTAGCTTCTCCATTGACTGATAATTAAGCCTGATTTCATCCCTAGATACACAAGTCTCACATCCTCCATTGTAGTCATCCACGCACATCCCTCTGTAGCACTTAATGCTGAACTTCTTGCCTTTCATCTCATCTGTGGATTCTTCTCACATATAGTCCATAGCCCCTTCACCAAGCTGGTAGCTATTGAGAATTGCAATTAATAGTATTGCTAAAAAAAAAGATAAATTGCATGCTTTGGAGTCAGGCTGCTCAAAGTGGGCTGTCTTTCATTCAAGAACATCTTACCCTGGTCTAATTCTGGGGTTTTGCTTTGCAAGTTTGTCTCTCAACTTTCATCATGTAATGAATGACATTTTCTGCTCTGGTAATACAGTACGTGCTTCGTCTATTGCCTAGAGTTAAGTAGATAAATGCTCACCCCTTGCTGGCAGGCACCTGAATGGTCAATGATGCAAATCCACAAACTTGCAACTCACGTGGCCAATCAACCTCTCTGCTGGCAATCTAACCGTTTGGCTACACAGCCTTTAAGAAGCTAATAAGGTGAGATCTATGAGCTTATGTGGCAATGGGATTGCAATTTAACATTGTGTTTCCATCTCATGGTTGTCCAAAGTGACAGTTTCTAACCCTTGTGCTTGAGGACTATTGACTTAATTCAATACCTCACCAATGCCAATTATAGAATTGGGTCATATTGAGGTTCCCATTTCATTTATTGCAATGCCTCCACCTTTTGCATTCATGCTGGCAATCATGCGGGTGTATCATCACCCTTGCCCTGGTCACCTCAACTCCCTTTGTGCAATCACCAGCACATAGTCACTGCACCAATATTACAGGTTGTATTTCCTTTCACTGTCCCAGGTCAATCTACTGTCAAGCTACCCTCTTCCATTTCTAATGAGTTGGAATTGCTGCTTGTGATCCTGGTTTGCCAGTGCTGGCCATTGGAGGCTTATTGGCTTCATCCTATTTTCACTGAATGTGGAAATAATGAGAGATATTCAGGAGGGTGAATGATAGTTGTTCCCAGGCATGTTGCTCCGTGTTCCCTACAGTATTCCAGAGTAAACTTTCCAAAGTGAATGGCATCACTCCATGAACTCTGATAAGGAAATAACTAAGGTTCAAGGATAATCTTTGCCTCAAAGCATCTGGCCAAATTTCCAGAGTGATGCAAAATAATCTGGGAATAATTGGATTGAATTGTTTATTGTCATATGTACCAATATATAGTGAACAGTTTTCCAAACAAATCAGCCCATTCTTAAAGGTACCACAAAAGTGCAGGATGTAGTGTTTCTGCAAGGGTGTAATGTTATGAGGACAAAATGTAGGATCTAGAGAAGGAGTAGTGCAGGGGCCTCTTCCATCAATGAGAGGTCCATTCAAGAGTCTGATAACAGCAGGAAAGGATATGTCCTTGAATCTGGAGTTTTTGTGTTTTCTATCTTGTTTATCTTTTGCACAACGAAAGGAGAGAGAAGACACAGGTAGGAAGGATCCTTTAATGTATTAGCAACTGAACCAAGAAAACGGGTGGTAATATATGGACTCAATGAAGTCGAATCAACATCAATTCACTCAGGAAAAGAATTAGTTTTTAATCAGGTACTCTTTAAAAAAATGCAATTAAATTAATGGGCAAAAGGCTTTTCAACAGGTTTGACAGGATAAATGTAGACATGATGGAATGCAGGTCATAAACAATAGGTCATTAGAAGGAGCTGCCCATTTCATATGGAGACGATAAATGGCTTCACTCAACAGATTGCAAATTATTAAATTTCTCTATCCAATAGAAATCAGGATATTGTGTTATTGGAAGCTTTCAATAGCCCAGTGAATGAGAATAGAGTGAGAAAGTGAAGATGAAGCAGAAGGTCATCATGATCTTATTAACCAGTTGAAGTATATTCTGTGCCACTTATGACCAAATACACTGTCATTTGGGTTTGTCAGCCAAAAATAAAGGTTCAGCACAAAGCTCCATGTTGTGGACTAACCTCACTAATTAGAATACAGCAGATAACATCATATCAGTTTTCTTAGAAGACTAAGGAAGTTCGACATTTCTCCTGTCTCTCAACAGTTTCTGCACATGCACCAATGAAAGCAAATCTGCTGGAGACATCATAGCATGGGATGGGAACATCAGCAGAGCTGGGACTTTTCTCTTTGGAGCATAGAAGGAGGAGAGGAGACTCGATAGAGGTCTACAAGATAGTGTTGACAGCCACCCCCTGCTTCCCAGGGCAGGATTAGCAAACACCAGAGGACACGAGTAAAAGTGAAGGGAGGAAAGTTTAGGGGAGACATCAGGAGTAAATTTTTCTACACAGAGAGTTGTGGGTGCCTGGAATGCTTTGTCGGGGATGATAGTGGAGGCTAAAACATTGGGGGCATTTAAGAGACTCTTAGAGGGGCACATGAATGAAATAAAAAAATTAGAGGGTTATAGGGTAGGGAGGGTTTAGTATATATATTATATATTTAAAGAAATATATGGGTCGGCACAGCATCGAGGGCCAAAGGGCCTGTATTGTGCTGTTGTAGCGCCACTACAACTCCCAGGAGGAATCGAGCCGGCCACGTGACATTAGTGATTAATGATGTCGGCGCCTGTCAAGCACATGATTTGGGCTTTTAAAAGGTTGCATGGGTGACGAAGAGTAAATCTATTAGATTCACCTTAGAAATGCCTTGTGTGGTTATTTTGTCATATCCACTGTGATTCCACTGGTTACACTGTAGTGTTCTATGTTATATGGGACGGAGTTGATCTGCTCTAGGTTGTAAGAAGCTACAAAAGGTAGTAAATGCAAACTTTCCTTCAGGAGTCCAACTATATCTCATGCTGCCTAGGAAAGACACCCAATGTATAGAAAGACTCATCACACCCAGATTTACTTTTGACTCCCTCTTCCTGTTAGGGAGAATGCTGAAGAGTCTGAAACCATGCACCAACAGGTTTAAAGAGAGTTTCTTCCCCACAGCCCTAGGAGCCGCTATTCGTGTACCTGAATCAGAGAATGAATGGAGGGAGAGTTGTTATGTGAAATTGACTTGATGAAGGAGTTATCAACAATACTTTTAAGAAATCATTATCAACTGAAGTCATCATGACAAGTGGGCACAACGGCATGCCAGCCAGTTATAGTGCAAGATGTGCAGCTTTCTGCTAAGGCAGAATCAATTGGCATTTAGCACCAATGCAGGTGGGTCTCCCTGTGGACTAGACTAGATGCCCTGTTTGGTTGCCAGTGGTGGAAAGATGGACCTAGAGAGTGTGCAGTATCCAGCATGTGCCAATTGGATTACGTGATTGTGTTGAAGGACCGTGTGTTTCCAAGGGTTGGCTGATGAGATACTAGAATAACTCAAGCTGCAGGTGCATTGGCCCCATCTTAAAATATCACCCATCAAGTAGGCTTGAGAGGGGTGGCAGAAAGTGTTGAGCTCACAGACAAAAGACAAACAGCCACAGAATGGGATATCCATGCAAGAGAAAGGATGTCAAGGGAAGACAGCAAGGTGAAGATAATTCAAGGTGAGACACATGAAGAAGGTGGAACCTGGAGCAAGAAACAATCTGCTGGGAGGATTCTTTTCTTCATATGAACAATAGGGAGATTGAGTTTAAGAGTCAAGAGGTCACGTTGCAACTCTACAAATCTCTGGTGAGACCACATTTAGAATATCATATTCTGCTCTGGTCGGATAATTATAAGAAGGATGTGGAAACCTTGGAGAGGGTGCCGAGGAGATTTACTGGGATTGGATTGGAAAATAAGACTTATGAGGCAAGGTTAGCAGAGCTGTGACATTCCTCTTTGGAGCATAGAAGAATGAGAGGAGACTCAATAGAGGTCTGCAGGATTGTGAGTGGCATAAATAGGGTGGACAGCCAGCACCTATTTCCCAGGGCAGGAATAGCAAAAAAATCAGAGGACATCTCTAAAAAGTGAAAGGAGGAAGTTTGGGGGAGACATCAGGGATGTGTTTTTTTACACAAAAAGTTGTGGATGCCTGGAATGCCTTACCAGAGGTGATGGTGGAGTCTGAAATATTAGGGGCATTTAAGAGACAGGCACATTGATGTAAGAAAAATAGAAGGCTATGAGGTAGGAAGTGTTTAGTACTTTTTTTTTGCTAGGAATATATAGGTTGGCCCAATATCGAGGGTTGAAGAGCCTGCACTGTGTTTGAATGTTCATTGTGGCTTAAGGACCAGTATCCCAGTAGTGATGCCGATGGAAAGTGGAGTTTGGGCCATCAGGTAGATGAACAAATCAGTGTAAGATTTTTAATGAAGAGGAAACATTAGAAATTGGCAGAAGACTGAATTATGAGGATTGTAGTGGAAATGCATGTTAGCATAGGAAAACTTGATCCTTCCATACATGATTATGGTGCAAAAGGAAGATTATTGCTGAATATCCCTCCTGCAATATTGAAATAATTGTAGGAGTATTTGCTCCAGTGGTAACTATTCAAGGGTCTGTCAACAAGAGCTGTGCACATGTTTACTTCACTTTGGTTCAGCAAGTAAACCAAACACTGCAGGACATTGTCAGTGGCAGACTGGGATGAAATTGTCCTTGGTAGAAGGCCACTGTGAGGTGGGGATAGAAGTTGCAGGGGATAGAGCATCCAGAGAGCCAGAAATGCTGACAGTTCTCGAGTGGTTACAGTGTTAGGTTATGGTGGAGAAAGTGATCTTTTCCTTCCTGAGTCACGGAATATTCAGAATCATCGTAAGAAATCATTTCATAAACAGACTCAGCAATTTGTTTCAATGAAACAAGGTAGCCAATTCACTGGAGTGTTGGGGCAAAGGCTATGGCTTTACCAGAATTCATTGGGAAAATGGAAGATGGGAAGCTCAACGCGGCATGTTTGGCAAAGCCAATGGTGCTCCTGTGCTGGAAGGGAATAGATATGCCTACACAGCAATCTGCTCATGGAGCAGCAGACTGGCGAGGGGTCAGCGGTTAAAGGACTTACACGGGCCACAGGCTGCTGGATACCAGTGGCTGAAGGACTCGCACCACGCTGTGAGCTGCTGGAGACTGGCTCATGGGAACTGGGATTTGTGAGGGTGCCGATGAGCAGGAAGGTTTCCAAAAGGGAATCCGGCCCTGACAGCTTCTCGATTGTATATGAAGTTCAGAACGAGAAGCTTGGGTTCACCTCAGGGTTTGGTGGTTGAGGAAGGGAGGGGGTGGGGAAGGGAATCCTCAAACTTTATCCTCCATATCTTTTCAGCCTCAAGAACACCATTTAACCTTCTTAAATCTATTTAATGATTTTGCTTCAACTGGTTTCTGAGGTAGAGAATCCTTTACTGGGGATCTTGTGTACAAGTACTCCTTAATGTGATGATGTGTAGCAGTGAAGAATGGGAATCCAAGGCCACAATTCTCCTTTTGAGCCTGGGAATGTGGAAGCTAATACCATCGTCCCTGCTTCTGTACTTTGCACACACAGAAGACAGCGAGAGGAACCCCACATAACTAGGTCAGGTATGTAGGACATTCCTTTATGGTTATTATGTCCTTTTGTGATAGAGAAAAATAGATTTTTTTTTAAATTGGCAATTTGACTTTCATTGCCCACCAATAGAACATAGAAATCTACAGCACAATACAAGCCCTTCGGTCTGCAGCCTTGTGCCAATCTATTAACCTTCTCGAATACTGCCTAGGATGTCCCTACTGCACAACCACCATTTTTCTCAGTTCCATGTACCTATCTAAGTCTCTTAAAAGATCTCATTGTACCTGCCTTCACCAATGTTGCCAGCAGTGCATTCCATGCACCCACCATTCTCAGTGTGGAAAACCTACCGCATACATCTCCCCTGTACTTACTCCCAATCACCTTAAAATTGTGCCCCTCACATCAGCTCTTATAGCCTTGGGTAAAAAAAAGTCTCTGGCCACCCACATGATCAAAGCCTCTTAACATCTTGTACACTTCTATTAGGTCAACCCTCATTCTCCATCGTTCCATGGAGAGAAGGCCAAGAACACACAACCTATCCTCATAAGGCATGCACTCCAATCTTGGCAGCATTCTTGAAAATCTCCTCTACATCTTCTCTACAGAATCCTCCTCCTTTCTGTAGTGAGGTGACTAGAAGTGAACAGAATATTCCAACAAAGGTTTTATATAGTAGCTGCAATATTACCTCACAAGTTCCTGAACCTAATCATACAGTTAACGGTTAATGAAGGCTAATATATCATATACCTTCCTAACAATACTATCAAGCTATGCAGCAGTTTGAATGCCTTTTAAATTTAACCTACCAAAATGAACCACCATGCTTTTCTGGGTTAAATTCCATCTGCCTCTTCTCAGCTCACCTCTGCATCCTATCGATGTCCCTCTGTAACCTCCGGCAACCCTCCAGACTGTTCATAACATCACCATGTTAATCACAAATTTACTGATCCACCCTTCCATTTCCCAAGTAACTGCCTGCATTAAGCCATTTAGTCTTGGCATATCAGAGTTATTCTATTTGTTATATCTGTCCCTTCCTCACCTTCTCTCCCACTGAACAAACTTATTTTTCTCCCTTTCCCAGCTCAGATGAACCCAAAATATTGACTAGGGACACACAAGAGACTGCAGATGCTGAAATCTGGAGCAAAAATCAATCTGCTGAGGAACTCAGCTGGTCTCGCCAAATCAGTGGGAGAACAAGAATGGTTAATGTTTTGAACTGGAACCCAGATCTTTCATCTAATCCATTCTTTCACGCATGCTCCTGAACAAACTCTTGATTTTATTATCCCTTACTGTAGCCGATTCACTGTGGCCAATTGACCTACCAAACAACTGTATGGGTTGGGGGAACCAACTGGAGAACCTAGGGAAAACTCACACAGTCACCTGCTGCACGTGCAAACTCCCACAGACAACTCCGGACGGAGGTCAAGGTTAAGCCTAACAAGCACAAGAATCTTGAGCAAACATGGAGAAGGTGGAGGAACTCAGCAGGTCAGGCAGCATCCATGGAGAGATAAGGACAGCAAATATTTCCGGTCAGGACTTGAACCCAACTAGCCAGAGGTGTGGGACAGCTGCACTATCTCCTCTGTGAAGTAAATCAATCTCCATATCTGATAGCTGAACTCTCAATATATGTGGGAAAACACACGATGGATTTGAGCATAAAAAGTATTTTCTGATGATGCATTTAAGATCATCGGATGGACAGCTTTCTTGGTATCAAATGGAGGTATCACACGCTCTCTCAGATCAGGATGTTGCATTAGGCAAATGTGTTTCATCACCCTTTCATATTTCATGGCTGGACATTTATTAAGACTAGGGGGAAGGGTCGACCAGAAATGATGACTGACATTTCTATGCATGGATGTTGTCTGACCTGCTGAGTTCCCCCGAACAATTCTTTGTTTTCTCAGGATTCAGACCCTAAAGGTACAGGTGCTATCGAAATAGACACCTGAATCAATTATTTCAAATGGCACTCTACGACTTTTGTTGAAGAAGTTCAAAGTCAAATTTGAGGCATTCCTCAAGACTAGATAGACTATAATGTAAGTGTTAATATCATGTGAGAAAGAAAGGCCCATAGAGATGAAGGTCCTTCACAACAAATGTTGTTTTCCATCAAGTAAACAAATCTATCTAGGTCACATCAACAGAACAAAATTTAATCATAAGCTGCTCTGAATCGCTTTTCTTCAGTAAACAATTAAACTCTATTTTGTTGCTCACGTTTAATATTGCCATTCATTGAATGAGCCGTGGAAGCAATGAAAGAAAGATGAGAATTAAGGTTAATCAGATAACATTCATGGCTGCAGGTAAGCAGACCATAGCCAAACAAAAAGAACACGTCTCCAATTAACCTTTACCAATGAATGCGCAATCCTTGAAGCCTATTCTTCTTGAGGGCTTGAACGCCGGAGTACAGTTTGGTAATTCCTCTGAGTTCAAACTCTGTATGAGGGGGTTTACATGTGCCTACTCCCTTCCCTTTCTATTTGGTTAAAAAACCAATAAATTAAACATTTTTTAAAAATAATTTCTTCTTTAAGCTTCCCAACTTGTTCCACCTTTTAAACTCCATCCTAAAATCAATTCATTCAACTGGTCCTGATAGAGGATTCTTGACCCATTAGCTCAGTACCCTTTCCTTTTTTTTAAACAACTGTACTTTTATGTGTAAATACTGTTGTGGTTATACAATGACTTTAAACAGCAATATTGTTCTCACGTCTTCTTGATCTCTTACTATCTTTGAACCTTTTGCAAAACAATATGGTAGTGGAGCACAAAAATGTGTCTTCCTTCAAAGTCTCATTGAATGTCATGAGATGGGGAAGCAATATTGGATTCTAAAACCATGAAAGATGTTCCTTTGGTGGGGGAACAGTGGGAACCATGAGAGCAGGAAGAGAAATGTGGTGTAAAGTCAGCCAACCTACTGAAGGACCCATCCTACACATCATCTTCTCACTCCTCCCATCAGACAGCCACATATCAACAGGCTTAAAGATAGTTTCTTCCTCTCTGCTCTCAGGCTCTTGAATAAACCCCACAGCACAGCTGTCATGTGGCTCATGCCTAAATGATTTTTTTTTCAATTGTAATTCTACACTCTGTAATTATGCTCTTGCCCTTCGACTTTAAATGTCTGTGTGAACATTAAATTTTTCATATTAGACTGCTCATGGAAGAACCTTTCTCACTGTATCAAGTGTGCGTCAAATAACCTTTGAATGGCTTGTGGTTGGAATAAGTCATTACAATAAGACACAGCAATGAGGAACAAAGAAATAAACTACTGGAGGCCCCGGTACATTTTAGAAAAAAAATTAGAAACCCTGGAAAATTTCTACAGATGTATACTGGAAAGTGAGCTGATCGACTTCATCACGGACTAGTATGGGGACACCACTACCCCCGAGCGTAAAGCCCTGAAAAAGGTCGGAGAGCAGTGGCAATCATCAGGGATCCACATCACGCAGCACACACTCTTCAAGAGGTCTTGGTGCCACAAGACTTGGACCACCAGGTTCAGGAAGAGCTGCTTTCCCTCCACCATCAGACTCCTCAACAATAAACTCATTCATTTAAAGACTCTTACTTTTGCACTTTATTTTCTTTTCCTCTCTGTAATGTAGTCAATTGTTCACATTTTTTTTATTTGTGTACATTGAGCACAGTTTTTTTTGCACCACCAATTTGCCCACAGGAAAAAGAATCCCAGGGTTGTATGCAGTGACATGTATGTACTCTAACAATAAATCTGAATCTGAACTCTGCAACTGTGGGAGAACATGAATGGTCAACTTTTTCAGCCTGAAATCCTTCATCAAGACCACAAGTAGATTATTTTTTGCTCCCAGTTCTAGAATGTGCAGTCTCCTGTGTGTCTACACTGGTTTCATCCCACCCTTTGAAACATAGCAGGGGTCTAGGGTAATTGGGTGCAAATTGGGTGGCATGGACTCATGGGCTAAAATGGACTGTTACCATGCTGTATGCCTAATTTTAAGAAACATTTAAAATTTAAATTGAATCTGCCACTCCTTTCCCCCTCCATCCAATTGATCTCATTCCTCACTGTCCACTGTCCCATCAATTTCGATGTCACTGATATTTACTAATCATGTTTATGACATTGCCATCCAAATTAACAATTTCACAGCCTTCCATAGAAAAAAATGGTGAAAATCCATTGTAAATACCAGCTCTGGAATGGAAGATATACCACAAACAATCAAGTAGAGTCAATGCATGGAAATAGATTTCAGACCAGGCATAATCCAATTGATTGACAAAACCACTTAAAAGGTTGGAGCCATAAAGGACACTGCAGTTGCTGGAATCTGGTGCAATAATTAATGAGTCAAGTAGCATCAGTTGGAGAAAAAAAATGATGGTCATTGTTTCAGCCCAGAAAAATCCTTCATCAGAAAATAAATGGGTACAATTCAATTTTGCTTTGGAAGAGAAAGACATTATTGGAATCTTGCTGAGCTGAGTTCACTCGTAGGTTCTTGTATTACCATTTAAATGAAGTTAATGAGGTCGTGATTAAGGGTTTCAACTCAAAACATTGACTGATTTTTTTTCCCTACCTATGAATGCTGCCTGACCTGCTGAGTTCCTCCAGCAATTATTTGCCTACTGAAGAGATAAAGATCAGCTAATCTGTTCAATTGTTTGTAGAGTCACCAGCTGGGAAGGAATACATGGAAAAGATTTTCTGATTTAAAACTTGTATCTGTGTGACCTTGATGTTCACCTAAAAGGGATCTCGTGTTAGTGCTTGGAACTGCTGACGTATGCTATCCACAATCTATATTCACCCAAAATTTTGTGGGCTGGGGCAGGCCTCCACGTAAGTGAACTCAGCAGAGTGATCCAATTGGTGTTTTGGCAACAGGCAGAGAAGGATGAAGAACCTACCTCAGCACATCCCTGACAGTGTTTCACAGAAGGAAAGCTAGGGACCTTGCATAATTTGGAATACTGGGTAGAGACTTAGTCACATTTTTACAAAAGGATATACCAGTGTAGGAAGTCATCCTGTGGAGAGTCAGTGGGATGAGAAGCCCTTCTTATCATGGACAATAAAGAATGTTTGACCTGTAATCTTTAGTGCTGAGAAGAATAAGGAGAGATCTTACTGGAATATATATGATTCAAAGGGATAAGACAGGGAAGATATGGAGATGATGCCACGAGTGGCAACTGTGGAATGTTAGCACAGAGCTGCAGGATCAGGGGTGGCCATTTAAAGCAGAGATGCGTAAGAATTACTTCTCACAGAGGGTGGTGCATCTCTGGAATTCTCAACAACAAAAGGTTGAGTTGGCGAGATCACTGGAGGTATTTAACCTGGAGGCAAAACATTGTTGGAAGATCTGATAGTTGATTTTAATGAGGAACTGGCAAAGGAATGGAGGTGAGACCTTGGGCCGATCTGAGGAACTGCTCCTTGGTGCTTTTTTTTGGTCAGTTCTTGGGTCAAAACTGCATTTGAATTCATAACATTTATGTCATTGAATGCCAGAGACATCTGAAAATTCAAATAAATAGTTGAATTTATTTTAAATTCAAATTTTTAATTTATTTTTCTAAAATGTAGTCATACAACATGGTAACAGGCCCTTTTGGCCCACAAGCCTGAGGCAGCCAATTAATCTATGACCCCTCCCCCCCAATAGGTTCCGAAGAGTTGGAGGAAACTGGAGCACCCGGAGGAAACCCACCCAGACACAGGGAAAACATACAAACTCCTTATAGACAGTGCGGGATTTAAACCCTGATCCCGATCGCTGACACCGTAACAGCTAACTGTGCCTCCCCAAAACATTAACAAGTGAATCAGAAATAGAAATCATTAAACGCCGGAACAAAACGATCTCGCTCCTTCTTCTTCCGCAGGGCGAGAATCCTTTTTAATATTAGTCAGGTCTCTGATCATGCAGCAGTGATAGGGGAACTGAGGGGTGATTCCCAGGTCAGGAAACCTCAGCACAACTGGGGACCCTGCAGATGCAGCTGGGTGCATAGTAACTAACTGGTCACATAAATTGGTCGGTCGCAGACTTAAGAGTTCATGGGACTCACTGCACTTCAAACTCTTAAGTCTGCAAGATGCAGACATTAACCCTTAATGTCAATTGATGTTCTACCACTCGTTCACGACCCTCTGAAATCATGGAGAGGAACCTGCCACAACCTGCTAATGCACAAAAAACTTAAAAAGGACTTGTGAAAATGTGATATAATGTTTCTCTGACCTAATAGCCACTGCCCACACTTACCCATTATCAAAGCAACAAAATCATGTTTGGCTAATCTCCAAGTAAACAAAGCAGAAAAAAAAACCACACCTTTCCTTTAGACAACTGCTGATTTCAGGCTTTTCACTTGAACATACCTGTTGCAATACATGCCCATACGTTCACTTAGCCCTGCAATGTTTTGCTCTATCATACAATGTAATTAGGCTGGAATAATCATCCAGGAGAGTCCTCCTGGGCTACAGGTAGTAACAGCTGGAGACAAGCAGGTGCCAACTTTGTCTCTCAACACTAATTGCAACCATTTGGAAACAACCACGTTAACTATTCAGTCCCATTGTGTATTTTTTGCAAAGAGTGTTGCAAAGGGAATTCATCACATCATCCACTCCATTTCAGGGATCTTGCCTTAAACCCAGACTTTGCCAAGCACACAGATTTCATGTGCATTGGGCTTGAACCATCTCAACCCAGTGCATTATTTGGGACCACAGCACAGAAGTGTGTGGCTGACACTTATTCAGGGGTCCCTTTAAGGAATGTAATGACATCATGTGACAAAAAGTGAAAAAGGACCAGGAGTAGGCCACTTACCCAATTAAGCCTGCTCCCCAATCAATAAGATCACGGCTGATCTCAGCATGGACTCAGTTCCAATTACCCACCAGTTCCCCTAACCCTTTATTTTCCTATTCATCAAAAATCTCGTCATCCGTGTTTTAAAGTACAGTCTTCTCAGAGACAGCCTGCTTTGTGAAGGGAAGGTTGTGTTTCATGAGTCTAATTGAGTTTTTTGAGGAAGTAACAAAAGAAATTGATGAAGGTAGGGAGGTAGATGTGGTCTATGTGGATTTTAGTAAGGCATTTGGCAAGGTCCCCCATAGGTGACACATTCAGAAAGTCATGAGGCATGGGATCCGTAGAACCTTGGCTGTGTAGATACATATTTGGCTTGGCTGTAGAAAGCAGTGAGTAGTAGTAGATAAGAAGTATTCTGCCTGTAGGTCAGTGACTAGTGGAGTTCAGCAGGGATCTGTTCTGGGACCCCTGCTCTTTGTGATTTTTAGAAATGACCTGGACAAAGAAATGGAGGGATGGGTCAGTAAGTTTGCAGATGCTATAAAGGTTGGAGGTATTGTGGAGAATGTTGAAGGTTGTCTTAGGTTACAACAGGATCTAGACAGGATACAGAGTTGGGTGGAGAAGTGGCAGATGGTGTTCAATCCAGATAAATGTGAGGTGCTGTATTTTGGCAGGTAAAACTAGAAGGCAGAGTATATGACTAATGGTAAGATACTTAACAGTATAGATGATCAGAGGGACCTTGGGGTCCAAATCCATAGATCTCTTAAGGTCACCACACAGGTTGCTAGAACAGTTAAGAAGGACTATGGACTTCATTAATCAAAGGAGTCAAAGGACTATGGACTTCATTAATCAGGGGATTGAGTCAGGAGTCATGAGGTCATGTTGTAGCTCTATAAATCTCTGCTGAGATCACACACATTTAGAATATTGTGTTCAGTTCTCATCTCATTAAAGGAAGGATGTGGCAGCCATGGAAAGGGTGCAGAGGAGATTTACCAGGATGTTGCCTGGGTTTGAAAATATATCTTATGAGGCAAGGTTATCAGAGCTGGGGATTTTCTCTTTGGACCATCAAAGGATGAGAAAAGACTTAATAGAGGTCTACAAGATTATGAGAGGCATAAATAAAGTGGACAGTCTACATCATTTTCCCAGAGTTGGAATAGCAAACACCAGAGGACATATGTACAAAGTGAAGGGAGAAAAGTTTATGGGAGACATCAGGGGTAAGTTTTTTTTAACATAGAGTTAACATGGATGCCTGGAATCCATTGCCATGCATAGTAGTGGTGGCTGAAACAACAGGGGCATTTAAGAGACTCTTAGAAGGCACATGAAAGAAAAATAGAGGGTTATGGTAGATACTGTTTTGTTTTTATTTTGACTGGTAAATCTTGGTCGGCATAACATTGAGGGCCAAAGGGGTTGTACTACTCTATCTCTTATGTCCTAATTCTACCTCAAACTATTTATAGACTGTTCTTCCACTGTTCTTTGAGGAGTCAAGTTCCAACACTCACAATTCGCTCAGAGAAAAGATTTCACCTCATTTTACCCTATATTTTTAGATAATGATCACAGTTTTGGATTCTACCCAAAGAAGGAACCATTTCCAAATCCACCTCCTCCCCCCACCAAGACATTAGATATTTCAATGAAATCTTCTCCCAAACTCGAGCCCCAGTCAGTTCAACCTTTCCGCATGAGACAATCTGTCTATCCCAGAAGTCACTCTGACTGTGCACATCACTGCCACTGCAATCTATGCTGTACACACAGCCCGACTAGTATACCACTCATACAGACAATACATGTTGAACCTACTAACCCCAACTATTTATATCCTCTCTGTACAAATCCTCCCTACTGCACCGATTATCTACACCATTCAAAGTACCTTTTTTTTACACATATTATTCTCATTACACATACCATCCCTACTGTCCAGCCACTCCATTCTACCTTTAGACCCTTAGATCTGCAGTTCAGTCAACCCTACTGTAAATATCAACCCCGAATGCTGATAAGATTCTATTGTACAGACCACTATTCTGTACAAGCAACTTCTAGTGTGGAAGCTGCTCCTCTGTGCAGACCATTCCAACCAACCATCCAGTGAATTTACTGTTATGTGTGGTTCCTTTACATTTATTGATCTATGAAACCAGCTTGCTCTCTCTGATTGAACATGATAACATGCTCCCTGTTTGCTAACAATGGGGCATCAGATCTAAATAATTAGGGCATCTTACCAGTAGGAGCGGTGTAAAATGATCTTAAGTTACTGACATTCAAAGTCAAGTGGTTCCTCCATGGCTCCACTCTCCACCTTTAAATAAAACAATGAAAAGACATACAGCATAGTAAAAGGGCTCTTGTGGTCCATAAGACCATGTTGCCCAATTACACCCAATTAGCCTACACCCCCATACATTTTCTTTTCTGTTAAAATATGCTTATTGAGTTTAACATATAAGCTTACATACAGAGTTTTAGAAAAGAAAGCATGTAACAAATTATTTGTATACAAGTAAGGATGAAAAATTAGATGAAACTATGTTGAGAAATCCTTAACAAACATAAGAAACAATAATTGGAATTGATCTGTAACACCATGTTAAACCTGTTTGCTGAGTTAAGCCAAAGAAACAGTGGGAAAACAACTTAAAAAAAACTACATCTAATCAAGGTTTCCTTATATAATAAACAAAAATGAAAATGTGGATCCAATGGTGAGTGCCAGATATCAGACAGTGAATTTCCGCAGCACACGATAATTCTCAATTCTTCCAATTATAATAAAATTCCAAGAATGGGCCCCACGACTTTATAAATTGAAACTTTCTATCTTTAATATTATATCTCATTTTCTCCAGACTGAAATAGGACACTACATCATATAACCACTGTTATATTCAACCCTGTACATTTTGAAGGGTGGGGGAAATCCATACCAACACAGGGAGAATGTACAAACACCTGACAGACAGCACCAGGTAAACAATATGCCAGCAGCGAATTGTTCATCCTCTGAGTATCTGAGATGCAGACACATAGAGGCAACCGTGTGATTGCTATGATGTCAAGTGGCTGCCATCATTTTCACAGAACTTCTCTGAGTGTAGGAGGCCTAAACAACCATTGAGCAAAGGCTTGAAGCCTGCTCTTGGATCATCGATTGTCCTTGTTCTCCTGTGACAACTCCTTCAGTTCTCTCTGCTTCACTGATCCTGATCGAGATCCTGACCCAGTTAGCCTCCTAGATTAGATGCTGCCTCTTAATTATGACCTATTCTTTCCCCCTTCCCAAACACAGTATGATGGTCCCAATGACCCAGTTCTGCCCAATCCTCATCTCAACCCATCCTCTCTATTGACCATGCCTAGTCTGTCACTAGCTCAATCCTTTTCCTGCTGTCTGAGCCTCTCTAACCTGACACTCGTTCAATGGAAGGAGTTATGTGCAGGGAGTACCAAAATATTTCATCACCAAGCATGCCTGGAGTTTCAACTACAGTCAGTTATAGCTCCACACAAACCAGGCACAGACAGTCCCAGCAAAATCACTTTCCAGCATTGTACAAGTTCTCGTCCATGAACCATTTGAGAAATCAAGAGAGAAATAGTTATGTAGTACCTTTCACAATTATGAATTTGGAGTGTTCTTGTCCAGATTATGTTCAGTGCAGTACTGTTCTCACTGTTGTAATAAAGGAAATACTTTACTAAACTGAGTTAATACCATTTCCTTTGAGGAAACAAATGTGTCACAATTCCCATCTTTCAAAAGCAATTTAAACATGACACCTCACTGACCAAATGACACCTGCTAAGAATAGAAAAAGCCATGAGGCTAATTACTTTGGAGTAAATCAGCACTTCCTGAATCATGATTATATTGCGGTTTTACTCCTTCTACGAATGTTATCAGGACCTCTACCCTCATCGGGGTGACTAAGTCATTTCTCCCAGGCTTTTGCCCAAAGCTCCACCAGAGCAACGTCAGACCACTGGAAGACTGAGTTTCCACTACCCCATTCCTTAACCAGAAGAATCAAAATCAGACCGCAGTGTTATTTTTCTCATGAGCTCCAGAATTCCACCAACGGTTCACCAAACATCCTTAGCATCACGGAACCCTTTTACTGGAGATTTAAAGGGTGGTTTTCACAGATACTACTGGAGAGTCATACACCACCTAGAGTAGCTCCTTACAGAACCTTAGGACACCCCTTAATTCTTGACTAGGCTTAATGAACAACTCTTCCTGTTACTTCTTCAAAGAATTTATGCAAATTTATCAAAACCATGTTGACTAGGTTTAATGATAATCAGATTTCCTAATTGAAGAACTATTTCCTCTTTCATCACTGATTACACTGTTCTTTGAAGATTTTGCTTCCTGAAAACCTTTGGGTGTGTTTTATGGATTTTGAGCTGCTAATCACAAAAATCTTTCTATCGTATACTGATTTTAGATATAACTTATTTTGTAATTTCCTGTCATCTTTTAACCCTTTTATAACTTTTAACCTTTCATAATATCACAGTAGTGGGTTGTATAAAGAAAGGCGATTGGAGATTGAAAACTTGGCTGAAGGGTGTACAAACAACAACAACTTTGCACTCAATTTTACCAAAACCAAGGAGCAGATTGTTGACCAGGAAAGGAAAGCCAGAGGTGTACGATCCAGTGGTCATTGGGGAAATCGGGGTGGCGAGGGTGAGCAAATTCAAGTTTGGAGGATCTTTCCTGGAACCAACACACCAATGGCATCATGAAGAAAGCACATCAGTGCCTCCACTTCCTCAGGAGCTTGTAGAGGTTTGGCATCATAAGATCAAGGAACAGAAGTAGGCCATGCGGCCCATCGAGACTGCTCCACCTCTCCATCATGATCTAAACCATTCCAATTTACAGCCTTTTCCCCATATCTTTCGATGTCCTGACTAATTAGATACCTATTAATCTCCTCCTTAAACTCCCCCAATGATCAGGCCTCCACAATAGTATGTAGCAACAAATTCCACAAATCCACGACCCTCTGGCTAAAGACATTTCTCCCCATATCTGTTTTAAATGGGTACCCTCTCATTTTAAGATTGTACCCTCTTGTCATGGATTCACCCACCAAGGGAAACATTTTATTCACATCTACTCTGTCCAATCCTTTCAGAATTGGAAATTTATCTACGAGATCCCCTCTCATTCTTTTATACTCCAATGGTTACAGACCAAGAGCCGCTTAATCATTTCTCATATGCTAGCCCTTCCATTCCAGGAATCAATTTTTAGATCTTCTCTGAACTCTCTCCAACATCAGTACATCCCTTCTAAGATAAGGGGCCCAAAACTGCACACAGTACTCCAAATGAGGTCTCACCAATGCTCCAGAAAGATTCAACACCTTACTCTTGTACACAATTCCTCTTGAAAATAATGCCAACAAAGCATTCGTTTTCTTTACAGCCAATCCAACCTGGTGGGTATCCTGCACGAGGACCGCCAGTCCCTTTGCACTTGTGAATTTTGAATTTTCTCCCCATCTAAATAATAATCTTCCTGCTTATTTATTTTTCCAAAATGTACAACCATGCATTTTGCAACATTGTACCTCATCTGCCATTTCTTTTCCCACTCTCCTAAACTGTTCAAGTCTCTCTGCAACCTTGTAATTTCTTCAACACTTCCTGCTCTTCCCCTATCTTGTTGTCATCTCCAAACATAATCACAAAATCATTTAATCCATAATCTATATCAGTGGTTTTCAAACTGCCCCCTAAACTCACATTCCACCTTAAGTAATCCCTATGCCATAAGTGATTGGTAAGAGAGCTTAAGGTTGTATGAGTGGGAAGGGAAGATTGAGAACCAATGTTCTAGACTGAATTGTTACTGAAATATTTTGCTTGAGAAAAATGGTCATTGGTCCATTTCTTTTGGAGTTATGAAACTGTGCACATAGCGAGTCAATTAGGTACGATTAAAACAGTGTTTTCAAACTTTTTCTTCCCACTCACATTCCACCTTAAGCAATCCCTTGCTAATCACAGAGCACTTATAGCATAGGGATAGCTTAAGGTAGAATGTGAGTTTAGGGGGACAGTTTGAAAACCACTGATCTAAATTATCGATATACATTGTAAACAGAAGCGGCCCCAACACCCACCCCGACGGAACACCACTAACCAACCAGAACAGGATCCCTTTATTCTAACCCTTTGCTTTCTGCCTATAAGCTAACGCTCCACCCAATCTAATATCTTTCCCGTAATTCCATGGGCTCGCATCTTATTAAGTAGCCTCTTATGCAGCACCTTATCAAAGGCCTTTTGAAAATCCAAAAACACTACATCCATAGCCTCTCCCTTGTCCATCCAACTTGAGATTACCTCAAAAAATTCCAATAGGTTAGTCAGGTAGGATCTCCCCTTCATGAATCTATGCTGGCTTGGACCTGTGATGTCATGCACCTTGAGGTATATCATAGCCTTGTCCTTGAGGATCAACTCCAATAACTTTCCAACTAATGATGTCAGTCTAATAGGCCTATAATTTTCTTTTTTCTGCCCCCCTCCTTTCTTACACAGCAGAACTACATTTGCGACCTCCCAGTCTTCCGGAACCATGCTATTGGTTCCTGGAAAAATATTTCCAATGCCTCCACAATCCCTAAAGCCACCTCCTTCACAGCCCATGGGTGCTCCTCATCTGGTCTGGGAGACTTGTCTATCTTTAGTCCATTTAGCTTACCAAGCACTTTCTCTCTAGTAATCTTGGTGGTACTTAATTCTATTCTGCGAGACCTCTAACTATCAGGTATATTGTTAATATCTTCCACCAGAAACCCTGGCAAATTTCAACAGAGGTGCGGTGGAAAGTGTGCTGACCAGCTGCATAATAGTTTGGTAAGGGGATACCAATGCCCCTGAGCACAAAGGCCTCCAAAAGGTAATGGACACAGTCCAGGACGTCACAGGCAAAACCCTTCCCACTATTGAGAACATCTACAGAGAACACTACCTTCAGAGAGCAGCAGCAATCATCAAAGATCCACACCACCCAGCACACACTCTGCTCTCACTGCTGCCATCAGGAAAGAGGTATTGGTGCCACAAGACTCACACAACCAGGTTTAAGAACAGCTGTTCCCCCTCCACCATCAGACTTCTCAACAACAATGTCAATCAGAGACGCATTTAAGGACTCTAACTTGTGTATTTTATTGATTTTTTAAAATTCTCTCTGTATTATACAGTGTTTGTTTACAGTAATTATCTATTTACAGTTCTTTGTTTGTTTACATGCTTATACTATGTACAATTTGTTTTTGCACTACCGATTAGTGGTAATTCTGCTTCGCCTGCAGGAGAAGGAATCTCAAGTTTATATGTGCTCTGACAATAAATCTAAAATCTAATATATACACGGGACTGGGTCCATGGATAAACTAGTACAGTGCAAAACTAATATGGTTGGGTACAAAACCAGTCCTGGAAAATTGGGACAGAGTACATGTGCTTGTTGCTAGTCCCAGAAAACCAAGATATGGAGCCCAAGGTGTTAAATCTATTTCAAACAGAAATGCAACATGTCATTGAAAATTCATTTTCTGCATTCGCACTTGGACGTCTTCCCTGCTGATCTCGGTGTAGTCAGTGACGAACATGGTGAAAGGTTTCACCAGGACATTTCGACCATGGTAAAATGGTATCAGGGCAACAGGAATCCATCAATGCTGGCCACCTATTAATGGACACTGACACAAGAGGCAACAGATGCTGTGTACAAATAAAAATGTTTTTAGGTCAGTTGAATTAACACAATGTGGCCGCATCATTATGCAATTAAACATGCTAAATTCAATCAAAAAATTAATTTAATGTAATGTTTTTCCAACTTGCTGCTCCGTGTAACAGCAAATCTGAAATTATCTTTGAAATTAGCTTGAAGTTCTCGATCATGATCCCCAATTTGTTTTTTTTTCAGGAATCAAACCTTTCAAAAAGATGTGTTGTTCGGTGTTAAAGTAGTTTTGATTAACATAAATGAGAGAAGTAGATTTTCCAGATTTTTTTTCATTATTTGAAGTTAAATTCCCCAATGGTCAGACTGCATTCAGGATCTGCAGTCCACAAATCCAGCTGTCAATCCACTTTTGGTCATGCCGGATTCAGATCCAGTAAACAACTCTGGCTGCTAATCCACTAAGAGCCATGCTGGATTCAGGATCCCGTACACAACCCTGCCTGCTAATCCACCAGTATAACTGTTGCACTGGCACACAATGCATAAAGAAGTGCTTGGTTAATCTTATGATCATTTGTTTGAGTCATTGAAAGGTGAACATTAAATATTCCACAGCACAACTTAAAGCAGTGCAAAGAGCTCTTCATGCTTTGTGAATAACTTCCTTTTTCAAACTGCATCGCCAAAACATTTGTGCTGTTTATACAGATTCTGGAGTGGAATTTTATGCGTCTTGCTCAAATCAAAAGATCCAAACATTTTGTGTATTTGGCATCCCATACATCTGAATCACCTGGGAGCCCACTGTTATGAACTCACTCTCAGTGGAGCCAAGCGATCCTTTTCCCTTCTCGACTGGTTAAAGTTTCCTCAGGGGACAACAGGAAATGCCCACAGGGGTATGAATTAAAAGGATGATGCATCACTGAAAAATTGCCTGGCATATGTTATTTAATCTACGGAGAACAAATAGTTTTGCAGCATTGTCAACTGCATGAACTACATAAATGTGGGACAGTGGTATATTTGAATTGGCGTCTTTTCTTTCCAAGTTTGTAAACAAACATGATGGATTGCCACAACATTTTGTGTTAAATGTACTGCCCCTTTAATATTTCACCATATTGTTTATCTTATGCAGATAAAGCCCAAGAGAATGGTGTAAAGTGTTTGGATCTTCATAAAATCACATAACTCCTTACTTGGAAGTTCCATGAAATTAATAATTGCTTCATACTTGCTGAAACAGGCGTCATAATTAAAGGACATTTTTTTCAGTGTAGTGTCATTCCCTGTGTGTTCAAAAAGCTTTCACAGTAAGTTCAACCTGGATAAAAGGCCCAGAGGGAATGTTCTTCCCAACACTGAGCCTGTCCTCATGGAGAATTGCAATGTTAATTTTTATAATTTCCAGACAAGCTTAGTGTAGACTTGAAAGACAAAATAAAATGCAGCCCTGTGAAGTTGGAACGGGACCTTTCCTTCCCTTTGAGGGAAATGAAGGACACCAACCTGACAACAGGGGGGGTTTCAGGCATTATCCTATATTAGAAGAGTAAGGCAGAAGGGAAAACAAACATGTAACCTATCTCATCCGCACATCATTATAAGATTCAAATTTCAGATTTATTGTCAGAGTACATACATAACATCTCATACAACCCTGAGATTCTTTTTCCTGCAGGCGAGGCAAAACTACCACTTATTGGTAGTGCAAAAAGATTGTACACAGCGTATACAAGTAAACAAATTTTTTAAAAACCTGTAAATAGGTAACAATTGTAAACAAACTGGCTGTGCAATACAGAGAGAATTTTTAAAACCAAATCAATAAAATGCACAAGAGCCCTTAAATGAGTCCCTGATTGAGTTTGTTGTTGAGGAGTCTGATGGTGGAGGGGTAGCAGCTGTTCCTGAACCTGATGGTGTGAGTCTTGTGACACCTATACCTCTTTCCTGATGGTAGCGTGAGAACAGAGTGTGTGCTGGGTGGTGGTTATCCTTGATGATTGGTGCTGCTCTCCGACGGCACCATTCTTTGTAGAAGTTCTCGATAGTGGGGAGGGTTTTGCCTGTAAGCCCTGGGCTGTGTCCATTTCTTTTTGGAGGACTTTATGCTCAGGGGTATTGGTGTCCCGAGACTGTAGTGCAGTCAGTCAGCACACCTCTGTAAAAATTTCCCAGGGTTTCTGGTGTCCCACCAAACCACTGCAAACTCACGTGTATCAAATAACAGGAGTACTGGTGTGCGCTGTGTTTTAATGTTAGCAGGATACTAATAAATATTACACAATGAGGCGATATGCTACAAACTGCAAAAGCTGAGACATGAATGTGTTCTCTGACTATTGCATATATAGGAGTAAGATTTTCTTGAAGTTTGTTTGATCACCATGATAGCTTTATTTTTTTATTTTTTTATTTTTGCACCGTTCCCAGAGGCACTGCAATACTGGGTCGGTGTGTGGAGTGGATGGAGCAAGCTCCTATTCTTTATTGAGGCTACAATTTCTTACTGTTCAAGGATGCCACATCATTCCATAATGCACAGACAATCCTTGGCAATAAAGGTCCTGGCAAATATTATTTTAAACAACATCAACTACTGGCAAAGAATGTTTTCCAGATTGGAGCATATATCAAGTGCACCAATCAACAGGCAAAGCTGCAAAAGTTCTCCTTTAAATACTTTGACCTTATATATATTCACACTGAAGTTGCAAATACATCCATGTTGATTTGATTCAAGTTTTTGACTGCTGTTTCAATTTATAACTATGAAGCAGAGTAAATAATTGATGAATATTAGGGGTGTTGCTGATAAGAGAGCTAATGGGAAAAGATATCTTGCAACGTGTGACACAGATGATCATTTGACATTCTTTGAAACATACAGGTTTAAATGATTAGCTAAAAAATGTGAAAATTAAAAATAAAACACAGGTAATTGAAACCTGAAAGAAAAATAGAAAATTTCCAACACATTCCGCAGGTCCGGCAGATCAATTACGTGGAATGAGAAAAAACCCTGAACATTACAGTTCTGAAGAAGCATCTTCGTCCTGAATATCTACTCAAATGGAGATATTTGAAGATAGCTTTGTGTTGCAGAGCAGATGGCCCCAGGGTCACATTTAGGCCATCAGAATGGTCTGCCCTACTCATCCTCATTCCCTTCACGGTCTCATGTATAACTATTCAGCAACTGGCATATCCAGGCATTTAACAGGAATATCCAGGGCACTTCCAACAAGGGAAGCCTCAAGGAGTGGAATGAGGGGGACCAGGGCAAGTGATGTGGAGGATGTGACTGGAGACCTAAGGTAGGCTTGGATGGTTGCATAGATTACCCAGATCTGTGTCCACTCAGTGTCAGGAGCCCTAGAGATTTGGTGAGATGAGCAACAAAGGACCAGTGAGGGGATAGTGACTGGGCAGTAAGAGAAGGATCATGATGGAACGTCAAGGAAGCAATGGGGAATCAGGGAACCCACAGAATTTATGTCTTATAACAACTAAACATTTTAAAACTTGCTTCTTAGAAATGGTTTGGATTATCAATGTGGCCATCTCTCCACATACACTAAATGGTTTGAAATACTTCTATAGATTATCACAACAGCTGAAAAAAAAACTTGATTACAGGGGAATTTCAAAATGCATTCATCACCATTCAACATAACTTTACAGGTTATTTGTTGTGGGAAAGACATCAAAACCTTGAAACAGAGAAAAGTGGACTAGATGGGTTTTTTCAACAACCCTTCACTTTTACAATCAATTCTACTCATACCAAACTTTAACTTTCCAAATAGGGAACAATTCACATTCCAAATTCACAAGATGATGTTGGATTCGAACTCATGTCCTCTAACTTAGATAGGTTGCAGTTGATGACATGCCAGAGTCATTATAAAGTATTCCACAGCAGTTAATTATCTGTGAACTGGCATTGTATAGGCACTTTTCCTTTTTACGTTCAATGAACCTTTTCCTTTCTCATGGCAAGCTATCTGAAGGCTCCGTTAATGTTTCTATAAATAAGCTTGTGATGCATCTGTCACACCTTAGACATCACATTGAAACATGTGAAAGTGTTCATGCTATTCTTTATGACTTAACTGTCAAAAATTGATATCGCAAGAAATAGTCCTTAAAAGCATAATTTGATCTTTTAATTGATAAATTGGCTGTGGGATCTGGAATCCAAGAGAATGCAAGTGCTGGAATTCAGAGCAAAGCAAAACTGCTGAGGAAACTCGGGGGATCATGCAGTATTTGTGGAGGGAAATGGACTGCCAACTTTCCTGGTCTGAACCTTGCCTGGAAAATTATGGATTTAAGTGCAAATAGCTGAAGAAATGCGCTCATTTATCTTGGGGCTTTATCCCAGTAGCATACACTAAGAGTTTAAAGTAGACCTCTCCCATCCAAAGGGGAAACTCTGTACTTTCTCACTTACATTCAGAAACACATGTTAAAACTCAGAGGGATAGAATAAACTCTGTCCATGTGCCCTTCAGAATTAGTTCTTTGAGATTTTGTTAACCTTTGTCCTTAAGACTTAAGCTAATTCCAAATGCTATTTATCTTTCCTTCCCTCTTTGCTTACACCCTCTGTGGAAGATATCTCTAATCAATCGCGTAACAAGCCTACATTGGAAAGCCATCCCCTCCTCCTTCTTTATTCTTTGGGTGAATAAGTGCCTGAGATAACAACCCTATTGAATGGATGGATCTTCTCCTCAGCACAGGACCGAACAACTGGTCAAAAACAGACCAACCAACTCACAATACTCAACCAAAAAACAGTGGCTTCTATTTGAACCCCACTGAAGCAAAGCTGTGAGTTGAAGGACTGCAATTCCTCGAGTTAAAATGAAAATCATGCCCTTGACAGAGATCACCAAGACCTTCAACCCTGGGGCAGTAATATAGTGCCAGGGAGAAACGATCATCTATTCATTACCTTGCAATTACCTTGTAATCTGATTATGGAGAGATATTTTCACAAGCTTTATTTTCACCAAAGTATTTCAAACTGAAATCTAAAGTAACTTTTGAAAGAATTTTTGAATTTGGTCCAGTTTCTTCAACAATTTTGAAGTAATTAACAAACTATGGGTTGTTCAGCATGCCATTAGATCTCCTTTCTTAAATGAATCGGAATAAATAAAAATGTGGCCAATATGATTCTTTATGAAGGAGTAAGTCATCATACATATTTATTACAATGCAGAAGGAGCCTATTCAACCCATTGGGTCAATGCTAGTTTTCAGAGATCAATCCCAGCAATGCCTTTCCTCCTCCTATTTCCCTGCAGCCCTTCAGTTTATTATTTTTATTGTGTATATCAACTTCTGTTTGCTCCTTTTACCACTCTTCTACACCAAGGGATAATTTACAGTGGATTTTGGGATGTGGGAGGAAACTGGATCATGGATTGCATTTCCAACACAATACAATTGTAACAGCACCAACATACCCCATTGACTGGGAAGTGGTTTGAAATGTCCTGAGATCTTCATAAACATCACACACATGGAACTAGAAACTGATAACTTTGGGGTTCCATGCTGTCCGATGTTCAACTTTTCAACTACTAAATGCATGTGGACAGTCATAGTGTTGGTCTGTGTGCATTTTAAAATTAGATAGACAGCACAGTAACTTAGCCATTTCGGCCCAAAAGTCTGTGCCACCCAATATACACCCAATTAACCTACAACAGCTGGTATGTTTCAAACAGTAGTGGGAAAGTGGAATCCCTGGGGAAAACCCACGCAGAAACAGGGAGAACGTACAAATTCCATTCAGTCTGTGTGGGATTCAAACCCCAGTCCTGATTGCTGGTGCTACACCAACAGTGCTGCCCACACATACACACACACACACACACACACACACACACACACACACACACACACACACACACACACACGTATCCATGATACGTGTCCATGATACATTCTGTGAAATTTGGCCATTATGCGAACATCATATTATATGCTTAGCAAAACTATATGGGATACTGTAGTGTACCAGTAAACTTTTTATTTGTAAGTAGGGATCAGTGTGGGGACCAACAAGGGTTGTGGGCAGAGAGCAGGGAAATAGGATCAGTGCGAGGACTGGCGGGGATGTTTGGAGAGAGCAGGGCAGTGGGATCAGTGCGAGGACTGACGGGGCTGTTTGGAGAGAGTGGGGCAGTCGGATCAGTGTGGGGACCGATACAGGGCTGTGGGGAGATAAGCGGGGCAGTCGGATCAGTGTGGGTGTACAGTATATAGTTTCCTATAGGTAGCAATTGCTTTTTCTAAATTGCTGCGACTTGCTCGTGGTAACTAAATAATTATGGGACAACGGACACACACTGATATGGCATCATCTGGAAGCACAAAACTTTCTTAAGCAACACTGCTCTTAATATATCTTTACAAAATTGGAATGTATATTTATTAAATAAAATAAAGTACTATTTTCCATAATAGCTGTTTTGGGAATTCTCCAGCACACACTATTGGTCAGCCAACCATGAAGTTAGTGTTGCCCGTGTTGTAACATTGCAATGAACATGCATTGAGAGATTATAATCGTACTTTCAGGTGGATGCCTGCTGGTGACTGATCTAGCTTTACTGAGAATAGGAAAAATACATACAAGCCAGAAATTGCTTGAAGCTTGTAAAGAGCGGTTTATTGGATGTTCAGGGAGAAGTTGGTTTGTGAACCTTATCTGAGAATGCTCGGTGGAGTACGCACCACTGAATTGGCCTTGCAGAAGTAAAGGCCTTTCCCTTGTGTGCTTTGCTGTCTCAGCCACACATAGTAAATTTAGTTGCTTTACAGTTGTCACAGGGGAGCAGAAGCTGTAGGTGGATGGTAGAGTTGGGAGATCAGCGTGGCGAGGATTGCATAGACCGGTAAAATAGAGGGTCAGGATTCTGATCGGTTGGATGTGGTCAAAAGGTTGGCTGGCAGTTAAGTGATGCAGACAGGTGAGAGGGGAAATTAATTGTCCATGGGGGGGGAGGGTTGCTGATGTATGTTTCAAGAAATTCTGTGCTATCATCTGATTGATTTCTGAATAGCAGGAAAGTATACTGAATGTAATCCAATATGACAATGTTGCTTTCTGTTGAGAGATAAACATCTGAATGTGCTCACACCAAAGCATCTGAAGTTCAGAGCAATTTTTGAGCTTGCAACATACATTAAAATAATGATGGGAAGTTGAAAGAGGAAACATGTTCAAATTACACGAGATAGTTTTGCATCTATCATCTGAGGCTTTCTGTTATACAGTGGTAAATGTAGAATGACTGATACCCATTAATACAATTTCATTGATACCAGACATTGTTAAAGGTACAAAAATAAGAGCAGGGAGGGAATGGTATGGCACATGGGAGAATGGGAGAAGGTGGCTAACTGAACCAATGTCACCTATTTAGCTGGATCAAACCTGCAAATGGAGTTGTTGGGCTGCAGTGTTAACTCTAGTGCCACTGTTACACTCTCATTATGTATTAGTATTAATTGCATTAAAAAAATCTAACAAAGAAGGACAGTAACAGGAATAGATTATTCAGTGGCTTCAAACCTGATGGCCTCAACAAACCTAAGTGCAGAACACATTGATAAACATAGAAATTGGGAAAGGAAATTGGAATGAAGAATGAAAGGATCTCATTTTGAATACTGGAACTGGAAGAAATTGAAGTTACCATCAGCAGATTTTGTTTTATTAACCATATGTTTGCAATCAGAACCATTCTTAGAGGATATCTTGTAAATGTACATTGTAACTAAATGTTTAATGTTTTGAGGTATAACATAACACTCCATTTTTTTCAGCTCCCTATACCTATCTAATAGTCTCTTAAAAGACCTATTGTACCTGTCTCTACTACTGTTGCCAGCAACGCATTCCATTTTTAAATTTTAATTTGGACATGGAGCATGTTAACAGGCCATTTTGGCCCACGAGTACATGCTGCTCAATTAATCTACACCCTCAGTATCCTTGTGTTCTGCCTTCAAATTTGACCTTCTGAAATGGAACTGATCATAAATTAAGTTTTTCAAGTAAAAAAATTTACTGAAGATGAGGATTTCCAATCAATCATTAGTTTTGTTAATAATGTCACTTAAGTGAAACTTCACTGATTGTGGAGACGTGATTTTGTGTCCAGTTTAAAATTAGTTCATTGTATGGCACTTCATCTTTTGGATGCTTGGAGACTAATTACGGTATGGTCCCTAAGAATCTGAATTACTCTGAATCATTTGATTATATTTTCCAGAAAATATAATTTCTTGCAAAGAATTTTGACTTGGCAATTTATTTCCTTTTTCAATGTAACTCCTCACCTATTATCACCTAATTATTTTCTTTTATTCAGTTAGTTTCTTAAAGTTCTTCTGAACTAAGTCTTATTGGATGTTTGGCACGATTTTGAGTATCTTGCAGATATTCAGGCTTAATTACTCGTGGAAAAGTAACTTGTTTGGTCCTCGGATTGATGGAGGACAACCAACTTTATGACTACAGTAATCTTAAATGCTTGGGACATGACCCATTTCGGTAATGCAGGTTTTTCGAATGATCAAGAAATTTCTTTGAAAAGTACATGAGAGCTCTGTTGATGCAAAATGATGCAAAACTTGAAAGATCCCCACAAGAGTTGTATCTTTGAACAATCCACAAGAGCTCCGTTGATTCCAGTGGCTTCAGAGCCCACTTGAGCAGTTGGGTGAAATATTGCCCTTGCAACTGTATCTTTGACCAGTACATGAGAGCTCATTTGATTCAAAATGGTACTAACTGCACATCAGGGACCCCCCCCCCCCTCCGCAACCTTGAGAACGGTGGTTAAAAAAAAATCAACTCTTTTCGAATTGTAATATCATACCCAATGTTAAAATTGCCAACGTTTGTCTGTTCTTTGACAATCTGGAATACTCCCCTGGTAGGTGTAAGCCTCAAGACAACAGTTTCCATCATCAGTACTGCAGACTAGCTTCTATGACCAATAGAACTAGTGGAGTTGTTCAAGTGAACCGGTATGGACTTGAAGGGCCGACATGGCCTGTTTCCGTGCTGTAAATGGTTATGGTTATGGTTATTTAACATTGCATTTGAAAGACGTCATGTCTGACAATGCAGGTTCCCTTATTGCTGCAACAATCTGGGTTCTATTCGCAAATCTGGCCAGGACTACAACTGTACAAATTAGAAGCAAGAAGCAGGACTTATTTCAGGTTCAAGACTTCATCCAACTCTGCCTGACCTACTGCTTCAACACTTATGCTGAATATTTACAGCATAAAATTGTATTTATCTAAACAAAGAAAATATGTAATGAAGTGTAAGGAAGTGGAAAAGTATCCTTTTCTTCTTAACAGTCCCCACACAATTATGGACAGAGCAAGGGCAGATTGCAAAAAGGAGAAAAATATATTTGGGAAAAGTTGCTTGCATATATTTTTTTAAAATTTAGACATACAGCATGGTTACAGGCCATTTTGGCCCATGAGTCCATGCAACCCAATTTACACTCAATTAACATACACCCCATGTTTCAAACCGTGGGAGGAAACTGAAGCCCCCGGGAAAACCCACGCAGACATGGGGAGAATGTACAAACTCCTTACAGACAGCGCGGGATTTTAACCCTGGCCCTGATCACTTGCATTGCAAAGGCCTTACACTAACCACTACGCCATCCATGCCGATCCAATGTACTACTGCAAGGACTGAACATCAATTTTAAAAAAATAGCCAGATTATTAGTCAATTTAGTTTAAACACTGCCTGCAGACATATTTCCATGCCACTTTATTTTTCAACAATTAAGAAGTGTGGTTGTCAATCAACAGTGCTTTTTTATAACAACCAATGCCGTGTGTCAGAAACCACAAACACACGAGAACATTTTCATCTTTTGTTTCAAAAATAGTTATGGAAAATGTCATTCAATCATTCATTCCAAGCTTTGAAAGGCAAGTCCCCCTAAATGCCCATTGTTTTCATTATTGCAGAAATTCTATGCTCCCCACCAAAAAGAAACACAATCCAGAACAACTCTTGCCAGCATTCTGACAAGGTACATTTCTACAAGGCACATCCAGTGGTTCTTAACCTTTTTCTTTCCACTCACATACCACTTTAAGTATTCCCTATGCCATCGGTGTTCTGTGATTAGTAAGGGATTGCTTAAGGTGACATGTGGGTGGAAAGAAAAAAAGTTTGAAAACCACTGTTTTCATCACACCTGATTGACTCGTTATGTGCACAGTTTCATAACTCCATAGAAAATGGACCAATGACAATTTTTCTCAAGAAAAATATTTCAGTAACAATTAGGTCTAGATCAGTGATTCTCAACCTTCCCTTCCCATTCACATACCAGCTTAAGCAATCCCTTACTAATCACAGAGCACCGAGGACACAGGGATTATTAAAGTGTTATGTAAGTGGAAAGAAGTTGAGAACCACTGTGTTAACCTCTTCTCAAAACCAAAAATACTGGAATCATTCAGCAGTTTTTGTGGACCCAAGTGCCCATTTCTTTGCCATACGACTCTATGATTTAGCTATCATCCAAAAATAATCTGTAATAATTTTGAATTCAGTGAATTAGAAATGTGTCTTTTTATTTATACTAAGAGGTGGGAGATAAGAGGTAGAGTAGAAATAATTTTAAATGGAAAATTGATTGGTCTAAGATTGTGGCATGCTGTTGTGAAGTAGGATGGGAGTGATTGTGCATGAATTGTGAAAGGTTGGTTTGCAGCTGCAACAGGTAATCAAGAAGGCAAATTGCCTTTGTTGCTAAAAGGATTTAATTTAAGAGTAGGGAAGTTCACCACGAAATATAGGTTACTGGTGAAGCTGCAACTGGAGTACTGTGTGCAGTTCTGGTCTCCTTATTTGAGAAAATATATACTGGTTTTAGAGGCATTGCAAAAGATGATCACTCCAGAGATGAGGGGGTTAGTCTATGAGGAGAGATTGAGGCTACAGCAATGCAGAAGAATGAGATAGAATCTTATAGAAGAATGTAAAACTACAAAAAGGATGGAGAAGATAGAGGCAGGAAAGTTGTTTCCACCAGAAGATGAGAGCAGAACTAGGGATGCATCCTTGAGATTTGGGGGAGTAGATTTAGGTCAGTGAAGAAGAGGACCTGCTTTTCCCAAAGAGGAGTGGATCTGTGGCATTCTCTACCCAAGAAAGCAGTAGAGGCTGCCTCACTGAATGTAGTTGGACGTGGTGAGATAGATTTTTATATGGTAGGAGAAATTAAGGTTATGGGCAAAAGGCAAGTAGGTGGCATTGCGTCCACGGCCAGATCAGCCATGATCTTAGTGAATAGTGGAGTAGGCCAGATAGCCAACCCCTGTTCCTATTTCTTATGTTGAACTAAATGACTACAGCCCACACACTTCTAAGATTCACAGGGGCAGGGCAACAGGATGATAGGGGTGGATGGGTACAAGAAAAGTGATAGAGAGAGGAGGAATAACTCTCTGAATGGAGAGGATGGGGAGGATCAGTGGAAGGAAATGGGAGGTTGCAGAAAGAGGGTGGAGGTGGCAGGTAGGGAAAGTTGAGGGGGAAAGTGCAGGGTAGGAAGTTGGGAGCAAAATGAGAGGGCTGGGGAGTGGGAAGATATAATCTTGCTTGTGGCTCTGTGCTCCTCCCCTGCCCTTCGTCGCCAACCCCCCCCCCCCCACCCCCATTTTATTCAGGAGCTTGCCTGCATTTAGCTTATACCTTGATGGGGCTACATAAAAAATGCTGCATGACTTGCTGAGTTTCTCCAGCATTTTTGTGTCATCTCTGTGGGAATATCTTCCCTAGAAAGACTGCAGCATATGGTAGTAATTAATTTATTTTCTACTGCAGTCGGTGTATCTTATGTACCTGTTTGGATGCAGCATCTGTACTATGTACATGACAATCAACTCACATTGTCATTGAGTTGTACAAGAAAGCAGCTCATGGCCAACTTGTCAATGAGAAATGGATTATAAATGCCTTCTTATTGTTGAGATTTCAGACCATTGCCTTTTGTATAGGAATTATCACCTCACAATCTGATGCAATTTCCATGCTGTACATTAGTACAGCAAATCTCCTGGTATCCAGGGTCAAGAAACCAGCAAAAAAAAGAGAGAAATTTTAAAAAATAAATAAAATTGCAGATAAAAAATGTGTTTAAAATTGTCAAAGTAGATGTTCTCTGAAGTAACACAAATGTTTGGGGGAGATTGGAGCAAATATTCAGCCAACAGAACGTGTTGGTCATGCTTTGCTCACAGCTGTTGTTTGATTAAATTTGTGTGAAACACAATGGCATCACCCAGGATGAAGAATTTATTGATGCCGCTCCCAGTTGGAGCGACTTTCTTGAAGTGTCTCCTTATCCCTGCTTAGTAAGAGTCAGAGGCTTTATCTGAAACTTGGGAGAGGCAGGATTAATTATCTCTTGGGCATTTCCATGGAGGGGAGGAACCTGCAGATGCAGCAAAGGTTAAATATTTTCAAAGAATGTGACTGAAAAATTGCTTTAAGATTCATATATTTATACAAGTAGAATTTGTTCAGTGTAAGTACAGTATAGTATTTTTGTCTTTTAAAATGTTTGTTCTTAATGCAGGTGTATTGTAAGGCATTGTAAGAGTAAGTCTCAAGCAACTGGAAAATACACTTACCTGGCCTTTACCAATCCTCGTAGTTGCTGGATTTCAGGGATTTTACTGCATGTATATTTTTTGCCCTCCTTCAGTTTATACTATAGGGTTGTTTGGGGAAGTAGATTTTCAGAACACATTTTTACATCAAAATTTGAGGTAGTCTGTGAGTCTTGTTGAAAAGTCTCACAAAGATACTTCAAGTATGAGCTATTCCCTTGACTGTCAACTGCTTCTTGGGCTTTTCTGTGTGTCATTGGCAATAAGTCTGGCCTAGTATGTGGAAACTAACCAAAGTGGGGGACAATAGGGGCCACTTCTCCACCACCACCCAGACGGAGCCAAGGAGAGACATCATATTCGGCCATGCTGGCGGGGGGGGGGGGGTAATCAGTATAGGCGGTCTAAAACGTCATATCTGCTTTTCCGCAAATTCTACGTCACAAATTCCAAGAAAAAGCATCACATCCGGCCACTTCCAAGAATTTGACGTCATTTCCGCCATTTCCTGGAATTCACTAAACGTCATTTCCGTTTCCGGCTAAATGTCATTTCCGCTACGTCATCAAAGAGTGCCGTACTGATGTCAGCAAAAGATCAAACTACTTTTGTTCTCTAATGCTGGTTACAGACCAAGTGTGGCATGTAATAAAGTCTACCATGGAGAACATCACCCCCCCAAAAAAATCAGAGCTAAAATAATTGGTAGAATACTCAAAGGCAATTCATGGAAAACCTTTCTCACACAGTGAATAATTCTACCAGAAGCAGTCAGAAATGGAGTCAACATGATTGACTCAGTTACTTTTGCACAGAATTACCACAAATAGCCTTCATCCATGCTCCTATCAATCCATGATTCTTAAACTCCACGAAGTTAATAGGGTGAAATAAACCACCTTGAATGAACCTCCACCACCAACATCTTGAGCCGACTAAATATCTGATCTTCTGGTCATATTTTTCGCTTCACAATTTCTAATCAAAATTGTGCTCAAAGGGCAGAGGGCAGAACTGTCATTTAATACAAATTTATCTATTATTCCCCATAAATCATATGCTGTCTGCCAAACAGGAATCCTTCTGAATAAAAATATCAATTCTTACTGATCAGTATGTGTTAGGGAAGGATCCTTTATTGTTATGAATTAAGTACTAAATATCAAAGAAATGTTATTTGGACACCCAATTTACTTAATTATCAAACACAGGTGCCTCTGAAGTGATTTGTTAACACTCATGGGCTGATATTTCTTCTTTGACCAAATAAGAACTGTGAGAAAACTGGCACCTTTACTTAATTAATAGTCTATCGATCATACTCTCAGCAATCCCATGTTTCAAGGCAGCTAGTCCCAACTCAACTTTAGGTGGATTGATAGAAGAAATATCAGCCTCCTCCCATTTTTTTTCAGTCGGAGGGATTGCCTGAGTAACACACAGAAACACCTCTGCATGAGAACATTAAATAACCTTATTGACCCTGAATAGAACTCTGCAATATTATCTACAATTCAAAGGCCACTAGTTATTAGTTTAGCACTATTCAACCCCCAAAAAGTATAGCCCATATATATTATTGCAATGATCTCAGCAAGGAATTGGCATAATATCTATGATGTGCTTATTTATCTTAATCTACAAGCTTTCATTTCAACCTCAACTCAATGTTTATCATTGTTTTTATTAGATGTTGAATGATATATTTACTGACCATGGTAATGGGTTGTTTAAAAAGGGGAAATGTGTCAGAAGGGAGATTGAAAACTTGGCTGAATGATGTCTTGGCAACATTGCACTCAATGTCACCATCCATCAAGGACTTGAAGAAGGGAAAACCAGAGGCTTATAATCAAGTGATCATTGGGGGAAATCAGAAGTGGAGAGGGTGAGCAAATTTAAATTCCTGAGAATCACTAAGTTGGAGGACCATCCCTGTAGCCAACAGCTTGCAGAGGTCCTGTATATGACATCAGAAACCCTGGCAAACTTCTATAGATGTGTAGAGGGAAGTATGCTGACCAGCTACATCATGGCCAGGTACGCGGGCACCAACACCTCTGAGTGGAAAGTGTAATGAACACAGACTGGTACATCACAGGCAAAATTCTCCCCACCATCAGGAAAATCTACATGGAATCCTACCACTGAAGAGCAGCATGAATTATCAAGGATCCACACCTCCCAGAACAAGCATTGTTCTTGCTACTGCCATCAGGAAAGAGGTTATAGGTGCTAAAAGATTCATACCATCAGGGGTGCAGTGCTGCCGGAGCTCACCAGAGTGCTGCTCCAGCATTTGGGGGGCGGGGGGCTGCTCCTGCACCTCATTGGGTGGGTCTGAGCACCACCTTATTGCTGTTTTTGGTGAGCTGCTCCACCATCAGATTCCTAAACAACAAACTCAATCAGAGACTCATTTAAGGACTCTTGACGTTGCACATTATTTATCACTGAATATTTTTTCTCTATTGCAATTTGATTACATTTCTCTCTTTTGTATATACATCTTTTCTTGAGTGTAGTATTTTACACGACCGATAACTAGAAATTCTGCCGTGCCTGCGGGAAAAAGAATCTCAGGGTTGAACTTGATGTCATGTATGAATCTGACAATAAATCTGAACTTTGAACTTTATATTTTGAGTATGGCTGAATTTGTGTCTTTCCATCATTCTAAACCCCTTCGATTGGAAGTGGGCATGGATTTTAAGAAATCAATAATAATTTCCATCACTTAGCAGAATATTTATTGGAAAGCTTGTGAAAAATGGCAATAAATAAAAATCAGAATTAAACAAAATTCAGTAATGAATGTTTTATTAATATTAACTTTAAAAATTCCTAAATGGAGATTTAGGATTCAATATAACCCGATTCCTTGCTCATTGGTGATGATCTACGACAACCTAGCAGTTCCAATATCTCCATTTATGCTACACACAAAGTGCTGGAGAAAGTCAGCAGGTGACTGAGCATCCATAGGAAGGAGAGGTAACCAACAATGCGGGCCCAGGCCCGTCATCAAGGTATGAGCAAAAAGTAAGCAGGAATAAAAGGTTGGGGGCAGGGGTGAAGAGGAGAAGAAGGGAGGAAGGGACAGGGAGAGGAGCACAGGGAAGGGGAATGTAGAATAGAAAAAAAGCTGAGAAGGGATGGGGGAAACGGGGTCGCCCTCTGAATGGAGTAGGAAGGGAAGCGGATGTGGACCTGGATGAAAGGAAGAAGGATAGAGAAAGAGAGAGACCTGGGAAAGGGATTTAACAGAAACAAAGTCAATATTAATGGTGTCTAGTTAGAGAGAACCCAGATGGAATATTAGCATTGTTCCTCCAATTTGAAGTTCACCTCAGTTAAGCAGTGCATGAGCCATCAATAGACATGTTGGTGTGGGAATGGTGTGTGGAATTAAATTGTTTAATCATGGGATGTCCCTGTTATTGCATCGGATAATGTGAAGGTATACAATGAAATGATCTCCAAGTCTACCTCATCTCCCTGATGTAGAGGACCCCACAACAGGAGGATTGGATGCAGTAGGTGACCCCAGGATTCACTTGGAAGGACTGATTGGTGTCCTGAATGGTGGGGAGAGAGGAGCTGTGGACACATGCAGCATTTGCTGGTGTGAGAGGAAAATCTTAGCTAGTGAAATGTAAGTTGATTATGACTATAATTCTGGCCAAGCAGCACCAAGAAGTAAAAAGATCATAAAGTCCAAACCTGCCATGTACTTTATGTCAATCGTTTTTCAATGGATTGATTTTGTCTCTCTACTTCTCCGTTGGCTTGCGGCCATTTCGGAGTTACTTTATGATGGTGGATACCTGTGGTCCTCATGTATTCCACAAATGTCTCTGAAATGAATTGTGGACCATTGTCAGAGTATAATGTAACAGGTAATCCATATCTTGCAAATATCTCTGCTAACACTTGTATTGTTTTTTCAGTGGTTGTGGACTTCAACACCACGTACTCATAGTACCTGCTGTAGTAATCTATCACTACCATAATTGATTCACCCGTCGGTAAAGGTCCAAGAAAATCAACAGCTACGTCCTGTTGGGAGTTGCGTACTCCAGATCGGTTCTGGCGGATTACTCCTACTTGTGATTTGACATCCGTGACAAGTTTTAACAAATTTCTCTGCGTCCTTATCACAACCTGGCCACCATACCTTGGTCCTGAGGTTTTGCTTGGTACCAACAATACCTAGGTGTCCTTCATGCGCTAAGGATATGATCTTCGGTCTCAATCTTTGCGGTATCACCCATCTGCAACCTCTTAATACACACTGTCCGATGCAACAAAGTTCGTCTCTAATGTGAATGTAAGCCTTGTGAGTACACTTGTCCCATTGTCCACTCTGTATGCATTCTCTTACTTCCATGAGTTCTGGATCACGTTCGGATTCTCTCTCGACTTCCTTCGTAGTCACAGCTTTCGGTGTCGCCTGAATAGCTACGAAGCATACAAAGCTCTCTGTTTCTGTTCCCAATTCTGACTTGGATTGTGGACCACCATCCTTCACCAATCTGGACAGCGGATCTGCAATGTTTGCTTTCCCTGCAATGTGGATTACTTTATATTTGTAGGGTTGTAGTCTGAGTACCCATCTCTCTATTCTGGCACATGGTTTGGATCTAGGTGCATAGATCACCTCTAATGGCTTATGATCTGTGATGAGTTCAAATTCAATGCCGTATAAATATGCATGGAACCTCTCACAGGCCCATACAAGTCTGAGTGCTTCTTTCTCTGTCTGAGAGTATCTTCTTTCCACATCTGATAACGATCTGCTGGCATAGGCAATGATTCTTTGTCTTCCATCATGCATCTGAACCAACACGGCTCCTAAACCAACTGGGCTGGCATCCGCTATGACTTTGGTTGATGCCGCCGGATCGTAATATCCAAGAGTTTTTGCATCTGTCAGGCTTTGCTTCAGCGCTGTGAATGCTTTCTTCTGCTCAGATCCAAAATGAAAAGGTATACCTTTCCTGGTTAGTTTCCTTAGTGGTTCTGCCACTGTAGCGAAATTAGGAATGAACTTTGCAGAAAAATTGACCAATCCCAGGAAACTCCTCACCTCTGTTGCGTTCTGAGGTGCACGTACCTCTGCAATAGCTTTCACCTTGGCCTCTGCGGGGTTTAGTCCTTCCCGTGTAAGTTTGTGTCCCATGAAGTCCATTTCTGACACACCGAACTGGCACTTGTTTCCATTCACGGTAAGGCCTGCTTCCTGTAGTCTAGATAGTACATGCCTCAACCGTTTGTCATGCTCTTCCTTCGTTGGTGCATGGACTATGATGTCGTCAGAAATGTTGGCAACTCCAGGAATGCCTTGAATCACTCGATGGATTTCATACTGGTAGATCTCCGAAGCTGCATTAATTCCAAATGATAGTCTCTTGTAACGATACAATCCACAGTGAGTCACAAATGTTGTTACATCTCGGGAACCTGGATCCAGCTCTAATTGATGATAGCCCCATTTCAGATCAATTTTTGTGAATACCTTGCTGGTAGTTAGTTCTTGAAGTATTTCCTCCACTGTTGGTATAGGGTGTCGTTCTCTAATTATAGCTTCATTGGCCATAATCATGTCAACACATAGTCTTATGTCACCCTTTGGTTTGGGCACAATCACTACGGGACTGACCCATTGTGTCGAATGTTCCACCGGTTCAATAATGTCTTGTTCGATCAATTCTTTAATTTTGGCTTCGACTTTCCCACAAAGTCCAAACGGAGTTCGGCGCATTGGTTGTGCCTTGGGTTTGACCGTTTCGTCTACCGCTAGCTTCATTTGTCGACCTTTCAGCTTTCCTACTCCTTGGAAGACTGCGGGGAATTCTTGCTTCATATCCTCGTATGACTGAATTGAATTGACACAAGCTCCAATATGAAGTATTGCCAGGTCTTGCGCTGTGCTTCTACTCAGCAATAGTTCTCCCCTCTCTTCTATGACCATAAACTCTGCTTCAGTGTACTTATCTCCAGCTTCAACAGTTGCAGTAAAACATCCAATGGTCTGCAATGGCTTGGTTGCTGTGTATGGATACAGTTTCTTGGAACACTTCTTTGAGGTACAGATGATCTTTTTCCTTTTCAACTTCTCCCATAAATGTCGATCAATCACATTACTGTCACTGCCTGAGTCTACAATGACCTGAACTGTCACTCCACCAATGATCACTGGGACCTTCTCATGATGTACATCATTCAACGTAAATTGGTAACACCTCTGTTCCTCCTGGGTATCATCATCGTCACCGTCTATCTGGCGAATGGTCTCTTTCTTTCCAGGATACTTTCCTTTCCCCCAGGCTTTGCTTTTGGAAGTTGTACTCTTCCTCTTCTGGTCTGCATTGGACTTGCTTTTGCACTTCTTTGCAAAGTGGTCCTTACCTCCACACTTTCTGCAAACTTTGCCTTTGGCCGGGCAATATGGGTCTTTTCCAAAGTGACCTCGGTTTCCACATCGATAACACTCCACGTCATGTGTCAACGAATATCTTGGCTGATTATGGCGATGTGAGAGCCTCTTAATTTGCTGGCTTGAGTTGTCTTTCAGGGTCATGGTATGAAATTGCCCTTCAACAGCCTCTAATGCAGCAGCAATGGTTAAAGCATCGGTGAGTTCCAACTCACTCCCTCTTTCCAGTAGACATCTTCTGAGTTTATCTGATCTGCAGTGCTGTACGACTTGATCCAATAATTGGTTGTCCAAATCAGCTGGCATGTAATTGCATCCAACAGCTAGCTGGCATAGTCTCGTCACGTACTGAGCAATTGTCTGGCCATCTTCTTGTCTCGTTCTCCGAAACAAATGGCATTGAAATGTAGCATTCGGTGTCATTACATAGTGTGCATTTAATGCATCTACCGCTTTCTGGTACTCATCCTTTCTTCCAGCATTCAAAAGTGTCTTAAACGTTTCCCGAACTGCGGGTCCAGCAGTAAAAAGAAGTAACGCCCTCCTCTGCGCTTTTTGTTCAACTGTACCGGTATCTAGAGATAGGCCACGACTGTCGGCGTAGGATTCAAATTCTTCCAGCCATGCCTTCCACTTCACACTTAAAGTGCTTGCATCACCAGTCAGGTCAAAATGAGCAATTCCACTATGTGTTAGAAAGTCACCGTCTGCACCAGCCATGAGGAAATATTCCAGCCCCAAAAGTACTGAGACAAGAGAAAATTCTTATCACCTTGAAGTTGTCTGTAATCCTCTGTAATCTTGTTTAGTCTTTAATTTTCTTCAAGCTTATCCCATCCTCGTCGCCAATGTCACATTTGTGGCCCAAAATGTGAAGTTAATAAAACATTAAACACAAGTTTTATCAGGTAAATTTCTCAGTGGCTTTATTTTCCCGTTTCCTTTGTTCTCCTGCTTGTGTTCTTATCTCTCTCTCATACCACGTGACTTCCAGTACATCTCATACATATTCATTATCATGACACCGTGCAAATGTATTCATTTCCTTAAATAGTGTGTGAAGGATAACTTGAAGGCCCGAAATGTCACTAATATATCGTTACTTCCTATGGATGCTGTGAGACCCGAGTTCTTCCAGCGTTTCTATGTTTTTATTAAGACATGTTTTTTTTTGTCTCTTAGACAAGAGTAATATCAAGAAAGAGAAAACGGAAAGCATCAAAGGGTAGGAACAAAATGAATTAATGAAGGAAAGTAAAGAAAGGGATATGAAAGATGGAAAAAGGAAATAGTCAAAAATGTAGAAGAAAGAATCTGAGAGTCAGAAATGAGCAAAGGAAAGAAAAAGAGAAAAAGGAGGCTGAAAATGGGTGAAGAAAGCAAAAAAAAAGTGAAAGAGTAATAGGGGGAAGAGAAATGTAGAATGTTGTAGATAATTCATTACTGTACCTTTCAACACCTCAAGCCATTTGTTTTATAAACCAATATTGAAAGACTTCTTTCCAAATTGTGAAACTAGATCCAAGTATTTGCCAATGACTTCCAAAGAGTAAGGCAGAGAGCCAACGGGAGGTGGTGTGGGGGGGGAAATACAGCAATGCAAAGGGACAATCAGGTCACTGAGGTATCAGTTCCTTTTAATTAAACTATTTTGTGATGCATCCACCTGGATGTGCCTCAATTGCCCGACCTCTTTGATAATCAGCAGAAATGTTAACAAAGAGCCATATAGGTCACTTGGCAAATTTTTTGGTGTCAACTGTGCTCAGTCCTTTTCCCTCCAATATCAGTAATTTAATTTATTCTATAGTTTATTTCATTTCACATGGTCGCAGCAAGTAAGGATTTTGGTGATCAATCCGTTGTATTTACGTGGACGACAATAATTTCTCATGCTCATACCAATGTCACTGGCACACTGACTGCCACCAGATTACGTGCTGTATCATATTCCACATCACCAGCACAAGATACGAATGGAGTCATTTCCAGATGGTCACTCTGCAAAGCTTTCTGGTCAAGCAAGCATGCAGAAGGTTGTAATACAAAAGTGGGATCCATCAAAGCAGAACAAGTCAGGCATCATAACACTAATCCTTTAAATGGTTTAAAAATGAACTTAACAACCAGTGTGGAAAGCATTCAAAATGTGTCCCAAAGAAGGAAACTCGTCATCATTTGGTTGTTATCCTGACTAATTCAAAGAGCAGAAATATCACTGCACTAGTTGCACACCAAACTTATGAGAATTCTGCCATCTGTTCTGACATGACCATGATCAAATACTATTATTTCACTATACGCAGGTTCCTTTCCAGCTTTTGGAACTGAGTGCTTTACTCACAATGAATCAACAGATTAATTCCAGTGAATTACATGTTCAGGGCAGTGGAAACAAATAACTTCAACTTGCCTACTCTCATCAACCCTTGGATGTAAACCAAATGAGCCAAAGAGTCAAAACAGAATAGAAGCAAATCTTTTGGCTCATCGAGTTCACACCAACCTTCAGATATTCACCTGTACTAATCTCATTCTAATCTCATTTACCAGTCATTTGGTCCAGCGCCTTCTGTGTCTTGACAATTTAAAGGCTTCTTTAGATACCTCCTCACTGTTGTCTTAACCTCACTCTGGATCCACTTGAAATCACTTACCCTTCACCCTAAGCCTGCGCCCTCTAGTTTTAGTAAAAACACAGAAATGCTGCAGGAACTCAGCAGGTTTTGCAGCATCCATAGGAGGTAAAGAAAAGTAAGCATCGTTTTGGGCCTGAGCCCTTCTTCAAGGTATGCACAAAAAGCAGGTAAACGCCTGAATTAAAAGGCCGGACCTGCCTTTTACTCGAACGTGGGCAGCACGGTTAGCGCAGTGCCAGCAATCGGGATCAGGGTTTGAATCCCGCGCTGTCTGTAAGGAATTTGCACATTCTCCCCGTGTCTGTGTGGATTTTTCCCAGGGGCTCCAGTCTCCTCCCCACCATCTGAAACGTTTTGGGGGTGTAGGTTAATGGGGTGTAAATTGGGCAGTACAGATTCAGGAGGCCAAAATGGCCTGTTACCGAGCTGTATGTCTACATTCAAATTTAAAATGTAAAAATGTATACATTTAAGGCCTCAGGACTGAAATGTTGGTTTTCTCCTATGGACACTGTTGAGTTCCTCCAGCATTTCTGTGCTTTTATTACAATCACAGTGTCTGCAGACTTTGATGTTTCACCCCCCCCCACCCCTATTTTTATTCACCTCTGTTATTCTCTAGATAGCATTGCAATCTGTCTGTAATATGGCAGCCCTACTTTTTGTTAAGGCGCATTACAAGTTACAACCAAGTTAAGGGTCATTTTCAGGAATACAAAATCTTGCCTATGAAGGATGTAAGGGTCCTTGTCACGGTTCATCCCCAGCAGCAGCATAACAACAGAAGACGCTCAGACATGCAAGCTGTTCGCAGGGATGCACACAGAGACAGACATCCAGCACCACCGGCTGCAGTAGTACATGCTGGGGATGCACTGAAGTTTGGCGCAGCCAAGGCAAAAATGTTGTGGGAAAGGAGAATTGAGAGTTGGAACTGGAGTTGGGGGGGGGGGGGGGGGAGTGGCAATGGTGCAATGTAGCGAAATAAATGGTTTGCATGTCACTTTTATAGTTATTTTTGATTGTAACAATACAGGACAACAGAAGGCACTTCCAGCCCATGCTGACCAAATTACAGCCAATCAAGTACATTTTGGAGGTGGGAGGAAACCCGAGGACCCAAGGAAAACTCACTCAGGTCATAGGGAGAATGCACAAACTCTTTACAGACAGCACCAGATTTCAACTGGCCAGACTGATCAATGTAAATGAACAGAATGTAAATATGAATATAATAGACAATCCTGCTTTCCTTTTTATGTAATTTTTAAATTGTGAATTTTTATTTTTGGGAGAAATATATATATGCACTGCACTGTAGTGGATTCCTGAAATGCTGAGATTTGATTTCCATCCTGATATACTGACTTAGAATACCAACATTAACCAACCAACAGAGTAACCGCAGAAGGAGGAAATCATAATGAGAAAAATACAAGATGGTCTTTTGGGCATGTTTAACCAAAACCTTGCCTTCATGATGCAGAGGTTAGGGAAGGAGCATTGGATTATTGAAAATATGGAATTTATTTTCTGGCTGACCTTACCAATTTGCTGTGTAAACCTTAAAACCTTTGTTGCTGCAAGTCTAGTTTCCCGCCTACCGAGTACATTTTGTTATTTTTTTAGAAAAAAAAACTCGTCCACCTTTACAACCACAATTATTTTACTCTGCAGTATTCGCATCACCCTCAAAATATTTCTTGGCATGTCATCCAATATTGGATTATAGCTACATCTGGGCAACAAAAGGGAAGCAACAACTCAGATATGAAGCAAATCTTTTGTCTTGCTCACAGTCAGAACTCAGCTGGTTGCCTCACAATGATCAAAGTCATTTTTTTTTATTGAACAGGATTATACCAATGAATAGGAAAACTTACTACAAAGGATTAACACGACATGTTTTCTCTTAACATCATTGACAATTCACATGCATTTTATCACGTTATATATAATGGAGATCCCAACATTTGCTCATTTCTATGAAACAACATCTGTCCTTTTGTCTGTCATTCTGCGGTATAACAGGATTAATCCAGAAACAAGGGACTGACTGAAAGATGGGTCACGTATTCGCTTCATGACTGAAGATTACAACAAATTCTGGAACATGGTGGCATTTTCGGCATTTGAACAGAATGGTAGCCCTTAATCTAATATGAATTATTCACAAAGACAGCTGCAAAAACCATTGGCTATTTCATGGCGGAGGTAGTCCCCAGTGACCAGCGCGCAGGGGCTTTGAATGCTCCATCAGTCGTTGCTCATTCAATACCAGTTTTCACCATCAGCGTAGTTAAATTGAAACCCCATTCAAAGCCCATGACCATTCTCAACAGCAAGGACTCATTAATTTTCTTCGTGCCAACCTCCCAACCAAAGTTGGAAGATAATTAAAAGTATGTACCTAACTGTTAAAAATCAGGAAGTCCAAACTATGGGAGGAATAGGGAAAGGTGAATTCAGGAAAGCCCTCTACTATTTTGGTTCACACACCAAACAAAAAACTAGAATGAACCTCAAGAGAATGTATTTTCCTGAGCTTTCTGCCCTGTTGCAAATAGGTTTGGATTGATCGAAAAATGGTGGCTCTTGCCTCACTTAATTGAGATAGCACACCAGGTATCACCAGACCCCAATGCAAATCCGAAGACGACCTTGTTAGTGAGAGTATCCTTGACAGCTGGACTGAAATTTCTGTAAGATAGAACATGGTGGTAGAGGAGCCTTCTTGCAGCTCATCCCCATGCTTTCCAACTGTTAAAATTGACCACAAAAATACTTTAGTGCAGCATTATACAGGGGAACAGAATAAGGCCTTTCACCTGCACAAGCCCATTTTGACCTACACAGTTGATCTGCCTCCCAAGTTCATTCACCTGTCATTTTCATGGCCACATCCCTCAAGTGATTTCAGAAAAGCAAATTATCTGGACAACGCCCCAATTGCCAATTGTAGGAAATTAGTTTGGTTGTATTACAATGGTTTTGAAAGGGGGAGGTGCTAAAACATCAGATAAGATAGGAAATTAAGAGTTGTCTACTTCTCAGTTGGTTATAAGATTCCCATGAAAATACACTGCCTTGTTCTAAAGAAGTCAGTTGATGCATTGGCCATTGAACTAAGAGTTCAACTCTTAGTGGAAGAGAAAGATGCATGGCATGTTTCAATGAATGTCAAGTAATTCTGCTGATGGGTTGGCAACCATTCTTCCTGAACATTTTTGATGATCGTGGAACTTGAGGTTAAAATTATCATGTTTCACCTAAAGTACAATAACAGTATTTTAGAAGTAATTGAGACTTTGAAGCCCATTGGACCATCCTGAGAATGTGGGAGATATTATCGGAATGCAAAAGAAAACAACCTGCTTGAGGAACTCAGCAGGTCGAGCAGTGTCTGTATAGTGCCAAAGGTGATAAAGTTCATGGGTTCTGCACGAAGCAGGAGGCAGCTCAATGCAGCTGTCCATGTAACAGAGGTAATGATCAGTGGATGGTACTGGAATAGGTTTGGAACATAACATCGATGAAGATGGGGCAGTAAGGGCTAAGAAATTGGAAGTTGGTAAAATTATGGTGGGCATGTAACACAAACCACACAGAGCTGGCAAAGGATTGGACAAGAGGGAGGCTCAGTGGAGCAAGAACAGGCAAAAATAATAGGCCTACCAGGAAAGCCTATTTGTTGATCTTGCGTAAGAGATAAGAAGGAGCTGAATTCCTCCAGGTGCCTTTTGCTCCAAATTCAAGCATCTGCAATCTCATGCACCTTCTTACATGAATGCAAGGTCCCTCTTTATAACTTCATCAGAATTTGGTTTCAGGACAACTTATTGCAGGCTACTTTTGTGGTCAGACGGTTCCTTGCAATGTACATAAGAGAAACATAAAAAGCCCCCCAGAAAGTAAAAACATCATATGGGTGTATTTGGGTGATGCGAGGTTGTGGGCTAGAAGGGCCTGTTATCTTGCTGGCAAAAATTACAAAATGATATCAGAAAAGTCTGCAGTGTCAGCAGAATATCACATGGATCATTTATCATCTTCAAAATGGATGAACAACATGAAACTACCACTTGGCAACATCAGATTCTTGATTTCTTTTCATTAGTATGCTGTCCATTCAGACTTAGAACTTCAGGCAATATCCTGGCTTGAAAGGTGGCCTGTAAATTATTTATCAAACCCTGGAACTCCCTCTGCATCAACTCAGCAGAAACATTTTCCTCCTATAAACTGCACTGTTCAAGGAAATGGCTCATCACCATCTTCTCAAGGGTGCTCAAGCATGGCCTTTCCATCAATTTGCATCTCAGAATCTGAATTTATTGTCATGAACATGTCACAAAATTCATTGTTTTGTGGCAGCATCACAGTCCAAACATTTCTATAAATCACCTTACAAAATAAATAAAAAAGTGCAAGAAAATGTCAAAATAAGGCAGTGTTCATTCAGGAATTCGATGGCAGAGGGAAAAACGTTGTCCTTGTGCCACTGAGTGTTCATCTTCAGGCTCCTATACCTTTTTCCCCAATGGTACCAGAGTGAAGAGAGCATTGCCTGGGTGGTGTGGGACCCCGAGGGTAGAGGCTGCTTTCTTAAGACACCACCTCTTGTAGATATCCTCGATGGAGTGAAGACTGGTGCCTAGATGTTGCAGGCCAAATTAACAATGCTCTGGTGTTTTCCTTGTCCTGAGCGTTGGCTCTTCTGTACCAGACAGCGATGCAAGCAGCCAGAATGCTCTCCCCGGTACACCTGTCAAAATTTTCAAGAGTCTTCAGTGACATACCAAATCTCCTCAAACTTTTCCAAAGTCTAGCTGCTGTTGAGCCTTTTTAATTATTGCATCGACGTGGAGGCTCCAGGACTGATCGTCAGTAAAGTAATAGAAAGTTTTAAATACAGGGTTTCACAGGTTACTGAAGTCCTGGCTTACTAAATTCTCCTACCAATTCTCAAATAAATTTTCAAGATAATAATAATCTTTTGTGATTGTTACGAGCCCAGAGGACTCCAAAACCCAGCAGCAATAGAACTTCACCAAGACAATGGTTTCTTAAACAAAAGTTGCTTTTCATTTTCTATAAACATAATAACAAGATCAAACTTTAACTTCTAATTCTAAGTGCATGTGTATGTAATGTGTATATGTTCAGGAAAGTTCTTTGTTTCACAGTGCAATCATTCACTTCTCACTTCTCCAAGTTCACCAGTATCAGGCAATTCTTACACTGTGCACAGAATTTAACATTTATGAATCTTCACCAGGCCCTGGTGCTTAAAGTTAAATGGTTGCTGCTCAGGAAGGTTCTTGTTGGTTTCAGAGAGATATTTGTTGCTCTTGGACACACACAAACTGATTTCCTCCAATCAGCCACTTAATGTCTTGCCGAAGAAACTTGTCCCATGATGGGTCTTCCAAATGATAGCCTCTTCTTCAAGGTCACCACAGAGTTCCTCTTGTTTCCCTTATTTCAGAAGAAACACCCTAGCCAGCCATTTCCTCTTGTGAGGAATACAAGGGTTTGAGCAGGCTAAACTCAGAACTCACAACCCATCTTCAAAATGAGGTCTTTTAACAAGCCTGCCAGCTTGCCATTTTATAGCTTCAACTGCTACTGTAGAACTGACCTCTCTCGCTCTCTCTGAGAAGAATCCTGTTTGGTTTTTTTTCTCTCTCTGCTTGTAAAAACCTCTCCCAAGGCTTAAAACCTAATCTTTGAAAGATCTTATCAGTACTTCTGAGCCTGGACTTTATTGCCCATACCCAATAGATCAGTATTTTTCATTACTTCTGCAAAGCCAACCGGAGCCTCAATGTCTAGCTTCAGAAAAGCTCTTGCATTTTAAATGAGATGTCTTTTGTGAAGTGTTACTGTGCTTATGAAGTGACCTACATTAAACCCCCACAATCTATCTCTTTTAAAGACATATTTATCCATAGCCATACTAATATCCCCTGTAACAGTGATATTCATAAGCAGCAAGAGAGAACATATAAAGTCAACCATTCTTTTTCAAGGTAAAATAAGTTTCAGATTTCAACGTTTGTAGTCTCCTGTGTTTCTGGAGTACATGTTCCATTAGTTTAATTATGGGTAGTGTTGGGGAGAACATAGAAGATATTTGATGAAATTAAGGAATTGTGGGATGTTAATATGCAAAATAATAGGACAAGGGGAGCCATAATTCTGATTCATGGAGAAAAATTGGTTTATGGACAGTTCTCAGGAAAAAGTAGCTGGAAGTGTTTGTACTTGTTTCTCCAATTCTTCACTTGTACCCCTTGCACCTAAAGTTTTTGAGTACAATACAAACGGAGTTCAAAGTTGTCTGTGATCTTTGATGAATGTAAAAGATCCTCTCATACCACAATTTTTTTTTAAAAAGCAGCATCTTTCTTTCAGTTGACACCTGTAAACAGCAGCTTGTTTGCCATGATCACAGAACTCTTTGGGGAACACAAGTGTGTGCAGAACTTGCTGACACATGTCCAACACTCTGAAAATACTTCTTAAGTCGCACTTGCCAGAAAGAGGATGTTAAAGCCCTATTATCTCGTCTTTTTTTCCTGTACAAAATAAATACAAAACAAAATTAACATCAACTTGATTTCACTGTACAATGATCAGTAAAGGCAGCCCCTGCAAGCTTTGAACTGCAAATTGATTTTGACATGGCTTTGCCAGATTGCTGTCAGACATATGTCCACTGATAACAGACTGCTGGTCTATAACTGCACAAAATAATAGGCTGATTGAGGTTGTGTCATTCATCTGTGGGAATATGAGCAGACATTTACATAACCTGGCTGTCATTCATGAAAGGCTTCTATCTATCGTGATGCATGGAGAAGGTGTTAGCTACAAGAATACATCCCCCATTCTCACCTCAGTCTCCCCATTGAACGTAGTGATGTGGGAAACAAAACAGAAAAATGCTGGAAACACTCAGTAAGTTACAGCACTTACTCATTTCAGGTTGACACACATTCAAGAGGCGCAAACACAAATGGACCTGAAGTATTAACCCTGCTTCTTTCCCCGCAGATGCCGCTTGAGTTGTTAAGTTGCTAGAACATTCCATTTTTAGATTTAGTTTTCCATCACAGAGCATGAATTGCATGTTCTTAGTATGGTATCATAGACAGAAGTACTACCCAATATAAAATAAGCAGAGTTTGCATATCTGCTTGGAATTGGCTTGTATGGGTTAAAACTGTGATGCTCAATGCAACTTTATAATGTTAGTGCTTTTTTACATTCCATCAGGGTTGAATAGATGTTTGTTAATCACCTTCATAGAACTATAGAACATTACATCAGGGAAATAGGCCATGCTGAACCATTTTCTTTGCCTAGTCCCACTGATCTGCACTCAATCCATAGCCCTCCATAACTTTCCCATTCAGGTACCTGTCCAAATTCCTCTTAAAGATTAAAATTGAACCTGCATTCACCACTTCAGCTGGAAGCTCGTTCCACATCCCAACCACTTTCTGTGTGAAGAAGTTCTCCCTCATGTTCCCTTAAATTTTTCCCTTTCACCCTTAACCCATGTTCTCTGGTTTGCATCTCACCTACTCTCAGTGGAAAAAGCCTATCTACACTTACTCTGTCTATTCCGCTCATAATTTTAAATACTTCTATTAAATCTCCCCTCATTTTTCTATTCTCCAGGGAATAAAGTCCTAATCTTTTGCTGGTAACTCAGTTCCTGAAGTCCAGACAACATTCTAGTAAATCTCTGCACTCTTTCTAACTTATTGGTATCTTTCCTGCAGCTAGGTGACCAAAACTGCACACAATACTCCAAATTTGGCCTCACCAATGTCTTATACAACTTTAAACATCCAATATCTGTACTCAATATTTTGATTTATTAAGGCCAATATGCCAAAAGCTCTCTTTACAACCCTATCCACTTTCAGGAATTATGTACAGGTATCTGCATTCCCAGATCTCTCTGTTCGACTGCACTCCTTACTGCCCTACCATTTACTGTGTATGTCCTTTCTTGGATTGTCCTTCCAAAATGCAACACTTCACTCTTGTCTTCATTTAATTCAATCGGCCATTTTTCAGCCCATTTTTCCAGCTGGTCCAGATCCCTCTGCAAGCTTTGAAAACCTTTTTCACTGTCCTCAACACCTCCAATTTTCCAGTCATCTGCAAACTTGCTGATCCAATTTACCACATTATCATCCAGATCATGAATAAAGATGACAAACAACAATGGTTCCAACGCTGATCCCTGAGGCACACCACTAGTCTCAGGCAGAGAAGCCGTCATCTACTACTAATCTCAGGCTTCTCTTGTCCATCCAGTTGTCGAATCCAGTTCATGACTGGGAGCCCTAAAATAAATAATTTTGTTCGTACCATGGAACCATGAGAAAATAATACTAGACAATGAACTTCTACAAATTTTCCAACTCCAAGTTTAAATTCACAGATGACACCATGATCTGTAAGGCATATCTCAAGCATCAAGTCGGAATACAGAAGGGAGAGGGAGCGAGTAGTGACTTGATGCCAGGACAACAACCTTGACCACAATGTCAGCAAGTCAAAGGAGACTTCCAGAAGAGGGTGGAAGCCTTTATTTATGTGCAGATTTTTTTTTTTCGCACTACCAATAAGTTGTAATTCTGCCTCGCCAACAGAAAAAAAGAACCTCAGGGTTGATTGTGATGTCATGCATGTACTCAGACAATAAATCTGAAATCTGAGGTCACTCCACTGTCCGCATCTCCAGACAGTTTTAGGAGATTATAGATGATTAAGTTCTTAAGGGTAAACATCTCCAATAGCTTATCCTATCCTGGTTCAACCACATCAACACAATAGCCAAGAAAGCACATCAGTACCGATACTTTCTTGGAAACCTGTGGAAATTCAGCATGTCACCTGCATCTCTCAATGACCTCTATGGATGCCCCATCAAAACTATCCGGTCAGGTGCATCACTGTGCGAAATGGGAACTGCTCCACCCAATACCATAAGAAATTGCAGAGAAGTGTGAATGCACTCTGACTTCCTTCCCCCCTCCATCGACTCCACCCACACTTTCTCAGAAGGACAGCCAACATCTTAAAAGACTCATCCCAACCCGGCCACACACTTTTTTCCTTCGTCCTGTCAAGAAGAAGATTCACAAGGGTGAGATCCAACAACACCAGATTCAAGGACAGTTGCATTCCCACCATTATCAGATCCCTGAACCAGGCTCACACTCGTAAAACAATGTTATTAAACAGATAATGTTAAATAAAAATTTAAATATCATGTTACCTTTTATATGTTCAAATTGATCTCTCTCCCCCTCTCTACACTGAGTTCCTACTCCTGTATATATAATTGATAGGTTGACTAGCTGGAATTAATACAGACAAATATTCTCGCAGTATATGTGACAGTAAACTTCTTTAACTTGAACTCAATTATTATTTCCCTGCTGAGTTTTATTGCTGCAATTTTCTGTTTCCTGGGCACTGTCACAATTGAACCAACACGGGAGAACAAAGTGAGGGATCCTCTCCCTAAGATTATTGCTGACACATGCAAAAGGAAATTTGAAAGAAATCCAGAGTATTGATGCAAATTGAACAGGTGCATTTTAAAGACAATCTAGACATTTCAATTAAAGGAGAATGGAGTCATGCTTATTGAGAGATGCCACATTGTAGTGCGCGTCAAAAGAACCAAAGACTTGTTGATCCAAACCAAGGCTTTTATTAACTATATCACAAATAGGTCGACCAGTCCAGAATGACCTGGTCTGGCTAGGAGCAATCCTTTAAGACCTGCCAGTAGGTGTGGCTACACTCTCAGCCAATCACAGTCATCCTACACTACCATTTGTACATATGTACATATACACATTGGTGATAGAATCTGTACTATCACACACATGAATTCCGATTCTTTGGTTCAGCAAGTTTGCAGGCATTAAAGTCCACCTTTTTACACTAATCTTGCACCAACTCATTTTATTTCCCTCATCCCACATTTTCCATCAACTCCCCCAAGTCGCATTCTGAGGGAAATTACTGTGGCCAATTAAACTATGAGCCAAATATTCAGGATCTAGGAGTAAACTGGAGCACCCAACGGAATCTCACATGGTCACAGGGAAAATACAAAACACTCCATTCGAGATCAGTACCAAACCAATGACCCTGTGAGGCAGCGGCTCTTCTGAGCACTCTGCCACCTTAAGTAAAATGTTTATGTTGACAAGCGTTAGAAGACTGGTGGAGTATAAACATGAAACACTCTGAATGGCCCGTTTCTGCCCTGATATTTAATTCTACTTAAAATGCCATCGTTGAAAAAAAGCAGCTCCTGATAGCCTCCTTCACTAGCTCTTCTACTGTTGATAAACAATTGCCTCTTTACCAGAAAGAATAATATTGATGAATTTAAAGATCCTTACAAGGATGAAGAGGGGAGTTGCCAGATGAGGGATTTTAGCTACAAGGTTTGTCTGGAGTTGTTCTTCATTGAGCCAAGGCTTCAGAGAGGAGATTTACTAGGATGCTGTCTGGATTGGAGAGTATGCCTTATGAGTGAACTTAGTCTTTTCTTCTTGGACTGATGGAGAATGAGTGATGACCTGATAGAGGTAGAGAAGATAATGAGAGCCATTGATCCTGTGGGTGGCCAGAGGCTTTCCCCCCCCACCCCCCACCCCCACCGGGCTGAAATGGCTAATACAAGGGAGCATTGTGTTCATGTGCTTGAGAGTAAGTACGGGCATGATGGTGAGAGGCAAGTTTTTCACACGAACGGTGTGTGCATGGACTGCACGGCTGGGACAGAGGTGGAGGCAGGTTCAATAGGATCTTTCAAGAGATAAATCAGATAAAAATGTAGGGTTATGCAGTAGGGAAAGTCAAGGCAGATGTCGGAGTAGGTTATTAGGTTGATACAACACCCTGGGTTGAAGGATCTGTAGTGTGGCGTAGATTTCGATGCTCTATGTCCTGAGAGGGGATTTGACTGACAGCTTGGAGTGACTGTTTGGACAGGATTCTCATCTACTCCCCGATGCCTGAACCACTTCAGAACAGCAAGAAATTGCTGTCAATTAATCTGATTTCCTGTTATGTTAAAATGGTAGAAACAGAGTTTGGAAGTTGTCAAGATTACTCCGGATACTTTTTACCATGTTTTCTGTAAAATTTGAACAACAAAATGATTCCAGTGGGGGGGGCGATTATTTTTGGAGATACCTGAATGAACTAAATTCAATTAAACTAAACTGGATGAAGAAGAAAAAGAAAAGCAGTCTCCTGTCAGCTGATGATAATACAAAGATCAGAGGGGCACAGATTTAACATCAGGAGCAAGGAGGCTACTGGGAAGGACTTTTTGGTGCATTGAGTGTGATGACCTGGAACTTGCTATGAGCATGGTAGAAGGAGACAGAGCAAAGGAACAGGACCAACGGTAATGTACTATAGAGAGCTGGCAAGGAATTAATGAGATTAATGGTTTTCCTCTTCAGGATAAAAAGCCTTAGTTTCTGTGGCTAATTTAAGATGTCCCAGGCCTTCAAAGCTTAGGCCGAACTACAGTCAGAAATATTCAGAAATATCGCAACAGTATAATCAAAAAGAATGTGTTTTTTAAAAAAAATCCTAAAAAGGTTTATAACCAAGGAGGTTTAAGAAGATAATTCCAGATGAAGAAGGGGCATCTATCAGCAGATGATATGGCCAGTAAATGCGCAGCAATCAAAGGACAGAATCAGAGGTAGGTACCTCTCAAGTGTATTAGACCAAATGATGTTGCAAAGATAGAGAAGGGGGGGAGGGGGTAAACCAACGAGGAGGGATCTGAAAACAGAGATGGGAATTATCAAACCAGAGGAGGGCCAACCAAATTACTGGATTCATTCCGTCAAATTAGGGAGCAAAGTCTGGCTGATTGTAGCCAAACAGGTGGAAAGTAGAAGGGTAGCAAAAAAATCTAAACATTCTTGAATCTAGTGATGACAAAGGCAAGGATAATGCTTCGACACCAAATGGATTAAGACAAGAGTGGGGACAGATGTTGCAAACCATCATTGATATAGCTCATATATGGTCATGAGCTTGTATTGAGGTCAAATGTGCAACTTCAAACTGTGTCAGCTCAGAGTGACCAAAGCAATCTACAGTGGTAGTGGCGAGGGAGAAACTTGTCATGAAGTTTCAATGTCTCTGCTCATTTTTATTAAATCTCTCATTAGACCTAATGAACAGTTAACAAAATGTATGCCAATTATGCAACTACCACTATTATTCACGTCCCCAAATTTTCAACCCTTAATCCTTTGATTTTCTCTCCTTCAAAATATTTTTTGCATACTGTCCTATTAAATTAAATTCTTATTCCCCTCGATACCTGTGTCACCACAAATTCTGTTCATTTTCCACTACAAGAAGTCAATGGCCTTCATCAATGTTGCTGTAATCATAGAAAATCCATTGTATTGTTTTTTCTTTCTTATTCTTTGGCTTGGCTTCGTGGACGAAGATTTATGGAGGGGGTAAAATGTCCACGTCAGCTGCGGGCTCATTTGTGGCTGACAAGTCCGATGCGGGACAGGCAGACACGGTTGCAGCGGTTGAAGGGGAAAATTGGTTGGTTGGGGTTGGGTGTTGGGTTTTTCCTCCTTTGTCTTTTGTCAGTGAGGTGGGCTCTGCAGTCTTCTTCAAAGGAGGTTGCTGCCCGCCGAACTGTGAGGCGCCAAGATGCACGGTTTGAGGCGATATCAGCCCACTGGCGGTGGTCAATGTGGCAGGCACCAAGAGATTTCTTTAGGCAGTCCTTGTACCTCTTCTTTGGTGCACCTCTGTCACGGTGGCCAGTGGAGAGCTCGCCATATAACACGATCTTGGGAAGGCGATGGTCCTCCATTCTGGAGACGTGACCTACCCAGCACAGTTGGATCTTCAGCAGCGTGGATACGATGCTGTCGGCCTCTGCCATCTCGAGTACTTCGATGTTAGGGATGAAGTCGCTCCAATGAATGTTGAGGATGGAGCGGAGACAATGCTGGTGGAAGCGTTCTTGGAGCCGTAGGTGATGCCGGTAGAGGACCCATGTTTCAGAGCCGAACAGGAGTGTGGGTATGACAACGGCTCTGTATACACTTATCTTTGTGAGGTTTTTCAGTTGGTTGTTTTTCCAGACTCTTTTGTGTAGTCTTCCAAAAGCGCTATTTGCCTTGGCATGGAATTCTAGTTCCATTGAAAATACTCTAGTATTTCTACACCATGTTATGATCTCAGTGCATTGCAGTCTTTGTGCGTGTTTTTAAAATGTTGTTACAACTGTGTAATAATGGAAATGCAGAAGTTCTCATAAAAAAACAATATTGGTAATATTGGTTAAGATTCAACAAATATTGAACAGAGTAATGGAAAAGTCCCTCTCATTATTCCTCAGCTAGTTCCCAGAATATATTTCATATCTAGCCAAGAGGAACACTTGCTCGGTTTAACACCTCATGCAATAGTTTAGCATCTCAGTGCATATTGTACTCAAGCCTTTTGGAGTGAAATTTGAACCTACAATTTTTAGGATGTCCCAGCTGACAAACTGGCTGGGATTAGCAATGCAGAACATGACCATATTTCACCCCGTCGCTTTTAACTTCATTCACATTTTTTAAAAAATCCATGATGGAACTGGGGCTGGTGAGTCGAGGGAGTGAGAGAAATGGTCACTGGCTTTTTGTTTGTCGAAAATGCATACAATAGAAATGTCTGTCAAGTAAGCCAGGCAAAATAAAAGGCTTTGGGATATGATTAAAAGCAGCTTGTGTGGGCTGTTTGTTTTCTCTGTAGTTTACAATTTATTAAGTATTATTATTGTCCTTTAAGAAGCAGACAGCATTCGAGCTTTTCTGATCGTTTCGTTATTAATTAATCCCTTTGTGACTTGGAGCCATTAGTAAAATAATGGAGTTCCCTTTGAGTACTGCTGGCTGTTGTGTCATCAGCCTCTATTCTGCCATCTGCTCCTTCAGTTGTCAGTAACTGACACTATATTGTGTTTCACAGATTACAACTTGTCTAAACGTAGCCTTGGTTATACTTACAACCCCCCCCCCACCTAAAATAACCATTTTGAGACAATATGAAGTCCTGAGGTTTAATAATAATTAGAGGTGACAAACTCTACCCATCCACCAAATTTCTTTTGCAATGGAAACTAGCCTCTGAGTTCTGGGCTTTGAACAGACCTCTTAAGTCTAGCATTAACTCTGCACACAACACGCTCATAACACGTTGAAAACAACTTTCCCTTTCATACAATGCAGCTGTAAATCTTTTGTTGTCCTTTTGTGTTTCCAGAAGGACCATCATGTGCACAATACATTGGGTTACATCCAAATCCAATCTGAACCGGCTAGAAGTGCAAATCTCAACTGGGTACCATCCCCAAAAATAAATTGGCAGGTGTTCTCCAATGGACTGTAAGACTCTATTCAACACACAGATATATTTATTGCAGTGTTAATGTTGGGTAGTCTGACTCCTGTCAGGACGGTGGTTACAGGCAGATGGGGAATTGGAGGTCAGGATGAGTGGTGATCAATAGGGTTCCTTGAGTAATCAATAGGAGTGTGATCAGGTGATTTGTTGGTATGATCAATGGAGGGTATTTAACTGATTATGGGTGGGAGGGGGCAGGGGTTTTGATCAAGTACAGTTGGTGCCAAGGCCGATAGAGATGGGAAGTGATGGGGACCAGAAGGAATTGACTGAGTAAGTTTCTCAGCACTGTATTTGGATCTGCTTAAAATTCAGAGCAAACTCTGTTTGCTCAGTGATGTTCCTTTGGATCTGCTCGTCTTAACTTCTCCAGCCAATCCTCTGATTCACATCATTATTGTAACTCACAACTCTGCATATCTGGCCCATTTTCCAGAGGGTCGCAGTTAAAGTCAGAAATCCGCATAACCACATTGCACTCCAGGACATACCAACTTCATGCATGCCTCTGGAAAAACGAGGGTCACATGACCAGACATCTATATCAATTACTCTCTTCCCAGGGCTTTCAGGGGTGTTGCAAAATAAAAATCTGTCGATACATTACAATGTGTTAGTGAATAACACTCTCATCTATGCATACTCAGTTCACTGAGGCTTGAGCAAGTTATCCAGTGTACATTGTGGGAATGCTCCACTTTCAAGAATGCTGTGTTTAAAATTAAATGTTAAATAATGCTCTCTATGGCTTCTTAAACAGGTACTCCCCAACTTGCGAGCTATGCAACTCATGTCCATCTGCACATATGACTGAAAATTTGTTAAAAAAATAAAATTTACGTTGTTTATGTTGTATTTGACAAACTATAAAAAGGGCATGAAAGAGCTAAATTGTGGGTGCTTACCTTGTTAGTTGACATCCCAGGGTCCATAGGCTGAGCACAGCCTTCTTAATTCCTGTGTGCACGAGCGAGTCTTCAGCTGGCGCATGCTCAGGGGGATCACGTTTTGGGGTTTGGTTGGTGCAAAACTTCAAAATGCGAACCCACCACGCATGCACCAACCGGAGACCCGCGCATGCGCACAGGAACCAAGATGGCCGCACCCAGCCTACAGGCCCCAGGATGCTAACTAGCAAGGTAAGAACCCACATTTTAGCTCTTACATGCCCTGTATCCCTATTATAGTTTGTCAAATACAAGGTAAATTTTATATTTTTTTCTTTCTTTTGAAAACAAATGTACACAATTCTGACATACTCCCATTCCGAGACACAACAAATCCTTCTGTCCGAATTACGGTCGTTAGTCGGGAAGTACCTGTATATCAAAGACCAGAGGCACCATCATAAAAGAGAAGCAGGGGCATTCCCACTGGTGCAGTGGATGAATATTTCTTTCTCAACCAATATCACAGAGCTATAATCTAATCATGTATTTTACTGCATGTATTGGCTGCTGCATTACCTACATTACAACAAAATTATACTTCTAAAGTATACCTTGGACTGATTTGTGCTTATGAAAGGCACTACTTTAAAAATAAACATTTTCTGTTTCCAGCTGAGTATTTATTGTGTGTAATACTTTTCCATAATAAATGGAATGAAGCATTAAACTGGCACACAATCAAATCTGCCACCTTGACATCTTAGATTAATTATATGTCAGGCAAGGTAATCAGAGCTAATAATTATCATGCTGAACATCAGGTCACTCGAATGATAGAAGAACTTGGCATCAGTTGTTCAGTACATCTGGCAGCGACTAAAGGTGAACAAAGATTCTTTCCATTCCTTCTAGTTCACAGAGGTTAAAAAAAAAGCTGCATGCTCTATTGTTTTCCGCTTATATATTTGCTTCAACATTTTGGGTCAGCCTTAGCAGGAAGGGTTTAAGTGTAGATGCTGAGGGCTGGTACAATAAATTATCCATTCATTTCAGAGATAATTGTTCAAAATCTAATTAATACACAAGAATGCGATTTCTGAAGCAAATTCCATATGACAACAACTCAGCACAAAAAAAATTGCACAATACACAATTTAATACTCAAAAGTGCTGGAGAAACTCAGCAGAGTTCATAGGAAGGTGTTAAATCCATACTTCGGGCCGGATCTCTTCATCATGAGCAAAAAGCAGGAAGGTGCCTGAATAAAAATGGTGGAGGGAGGAAGAAAGAAGGCACGGGGGGGGGGCGGGGGGGGTGGGGAGGGGGGGCGCAGTCCAACAAGCGAGAGACCATAGGTGGATCACACAATACATACCCCAGATAGCTGTTTTTTTTTTCAGGACACTAGGCCCAAAGAGAGGTGAAAGCCAGTGTACGCCAGTAAGGTCCAACCACAGGAAAGTGTCTGACGTGATCTTCGTGTTGCGACCATACCACCAATAAATTTAAGTTATTTCACCCCTCTGCTTAAATGACTGGGCTGTTGATCTTTTTCTTCTCTCCTTCTTGATTGCTTAAGTAACAATCTTTATTAATCTCAGAGTTGCATGTGATGTCCTATATGTACTCTGACAATAAATGTGAAATTTGAACGTTTATCCTTCAAACAGCAGTAGTGAGTGTTCTTCTGAGTTGGTACCAGTGAAGTGTAGCAACGTTTTGGCGGTGGGGGGAAGAAATGGACAATAAATGCCCTCAAAGCCAGCAATGTACATGCCCTTAAAGCAACCAAGCAAAAAAAAGCTCTCCAGCCAGATAACATTAACATCGACTTTTCTGGTTTCTGCTAACCTCTCCCCTTCCCTTCTCCCTTCCAGCTCTCCTCCCCATTCCAAATCACCTGGGCCCCTTTCCTCTCTATTCACCTACCCATCCCTCCTCCCCTTGATCATTACTGTCCTCTCCCTCCCTTCTCCATCTATTACCTCCTGCATTTGCAACCATGTCTCCCCCTCCTCTTTTGTTTGGATGCCTGCCAACATTTTTTTCCATGCCTTAATGAAGGGCTGAAGCCCGAAACGTTGGTTATGTATTTTTACCTTTGCTATATTAAGAACCCTGTTTGGCCTGCTGAGTTTCTCCAGCATTGTGTTTTTACAAAAATAAACTCCCGCTCCTGATTACCAAGACTAATTAAATGGTTATCATCACATTGCTGTTTATGGAAGCTTCCCATGGGGAGTGAAGACTGCCTCATGGGAAGCACATGGCAGATGAAAAGTGACTTCATTGTGAGAATTAATTGTAATGACAAAATAACATTCTACTCAGTAACTGAGTGGACCAGTGCTGCTGGGATGCATGTGGGTGGGTATTGGCAGGGAGATATCAAATAGCAATAAATACTAAAGAGAAACTCAGCAGGTCAAACAGTGTACTTCATATAGCAAAGATAAAGAGTAGGTATCTTTAGATTTGCTATATAAAGGCCACTGTTTGACCTGCTGAGTTTCTCCAGCCTTGTGTTTTCATTTCAAACACGGTGTCTGCAAGCTTTCATGCTTTACTACAGCAATCAATTCCATAATGTGGTGATACAACTACCACACTGGCCGCACTCCTACCAGCCTACTGCAGGGGGCAACCACTGTACAACCTAGGAGGCTGGTCCCACCTGCCTGCTGTCAATCATCGGCCCATATAAATACTCAAGCCGGCTGGCGCCTTTGGGAGCAAGTCAGACATGTGGAGCCAGGAGTAGTCTGAGACCTGGTGTGCACAAGTTTAAGCTAATTAAAAGCCTTTTATACAGTCTGTGGACGTTGCGTCAGAATTGCTCACACAGCAGCACTCACACATATCTAACAGCGGCTTATAGATGATGAGCAAAGGAAGAACCTTCTTTGCTTGCTGTAGTCTGAATGAGGACAAGTTTAGGACATGATTTTAAATATGACCTTTATTTAAGGATTGGGGAGGGCAAAATTATTGTAAAACTTATGCTCTATATAGATATATCTGCCACATTCTTCATGATTATTGTGAGTCCACACCTCTGCTGTCTCGCACACTTTTCCAGCCTGTGTCTGAGGGTAAAGAATGAATCTACACCTGCTAAATGTCAATTACCATTGACTGAGTGCCTTGGTGCAGCTGAGAGTTAATTTATGCCAGCAATTACACAATCCATGCCGATGTCGTGATAATTAGTCCACTCCCACTGGCATATTTCTTGGGAGTTGGATAGATAGTAAATTTGACAGAAGGCTGACCTGAAGCAGAGAGGCAAATGGCCCAAACTGGATGTCGAATGTCAGGGAAACATGGGCAGCAGGTTTGTTACATGATGCAGCTTAACCATGCAGTCACACATTGCCAAAGTGAAATAGTAAAATAAAATATTTGTTTAATGCACAAACGTGCTGGAGAAACTCAGCGGGTCATGTAGCATCTATTGGAAGTAAAGGGTTACGAACGTTTCAGGCCTGGGCCTTTTGTCATGTGCGATCAGGTACGACGAAGGACCAAGCCCGAACTAATGGTTATCGTTTTTTTTCCTATGGATGCTGCGACCTGCTGAGTTTCTCCAGCACATTTGTGTAGTACACACGACACCAGCAACTGCACACTTTCTCGTTTAAATTTAAATGATTTGATGGGTTGGTTGAATGAAATGGAATGCTATCACAGCGTCAATGACTAAATGTTTGACTGCCCTTTCAGTAATGGACAAAGACGTCAGAAATTTCTGAGCCCAATGAATAATTGGGGCATAACTTATATCTGGATTGTACACAGATCCATGATCCAAAATGTGCAGAACAGAAATTGTAGAGGAATAATAAAGGAAATAATGAGAACTGAAAGTACAGCCCCTGATCACTCAGCAGAAAATGGAGGCAGTTTTTTTGTGGATTTTAACAACAATGGGAAACCATGGTATTTGGTTCTTGCTGGTCAAATCAGTCTTCCCCGGAGAACTAAAAAAAAAGCTTTGGCATTTTGGCATGAGCCAAAATGGAATTCCATAAACAATAACTTTTTTGTACAGATTGTAATTCTCCCTATTATTTTAATGAATCAAGTTTATAACCCTTTGTTGGATGATTTTCTGATTAATAAAAAATAATTGCTCATTAAATCCTTTCACCCCTATTGTATACATTGATGACACGGGTTCATGGTAAGGACAACCCATTTCTGGTTGATGTCACAGTGAGGACAACAGCTCCATAACTTCCTGTGGCAGCTTCCACCTTGTACACACCACCCTCTGTGAGAAGGTTGCCTCTCTGGTCCCTTTTAAATATTTCCCCTGCCACCTTAAATGTATGCTCTCTATTTTAGACATCCCTACTCAGGGAAAAAAAGACCGTGATTGTTCATTTTTATATTCCCCTCTAAGGTCATCTCTCAGCCTCCGATGGTCCAGGGAAAAAATCCACAGCCCATCACACCTCTCCTTATAACTCAACTCCTTCAGTCCCAGCAACATAAGTGAATCTTCTCAATACCTTTTACAGATTAATGCTGTTGTTCCCACAGCTGGGCAACCAGAACTGCAGACATAGTAATCTCAGCATGGTACCTCAAGCCCTGTCCTAATACTTTGAGTGGTGAAGACCAGCATGCCAAATGCTTTTTGTACCACCCTGTCCAGCATTTGCAGAGTGCTACATATCTGTACCCTTGGACTTTCTGTTCCAGGGTCCTGCCATTAACTGTACAAATCCTGTCCTGATTTAACCCAGGGCAAGGTTACCAGCCACCATCCTTGTAAAGGTTAAAATAACTTGCGAGCATATTCTGCAAGAAGCCAGCAAATATTGTTTACACCTTCTATGAGTGTCTCCTAGTAACAGCCAGCTTCAAGATTGCTTATCTTAAAAATGCAAAAGCTAGGCACAAGAAGTTTTGAACTTTGTCCTATGAGAAAGAATGGAAATAATCCAAATAATTTTTTGACAGTTTTATTGACCGTTATAATAATTGTTTGAAGCATTGTTTTAAAAGTTTTATCATTGTTTTAATCATAAAAGGTTTTAATAAACTGTGGAAAAACTCAACACAACTTTAGTATTGACTTTTCATTAAATGAGTCATAAACAATGGTGCTCTATTCTTTCAAAGCAATTAAAAGGAAGATAGTCACAAGATTTAGTCAAAAAATTTTGGATTATTGATTCATTAGTCAATAGCAATTGAAGACAGAAGACATTGAAATTTGGAAATTGGATTTGGAAGAGAAGACGGACTCTGTTTAGAGCAGATTGATAAAGGAGGCACAAACATCAACAGCACCAAGACCAATGAAAAAGCGGTAAGCCTTGTTGGAGGTTCGTTTTGTGTGCTTATTACAAATTAGAAGACAGTTTGGTGAAATTTTCCGCTCATCCGAGGAGGACTGCTTTGGTTTTGGAGAGATCGTTGTGCGTGCTTGGTGACTGAGTGCAACGATTAACTGAATGGATAAGACAGCAGCTGCAGCACCCAAGGAGCTATGTGTTCAGAAAATGAAGGCATGGAATTGATAGAAGAATTGCAAAGTCGACAAATGGAAACAAAGTGACTCTTCAAGCAAGACTGAGGGAGGATATAGATAAGGAGGTTACAGGCGCTGGGGACACAGATCCCATAGATCTACTGAAAAAAAACATTAATAGCAATGAAGATCACAGGAAATGTTTGAAGCTGTACCACAAGATGGCGGTGAGGGGGATGAGCAATCAAAATGGAGACAGGGTCAGATATTAAGGCAACATCTGATGAACAGAACCTAATGATAGTGTGTCAAATGCTGAAAGCAGGAGAAGTAGGAGCAGTTTTAAGATTGGACTCCTTTTACAAGTACTGCATCTACACATGTAAAGATTTAGGCTGATGTGGCAGCTCTTGAAGAAAAAAAGAACTCCTACACATTAAATTCAACTTAGAACAATGAAAGAGACCATTAAAGAGCCAAAGGGAGCAGCAATAGCTTCAAGAGAGATATGCCTTTGAACAGAAGGAGCAGCGGTTGCTTCAAGATACCTTTGAACAGCAGGAGAACAGCAAGAGGAGCAGTTAAGGAAAGAACAGGCTGTTAAAATGGTGGGTTGAAGGCACTGGGATGCTCAGTGGTAACTGGGGCTTGAAGTAAATTATCAAAAGCATCACGCTTTGAGGGAGGATAACAGAAAAAGAAAATATGGAATTCCAAAGCTGAACCAGTGCTCCAACCACACTATGTGCCTGGTCCTGAAATAGACACGTCTAGGCACAGGGCTGAGCCAGTGCCCCGATTACGAGATGTGCAAGATCCCAAGTTAGTTGGGTTAAAGCAAGGAGCCAGATCTCAAACCTCAATGATGACCCCATTGGATAGAGATGGGAGCCAAATGCCTTCTTATGGAGGGTCATACTCCCTGCAAGTATTAGAAATCCGGGTGAACTAAGTAACATACGCCCAGGTGCGACAAGTTGATTGCAACCCCATTTGAATTCCAATCGTTTGCGAAAAGCTTTGAACGCAGTATTGAAATTAAGTATCAAAACTCAGAGGATTGTTTATATTGTCTGCAGCAGTTCACTAGGGGACCACCATGAGATCTTGTAAAGAGCTGCCAACGTATGGCTCCTGAAGCAGGATTCAAAGCAGCTAAATCGTGACTGGAGGAGCATTCTGGCGACAAGTATAGAATTTCTACAGCTTACGTACATAAGGTGCTTTCATGACTAGATGACATGAAGAGTTTACAAGCTTATGCCCTCTTTCTAAGAGGATGCTGTAACGTCATGACGGAGATTGGCCACCTTCGAGAGCTTGACATGCCTCATAATTTGGTAATCATTGTAAATAAATGGATGAGAGAACTATGGAGAAGTCAAGTTGTTGGATACTAGAAAATAAACTATGTGACAGCTACTTTTAAGGATTTGGTGGTGTTCATTGAAGAGCAAGTGGACGTTGTCACAGATCCAGTGGAGGGAAACATTAAAGGTACTCAAACAGCAAGCAAAGAAGAGGTGTCCAAATCGTATCCTCAACCAAAATTAAAGAAAAATATATATTTGCCTCCTCTCTGACAATGGCGGATAAAGAAATTAAGAAAAATGAAAGTTCACCTTGTTGTGAAGAAATGCTTATTCTGTAATGGGAAGCACAATTTGGAAAAGTGTGCACAGATGGAAAAGAAGATGCATAGTGAGAAAATAGTTTTTTTTAAAAAAGGAAAATGGAGTAGGTTTTGGTTGTTTGTGTAAAGGACACCAACAAAAATTACAAAAAGTGACTCAATTGCAACATATATAGTCAAAAACATCCCAAGATATTACACATCTTCCAGGAAAAGAAACAAACAACAAGGAAAGAAGCAGATAAAAACAGTGCTGAAGTCTCAGTATTGACAAATGGTCTTACTGGGGTCGGTGAAAATAACTGCAAACTTTTGATAATATCTGTGCAGGTCAAAGCCAAGAAAGGGAGTGCAATAGTATGTACTTATGCATTTCTTGACCCAGGAAGCACTGTGTCATTTTGAACTATGGGGCTGATGGATAAGCTTAATCTTCAAGAAATAAGTACAAAGATTCTATTGAGAACTATAGGTCAAGTTAAACACATTGAAATCAACATGGTTTTTTGGCTTAGAGATAACTGGATGATTTTTGTGAACTTCCAGGTGTATACACTCAGAAGACTATGCCTGTGCATAAAGGAAACATCCCAAATCAAAACAGCATAGAACCGTGGACGCATTTGAAAAATATTTGTTCACACGATATCAACTCTGAGATTGAGTGGCTAATTGGTTCAGACATACCAAAGGCTCTGGAGCCACTTTATATGATAAGGAGTGAAGGAGATGGACCTTACATTGTCAAAACTATGCTTGGTTGGATGATTAATGGACCATGAGGAGAAACAAAAGAGGTTCAAAATCAATTGGGTAAAAGTGTCAACAAGATATTGATTGTGAAGTCTGATAAGCTGTGGAAGCAGCAGTTCAAGAATGACTTCCTTGGTGCATCAGGGACTACAAAGAACCTTCAAAGGAAAAGCAGCAGTTCTTGGAATTGATGTCAAAATCTGCCAAGCTGGTTAATGATCACTATAGTATTGGATTACCTTTGAAGAAAAAAGAAATATTTATGTCTGATGATAGAAGTGTTATGGAGCAATGTACGCTGAATTTAAAGAAAAAATTCAAGAAAGATTCTTCCTTTTATTCAGACTACACCAAATGCTCATCTGATTTAATATCTAAACGTATGGAGAGAAAGTACCAGAAAATATTTTGGAATGAAGAGATGCCAAAAAAAAAGGTCCTTATCACACCATGGAATTTTGCATACATAGAAGGAAAAACTGTGTGGTGTTACATTGTGGAGAAACCTTTCCAGGAAGTTTCATTAAATCATCATCTCTTACAGGGTTCTAATTTGACCAGTGCATTGATAGGAGTCTTAACGAGATTTCATAAAGAGCCTGTTGCTATTACTGCAGACATTGAAGCAATGTTCCATCAGGTGAAAGTACCGAATAAAGACCGTGACTTGTTACGATTCCTTTGGTGGCCTGATGGAGACAACACGTTGAAATGAGAGTTGCAGATGAAGTGAACAAACTCCATATTTTGGACTGATAGCAACTCTGTGCTTAAATACATTGACAATAAAATCACAAGGTTTCGAACTGCTGTGGGTAACAGAATCACTGAAATTTATAAAGTCTCACGTCCAAAACAGTGGAGATATTTTAATGCAGTTAACAATCTTGCCAATCTGGCTACCCGAGGTTTGAAAATCTTTTCTGAAGAATGAAATGTGGGTGTCAGGGCCTCAATTTCTTCTACAGCCTCAAAAGGAGTGGCCTCAAAACCTTGATAAATTAAAAGAAATTTTACCAGAAGACCCTGAAATCAAAAAATACTGAAATCAAGAGTAAAACAGCAAGTGGACTGTTCAAATACTGTCTTGAACAAATGGATTCAGTTACCAGCTTAATCCATTACTTTTCATCCTGGAATAGTTTGAAAAGGGCAACTGCATGGATGCCAGATTTAAAAGATGGTATCTGAATCATAACAAACAAATTATGTTCTTGCTCAATTTCAATTGAATGACATCCTTCAAAAGGATCTGCCACAAAGAAAGATATGTAATCTTGAGGCACAAGAAAAGGGACATCCCAGTGAAAGAATGAATTAATGCTGAGATGGAGATCATCTGCTTTCGCCAAAGGAAGAGATTTGCAATTGAAGTTTCAAGTCTGAAAATAAGAATGAATGTCAAAAGGACAAGCCAGATTTGTAAACTCAACCCTATTCTCAAGAATGATGTTTTGAGAGTTGGTGGATGCCTTAGTGGGCCAGCAATGCCAGAAGAGATTAAACATCCTGTCATAACTGGCCAAAGATTTCCATACTTTAGAGCTAATTCTTCAATATAATCATGAAGTGATGGGTCATGGTGGTTATAACTATATGTTATCCAACTACAAGAAAAATATTGGATTTGTGGTGCCACGAGATTAAGCAGAAAGATTGTAATGAAATGTGTCATTTGTTGGCGTGTAAATACTCCTTCCAAACGACTGACGGCAGATTTGCCTCTAGACAGAGTCTCTCCATTCTAATCTCCATTCACATAATGTTGGTGTTGATTACTTTGGACTCTTTGTAGTAAAACATGCAAGAAGTGTTGTGAAGCGCTATGGTGTTATTTTCACGTTTAAACATAAGACCAATTCGCATCGAAGTGGCATCATCACTTGATGCAGACGCTTTCATCAATGCCCTTCGGCGTTTAATTGCCAGTTGTGGACAAGTGAAGGAACTATGGCATTAATTTTGTGGGAGCTCAGCACGAGTTAAAAGTTGCAATCGTAAACTGGAATCGAATTCGAATTCATATTGAACTAGTTCAGAAAGAAATTACTTGGATCTTCAATCCCCTTACTGGCTCACACCATGGAGGTGTATGGGAAATATTGATTAAATCAGTAGGAAAAGTTCTTAATTCAATTTTAGATGGACAAAATCTTAATGAGGAGGGTCTTCAGATAGTTCTATGCAAAACTGAAGCTATTCTCCTCAGTTGTTCAATCACTAAGACTTCAACAGATCCAAATGATCTTGAAGCACTTACCCCGAACCATCTTTTACTTCTTGAAGGTAAACCTTCGTTGCCACCAGGACATTTTCAAAAGGAAGACATATATGCACGCTGCAGGTGGAACCAAGTGCAATTAATATCAGATTTGTTCTGGAAAAGATGGGTGAAAGAGTATCTTCCACTATTGCAGGAATGACAGATATGGTTTAAGATCAGGGGCAATTTCACGGCTGGAGATGTTGTGATCATCATGGATTATTCAGCACCTCAAAATTCCTGGTTGTTGGGGAAGATCAGTGGTACGTCCAGGACAAAAGAGGACTTGTACATCAAGTTTGGATCATGACTAAAACTGGCTTTCTGAACCCACCAATTACCAAAATCTGTCTTTTACGAGAGGGAGAAAGCTTTAATAATTGACTTTCACTTTTTAAAAAAAAGTAACCAATATATTACTATGTTTGAATATTTTTCTTTGTAATGTCAATTATTATTTTTGAGATATAATGATTAGAGGCCAGCATTGTAAGAGTTAAATTGACTTGCGAACATATTCTGCAAGAAGCCAGCAAATAATGTTTTTACATTCCATGAGCTCTAGTAACAGCTAGCTCCAAGGTTGTGGCTACCTTTTGCATTTCTAAGATAAACAATCAGCTTTGAACTTTCCTATGTTCAGTGAGAAAGGAAAGAATGGAGACTCTGAATATTTTTAAACTATTTTATTGACTTTTATAATCATCATTTTAAGTATAATTTTAATTGTTTTATCATAGTTTTAATCATATAAGGTTTTAATAAACTGTGAAAAACTCAACACAACTTTAGTACAGACTTTTCAGTGAACGCATCATAAACAACGATGCTCTACTCCTTCCAAGTGATTATAAAAGAAGATAGACGCAATAATCCTGTTGACTTTCTACAGGGGCTCTATCAAGAGCATCCTGGTAGGCTGCATCACAGAAGTGGTATGGTTGCAGTAGAGCATCAGATGGGAGCTCAATCCACAGGACCATGAGTGGTAGAAGGAATCACTGGGGTCTCCCTCCCCCCGCCAATCAATGGGATTTACTGGGATCATTGTCTAAAGAGGACTCACAAAATCAGTGAGGACCCCTCATCCTGCACACAACATCTTTGAGCTACTCCCATTGGGAAAAAGATACAGAATCACCAGGCTGAGGAATAGCTTCTTCTCACAGGTAGTGAAACTGCTGAACAACTGCTGTTTACACAAACCCTCTGTGACTCAATTATTAATTTAATAATATTTATTCAATTTAATATTTGTTATGTACTGTGCATATGTATTGTTTGGCTGTATATGTGTCATGTCTAAGTGTGTTGTACAGAGGACCGGAGAATGCTGTTTCATCAAGTTGTACTTGTACAATTGGTTGATAAATAACCTTGAACTTGAACTAAAATTCAAAGCCTTCCACTTATCCAAAATAAATCAAAGTCACTTATTTTAAATCCATTTGGCTAGCTCACCCTAGATCCCACGTGATCTAACCTTCTGGAATAGTCAACCATTTCAGACCTTTGTCAAAGATCTATGTAGTCAATATCCACTTCATCAATCCTCTTCGAAAGCTAATTAAATTTGTGAGAGACATTTTCCCACATACAAAGCCAAACCAATTATCTCTAATCAGTCCTTGCCCTCTCAACTGCTAAAAGATCCAGTTTCTCAGGCTCCCTTCCAGTAACTTTCCCACTATGGATATGAGGCCTGTCGTTCTCTGGCTTGTCGAGGCATCCCTTCTTAAATACAGGCACAATATTAGTCACCCTCTCATCTCCCATGGCCAATGAAGCAAAAGTTTCTTCCAACACTCCTGCAATTTCTTCCCTAGTTTCCAAGAATGTTTGAGGATATTCTTAGTCAGTCTGAGGGAATTTATCCACCTTAAAAAGTTTTAAGATCACTCTGATCTCCTTTTTTCTAATGTCATAATAAAATAATTACACATATCTGCTTGATTATAGAAAAACCTATGGGATTTTAGATTTGCAAGGTAACAAAAGCTGCATCACGAAGGAAACATTATAACAGAAAGGCTCCGTACCATGACAATGCTGTGAGCAGTCTCAATGGAACTGATTGACTAATCGTGCCATTAATCAAATTCAGCGACTGCCCTGCAGTAAATGATAGATTATGTACACAAAACAAATGTGTAATTATCCTCTACTCACTTGTCCGTGAACTACTCTTTGCAGACGATGCCGCTTTAGTTGCCCATTCAGAGCCAGCTCTTCAGCGCTTGACGTCCTGCTTTGCGGAAACTGCCAAAATGTTTGGCCTGGAAGTCAGCCTGAAGAAAACTGAGGTCCTCTATCAGCCAGCTCCCCACCATGACTACCAGCCCCCCCACATCTCCATCGGGCACACAAAACTCAAAACGGTCAACCAGTTTACCTATCTCGGTTGCACCATTTCATCAGATGCAAGGATCGACAATGAGATAGACAACAGACTCGCCAAGGCAAATAGCGCCTTTGGAAGAATACACAAAAGAGTCTGGAAAAACAACCAACTGAAAAACCTCACAAAGATTAGCGTATACAGAGCCGTTGTCATACCCACACTCCTGTTCGGCTCCGAATCATGGGTCCTCTACCGTCATTACCTACGGCTCCTAGAACGCTTCCACCAGCGTTGTCTCCGCTCCATCCTCAACATCCATTGGAGCGCTTTCATCCCTAACGTCGAAGTACTCGAGATGGCAGAGGTCGACAGCATCGAGTCCACGCTGCTGAAGATCCAGCTGCGCTGGGTGGGTCACGTCTCCAGAATGGAGGACCATCGCCTTCCCAAGATCGTGTTATATGGCGAGCTCTCCACTGGCCACCGTGACAGAAGTGCACCAAAGAAAAGGTACAAGGACTGCCTAAAGAAATCTCTTGGTGCCTGCCACATTGACCACCACCAGTGGGCTGATAACGCCTCAAACCGTGCATTTTGGCGCCTCACAGTTTGGCGGGCAGCAACCTCCTTTGAAGAAGACCGCAGAGCCCACCTCACTGACAAAAGGCAAAGGAGGAAAAACCCAACACCCAACCCCAACCAACCAATTTTCCCCTGCAGCCGCTGCAACCGTGTCTGCCTGTCCCGCATCGGACTTGTCAGCCACAAACGAGCCTGCAGCTGACGTGGACTTTTACCCCCTCCATAAATCTTCGTCCGCGAAGCCAAGCCAAAGAAGAAGATACTTATTAAATAAATTATCCTGGTTTATTGGAAGAATTTGTTGCTGTTTCTGTTCCTTTTGACCTATTTTCTGAGCAAATTGCCTTTTTTGCTTCTTTATCAGTAACATAAAAACTATGAACAAGAGGCACAAAATAGAATATCTTCGTGTGTCGTGGTGAATCAAGACAAAACCTGGAAAGATCAAAAATAGAATAATGTGTGAAGTTTGAGGGTAAAACAAAGAACACAACTTATATTCAATAGAATGTTGTCTGGTGTGAAGACATGCAGCAAAAAAAAAAATTATAGAAAGGGCATGTCATTGTTGGAATACAGGATTAAAAAGATTTGTTCAAGGTTTATAAAATATAAAAGAGTAGCACAGCAGGAAGAACTACTGCCTCATTGCTCCAGGACCCAGTTTCAATCCTTCCCTTAGATAATGTGGGTGTGGAGTTTGCACATTCTTCCTGTGACACATGGTCTCCAGCCAGTGGCATCACTAGGGTTGGTGTCACCCAGTGCAGTTACTCATGGTGTCACCACCCCCACACCCCGGACCTCCTCCGTAACTGAGCAGAAGCCTGTTTTGATTTTTCTCCTTTAATTACTACTTCATTCCAAAAAAGTTAATGATATAGGTTCACAAATACTAATGACCACAATATTGTAGCTAAAACACCAGAAAATTTGACAAAAGCAGCGACTATAAAAACACCAGCAGCAATAGCAGGAAAACATGCGATTCGAAGCGTCGTTGTAACTGGGTAATAATGACAGCTCTGACCGGAGCGCATTAGAAGGTTCAAAAAGTAAATTAGCCTTGTAGATATATTGATACATGTAAACTGGGCTTATGAAAAATGTTTTTGTTGTTATGACTAACTGCAGGGATATTTTTATTAAAAAATACATTTCTGCTGAAACCCTGCACAAAAATGTTATGGTCAGTCATTTTGGTGTCACCCCCTCTGATGGTGTCAGCTGGTGCGGTCCACACCCCCTAGTGACGCTAGTGTTCCCAGTTTGTATGTTTCCCCACCCCATCTCAAAAATGTGCTCATAGTCTAACTGGCTGCACCAAATGTGGGTAAAGCAGCAAAAAAATCAAAGAGAAAATTTATGGGCATGAAGGAAATGGAGTTGCAGGGCTAAAGGGAAATAGGGGAGGGGCAATAGAACTGATAGGATTGCCCTTGCTGGGAGCTGGCATGGATCTAAAGAGCCTTCTCTGTGTTGCCACAAGTAAATAAGTAGAATGAAATGGCAACATACACTGAGTGAAAGAGCACCATCTCCTACTTCCGAAATTTGGTTCCAGCAGCTTCAATATCCTATCATTTGCACAGGTTGGCCAGAAGACTCACAGAGGGGCCACTTTGAAAGGTGTAATCTGCATATTTGGCAAATTTATGGCAGAGGAGCAGCTGAAGCCTGCAGGAAAATTCTCAGCACATGTCAACATTTAAAACAGGTTTGGTAGATAAATGCAGGGGACTACAGGGGAAGTAAGTGCAAGCAATTAAGACTACCCTGCGTTACTCCTATTCCGATTCTGGAAGTTCACTCTTACGCAATTCACAAATCGCTGCAAGCATTTGAGAAACAGAATAAAATTCATTCTTACAGAATTGCCATGCCCAGATGACACAGTCTTGCATTGCAGAATATCATGATGTGGACCATTTCTAGGAATGCAATTTCCACACCAACCCCTGTAATGTGAGTGTAGTCTATTTTGCTTGTAGTGGATTAATGGCAGGACAGATTGGTGGGCCAAAAGATTTCATTTCTCTGCACAGGCACAATTGATGTCAATCTGTGTTGAAATTTCTCCAGGTCATTTCTCTCACAAAGCACCTTGGAGAGCCCTTCTATGTTCAAGATACTTTCAAATTGCCTTGTAAGATGGGGTTAACTGGGGCAATTTACTAGGTTGAAGACCCAGGTACAGGGCTATTTGAAAGGGCTGAACCAGGCAAAAATCTACCCGGGTCACAGACCTACCTCAGAGGTGGTCAGGGAACCCAGTAAAACTTACCCGGGTGTCCTCCTCCACCTATTTGAAAGGGGAAATACCTCACCCGGTTACTCTGAAAGTTTTAAACAGAAAGAACACAGGGAACAGGGGATTCCCTGTGGCTGCGTGACGCGTTACTCACCACGTCATCGCAGGGGCGGGATCTCCCTTAAATTGCCGGGTTGGTAGGTTAGGTTGCTCTTTGAAAGGTGCAAAGGCACACGCGACCCAGCGATCTCACCCGGATCCCAGGAGGGCCACCCAAGTACTACAATTTAGCAAGTACGTGTTAACTACTGCCCCAGAGGTATTTATATTTCTGAAGAAATGGGCCATTTAATTGAAGTTGAATAAAATCTTCGTTCTCTTACATTCATGAGCATGGGTCAATTACAATACCTGTACAAACTGTACAGGAGTAAATGCTGGTGGTTCCATACAAGTTGAGCATTGGGTGTAATTTATAACCTTTTTAACTGACAGCTAAATAAACAGAGATGAGATCAAATGACAGATCAAAAAATTCAACTGGTTGTCTCAGTTCATCAGGGGCCATGGGAATATCACCTGTGGAACACAACCAGCTTTGGTTGTAATGTTCTTCTCTTTTTATTGAGAAGATATTAATATCAAATACATATGATATAGAGTTCAGGTAAAAGTAAATTAAAATTACAGATAGTAAACATTGGTAAACAAGATACATATTATCTGTGCTACTGATATAAAAAAAAGGGAAATAAAAAAGAAAACACCTTTAACTGATGTGATTTCTAACCCCAGCCTATTATCTGAGCAATTACAATCAAAGCCAGGCGTCAACTACTAATAGTTCAAATAAAAGATTTTTAATAAAGAACAAAAATAATTGATCTATACATTTTGAAAATAATTGAAAAAGGAGCCCCAAAGAGAAAAAAAAAATGTGGTTAAGCATCTAATTTCCTCTAGAGAGAGGGATGCCATCAAATCCAATAACCACTGTTTGTATGTTTTGCCGGACAACATCTTTCCACCGCAGCACAATGAGCCTTCGAGTAATCAGGGAAGCAAAAGCAACTGCATGGGATTGAGATGGAGTTCAAATTAAATCCATTGGCCCACTCATTCCAAAAATAGCAATCAAAGAGCAATTATTTTCAGAGCCAGGGAACAAGAATGATAATTGACTGTTACCTTTTAAAAAAAATCCTTCTCAGCAGGCAAGCAGCATTGGGCTTAGCCATACTGATTACCTCCCCCTCATTGAATTGGAAAGTGTAGGTGAGCCTGTCACAAGCCTGAACAGAAAAAGTTTCCCAGTGTACATTATTATCATCTCGCTGTAAATCGTTTTGCTTGATTAATCAGATACATTATTGCTTCAAGCAACATTTATCACCATTTCATCAATGGTGGTGGAGGCAGACACGATAGGGTCCTTTAAGAGACTTTTGGATAGGTACATGCAGCTTAGAAAAAGAGGGCTATGGGTAATTTCTAGGGTAGGGAGATGTTTGGCACAACTTTGTGGGCTGAAAGGCCTGTATTGGGCTGAAGGTTTTCTCTGTTTCAATGTTCTATCTTTCTTCCTGCTAGGAAATAAACTTTATTGCTTCAGTTACTTATTTTCACACTGTTCAGCTGTGGAACTGACTTCAGGTGCAATATGGGGTTTCCTTGTAATCTGCATTTAGCCTTCTCCCAAAGATTCAGCCTTCTGAATGTTCTTTTGAATTCAGCGAGTGTGCAGTCCTTAAAACTGTCATTAATTGGACCCGATCGACGACTTTTTCTGAAATAATGAGACAAATTGATTTTAAGTGGCTGTTTTGGAAGCTTCATTAATTTTCTTCAGGCAGTCATGATATGCTTTCAAAGAACCACTATGGAAAGCCCCGCACCGGGAAGGCAAGCACAGAAAAGCTTTGTGACAGTTGTAGCTGTGAGCCAAATCACAGTAAAAAAAAATCAAGTTTGCCTGGGAATTTCCTCAGGGCTGTTGGTCAGGGAGTAGTGAAAACAACATTTTTTCTAATCCCCGTTGCAGCTGCTCTTCTACTTTGTTCCAATGAGCTGTGGCCACAGAGGATTGTGAAAGTTCATGTAAGTCACTTAAATGCACTAGGTAGTCAGTGGAGAGGGTGACTGCCATAGACACCCTGACCTGGCTGCTTTTCGAGGTTACACTCTGAGCACTGGTGAGGCAATGGTTTGGTGGAAGGGGAGAGAAGCACAGGAATGCTGGCATCCCTATGAAGTTGATGCGAAAGTGGGAAGAATAAAATTGTACCAGCGTAGATTAATGTAATGTAAATGGGTGCTTAATGATCAGCACAAGCTTAGTGGGCCGACAGGACTGTTTCCGTGCTCTTTGACTCTAACTCCATACACGTTTTGACAACATTTTACAGGAGACTGTCCTCTCTGTCTACAGCAGTGCGAGGTATGGTAGTTGCAAGACTTCAGACCAGAAGTAAATACAGGGAACCATCAAGGTGACCAAGAAGATCACTGAGGTCTCCCTTTCCTCTATCGACAACATTTATCAGGTACATTGGTTAAATAGGGCTCAAAGTATTATAGAAAACCCTTTCCAACCAGCACACAGTTTCTTTGACCCACCACCATCAAGGAGGAGGTACAGGAGCATCAAAATCAAGACTGTCAGGCTGAGAAATAGCTTCTTCCCACAGGCAGTGAGATTAATGTAACCAAGTGAATCATCCCAAAATATTTATCTCAAATTATACCTTTATGTATATATGTGATTATGTTGTATTGTGCATGTTTGTGTGTATACTGGGGTCTGGAGAAACACTGTTTCATTGGATGGTAAATATACAGTCAGATGATAATGAACTTCAACAATGTCTCATGTGTGAACATAGCTTTTTTCAAGAAATGGTTTTAAACAAAGTTACTCATGTCCAAAATTTGAAACTTGTCCATACCTCCCCAACAAATGGAAGTGCTGTGGACTAGTCAAGAATGTAGGGAATCTGCTGTCCAGCGCCATCATATTTTCAGGGAGTCACACAGGGCCCCACAGCACCTTTCCCACTGGGCCACAATCACCCGCCTGGGGTGTACCTCTCAGGACACCCACTGCTCTGCCCAATATTGGTGAGTCAGTGATGATGAGGATGTGGAACCCCTGATTTGTGCTTTCCTTCAGTGCTCTCAAGCTGCGGGAGGTGCTGGAGCTTAGAGTCTGAAGAGGCAGCAAGTTGAGGTGCTACCAAAGCGGTATGACCCAGAACTCTGACAGTGGACCATGCATACAGGTGATCATGATGACCACTTCAGCACTCTTGTCTTGTGGATATCACCTATTTAAAGGAGTTTCCCTCACTCTATCGAACATGTACATGTTGCTGGTACACCGCTCTTACCCAAGATCCACAGGTTAGTGCCTGGACTATTTCAGCTATTTTTTTTACATCAAGGCCAGGATATGAGCTGGGCCACCAGGGACCCGAATAGTCCTTCTCCCCCTGCTGTTGGTCTTCCTTCACTCATGAGAAACTCCACGTGCAGAGATGGGAATTCCAATGCTTCTTCAAGTAACAGTTCTTCCTCTGTGCCTAGCCAGGGATTAGCATGGGAAAGAGGGAGGGGGGCACAGATTAGTAGGTGGTGGCAAACCTCAATGTTCATGCCCACGAGCTCAGTGAGAATAGGGGTTGGGGGAGGGGATAGGAGAGAAGGGTAAACGCCTGCAAGGGGAGGTGACGCAATGGTGCAGCTAGTAGAGCTGCTCTCTTGCAGCTCCAGTCAACTCAGTTCAATCTTGACCTCTGGTGTGGAGTTTGCATGTCCTCCCTGTGACTGCGTGGGTTTCCGTTGTCTTCTCCGGTTTCCTCCCACATCACAGTCACATGGCAGATGGGAGGTTAACTGGCCACTGGAAGTTGTCCCAAGTGTGTAGGTGAGTGGTAGAGTCTGGGGAGAGCTGATGGAATTGAGGGAAGAATAAAATATCACCAACAAAAAGAGTGCTTAATGGCCGGCACAAACTCAGTGGGTCAAAGGGCCTGTTACCATGCTGTATTTCTAAAGCAGCCAACCAATCGAGATTAACACAGCAAATTTTACCAGTACTAATATTAACTACTCCAAGAGGACAATCCAATTCTCACTCAATTTGACTTTTAAAACAGTTTTACATGACTGGAAAAAAAGACTGAATTAATCATCCTGAAAGGGGTCTTTTTAGTGATAATACACATAACTAGATACTAAAACAATCAGTAAGAGCCAGGAAACAAGCTCGCTTCATCAAATGGATTTGTGATGACATCAAAACTCCCCTGTTTTCACACCCTTCATCTACAAACCATTTCACTCATCAACTTAGTGTGCACCTGCCTTCATTTCCTCAGTGTGCTTTTCACCATTTAATTATGCTAAAAACAGGCACAACCGTGCTTTTGAAATTTTACATTTACTCCTCAGGATATGTAATGCAATAAATTTAAACAAGTGTTTATTATGTTTGTTGATTAAACAATAAACAGTAATATATGTGTTTGCATCAGACGAAATCCTGAAGCCAATGTATATTTGCAAAAGCACCACAATTCATTGGTAAGTGCAGTGGTTGGTGACACCTAGTGCAGTAACTCATGGTTTAACCCCCACCCCCCCCCACCCCCCATGAACTGAGTATACGAGTGTACCAAGCATCAAAGAAACATGTGTTTATTCCTTGTACGTCCGGGGTGGCTCTAACCAGAGCACATTAGAAGGTTCAAAAAGGAAATTAGCATCATAGAGTTTTAGCCTTGTAGCTGGGCTTATGAAAAATGCTTGTGTTGTTATATCTAGCTACCTGGATATTTTTATTAAAAAATTATAAATTTCTGCTGAAACACTGCACAAAAACTTTTATAGACAGTCATTTTGGTGACACCCAGTATGGACCACACACCCCCCCCCCCCCCCCCCACCCCAGCACCCTCCCTTGGTGACACCAGAGGACAAGTGACTACCTCAAGGTCGTATTTAAAAAGTAGAAAATTCTGGACATGCTCAGCAGGTCAGACAACATTCACGGGAAAGAACCAGAATCAGCAATGATCTTTCATCAGTACTGAGCAGCTATAGATCAATCATGTTTTGAGTTGCTGCGAATGGGGATGGTGGAGAGGTCAAAGGGAGTGTCTATGATAAGAGTGGTAAAGTGACCAAGAGTGAACCAATGACATGTGGTGGAGATGGTGCCTGAGAGGAGGCAGTGTAGGCTTGTTAATCACAGGTGATTAATATGGACAAAGAGTAACATGGAGAAGGGAGCAAAAAAGTGCTGGAATCATGAAATAAAAACACTGCTGTTTCCAAAAGTTTGCAACAAAACAGAATGTTGAATATATTCAACAGGAAAGGTAACATCTGTGGGAGAGAATAAGAGGAGTTCATTTTACAGATTGATGACTGATTGTGAGAACAAATTGGAAAAGTTGGTTGCCCGAAGTTGTTTGATTCAAATGTAAAACCCGAGGGCTCAAGGCACACTGAAAGATGAAAGGCTGTTCTTTGAGCTCAGTCTGGGTTTTGTTGGATGGGTACTGAGCTCAGAGTAGGAGTGAGTTGGTGAATTAAAGTGACAGGTGATTGAACCCTCAAGGCTATCCATGTGGATGACTTCAGCAAAGTTATCATTCAACCTGTGTTCGGTTATACCAAAGTAGAGGAGACCACTTTGGGGGGCACTAAAAGCAGTACACGAAGTTGGAAGAAGAAGAAGGGAATGGCATCTTCATGTGCAAAGTGGTCTTAGCCCATTGATGGTGGAAGGGTGTTGCACTGAGTGTGATATTGGAAATAGAAGGGTGAACCATAGCACCAATTATTCAGACAAGGTCCTGATTAAATAATTAGTGGAGAGCAACTGAAATTAAGAAAAATTAAGTATTCCTATCAAGACTCTGAGTGAAAGCATTAAAAGTTAGGGGCAGAATGTTTGGCGTAGCAGTTAGGGCAACGCCTTTACAGCGCCAGCAATCAGGACCGGGCTTCGAATCCCACGCTGTCTGTAAGGACGTTCTCCCCGTGTCTGTGTGGGTTTTCTCCCACCTTTCCAAATGTACTGGGGGTGTAGGTTAATTGGGTGCAAGTTGGGTGGCACAGACTCATAGGCCCAACTGGCCTGTATGTCTAAATTTAAAATTTTTTTAAAGTTCATAGAAGGAACTTTTTGATGCTAGGAAATCATACAGTGCAAATAACACCAACAAAAACTAAATTCCGGAAACATTGAGAGCATGTTCTTCATGAGTACATGCTCAATGGTGCCTGAAAAGGTAACAGCACAAGGGAAACATTTGTCCGGTATAATGAGCTGCCCTTTAAAGACTCTAAAATACAGCTCATCATGCCAAACAAGTTTATTGGAATGTCCTTCGAGGGTGGAACACATTCAGGAGGCTGTCATATGCCTTGCAGTCAATTTTTAACATGCTGCCTGGACATTGTATGTCATCATATTATTAAGTAATAGCAGCTCAATCCTCAACGAGAGTTACTTGCAAGTAACATAATTCTGTTAAAAAGGACATCCATTTGAAATATTCCCCTAATTTACTCTCTCCAGTGATGCTGTTGGGAATGAACATTTTCTATCTTCACATATCTAGTATGACCCTATTTTGAGGAAGATCTCAAAGCCTACTTTCCCACTACACCACCCAGTTTTTTAATGATTCCAAGATATCTGAGACTACTTCAGTGTGTAGGCTACACATCATGTTCACAACACGGGTTCCTCTCTCTATATAGGCAAAAGCAAACAAAAGAGAAACCCTGTGCCACTATAATTCACAGACCTATCTGTTGGTGGTTTCCTGCATCCTTATCATGAAGCCGAATGGAAGCTCATCATTTGTCTTGGCTCTCTGCAGCTTCCCAAACCCAATAACAAATTTTATAATTTCATCTGAATTGCTTTCACTATCAGAATTGGCCATTTCTGTTGTAATTCATCCACCTGTGATACAAGCTCAGGCTTTCTCCCTCCACTGGTACAACCTGATGTGCCACAGACTTGCTATTTGCAACATATACTCTACTTTGCCTGTATTATCCTCAAATTGCTCTAACTTGTCTGGAAGAATTTGACAACTTATGCCCAAGCAGCACCCTTTATTTCCTTTATCCTTCTCCTTGAAGAAGGGCTCAGGCCCGAAACATTGACAATGTATCTCTGTCTCCTATAGATGCTGAAAAGACTGGCTGAGTTCCTCCAGAATTTTGGTCTGTTTACTATTCCCTTTATCCTGGCCATCCCTTCTTTTCTGCGGCTGAAAACTAATTTGTTTTCCATCTTTCATAATGATGACAAAGGTTCTTAAGCATGAACTGTGATCTGTTTCTCCTTTCACAAATGCTGCCTGACCTTGCTGAGCATTTCCATCAACTTTCCATTTGTTTTCGGTACTCCAATGTGATATCTGTCGCATTTGTGGCCTGAAATGTGAAGTTAATAAAACATCAAACACAAGTTTTATCAGGTAAACTACTCAGTGTCTTTATTTTCCAGTTTCCTTTGTTCTCCTGCTTGTGCTCTTATCTCTCTCTCATACCACGTGACTTCCGGTACATCTCATACATATTTATTATCATGACATCCCTCCTTTAATCAGAAATAAACTTTACCTTCACTTATCAATATCCCTCGGAAACCTACAAACATCGTAACTAAGGGTAATACTATAACTCAACTACATAAAATTTATTTCCTACAGCACTCATACATACACTTTATGATATAAGATTAAAATACTGTCCCAAAGTTCTTATTAAAACTATGGCACAAAGTCTTCGTATCGTTTGGGCGCTTTCCGGTTTCGTTTCGGCCTGCCTGCGATATTGTCGTCGCTTCTCAGTTGTTCACTCTCGGCGTCGGAAATACTGCTCGCCACGGCTTCAGGTGTTTCTGGCGCTCTAGTCACTTCATCAGGAGTGCTGGTTACTGCCTCTGGAACATCATCAGGTCTCTCAGTTTCAGCATCTCGTATTGGCCTTTCAACCTCTTGGCTCGATGTATCTCTGGACTGGTACCTTTTTACACCTGATACATTTCTCTTCCACCAGCGTTGTCTCCGCTCCATCCTCAACATCCATTGGAGCGCTTTCATCCCTAACGTCGAAGTACTCGAGATGGCAGAGGTCGACAGCATCGAGTCCACGCTGCTGAAGATCCAGCTGCGCTGGGTGGGTCACGTCTCCAGAATGGAGGACCATTGCCTTCCCAAGATCGTGTTATATGGCGAGCTCTCCACTGGCCACCGTGACAGAGGTGCACCAAAGAAAAGGTACAAGGACTGCCTAAAGAAATCTCTTGGTGCCTGCCACATTGACCACCACCAGTGGGCTGATAACGCCTCAAACCGTGCATCTTGGCGCCTCACAGTTTGGCGGGCAGCAACCTCCTTTGAAGAAGACCGCAGAGCCCACCTCACTGACAAAAGGCAAAGGAGGAAAAACCCAACACCCAACCCCAACCAACCAATTTTCACTTGCAACCGCTGCAATCGTGTCTGCCTGTCCCGCATCGGACTTGTCAGCCACAAACGAGCCTGCAACTGACGTGGACTTTTTACCCCCTCCATAAATCTTCGTCCGCGAAGCCAAGCCAAAGATTTCTCTTATACAGGACTTCAGTCGGAGACTTGACTGTCACCATACTGCCACTTCTGGATACGACAGTATAGGGTTGATGGTAATAAGGTGTGTCTAGCTTACCACCAGTTTCATGCCTCACTAGAACATTATCTCCTGGCATGATGTCTGAGTACTTAACTCCACGTTTCAAATCTGTGTACAGCTTTGCTGCACCTTTCTTTTCAGCATCATGGTCCCTCATCTCCTGGTCGTCTCGGATTTCCTTTATTTTCTGGCATTTTTGTGCGGATTTTTCTCCCAAAAAATGCTTCTGCAGGACTTTTTCCAGTGGTTGCATGAGGCGTTGCTTGATAGACAGCCACATAAGATAGCAATGCTTCTCGCCAATTTTGACCTTCTGCGTGTGCAATCCTCAATCGTTTTTCAATGGACTGATTTTGTCTCTCTACTTCTCCGTTGGCTTGCGACCATTTCAGAGTTACTTTATGATGGTGGACACCTGTTGTCCTCATGTATTCCGCAAATGTCTCTGAAATGAATTGTGGACCATTGTTAGAGTATAATGTAACAGGTAATCCATATCTTGCGAATATCTCTGCTAATGCTTGTATTGTTTTTTCAGTGGTTGTGGACTTCAACACCACGTACTCATAGTATCTGCTGTAGTAATCTATCACTACCATAATTGATTCACCCGTTGGTAAAGGTCCAAGAAAATCAACAGCTACGTCGATCCATGGTCCTGTTGGGAGTTGCGTACTCCGGATCGGTTCTGGCGGATTACTCCTACTTGTGATTTGACATCCGTGACAAGTTTTAACAAATTTCTCTGCGTCTTTATCACAACCTGGCCACCATACCTTGGTCCTGAGGTTTTGCTTGGTACCAACAATACCTAGGTGTCCTTCATGCGCTAAGGATACGATCTTCGGTCTCAATCTTTGCGGTATCACCCATCTGCAACCTCTCAATACACACTGTCCGATGCAACAAAGTTCGTCTCTAATGGGAATGTAAGCCTTGTGAGTACACTTGTCCCATTGTCCACTCTGTATACATTCTCTTACTTCCATGAGTTCTGGGTCACGTTCGGATTCTCTCTCGACCTCCTTCGTAGTCACAGCTTTCGGTGTTGACTGAATAGCTACGAAGCGTACAAAGCTCTCTGTTTCTGTTCCTAATTCTGACTTGGAATGTGGACCACCAACCTTCACCAATCTGGACAGCGGATCAGCAATGTTTGCTTTCCCTGCAATGTGGATTACTTTATATTTGTAGGGATGTAGTCTGAGTACCCATCTCTCTATTCTGGCACATGGTTTGGATCTAGGTGCATAGATCACCTCTAATGGCTTATGATCTGTAATGAGCTCAAATTCAATGCCGTATAAATATGCATGGAACCTCTCACAGGCCCATACAAGTCCGAGTGCTTCTTTCTCTGTCTGAGAGTATCTTCTTTCCACATCTGATAACGATCTGCTGGCATAGGCAATGATTCTTGGTCCTCCATCATGCATCTGGACCAACACGGCTCCTAAACCAACCGGGCTGGCATCCGCTATGACTTTGGTTGATGCCGCCGGATCGTAATATCCAAGAGTTTTTGCATCTGTCAGGCTTTGCTTCAGCGCTGTGAACGCTTTCTTCTGCTCAGATCCAAAATGAAATGGTACACCTTTCCTGGTTAGTTTCTTTAGTGGTTCTGCCACTGTAGCGAAATTAGGAATGAACTTTGCACAAAAATTAACCAATCCCAGGAAACTCCTCACCTCTGTTGCGTTCTGAGGTGCACGTGCCTCTGCAATAGCTTTCACCTTGGCCTCTGCAGGGTTTAGTCCTTCCCGTGTATATCTGTGTCCCATGAAGTCCATTTCTGACACACCGAACTGGCACTTGTTTCCATTCACGGTAAGGCCTGCCTCCTGTAGTCTAGATAGTACACGCCTCAACAGTTTGTCATGCTCTTCCTTTGTTAGTGCATGGACTATGATGTCATCAGAAATGTTGGCAACTCCAGGAATGCCTTGAATCACTCGATGGATTTCATACTGGTAGATCTCCGAAGCTGCATTAATTCCAAATGATAGTCTCTTGTAACGATACAATCCACAGTGAGTCACAAATGTAGTTACATCTCGGGAACCTGGATCCAGCTCTAATTGATGATAGCCCCATTTCAGATCAATTTTTGAGAATACCTTGCTGGTAGTTAGTTCTTGAAGTATTTCCTCCACTGTTGGTATAGGGTGTCGTTCTCTAATTATAGCTTCATTGGCCATTCTCATGTCAACACATAGTCTTATGTCACCCTTTGGTTTGGGCACAATCACTACGGGACTGACCCATTGTGTCAAATGTTCCACCGGTTCAATAATGTTTTGTTCGATCAATTCTTTAATTTTGGCTTCGACTTTCCCACGAAGTCCAAACGGAGTTCAACGCATTGGTTGTGCCTTGGGTTTGACCGTTTCATCTACCACTAGCTTCAATTGTCGACCTTTCAGCTTTCCTACTCCTTGGAAGACTGCGGGGAATTCTTGCTTCATATCCTCGTATGACTGAATTGAATTGACACAAGCTCCAATATGAAGTATTGCCAGGTCTTGCGCTGTGCTTCTACTCAGCAATGGTTCTCCCCTCTCTTCTATGACCATAAACTCTGCTTCAGTGTACTTATCTCCAGCTTCAACAGTTGCAGTAAAACATCCAATGGTCTGCAATGGCTTGGTTGCTGTGTATGGATACAGTTTCTTGGAACACTTCTTTGAGGTACAGATGATCTTTTTCCTTTTCAACTTCTCCCATAAATGTCGATCAATCACATTACTGTCACTGCCTGAGTCTACAATGACCTGCACTGTCACTCCACCAATGATCACTGGGACCTTCTCATGATGTACTTCATTCAACGTAAATTGGTAACAACTCTGTCCCTCCTGGGTATCATCATCGTCACCATCTATCTGGCGAATGGTATCTTTCTTTCCAGGATATTTTCCTTTCCCCCAGGCTTTGCCTTTGGAAGTTGTACTCTTCCTCTTCTGGTCTGCATTGGACTTGCTTTTGCACTTCTTTGCAAAGTGGTCCTTACCTCCACACTTTCTGCAAACTTTGCCTTTGGCCGGGCAATATGGGTCTTTTCCAAAGTGACCTCGGTTTCCACATCGACAACACTCCACGTCCTGTGTCGACGTATATCTTGGCTGGTTATGGCGATGTGAGAGCCTCTTAATTTGCTGGCTTGAGTTGTCTTTCAGGGACATGGTATGAAATTGCCTTTCAACAGCCTCTAATGCAGCAGCAATGGCTAAAGCATCGGTGAGTTTCAACTCACTCCCCCTTTCCAGTAGACGTCTTCTGAGTTTATCTGATCTACAGTGCTGTACGACTTGATCTAATAATTGGTTGTCCAAATCAGCTGGCATGTAATTGCATCCAACAGCTAGCTGGCGTAGTCTCGTCACATACTGAGCAATTGTCTGGCCATCTTCTTGTCTCGTTCTCCGAAACAAATGGCATTGAAATGTAGCATTCGGTGTCACTACATAGTGCGCATTTAATGCATCTACCGCTTTCCGGTACTCATCTTTTCTTCCAGTATTCAAAAGTGTCTTAAATGTTTCCCGAACTGCGGGACCAGCAGTGAAAAGAAGTAACGCCCTTCTCTGCGCTTTTTGTTCAACTGTACCGGTATCTAGAAATAGGCCACCACTGTCGGCGTAGGATTCAAATTCTTCCAGTCGTGCCTTCCACTTCACACTTACAGTGCTTGCATCACCCGTTGAGTCAAAATGAGCAATTCCACTATGTGTTAGAAAGTCACCGTCTGCCCCAGCCAAGAGGAAATTTCCAGCCCAAAAGTACTGAGTCAAAGAGAAAATTCTTATCACCTTGAAGTTGTCTGTAATCCTCTGTAATCTTCTTTAGTCGTTAACTTTCTTCAAGCTTCTTCCATCCTCATCGCCAATGTCACATTTGTGGCCCGAAATGTGAAGTTAATAAAACATCGAACACAAGTTTTATCAGGTAAACTTCTCATTGTCTTTATTTTCCAGTTTCCTTTGTTCTCCTGCTTGTGCTCTTATCTCTCTCTCATACCACGTGACTTCCGGTACATCTCATACATATTCATTATCATGACATCATCCATTCATTATGTTGATCAGTTTCTACACAAGGATGGTGATACTTGCAGATTTTCCTTTTACAAGGTTCTGTCATTACCACAAAAACATCCAATTAATGATCATATATCAGAACAGTTCTCAGAATCAACAAGAAGTTTCAAGACCATCAATTTTCTTGGATGCTCCTTCACTGTAACCACAAACGCAGCCCATCAAAAGGGTTTCTTTCTCAATCACACACAAGTTACTGTAGTGGAATAAATGTGGCTCCAAAGAAAATTAAGCGTTGTGTTATATCTTCACAGAAGGCAGTCCTTGGTAATTAGCACATTATTCACCCTGACTGCAGTCAGTTCCAAAATAGGTTTAGTATTCTTGCCTCAAAATTCTATCCCTCCTGAACTTAGTACCAGTCAAGTACTGCACAGTTAACTCAAACCAAGACATTTCATTGTCACTGCATGTGGATTTACAATTGATTCCCCCATATTGTCCATCTTGCCAATGGTCATCAGTCAAGAGCACATGACGGCTGCTTTAACCCATATGATAGACAGGAGCCTCCCACTTATAGGAAGGACAAATAGGCCAAGCCAGAATGTATGTACAAAGATGATCCTTAATTATGAAGTGTAATTACTGCAAGGTGTGTTGTTTTGATAGACAATTTAATGACATTTGTTCATTAACAAGCTTAATTCCTTTTTTCAAGCATCAAATCTCAATGGTAGGTGCAAACAGGGTGACTGGGAAGTATTGCAAGAGTTGGATAAATCTTTGCCTGATAGGAACTGTCATTCTTCCTCATGTTCCAAAAAGCATAGATACACTCGTTGATATATCACAGTGTAGCTTAGGTATCAAGGAGATGCAAGCATTGTGGCTGTAATCTCCAGAGCACACAGTATCATGTCCACTGTCCTTTATAATATAATCAGCAAATTCATTCCTGTCACTCGTAGGAATGGTGAATAGCCTTCCCTTGGCCCTTAACCCCAGCTGATAAAAGTCAGATGTGGATAATCCTTGCCTAGACAAAAAACCAAAATCAACAATGACTGAGCATCAGTAATGACAACATATAATCTGAGCTCTTGCGTGACAATGTATAAGCTATTGCCCCATCACTGAGAACTCTTTCCATTTAGTGTTCATAATTCACTTGATGAATATTCACGACCCCCAAGTCATATGTTCACTTTCATGGGTTTCCTTTCTGCTTTGTCCTCTTGCCAAGCTCATGCCTCGACGTGGGCACTTTCCATCAGTGATCTGTACTTGCAAGGTTGGCTGGAGAAAGTTGCAGACTTGAAAGTCTTAGCCCTCATAAACAAGGACAAGTTATGACCATGAGCCCCTATCCACATATGGGGGTTGGTTGGGAAGGTTGTGATTAACAGGATCTGTCCATGTGAACAGCATTTAAAACAAGAAATATATTAATCGGACACATATTATTAAAAAATTATTAGTTAATATTTTAATTTGTATTTACTTAAATTTTATTTTCATGCATTTAAATATATCTGGATTTTTTTTAACAATTTTCCTCTGAGACATTTGAAACACTTCCATGCTCTTCGAATCCTAGCAACTTATCCAAAGGCTGTTTCAGGGAGGGGGGCATCCAGATGCTCACCACTCAGGTGTGCACATTCAGGCCTCAGCTTGCAGAAAACAAACATTGGGTACCTGAGCAATGAGCCATGCCCAGCTCAATAAGGCCAACCAACTTACTTTATCTGAGTCTTGAACCAACAACCATCAAGCTCAAGAGTCAAAAGTGTAGCAACTGGGCCCCATCCAATGCGCAAAAGAAAGACAAGAATATTGTCGCAGCCACACACCATCTAGGAGTGAGGAAGGTACTTCTGGGCTCCCCAACATACTGGCGACATCAGCTAAACTCCAGAGTTGGAGACACCTAGGAATCTGAAGCTAAACACAATCTGGCGGAAGAACTCAGTGAGTCCAGCAGCATCAGTCAAAACCCTTCCAGACATATTCTTTTTCTCCCTCACCTGATGCTTGTCCAGCTGAGTTCCCCCAGCAGATTGTATTTGGGCTAAAGCCAAACATCAACAAAGTAAACCAGTCCCAGGACCATTTATTTGAAACTGCTTCCGAAAAAGTCATCATTCTTAATGCTGTGATCATACTAATTTCTGGCGGTCATCTTTGATAACCTTACTCTTTCAATGGGCATTTAATAATGGTCTTGATGACTATTCCATTTGGGGTCCACTGCCAATTCAGTGGCCCAATACAAATCATCATGAGAATTTATTAAATCTGAAAAAGAGTTCCATTTGAATGAGATTACTGAACATAGAAAGGGAACAGATCCTTTAGCCCACTGAGTCCATGCCAACCAATAAGCACCTATTTATTATATTCCTATGTTAATCCTATTTTATTCTCCTCATCTTCCCATCCATCTCCCCCAAATTCCACCACTTGCTTACACACTAGGGACAATTTCCAGCAGCTAATTAACATCTCGGATGTGTGAGGAGACAGGAACACCAGGAGGAAATCAGGGCAGCCACTGGAAAACATGCAAGCTCCATGCAGACAAGACAAAATTCAGAGCTGAAGTGGAGCTATGACGCGGGGCTTCTCTAGCTTCCCCGCGTTGGTTAATGGATCTGGTTGATGATCCACACAAATGTAAGACCCATTAAGACTGACTAACCGGATTCCAAGATAATACTGTGCAATGACCCAATACAAATTTAGAAGCTTGGATATTCTCATGGATAACACTACTTACTGGCAGCTGTAAGTACAGTTCAGTACGTCATACTGGTCAGTGAAGTAAGGAGGGTTCAGTGACTGACCAGGATACATGCACTTTCTTTACATATTGGTCAATGAAGTAAGGAGGGTTCAGTGACTGACCAAGATACATGCACTTTCTTTACATATTGGTCAGTGAAGTAAGGAGGGTTCAGTAACTGACCAGGATACATGCACTTTCTTTACATATTGGTCAGTGAAGTAAGGAGGGTTCAGTAACTGACCAGGATACATGCACTTTCATTACATATTGGTCAGTAAAGTAAGGAGGGTTCAGTGACTGACCAGGATACATGCACTTACTTTACATATTGGTCAGTGAAGTAAGGAGGGTTCAATGACTGACCAGGATACATGCACTTTTTTTACATCCACATCGCATCAGTCTGAGTATAACACTGCTTTACCCATTTGACAGATGATGGCCTACTCCTGCTCCTCTTTCTTATATTCTTACGATACATTTCTAAGAGCAGGACTACACTCAAAAGTACGAAGTGTGATGCTATTTAGGTACTTCCTTTCCATACATATTTGTTATAAGAAGATTGACAGGCTGAGCTGGTTGGATGCGTGCGATGTAACCTCCAGGAATGTCCACAATCAAAATCTGGTAACTCTATTTCTAATAACTGTTTTATTATTTGATACTACTGGATTCTCAGTAGTACCTTTCTTCAATTTGAGGATGTATGATAATTCTAAATATGTATCCTGTAGTGGTAGGGTTCCTTAAACTATTAAGTTATGGTTTCAGCCCATGAGCTATGAGCAGGTGAAAATCTAATCCCCTTGAAACTGGATCTGAGCATGTGCATCAATTCCGATTCTGCTACATATCTCGCTCTTGTTTTCACCCATTCCAATGGAGGGTAGCAGTCAGGATGTGTTCTCTTAAAGTTTAAAGAGATTCTCACACATGGAATTTCAGTAAAACACCCTGAAGAGAAATCCTGGATTTCATTTCAAAGATGAAGCACAATAACCTGCCACAATGGTTCCTAGTCAGCTTTTCATTTTAAGTGAAGATATTATGAAGCCTTTTGCTTGATTTGCTTTCAGGAGGGATGACACTTGGTTGCCTTTCTCTTATATTCTCCTGAAGGATTAGACGTTGCAGATGGATGCAGCCCTCCATTTCACCTAAAGTGGCACATGTTACAAGACCAATATCCTTTCCACATCCAAAACATTGATCTGATGTATCTGATTTCCATCTATTCAATTTCTGAGGCGTAAATATACAATTGATGTAAAAAGTTATAAAGAAGTAATTTATATCTTACATTATTTGTACTGGACATAACTTCTCATAAATCTTGCCAAACCGGTTGATCTATTGAAATCTTGTTCCCATCTTTCCTTTGACTTAAACAAACCTAATTTTGGTGCTTTTTCTTGTTACATCATATATGCATCTGAGATACAGATTTTTTAAAAATCCATTCCATCAACAATCAACTGTTCAAAATCTGTAAGATCTTTTAAAATCATATCAGATCCTAATTTCTCTCTTAAATAAGATCTTAATTGAAAGTAACAAAAAAGTGTATTGTGAGGAATATTATACTTAATTTTTAATTGATCAAGTGACTGACACCTATCTTTATCATAACAATCTCCTAATTTAGAAATTCCTTTATTATTCCAAATATTCAAAGAAGGATTAGCTTTTCAAAAAATTGAAAGAGGGTTTATCAATGGTGTTTTTAATGATAAAAGATTTCCATCAATTTCTAATTTAATTTTATTCCATATATTAAGCAAGTGTTTTAATATTGGAGCATCTCTATCAATTGTCATCAACCTCTGTTCCCATTTATAAATAAATTCTTATTTAATTCAATTTACACCCGTGATGGCTTATTTTTCTCAAATAAAGAAACAAGAAATCTTAATTATGCTACTTTATTATAATTCTTAAAATTATTTGTTCATTTTACATGGTCTTGTTCAAAGGTTAAACCTTTTTGGATTTCCATTAGTACGTTTTTACAGCGAATTACAGACGCTGTTTTTCTGTTAAATCCTGAAATATTGTTGATGGGATATTTTGAGAATAACTCCTAAACCATCTTTATCAGTTCATCAATCGAAATTTGTTCCATACATGTAGGAAATGTATTGCTGTTACTTGGAAATCAGATGTTTCATTAGCATTAGGAAGATGGAATTCGGAGATTCAAAGCTGTAGAAAAAAAATACATTTAATTTGAGGCGTAAATTTTCTGTATTTTTAGGTTTGGAGCCCGTATGCTTGAATAATGGGATTTAAAAATTTTTAAATTAAATTAAATTAAATTAAATTAAAGTTTCTTTGAATCCTCCAAACTGGTGAAGTTTTCCCTGAAAATGAGTAAGGGCTTTATTAGAAAAATGTTTTCTTTGAGATCCTGGAGCATCCTGTGAAGCCATCTAAACCAATAAATAGAGCTACGTTATCATCTATTTTAGATATAGGATTTAGTTTAGTCAGGTTAGTAAAGATTGAGTGGGATGGGGAGAAGGGATTAGTTGGGTTTTTTTCTTTCTTTCTTTATTATAATATTAATCAACATAGGTTTGTTAACTGTAATATTGTGATTTATAATTTATTAATTGTTATCACTGTCATATCCGCATTGATTTTAAATAAAATATTTAAAAAAAAGACAACTTCAATGACTGGCTGTTAATCACATGCAAGGCTCGATTTTATACTCAGCCAGTTTTACACAACTGGCTTTCCAGGAAGGGCTGCAGCAGGAAAGAAAACTCCAACAGATTTTAAATATCATTGTCTGGGTACCGAAGACCACTATACCACAGGTTGTGAAGGAGAGTCATAAACCTTCTCTCTTCACTCATGCTACCTGACTTATTCTGCATCCTCAGTGCTCGCTCCTTTTAAATTCAGATTTTTAGCATCTCGTGTTAACTTTTTGACTGAGCAGATGCTGGTGGAATGACTCCAAGGACCTGAAAAGATTCAGTGGTAACTCCCATTGGTGTAGTGCCTTTAACATTGTAAAATATCCAAACTGAATGAACGATCTGGATGGAGAATACATCCAAATTTATAACAAAAATGTTTTATGCTCTCCAGAGCGTAAGTGCAAAACCAGGGTTGCAGAGGTCAAGGTAAAGATGGGAGTCGGACTTGGGTGTGGTGATTTCAGAAAGAACCCGGTCAGATTGGTGTAAGGACAGCATGATGTCAATAATAAAGGCAAGACGTGGACTGGTTTAGTATAATTTTTTTTTACACCAATTATATCTTACCTCACAAAAGTTATACAGATCAAAAGCCAAAATTTCAGAGATTTGTGTTTCAGATGTGGATCTGAGACAGGGACATTTCTACATGTCACGTGGTCTTGCGTGAAGGAGAGGACATTTTGGCAAGAAATCACAGAAAAATTATCCAGAATAACAGGAGTTGCCTTCACGGGCGACCCGGAGCTGTATCTATTCGGTAATTTCATTTTAGTAAGCGACAAATTGACCAAATATCAAATCTCATTTATAAAAATAGCACTGGTGGTAGCGAAAAAATGTATGCGATCACTTGGAAGTCCAACTCCCCTCTATTTATGGCACGATGGACTGTGGAAATGAACAGCTGTATATCTATGGGGAAAAAAAATCACATATAACTTAAAGAATAAATATGACACTTTTATAAAGGTCTGGCAGCCATACCTGGACTACATATGGACCCAGATAGAGTAAAAAAAAGGAACAAGAAAAGGGTATAAAAGTAACTATAATACATACAAAAACGTAGTTTCCCAACTGTACTCTATATACTTAAAATATACACAAGCTCTGACGGTGAATGGATCCGTATGTATGGAAGGGAGGGAGGGACTGTTTCGTTTTTGCTTTTGTTCGTTGTGCTTGTGAGAAAAAAAATTAATATATTATGTATTTAAAATGTTACCCTGCATATTTTTTGAAAAAAAATTCATTGTAAAATATCCTCTGATGCTACAAAACAAATTTTATGATTACATTATTTAGAAATAAATTGAAACAATTATAGCTGGAATCTATCTTGATGTAAACATATTTGGGGTGAACTTGGCATTAAAAGGGACAGCTGCAGATCACAATTATCCATTTGCCTATTAAACATACACCACAGGGAATATTTTTGGAGATAGTGAAAGCTGACCTCAAACCAGGGTTTAACCTTAGAAGTGCTGCTCACCCATACAGTAAGAAGTAGCTGCTTTTTGTTCTTTTAAGACGGACAGATTTAATTAGGCTGCCAGTAGTTTGCAGTCACCACAGTCCACCACACCATTAAGGAAGTTAAATACACTTTCAAGCTCAATTGCAAACAAAGGATCCAGATAGGGAATGCACAGTTCAAAACACTGTGACCGACAAAAGGAAGTCTCAAATGGGTGGAGACTGTGGTTTAAAGTTACCCAAAAACAATACCACGCTCTTCTGGTGACGTTCACACACTCAGCTCTCTTCTCATTAAGCCCAAGTCAAGCTACATTCTTTTAATGGTTTGCATTTAGAAGAACAAGAACTAGGTTCCAGCGCAAAAGCAGATCCTAAATAGCTGGTTTGTGTTCACAGTCAGTACAATGCTGGGAGTTTTTAAAGTGGCGAGAGAGACAGATATCAGCTTATCTTACTTGAACTGTATCAATGTCCCCAGCTAGAGGTAGGGAAGAAAGCTCATCGGAACAACACCTTCCTCTTTCTGGAGGGTTTCTTCTCATGCTGCAGTTAGAGTACTACAGGCAGGTACCCCTCACAACGGCCTGACTGTCAACATTACAGGCAGGTGCCACTCACAACAACCTGAATGCCAGTGTTACAGGCAGCTATCACTCATTAAGCCACAACTATTAGAATTAAAGTCGACGGTCACTCACAAACTACCTGACTCTCTACATTACAGGAAACTTTCATTCACTGCAGCTCAAATGTTAGTGTGACCACCAGATAGCACTCATAATCAGCATGACATTCAGTATTACAGGCAGCTGTTACAGACTACTAGACTATTACGGGTTATATTATATTTTATATTATCTACAAATATGTCTTTAAAAGAGATAGATTGTGGGGGTTCAGTGTAGGTCACTTCACAGAGTAACAAAACCATCTCATTTAAAATGCTTGGCTGAAGTTAGACATTCAGACACCAGTGATTTTTGCAAAGACAATGGAACTACTTTGGAAAGAATTTCAAAAGCAGGTGCAAATGGAAAGTCCGGGCTCAAGTGCTGATAAAAAATCTTTCAAGGATTGGGTTTGGAGCCTTGGGAGGAGGTTTGGTTTTTACAAGCAGAGAGAGAGAGAGAGAGAGAGAGAGAGAGAGAGAGAGAGAGAGAGAAGCCAGTTCTGCAGCAGCAGTTGAGGCTGCAATGTGGCAAGCTGGCAGGCTTGTTGAAAGCCCCATTTTGAAGATGGGTTGTGAGTTCAGAGTTCAGCCTGTTGAAAACCCTTGTACAAGAAAAAATGACTGGCTAGGGTGTTTCTCCTGAAATAAGGGAAACTAGAGGAAATCTGTGGTGACCTGGAAGAAGAGGATATCAGTTGGAAAACCCATGATGGGGCAAGTTTCTTGAGCAAGACACTGAAGTGGCTGATCGGAGGAAATCAATTTGTGTGTGTCTAACGAACAACAAATATCTCTCTGAAAACAACAAGAACCTTCCTGTGCGTTAACCATTTACCTTTAAGCACCAGAGCCGGGTGAAAATTCATATTACATACACATTCTCTTAGAATTAGAAGGGGGTTAAGTTAGATTAAGTAAATAGTAATAAGGTAAAATTTGATCCTCTTTTTATGTTTAAAGAAAATTAAAAGCAACTTTTGTTTAAGTAACCATTTTTCTTGGTGAATTTCAATTGTTGCTGGGTTTTGGGGTCCTTTAGGCTTGTAGCAAGTTCAACAGCCAGAATTACAAGCAATGAAACCCAGCTGTCAGTTACAAGCATTTGCCCTTCACTACCAGTTCATCTGTGCTCCCAGTCACTTAAGCTGGCATGCAAAGAATTTTCAAGGGGGTGAATCCTCAGAAACTATTGGTGAGTGGCACCATAAGAAACATATTGCTAAACACAGGCAACTATAGAAGTTTAGGTTTCAGGTAAACTTCACTCTCAGAACACATACACAAAGGTTAAAAAAAAAAATACTGGAGAAGTTCAGGTCAAACAGTGTCTTTTATGTAGCAAAGGTAACAATATGTAACCAACGTTTCAGCCTTGAGTCGTTCATCATGGTATGAGAGAATGCAGGCAGGTGTCCGAACAAAAAGGTAGGAGGGGAGAACTTGAAAGACAGGAAAGGGGAGAGGAAAGAAAAGGCAAGCAAGTCAATGTTAATTGCATCTGGCTGGAGAGTGTCCAGCCAGAAGATAAGGAGTTGTTCCTCCAATCTGTGTGTGGTCTGGGTGGGATAGTACAAAATGCCATGGACAGACATGCATGTCTGGGAATGTGACTCAGAAATGAAATTCTGTGAGAGCGCTGTGGTTGGGGATGTGCTCAGCAGGGATGTCTAATGTGTGACCCATCTCTCCGACATAGAGAATGTCATAAAGGGAGCACCAGGCATGGACCAGGTGAGTTTGTCATGAAGTAGATGAAGTTGACCCTCATCCACCTATCATCTCCTGCCTTTGCCATCCCCACCCTCCCCCCTCCCCACCCCAGCTTTTTGCTCGGATGCCTGTCAGCATTCTCTCATACCTTGATGAAGGGCTCAAGCCCAAAACGCTGGTTATGTATTGTTACGTTTGCTACATAAAGGACACTGTTTGACCTGCTGAGCTTCTCCACCATTTTGTGTTTTTACTTCAACCACAGCATCTACAGATTTTCATGATTTACTACAAACACAAAGGTTACTATTAATACAAGAAGTGAAATTATGAACTTATGCCATTAAAGAAGCCCCTTCTCATCCCAATTGCCAAACATCAGCTTGACCTGTAAAATGTTTATAGCATCAATAATCCACTACTCATGCCCTTCAGAATCCTGCTCTCTTCTTTCTAAGTTCCATTTAATCTTACTCGAGTTCACTTTTTTCTGGATCCTCAAAACTGCAGCTTTCCTTAAGTCCATAAGTGTTTTTTTTCCCGCCATTCTTTCCTGCATTATAACTAAGCTTTACTCTTCCAAATATTGATGGACCCTGCAATCCATATTTTGATCATTCAGCTGGGTTTCTCAAGGAAATGGTTTGGAAAATATATTTTTTTAAATTTTATTTAAAATTTTAAAACCATGATATAGAGTAAATCATACATAATATATCAGTAAAGCTTACATGGTATAACCCCAAAACCCTCTAACCCACCCTACTAATACAACCTTCCCCCATACATCCCCTCCCCCTACCTAACCATCAAATCTACCCCCCCAGAAGAAATAAAAGATAAACTACAATTACATAATTAATTACCGTGGATTGAAGCAATTCCACCACAACGTGGCTGAAGGATTCAACATTTTAAACTAATGTAGTTCAAGTAAGGGCTCCAAACTTTCCGATAAAAAAGATAATTATCACGTAAATTATGTTATTTTTTTTCCCAATGGTATAGAAGATCTCAATTCCATATGCCATCTATGTAAATTCAAATCTATGTCCTTTTTCCAAGTAATCGCAATACATTTTCTCACTACAGTTAATGTTAATCTCAAAAAAGACAATTTGAAATTTAGTTCATTTTAGTTCCAGTCATATCTTTTTAATATGACTTAACAAAAATAATTAACTCCCGCTGAGTAGCCGGCATCCCTGCTCCCACCAGGAGGCTGACATCCCCACTCCTGCTGGGAGGCACACAAGAGGAGAGGGGACATCGGGTCAGCTTCCTGGCAGGAGTGGCTCAGAAAACTGCCTAAACAGGTAGACCCCGACTTACAATAATTTCACCTTACAATGCGAGTCACGGAACTGAACCCCATCATAAGTAGGGGTCTATCTGTACTGTAACACAATCACTGAGAGGGGATTTTGTTCCGTCCCACACATTAAGAGCCAAGTCCATTATGCACTCTATATGGCACTATCTGTGAACATCCCTTTGCTGCCACAACTAAAATGCCACAACATTGGATCCATCGTGCTGCACCATGAGGATGACTTCAATTCCCATATACATCTGGGCAATATTTAAGCTGGCACAGTCATCATCGTAGATTTCACAAGCTTTAAAATAGCTGGAATCACTCTGACGATATTCATTATCATGTCCAACATTCAGAATCACGTCTAAGCGAGGAAAAGCAGGTCTATTTTTAGTTGATTTGGTTGGAATGTTCAGCTGCAGCTGGAACATCATAGCCAAGCAATCAATGGACAACTTTATTTCCATTTGTTAATTTGCAGTGGGTGAGCATGAATGCAATCAGATGGTGATTATGTTTTATAATATCAGCTTTGAAATCCTCAGATTTGGTGTGAAATAGAAGCAACAGAGAAGAGCCCTTCCATTGACTTCATCAGACTTGTGCTTTAAATAACCCCGTTAATCATTGAGTTATCTTTGACCTTGAAACTATAGATATCTGAATGCATTTCTTAAATGTTTTGTTCAAGTTGCCAAGTATTTATTTGGAGATGGTGCAAATGGAAAATGAACTTTATGGATAAAGGACAATGAACATCAATAAACACGACTCATTTTTTTTCAACCAACTACCAAAGACAGATTCCAAGGCGGGATGTAAATTAATTAATTGAATTAATTAATTAAATTAATTTAATGAATTGTCACAGAAATAGCCATCCAGTTCTTTCACCTCTCTGATGCAGAGCCATACCACTGCTGGTCTAGATGGTTACAATCAGGCATTTGGAGTTGATTAGATCTTCTTGGCTTGTTCACAAATCTTGAATACAGCAGACGATCATGTGAATTTTAAAAAGGGCACAAAAACAGATAAGAATAGTTTTATATTTAGATTTTTTTCATAATTTATATATACAGCACGGTAACAGGCCATTTTGGCCAACAAGTCCATGCCGCCCAATGTACACCCCATTAACCTACACCCCAAGTACATTTCAAATGGTGGGAGAAAACCAGAACCCCTGGGAAAACCCCACACAAATGCAGGGAGAACGTTCAAGCTCCTTTCAGACAGCATGGGATTCGAACTCCGTTCCTGATCACTGGTGCTGTAAAGGCATTACGTTAACCGCTATGCCAACCGTGCTGCCCCAGAATATGCATGGGATATCAAAAAGATGTTGCCTCAACAACCTATAGGTTGAGAGCACAGTTAACATGGCAAAATCCCGTGGGAGAGAAAGCAAATAAAACTGGGCCACGTGAGACAAAATATTTTATAATTTTCATCAAGGTACCACCTTTATCAAGGGAAGAGATCACCATCAGATTCCAGAACGAAGCCAATTTAGTAAAATGATGCTGATTTACTCCATACTAACTTCTTTCCTTGTTACTGGCACTTTGTACTCATTATATTATGTCTTACTTGTACTGTGCATGAGATGTCCACTGCTCTGCTTGCAAAGCAACTTCTATCACTGTGTTTTTGGTACAGGACAATCAGACAAATGATCAGCCCACAGATTGATCAACATCTGCATCGGGTGCCAGGATAAACCGGAAGAAGAGTGAGGCAATGCTCTTCGATAACTGAACTAACTGGTCCACCATCCCCTTCACAGTCAGATCTGACTGCATGAAGACGTTGGGGATCTAGTTTCGAGGGGCCGAGACATGCAATAAGAATTGGTCAGAGTGGATCGCAAAAGTTCACCAGAAATTAATTCTGTGGGTAGGATGCTCCGTCTCAGGAAAAGGGAAGAACTTGGTCATCAGGTGTGAGGTGCTCTTGGTATGTGGCCCATCTCCACACCTCTGACCTGGTGGTCACCAGAGCAGTTTTCTGGTTCATATGTCTCAGGTGCTGCGCAGGATGGGCCTGGCCCCATTGCTGTGCAATGTCCCAGTTAGCTGGATTTTGTCACACCACCTATCCTTAGTGGAAAAGTTTTTCCCGATGAACACCTTTGACCACAGTGTTCAGCATAAAACATGAGAGACCAGGACTCGATGGACACGGTGGGCTGGTTTCTTGACAAGATATCCAGGTCATCCGGCAGAATGCCTCATCACAAGTTCTCATAACCAGTACTTGGCCTGGCTGGCAGTGGAAGAAGCCCCCCCCCCCCCTCCCCAGTCAGATCCTTCCTGTACAACCGGAACATTACCAACAGCACAAGCTGTTCCAGAGAAGATTGCGGTGGAGAGGAGACAGTCACCCACCTCTTTACAGAATGCAGATTCGCTAGGAGAGTGCAAGGGTTTTTGTTGCAATTCATCCCCAGGAGTAGCGTGACAGGAGACTCCCTGATCTACAGGCTGTTCACAGGGGTGCACACAGAACCACATCCAGAATTGCTACAAGACCATCAACTTGGTGAAAGATTCACTTTGGTCTGCCAGAAACCTGTTGGTCTTTCGGCACACAGAGATGCCAGTGAAGAATTGCTGCCAACTGGCACATTCCAAGCTGCAGGAGTATGTGCTGAGGGGCTCACTGAGGCTTGGTGTAGCCAGAGCGAATGCTCTGTGTCCTTCCATTACAGGGCTCTGAGGGGCTAAGACTGAGGGGAAGCTCCTCAAACAGCAGAGGGGTGAGTAACAACAAGATGGTAATGGTGTAAATAGAAATGTGTGTAACAACGTACAGTGATTCGAAACCAATTGTAGGAAGAGATTTTGAAAGGCTTTTCTTTAGTAAATAAGTTATTGTGAATAAAGTCTATTTTTGGTTAAAAAATAACGAACTTGAAACAGGTGGCCAGAGAGGGAAATTGAAACCATTCTTGAGGATTTATATAGCTGGTCTGGAAAAGGATTCAAGGGTCCTATTTGAGATACATCCCAAGCAGCTGCTGATCAGAGGATTCTCTTGTCTACAGGCTATTCCCAGAGACACATACCGTGACAAATGTCAAGTGCTGGTGGAAGATCATTAGCTTGGGGAAAGATTGCTGCTAACTGGCACATCTCAAGCTGCAGGAGTACATGATGAGCAAAGCGCTCATGCTTGATATGGCCAGCACAAAGTCTTTGTGGGAAAGGACTGCAGGCTAAGGTCCCTCTGCCACTCGACATTAAAGGCAAAGAACTGTATAGGTGCCTTTCAAATTCTTTGTATTTACCAAGGAGGCCAAATAAGTGGCAACGTGGCTCTGTATGCAAATGCATAGAACTGATAACTCTATGACTCCATGGATTGAATACAAAGAGAGCTATTGCTGTTTCTTCTTGCAATCCTGTACATATTTTTATGGTTAAAGTATATTTTTGAAATAGATTTTTAAAATTCCTAGTGTCAGAGCTGGTTGGATGGGTAAGGGATGAGTCGGGGTAGTAATTCCTACCTATCCTGGAGAAAGCGATTGTAAACTACTCAAAAGAACTCCTCTTAACATAGCATGGAAAGGTGCAAAGGCAAGGAGATGAGTCTTATGCAAACATTGTTTCATTAAAAAAAACTGACCATTCTAAAGCAGATTATCTCAAAGTTCTTCTGATTGCAAATAATTACTTTGAAGTGCAGCCAGTTGTTCTTTGGTCAAATGTACCCATCAACTTTATGACCAGCCAAAGCAAGTAGATGATTGACCACTTAATCTGTGTTTGATGGTGTTTGTTGAGAAATGAATATTTGGCAGGGGGATCTGAAGAAAACTTTAAGTAGGGCTACTGGATCTTCAATATCCCAGTGAACCAGTGAAGCAGTGAAATGTGCTTATTTAATGTGTCTTCCAACAAAACAGCAAGTTCAATAATACAGTGGTCTTTCCATTATTCTCAAAAGCCTGGAGTGAAGTTTGAGTGCACAACTGATAGATGGGATCAATCATAAATAAGTTGTGAATTTCCTGCTAGCTGACAGTTAGTTCCCCTCACACACACTCCCCCCCCCCCCCACCCATTCTCCAATTGACTCTTTATTGATCTGTTTGTCCACCTTTCCCACCTTATGTCCAATACCTGATCACTGCTTGAATCCTCCCTGGCTTCTTTCCTCCTTCATATTCATCATCACCACCCTTTGTAATCCAATCTCAATAAAAGGACTCGATCTGAAATGTTGAGTGACCATTTCTACCCATGGATTCAGTCTGACCAGCAGCTCAATATTTGCTCAAGTTTCCAGCATTTGCAGTATTTGTGTTGTTCACATTATAAAGGCTTGATAATGAAAGGTCTCATTAAGATCATATCTTTCAGAAGTTGAGAGCATCACCAAACCTTTTTTTAAAAAAAATTTCAACTGAAGTCATTCCATCAAAGAAACAGAGCAGGCAACCTGCACACCACAAGAACCCACGTGAAGCAATGTAGCAAAAGCCAGATCATTTTGTTTCAGTGACATAAATTGAAGATTAGTTATTTGCCAGTACAATGGGCTGAGCTTTAAGAGGCACTGTGGTATACAAGTTACAGATCCAGGGACATCAGTTCAAATCCAACCTTGGGTGCCTGTACAATTTACACGTTCTCCACGTACCCGAGTGTCCTGTTCCCATGCACATACTGGCAGGTTAATTATTCCATGTAAGTTATCCCTTCATGTTGGTAATTAGTTAAAAGAATTGAAGAGGAGTTCTTAAGCAAACGTGAGAGAATAACTTGCATGGCAACAAGAAAATGAAAGAGAATGGGACTTATGGATTTGCTCTGTTGGGAGTTGGCATGGGCCCAATGGGCTAAACAATCTGTACATCCTTGTGCAGTGAACTGAGAGTCACTGGTGGTGTATTATATCGATGGCTGGCTCTGCCTCCATCTACCCATATATAACCCTGGTTTCCTGCCTAAACCCTGAGCCGCTATGAAGACCACTGTAAGACCCTACCCTCAGTTATAAGCTAATAAAAGCTTATGTTCTCCCTCCAGGCGTGAGAGCTTTTATTCATTCTACAATTTTATTAGCTTATTCCCTAAACTATGGAAGCACTACTCAAGCCAGGCATGGTGCTGATGGACCCTCTGTCCCCCAACGCGGCTGAGGAGTTCACATACTAACTACACTGCTTCCAGGCCTACCTGAACGCGATCAGAGACGTCTTCCACACCAATGAACTCAGGATGTTCACACTCATTTCGAGGGTAGGAATGAAAGTGTATGCAGTCATCAGGGACTGCACTACATATGACACTGCCATCGAGACACTGAAGGCTCGGTACCTGAAGTTGCAAAACGAGGTCCTAGCATGGCACTGACTCGCTCTACCTTGCCAATGGCCAGGAGAGACCATCGATGACTACCTGTTGGATCTGTGGACATTTGCCAAGAAGTGCAGGTATGAAACGGCTATGGGCAACATTCGTGAAGCAGAACAGATCCGGAACACTCTAGTCGTGGGGGTCGTTCGAGGTTAGTGAGGCAGCGACTACTCGAGTCGGGCAAGAAGGACCTGGCTATACACACTTAAATGGCCAAATCATTGGAACAGGCCAAGCTCGAGAACGATGACCCCTAAGCCAGCAAGCTAGATCACTCAGGAAACCCCTTTCCAAGGACCAGCTGCTCCCACTACGTCAACCCCAACAGCTGCCGCTTCCCATGCTAAGGAGTGCTTTATCTGAGGCAAGAGCTAGCATCCCCGATCGCGTTGCCTGGCTAAAGTCACTGTGTGTTCCAACTGTGGCAAGAAAGGACATTGGGCGAGGGTTTGCCATGCAAGGGGAAGCCCAAGGACGTCCATGGCCCGCACCGCTCCCTGATACAACTCCAGTCCCAAGCTGTCTGCCCCGAATTCACCCAAACCCACTTGCTGCACTACACGCCGATGGAGAGTGGCGGTGAGGAAACGACGCAAAAAGGCTCAGCAGCCATCTTGCCGTAACCAAAATTCAAACTCCGCACCATCAACGTCAGAGGAGGGCAGCCATCTTACCACGCCACGAGCATAAAGCCATCTTACCCATGGGCAACCCAGGACAGTGGGGGTCACTCGAGGGAGGAGTACGGAGTCTCCGGCATCCTAGCCTCGATGGTCTGGTCAGGACAGACCTCACCAGCTCAGCAACTCCATAGTGACTGTGAAGGTAAATGGACAATCCACTAAATGCCTAATTGACACAGGCCCTACTGAAAGCTTCATAGACTCACGGACTATGCAAGAATACAGCCTAAAGATGTATCCTTCCAATTATCGCACATTCCTTGCACCTCAGTTGCACTCAATGCATAATCAACCACATTGTACAGAACATTTGTAATTTGAGACGGGGAAATTTTATAAGATTCGCCTGTATGTACTTGATGAATTGTGTTCTCCTGTGCTGTTGGGTCTGGACTTCTTGTGTCAGCTTAAAAGAATGACCTTGGAGTATTCTGGTCCCCTCCCCCCGTAACGGTTAGGAACTGAGGCCCTCTAAAATCAGAACCTACATGCAGCCTCTCCACACTGAATATTGACCCCCCCCCCACCTCTCTTCCAGAATCTGTCCTCTGATTGCAAGCCTATTACTACCAAGACCTAGAGGCACAGCACAGCAGACCGAGATTATAAAATCTCAGAACTTTATAAAGACACAACGTCTGCTCGATGAAGGTATCATCAAACCTAGCACCAGCCCATAGAGAGTGTAGGTGGTAGTGGTAAAAGGGGAAAACAAGTCCAGGTTAGTAATTGATTAAAGCCAAGCCAATAAACAGTACACACTCCTGGACGCATATCCCCTCCCTCGAATGTCAGACATGGTGAATGATATTGCACAGTATTGGGTCAATTCAACCACTGACCTAAAAGCTGCTTATCGCCAGCTGTCAATCTGTCCTGAGGAACGCCCATACACAGCATTTGAGGCTAATGGTCATCTCTATCAATTCCAGAGGGTCCTTTTCGGTATCACTAACAGGGTTTCTATGTTCCAGAGGCTGATGGATGGGTTGAAGGCTACTACCTTCCCCTACCTTGATAATGTCACCATCTGTGGCCATACATTGGAAGATCATGATGCCAACCTCCAGAGCTTTCTCCAAACAGCGAAAGCCCTGAACCTCACCTATAACTCTAGCAAGTATGCGTTCAGGACTAAACGTCTGGCTATCCTCGGCTAAGTGGTGGAGAATGGCAACATTGGCCCTGATCCCGATAAGATGCACTCCCTGTTAAAGCTCCCCATTCCAAGGACCACAAAGGCATTGAGGAAATGCCTGGGGTTTTTTTCATATTACACCCAGTGGATCCCTCAATACACTGATAAGGATTGCCCTCTATTAAAAGCCACTAATTTCTCCCTCTCAGCTGAAACCCAAACAACTTTTAACTACCTCAGAAATCACATTGCGAAAGCCGCATGCACATGGTGGACGAGAATGTACCTTTCCAAGTGGAAAGCGACATTTCGGATGTAGGCCTGGCCACTACCCTCAACCAGGCGGGCAGGCCGATTCCATTCTTTTCTCAGACATTGCAAAGCCACGAGCTCCAGAACCCATCTGTAGAAAATGAGGCTCAAGCCATTGTAGAAGCTATGAGGCACTTGAGACACTATCTGGCTGGTAAGAAATTTACACTCCTCACTGACCAGCGCTCTGTCACATTCATGTTTAATATTGTCAAGAAGGGCAAAATCAAAAATGACAAGATTGCTAGGTGGAAGATCGAGCTCTCCACCTACAATTATAACATTGCCTATCAGCCAGGAGCCCTTAATGACCCTCCAGATGCCTTATCCAGAGGAAGCTGTGCCTCTGCACACACCGGCCAACTGCAGTCTCTGCATAATGAGGTCTGCCATCCAGGGGTTACACACATGGCTCATTTTGTCAAGGCGAGCAATCTGCCCTACTCCATGGAAGACGACAGGGGAATGACCAGGTCTGCATGGAGTGCAAGCGTACTTCTACCGGCCTGCAAAGGCATACTTGATCAAGTCATCCTGGCCCTTAGAATGGCTCAGTGTTGATTTGAAGGGACCTCTCCCCTCCACGAATGGGAACACTTTCTTCCTCTCTGTCATTGATGTGTACTCCCGCTTCCCGTTCACCATCCCATGTCCAGACACGTCCACTTCGTCAGTCATACAGGACCTAGACTCTATTTTCACCCTGTTTGGGTATCCCGGCTATATTCATAATGACTGGGGCTCATCTTTTAAGAGTGGCGAGCTATGTCACTACCTGCTGGCGAGGGGTATCAATTCCAGCAGGACTACAAGATACAATCCCTGGGGGAACAGGCAGGTTGAAAATGAAAACGCCACAATCTGGAAGACTATCAAACTGGCCCTCAAGTCAAGAGGCCTTCCACACTCACGCTGGCAGGAAGTCCTTCCTATGGTGCTCCATTCCATCCAGTTACAACTATGTACCGTGATCAATGCTACTCCTCATGAGCTCCTAATCAATTTCCAAAGAAGATTGGCATCAGGAACCACACTCCCAACCTGGCATACAACTCCTAGTCCAGTCCTTCTCAGGAAGCACGTGAGAAGCAAGACCGACCCCCTGGTGGAAAGGGTGAAGTTGTTCCACACCAATCCCATGTATGCCTATGTGGAGCACCCAGATAGCAGGGAGGACAGTCTCCATCAGGGACCTGGCACACACCGTTGCTTCAAGTGCCCTGCGAGGCAGAGAGCTCATTACCACCACCCCCAGTCGGGGCCTCAGGGGATTCAGTTCAGGAGGAAAGTACATCCCCCTTCACTGCAGAGCCACTCCTCCCTCACGAGGGGACCAGGAGACTCAAGGAGCCCAAGGCCTTCCTGTGCTTAGCCGCTCCACCAGGAACTCCAGATCGCTTAAATTTGTAAATAATTGTATATTTTTTCAATTTTTTTTTTCAAAATCAATGTTCTCTGTCTTCATCTACAGACCCTAAATTCTGCAGGAAGGGGTGAATGCAGCGAACTGAGATTCACTGGTGGTATGTTATACTGATGGCTGGCTCTACCCTCATCTACCCATATATAACCCTGGTTTCTCACCTAAACCCTGAGCCCCTCTGAAGATCACTGTAAGATCCTACCCTCAGTTATAAGCTAATAAAAGCGTATGCTCTCCCTCCAGTCATGAGACCTTTTCTTCATGCTACCCCTTGCCTGACTGATACTCCCCTTAAATAGCATGCTCAGGTCCGTAAGGGAGGTACAAACTAATAATCCTTTGATAACAGTGCCAGCAGGCTAAAGTCTTTGCATTGGACTCTGTGGCATTAATTGCTACATTCACCTTTTGTTCCACTGACTAGGCAATTAATTCACTTTGAAAACCTTTTGCTCATAACAAATTGCTTTTAACCACACACTTTAATAAAAGGGAAGAAAATACTGAAATGATCCAGAGTAAATATTTGGCTGGCAATGATTCAATCTTGTGACTACATAGATAATCCCAATCAGTTTAAGAATTAGTCTTATGATTTGTGAAATCAAGGGCATACATCTAACAGGCTGCACTACAACCCGAGTGTTCATTGCTGTCATTACTTCAACCAGGAGTCACTTTTGCTTTGTGCCCCTCACATCAAATATTACAACAAGGAAGGAGAAATGAAACTCAAGGAAAGGAAAGAATTTGGAATTGAGGTCATGGTGTTGAAGGGAAGGAGACTGAACTTTTTTTTTGACATACAGCACAGTAACAGGCTCTTTCGGCCCACGAACCCGTGCTCATCTTTAGGTTCCTTTACCTTTTCCCAATGGTAGCAGAGTGAAGAGAGCGTGACCAGGGTGGTGGTGGGGGGTCCTTTGAGAATAGAGGCTGCTTTTTTTTTAAAAGACACCACCTCACGTAGATGTCCTCGATGGAGTGAAGTCTAGTGCCTGTGGTGTCGCAGGCCATGTTACGAACCCTCTGGAGTTTTTTTCTTGTCCTGAGAGCCGGGGGTAGTCGGACTGGGCAGTTGGACCCTGTGGGGGGAGCCTTATGTCTCTGTTCCCCGCTCTCCGTGGGCCCACACCAGCCGTGACAGCAGCTCCAGCAGAGCTGCCATTTTTAAAGTTTCCAGGCTTTAAACAGCCTGTTAAAGGAGATGACAGTAGTTTTATTTAAAATCCTGTGACCTGGGGTCCCAACCTATGATAGCAATGCCTATGATCGACAGCAGCCATGAGGGGTTGCAGACTCTGGGGAAGCAGAGGACTGGCCCAGGGCACTAGTAAACAAGGAAACACACACACACCCCATCCCAACGCTGTTTGGGAAGGAGACGCAGATGTGACAACCATCGGATGCTGACCACAGTGGCAGACCAGTGAGTGGATCTGTGGCTGAAGGAATGACACAGGAGGCTGACTGTTGCCAATTCGAGGCAAGGAACCCATGTAGGCTTCAGCAGACCGAAGCCAAAGGAGTCACACCAGGCTGCGGACTGCTGGAGACTGGATCAAGACTTGCTGAAGGGGGTACCAGGTATCGGAACTGGGACGCAAGAGGGCGCTGAAGGGTTCATAATTATAGCTGAGGTTCAGATTTGGAGCACAGGTTTCTGATTGCTTGAACTGGAGTCTATGTGAAGATAGCAGGAGTGCTGGAGGTGAATCCATGGACACTTGGTATCTCTGGGGGGGGGGGGGGGGGGCTCTCTTTTCATCATCTTTCTCTGACTGTAGGAGGCGCCTGGCAATTATTTCATGTAATATTACATTATTACATGACAATTAAGGAATCTTGAAAAGAAGACATAATTTTGCTTTGTGCTTCCGATTAATTATGTGAATACCCGGATAATCTAGTTTAGGGCAAGAATTTCAGAATTTATTGTCATGAACAAGTCACAAAATTTGTTGTTTTGCAGCAGCGTCACAATGTAAACATTCATATTATAACTATCTTACAACATTACTTTAAAAATATAAAAATAATAGTGCACAAAAAGTAAGGCCGTCTCTTTGATTCATTGATTATTCAGGAATCTGATGGCAGTGGGGAAGAACCTGTCCTTGAGTGCTCATCTTTAGGTTCCTTTACCTTTTCCCAATGGTAGCAGAGTGAAGAGAGCGTGACCAGGGTGGTGGTGGGGGGTCCTTTGAGAATAGAGGCTGCTTTTTTTTAAAAAGACACCACCTCACGTAAATGTCCTCGATGGAGTGAAGTCTGGTGCCTGTGATGTCGCAGACCATGTTACGAACCCTCTGGAGTTTTTTTCTTGTCCTGAGATTTGGCGCCTCCATACCAGGCAGTGATTCAACCAGCCAGAATACTTCCCATAGTACACCTGTAGAAGTTTACGAGAGTCTTCGGTGACATACTGAATCTCCTCAGACGTCTCACAAAGTATAGCCACTGGCGAGCCTTCTTTGTGATTGGATCCACGTGGAGGCTCCAGGACAGATCCTCGGAGATTAAGTTCTTGATCCTCTCCACTAATGAGCCCTCAATGAGGACTGGGTTATGTTCCACTGACTTCCTCCTGAATAATGCTTAATATGAAAAAGTGACGCTTGCATGAACCCAAACCACTTTAAAGCCTATTAAATATTTATGACATGGCAACACAAGATCTCCACAAACATCAATTGAAAGTGACCAAATAATCAGTCCTTAGTGATTATCATTTGGAGGATAATGATGACTTAGGGAATATTTATGGGCTCGCAGTTTAAGGTGTGAAGTGGTTTTAACCTTATCCCAGCGTTAAACTTTTAATGAGGTTCAAACATGCAGCAAAACCAAATGGAGTGATGTTCAATCAGGTTATAATTTCATACGAAGTCAGTATAAATACAAATATACTTTGAAAACAACTATTTTACTTCTTCTAAACTAACATTGCGTGAAACATCCATTTACAAATTATACTCAAGGTATGAAAGACAGAATAGTACAAGTATCCTAGTTAATGTTGTGACACAGTTTATATATGACAATCACTTTTTCTTTAGGTATCTGATGATGTGAGGCTCTGATGCACTGTTAAGCGCCAGTTTGAATCCAACAGAGCTCTCGCGCATTGTACAATGGCAAAAAGGTCTGTAGATAGCACTGTCGATGTCAGTGAAAGGGAGGAAACGTTTATGTTTGTTGAAAGATCAGAAAGTCATGTCAGTGTATAAAATCAAAGACAGACTTCTAATTAAAAATCATTGTTAATGAGGCAGATGACACTGGAGGAAACATCTGAAAAAGCTGTCGAGGAGAATTTCTAGTGTTTGTTGCTGCATTCATCTTATTTTGTAAGCAGAGATCACTACTTACAAAAAACATTGTTTTTAGGTAAGAATTAAACATTATTTCATGCTTGAAAAGCTTTTGTTGCTTTTTGTTGTTGTTTAACCACAGTTACAAGTATTCTGCAGATACTACTGGACTGCTTAAAGCATTCGGTTATCTGAAAAATCCAGTTAACTGAAAAACATCCGGTCCTAAGCTTTTCGGATTTGGGGGAAAGCGCACTGTCTACATGATATACTTCTTGTCTGCCATAAGGCAAACAAAGAGTCACCACGAGTATTGCCCAAGGCCCTTAAGAGATCATGCTAATGTCAACAATTAGATTAATCAATAGTTAATCTCAGCCATTTCAAGGAAATTGAGAGAGAACTATGACTTCAAACAGGTGCCTTGCTTTTTTGTTTGCTTGGTTCTAGTATAGAACTGAACTTCTGCTAGAGCAACTTTCACAAACCTCAAATCATCATGAAATCTTTTCACAGCCAATGAATCCTATTTACCAACTGGAGTATTGCCAAGACCCCAAAATTAAATGGTATAAAGGAGCAGGTTACCTGTTGCTGGGGAAAACCAAGTGTTTACAAGAGATTTGAAGCCATCAGAACCACTTCTATGGAGGTATAGAGTTTTTTCTGCTTACTTGTCAGAATCAGCTATGGCTCAATTTGCAGCACTTGTGCCTCTGAACCAGAAGATTCTGGATCAGGTTGCAACCCAAAGATTTGGACACAAAGCTCAAGTTCATGCTCCTGTGCAATGTTAGGGAAGTGTTCATCATCGTTAGGGAGATCTCCTTTAATGAGATATTAAAATCCCAGAATCCTCCACTCCACTTATTCCTGTCTGTTAACCAATTTTCAATCATTGATAGTATTCAACCTCAAAACCTAAATGTATTAAAAATCTACACTCATTCATTTTGTGGGTCTTTGTCAAGTCTTCTCAAGTTCTAAATACACCACATCCATTGATCGAATCCACCCATTACATCTTCAAAAGATAAGTCAAGTTCCTGCCTCTGTCTCCCAGCTCCACCCCTCATCTTCCACATCAGTGCATCATTCTTCACCCCACCCTGGTTCACCAATCCCTTTCTGGCCCCTGTGTCACACTTCCCATCCTCCTTGTAAAGCCCAAAGTTCAGAGTTCAAATTTATTGTCCGAATACATAGGTGACATCGTATACAAGTCTGGGGTTATTTTCCTGAAGGCATAGCAGAATTTCTACTTATCAGTAGTGAAAGAGTAGCAACTGTCCCTGAACCTGCAGGTACAAGTCTTGTGGCACTTGGACCTCTTTTCTGATGGCAGCAGCAAAAGAAGAGCATGTCCTGGGTGATGTGATCTTTGATGATTCTCCTGCATTCCAAAGGCAGCGTTCCACGTCAATGTTCTCAGAGGTCGGGGACAGTTTTGCCCATGATACACAGGGTGTGCCCATTAAGTTTTGCAGGGCTTTCCGCTCAGAGGTATTGATAACCCCATAACAGACCGTGATGCAGCTGGTCAGCACATTTTCCACCACACATCTGCAGAAGTTTGCCAAGGTTTTCAATATCCTAAAAATCTCCTCATACTCCTGAGAAAGTAGAGGTCCTTTCTTCATGATGACATCTGTGTTTTGAGTCCAGGAAAGGACCACAAAAATAGTGACTCCCAGGAATTTAAATGTGCTCACCCTCTCCACCTCTTGATTCCCCCAATGAGCACTGGATTGAACACCCCTATTAAAGTCCACATCAGCTTCTTCGTTTAGGTGATATTGTGTGCTAGATCTTTTCAGTACACCATTCTATCTCCCCACCTGTATACTGATTAATCACCCCCCTTTTATGTGACCAACTACTGTGATATTATCAGCAAATTTGTAGATGGTGTTATTGTTGTAACTAGGCACACAATTATAGGTGTAAAGCAAAAGAGCAGGGAGCTAAGAATGTAGCCCTGTGGAGGAGATGTTGTAGCCAGTCCTCAATGATTGTGGTCTGGAGATGAGGAAATCCAGGATTCAATCACACATTGGTGTATTGAGACCCAGGTCTGGAATGTGGTGATGGGTTTTGAGGGGATGATGATGTCGAATGCCAAACTGTATTCAATAAAAAGCATCCTGATGTATGCATCTTTGCTGTCCAGGTGCTCCAGGACTTTGTGTCATGCTAGTGAGGTGGCATCTGCTATGGACCTGTGGCTGAGGTAGGAAAATTGGAAGGGATCCATGTTGCCACCCAGACAAAATCAACTTCAACACTAGCTTCTCAAACCACTTCACTGCTGTGGATTGTTGGGCGGTAGTCATATAGGCAGGTCACTAGACTTCTCGGGCACAGGTACGATTGTGGCCTGTTTGAAACAGTTGGTTATCTTTCCCCTCTCTTTGATCAGTCTTGTTGAAGGGTTTTGATTTGAAAGATCAACATTTTCTTCCCCTTCTGCTGATGCTACTCAACCCACTGATAGCTTTGTTTGCTGAAAAAGAAATTCCAGCAGATGCGTCAAATGTAAATTTTCTTTCATATATTCTGGCGATATGTTTTATGTATCCAGACATCTAATGAATAGTCGGTTGCAGGAGGGAGAGACTTTAAATAGAAATACACGGATTGCATAGTCATCTGTGAGGTTTTACAAGTGATTGAGCAACATCTGTTGATAACAGCAAGATGGAAATCAGTGTGAGGGAGCTATTATGATATTTAAACCATAGGAGTAGATGAAATTTACATAATTTATGTAACAAATTTGAAATTTCTGAAAAAATTTGGGAATCTTATTTACAAATTGTGGGAATTAAGTTGTAATCGCCCAACCCGAACCTTTTAAAATCAAGAAAAGTAAGACATGTTAGATTTTATTTGATAGTTTTAGTCAGTTTTTATAAATACTATTCAGATCTTTTCTTTCTTCTCTGTTGGGTTGTTAGGGGGAGGGGGAGGAAGAAAGGGGGAATTTTTTTTCAAAAATAACTACATGTTAATATTTTCATTATTTTCAAACAAGAAATTTACATATAAGATTTTTTAATGCATATGTGCAATTAAATAAATTTTCCCAAAAAAATGGAATAGGATGGAACATAACATTATAGCACAGGTCCTTGAGCCCACCATCTTGTACTGACCTATGTCAACCTGCTCCACATTAATCCTTAGTTGCACTTCAGGCAAATTATCTGACAACGCAAAAGCTCTGATGATGACTCGAAGGGGACCAAGATACCATCAATGTTGCACATGGGAGTAGACCTCTGGATCTATAAATTGTGTTACCACAAGGCAGGAGAGGGCCATAGTTCCTGGGACTTTATTGAATCAACAATCATTGGTGAAAATTAAACCATAAATTGGATTAAAATTATGTAAAGAACAGGATGAATAAAGCTATTGGAGCTCATGTGTTAACAATACATTATCTTGAATTTCCCTGAAGAAAATGTATTGATCAGCACGCTGAACTTTGAAAACACACCCTTGAAATAAAAATAGCATTGCACCCCTTACATGCAATAGATCACTTTGACATAATATAACAGCAGTAACTACACCTCAAAAGTGATTTATCAGTCATAAATCAGTTTGGAGTATCCTAAGGATATGACTACGATTCCAGTAAATACAGCAACATCTCACTAGCAACACCCTTTTTTTGGTATTGATTGAATGTTGAGTAGTCACCAAAAAGCTTCAAACTTGCCTACGGTTTTAATCACATTGCTCATGGAACAAAGTAATTGGGCTTCAGTTTCATGTTCCATGTGAGATATCAAAACGGTAACTATATTATTCAATGTTGTGTGGTTCAATCTTCAGTTTGTCGATAATGACTCATAGCAATAAGATGAAATAGTCAGTCTCAATATCATGGGTCTAAGTCCATATTCCAAAGATTTGAGTACATAATCTGGACTGGGTAATTCTGTCAATTATGTCTGGAGTACAAGGTCATTGGGCATGCCATGAGATATTAAACCAAAGTTCCAAATTATATCTTGGACAAATTGAAAATTGCCTGCTGTATTTTGCTATTCTTCAGAACAGCAGAAGTATTCCTACAATAGCTGACTAATATTTATCTTTCAATAAAAATTACTGAAGAAGATTATCCATACAATCTCTCATTTCTGCTCCTGTGCACTCATGCCACAACAATATTTTGAAGGCTATACATAATTTTGGGATCTATTAAAATCACAATATGTGATATACAAAACAATTATTCTATTGTATAGTTTTTCTGAATTCTACCAGAGGAGTTGAGTAAAAAACCAGTTCTTGCTCTCTTCAGGTTTGTTCAGAGGTAAATGGTATGTTTAAATAAATTAACAAAAACAGACATAACTACGTAATGAAAAGTAATGTAGTTACTGGAATTTTGTGAACCTATAAATTAACACAAGTGTGTAATTATATTCTTTTGTTCATTTATTTTGTTCATATTTCTTTGTAGTGGAAAGTGGCACCTCTAGCTTCATGAAATGTTGAAAGTCAAATTGTTTTTTTTCTAAAGAAAGCACACTTTCAAAATGAAAACAGAAGGTTGGGGGGAAAAAATTAAATAGGTCAGGCAATATTCACAGAGGGAAACGGTTGTTCTAACCAAAACACCTTCATCAGAAAAGGAAAATATTAAACTGAAAATGAGGGGAAGGAGTGAAGAAGAGGGAAGGTGTGTGATGGGGCTGAATGCAAGATATTAAACAATGAAAGGGAAAATAATGCAATGCAAATGAGATTCTTTTCAAAGGAAAAAGTGGTTGAGAGGATGGATAACAATAACAATGTGTTATCTTAATTTTTTTCCTGAAGAAAATATATCGTGCTCCAATTTGAACTGTGAAAACACATCTGAGAGGCAAAAAGAGCATTAAATAGCGGATTTATTTTCTGAAACCGTGGCACAACGTTGCGTTCAGAAGGCTCCATTGTATTTGGACAAATGAAGCTTTAAGTGGTGTTGGTTCTAGTTGAGAATAGAGATGTCTGTGGTCTGAATAGAAATGCTAATCTAATCTGTTTTTAGCGTATTGATGCATCTCAGGGTGGCAAATCCATTGCTCCCTGGAAGTGGCAACAGAAGTAGATGGGGTGGTAAAGAAGGTTAAACTCAGAATTGCCTTTATCAGCCAGGGTGTTGAGTATAAAAGTTGGGAAGTAATGCTGCAGTTGCATAAGAATCTAGTTATGCTACATATGGAGAACAGTCTGCTATTCTGGGTACTGCGTTAGAGGCAGGGAGGGATGCAGTGCTGCCGGAGCTCACCGGCACCTCTGTCAAAAAAAAGGAAAAATAAATCCCTCTCTCTCTTTCTCCCTCCTTCCCTCTCTTTCTCCCCCCCCCCCTCACCCTCTCCGCCAATATCCTCTCAATCTCCGTCTACCCATCAGACCCAATTGCCCCATTTGGGGCTTGTCGGGTGAGGGCCATTCACACCTGCTGTGGAAAGTCAGTATCTGCTTCTGGTGGTAACACCAATACCAGTGTTTAAGGCGTCCAACTAATGCATTAATTCATGTTGGCTAAAGTCAGTCATGGATTAAGTGATGGAACTGATATCTATACATTTCCATCTGATCATGTACGCGACCTCAGCAGCGGGACAGATGTCAGCATCTCCGAGATTCCAAATCGACCTTTTGGTGGATCTCCACACAGCTCTAGAAGCACACCTGCTGTCTAAAGGAGCACCATTTCACTCACTTGTCCAGGCCAGAAGCATAGACCTGAATCATACTCCCCAGGTGCAACATGAGTTGCAGATTCTGGTGATTGAATTGACGCCTAAAGATTTTACAGACAGTGCATTTCGAGACAGAGAGGGGGAGTGGCTCAATAATCAGATGTATTTAAGGTGGATTTGGGAACATTTTTTGAAATACCAGGGGAGTGACAACTGGGAGGAACATTCTAAGAAGAGAAGTGGAATCCACTGTTGGTCATCAAAAATCATATTGATGCCTGAGCACTTTTGAGTGACCAACGGGCTTCTTCCCTCTCCCACAAGCTTGCGGTTCAGTGTTCTTCACCACCAAACAACTGACATTTCTAAAATAAGCTTGGAATAGGATAAGCTGCAGTGGGTTTCAACTGCTCAGTTCTCTTTTGACTTCAATTGCAAAGATTGCTTTGGGAATGATCAAAGAGATTGAAATGGCTTGCACCCATTCCTTTGCAAAGACTGCAGTGCTTAGTCTGTTTTTTGTATCTCTGATATGGAGCATGTCCAATTGTGTGTACTGAATACAGCAGAGTAGATTGGACGAGGTGTATCAGATGAAAGGTCTGTGTCCCTGACTGAAAGCATGAGGGCCTATGCAGACACAAGTACTACTCATATTGCAGTGGGAAGTGCCTAAGGGGAAGGTTAAGATTGTCGGAAAGGAAAACCAAAGCAGGGATTCGTGAGGAGATAAGGCAGTAAGTGAAGTAAAGGAGACAGCGGTATTTCTGGGGTAAAATGCGTGTCATTGCCTGTACAATGACCTGTCTGAACTGAGGGCATGGATGGATTGAGTGAGTTTGGTGAGGGATCAAAGGGAAAAATGAAGTTAGATTCAGTCCGAAGTTCTGTCTTCACTGCCATATAGGTAGGGTGGGTTCAATAATGAGAGTTAGATATTTAATCCCGTTCACCACCTCCTGTCTGAATCTGCACTGAGTCATTGTATAGATTAACGTGTTGGCACAGAAGCTGATGCGAATGAGTAAGATGCCCCACCTCATTCACCATGGACGAGGGGGTCCTGAGGTCCATGCCTGAGAAATTGACTGTGACTCCAGAGCAGATGTAATACAAGGGATTTTACGGAAGCAGGTGTTGGGGTGGGGAATGAGGATGATGGCTGGCAGGGGAAAAAATACCACTAATAACATTAGTGAAACTATCATTATATTACTTAGGAGCTCTAGGATTCATATATTTCTTTCATCTTGGTTTAATGCTTGGCATTATAAGAAGCCCTATTCATATATACTGTACATGTTACACCCAATTGGTGTACCTGCTTATATCATGTACTGACCAGGTACACCAATTGGATGTGACATATATAGAGAGAGGATATAGGAAATGGCAGGCATTTTGTCAGCTCCGTCACTTAAAATATTAGCACTGCACCCCTGAATACAGGAAGGTTGTGAAGGCTTTGGAGAGGATGCAGAAAATGTTCAGCAGGATGATGCCTGGATTTGAGAGTATTAGCCATAAGGAGAGATTGGACCAACTTGAATTGTTTCCTCTGGAAGGTCAAATGCTGAGAAGCAACCTGAAAAGAGATGAAGGGTTGTCACCCATAATGTCAACCTTTTTTTTTGCCAGTGATGCTGTTGAGTTTCTCCAGCAGGTGTTTTTTTTTGTACACTGAATCTCTCTGGCTTTTTTGCATTTCAAACAAATTGATATTACCATAAACCTCAAAGCTTCTGCAAAGAGTGTAGGCCTTTCAATCCACCATGACAACGATGCCAATGTAAACAAATTCCATTTAAACTAACTCTATCTGCTTCTATCTCTGCCCATGGCAGTGCATTCCAGTGCACTGTAAAATATCTGCATTGCAAATCTCCTTTAAAATTCCCCCCTCTCACCTGAAAGAATGCCCTGTATTACTTGACATATCCAACCAGTAAAAAAGACCCTGTCTATGCCATTCATCATTTTGTCTATTTCCATCAGATCACCTTCTCCGATGTTCCAGTTTGCTCAACTTTACATTATAGCAAATGTAGTCGTCCAGGCAACATCCTGATTTGAAGCCTCATTTAATAGACAGATATTTGCTATTCATGATCAGATGATCAGTCGACCAGTCAGAGATTAGTTTCTTTTTTTTTGGTATCACTGAAATGATGAGAACTTTTAAGTCTACTTTCAAACAAAATTAAAATCTTCTCAACACATTTTCACATTCCTTCTGACCTAGCTAGATGAAAGGAGATGTTAAAAGCGAGTAAATTTAGACATGCTGCACAGTAACAGGCATATCGGCCCACGAGTCTGTGCCGCACAATTTACACCCAATCAATCTACACCCCAACCCCGGTATGTTTCAAACAGTGGTAGGAAACTGGAGCCCCCGGAGAAAACCCATGGGCCATAAAGATACAGGGAAAACGTACAAACTCCTTACAGACAGTGCATGATTCGAACTCCGGTCCCGATCGCTGGTGCAGTAAAGGTGTTCTGCTAACCACTACACCAACTGCACATTTTATAAAAATAACAATTAGACAGTCTGAGCATCTGTCTTCTGGTAATACCTTTTTTATCCTTCATTAATTTGTAGTCTGTAGGCATCCCTGGTGAAGGCACTGATTTATTGCAGTAGATTCATGCATTCTGAGTCTCTCTGGCTGAATTTGAGGAGATTTAGAATGTTGCCGAATACTCTTATCAAACTTCTAGAGGTGCACTGTATATACTAACTGGTTGCATCATGGACTTGTTTGTTAATTTGAGTGCCCAGGAATGCAGAGTATTGTAGAAGCTAGCAAACATAGCCAAATACATCATTAGATCTGACCTCCCATTCACTGAAGACCTAAATGAGGCACGGCCTCAAGGAGACAGCCATCACTCCGGTCACAACCTCTTCTCACTGTAACCTTCAGGAAAAAGGTATAGAAGACTGAAGTCTAGTACTTCAAGGTTAAACAAGAGTTTTTAATCAATGGCTATCAGGCTCTTGAACATATCATTATTACCCTAACCATAAACGACACCAGGAACACCAAAAACAACCCATGTCTGCACTATTAAATTGACACTTTTTTCTTGCATGGACTGTAAATACAAATATTTATTTATTGTTCTATATTTCATATTTATTATCTCTTTCAGTATTGTGGTAATCTAATCTATACTATCATAGTCTATGGATCTTACATGGCTACCGCAAGAATTTCAGCCATGTGTACATAGTAATTATTCTATATGGCAATAAACTAAACCTCAAGCTTTCTCTGGCCAAAGTCAAATATTGCATCAGAACACATCTGCTGTCATCAGTTTGAAAACTCAAACTTGACTTTTTACCCCACAGGTTCAGCCTAATTTACTGAGCATTTACAATAGTTTTTTAAAACTCTACATTGCTGGCAATTCTAATATTTTGTCCTTGAATTTAAACAGCCAGTGTTGATTAATCAGTAAGTTTTAAAATATCGCATTTCCCCTTGAATATCAGGTGTTAGTACTAACACTTGTGTCAAGGGAAGGAAAGTGCTGTTCTGTATAGAGATTCTTGATCTGTACACACCTATTGTGTGGTTTACACCAGCCATTCTCAAACTTTCATTTGGCTATGGACCCCTTAGGTCAAAGTTTCCCTGTGAAGCAGTCAAGTTTAGTTGATTTTCACTGTACTTCTTTCCTACCAATTACATGAAAAAAGTTATGATTTTAGTCTGTGCCCCGTATTAAATATGCTGTGGCCCCTATGGGGTGGGGGGGGGGGGCATATGCACCCATTCAAAATGGCTGGTGTACACCAATACAATCTATCTTTTTACCAGTCAACTTTCTTGGCCATGGACACTTGCTGTGCTTCTTAGCTATAATTCTAGCTCCTCCCCTTCTGTGACTTGGGTACAACCACTTCTGTCTTTTCTATGTGTCTATTTTAGTTTCAAGTCTTACACATTAGCACCTTCTTTTACACTGCAAAATCAAGTTTGTCATTTGTTCACTGCTTCACCCAGTTAGAACCTATCCTCTTGTTCTTTTCCTGATGAAGCACTTAGATTACCTTGAACATCTTTTAGCATTAATGAAAAGAAGGTTGGATGAAATTATTAATCCCATTTTTTGTCTCTAGATTTGTGGCCTGACCTGTTGAGTTATTTCAAGCCACACATGCATTCCTATTCATCTCTGAGAACATTTTCAATCAATCAAGGGAGATACATGTATATATTATTTATGTTTTCTTTCTATAGATCCTAGACTACACACTGACCATAAGCAAGTGCACACTTTGCAGATTGACTAATTCCTGGGTTTCTCATAGTACTACTCTCTGACGATGAGGAAGAAGGCATTGTTTTACAAGTTCAAAGTTCCTTTATTCTTTGGCTTGGCTTCGCGGACGAAGATTTATGGAGGGGTAATGTCCATGTCAGCTGCAGGCTCGTTTGTGGCTGACAAATCCGACGCGGGACAGGCAGGCACGGTTGCAGCGGCTGCAAGGGAAAATTGATTGGCTGGGGTTGGGTGTTGGGTTTTTCCTCCTTTGTCTTTTGTCAGTGAGGTGGGCTCTGCAGTCTTCTTCAAAGGAGGTTGCTCCCCGCCGAACTGTGAGGTGCCAAGATGCACGGTTTGAGGCGATATCAGCCCACTGGCGGTGGTCAATGTGGCAGGCACATAAATACACAATAAGTCTTCTCTTATGTTTGGCCTTAGGGGCCCCCAAAAAAGCACCTTTGTTATGCAGGTAAAATCTGCTCTTGGGGCAGGTGAATCAGGGGTCATCCAACTGGTGTCTTGCTCTAGAGCAGTGGATTACAAATTTTTTCATTCCACTCTCATCCCTCTTTAGGTATTCCCTATGCCATAGGTGCTCTGTGATTAGTAAGGGATGGCTTAAAGTGGTATGTGGGCGGAAAGAAAAAGTTTGAGAACCACGGTTTCAAGCGTACCTAATTGACTCATCATGTGCACGGTTTCCTAACTCCAAAGGAAATGGGCCAGTGTCAACTTTTCTCAAGCAAAATATTTCAGTAACAATTGGGTCGAGAGCAGTGATTCTCAGCCTTCGCTTCCCACACCATCCCTTACTAATCACAGAGCCCCACAGATACCTAAAGTGGGATGAGAGTGGAAAGAAAAAAATTGAAAACCACTGCTCTAGACTTTGGGGAAAAATCAACTTTCACAATATTAAAACCCTTTTCTCTGTCTGGTGAAAAACCATTCTTCAAAGTGAAAAACCATTCATCTGAAATGTTAACATGTTTCATTTCACCAATGCAACCTGCCTTGCTTAGTAATTCCAGCATCTTCTGGTCCTTCCTTAACCCTTCTTGTTGAGAGATGTACTGGGCCCCCACGGGAGAAAGATTTTGCTGACATGCTTGGCATACCAAGTTTCTTAATTTCTGTGAATAATGAACCAGAGTGGGACATCAGTAGCTCCTGTTTTTGGTCCTTGTTACTCTGTAAACGTGTTGGGGGTTGATCACAGAATATGTACGCTGATGTGCTAAAAGGTACTCCATGTCCTATACTCACAAACCTGCTCATTCGTCAAGAAAGTGCAGCAGCACTATACTGGGTGAGGAAAGCCAGGCCCTCATCTTAACAATCCTTTACAGGAGCACGATTGAGAGTATCCTGTCTGGCTGCATCATTGTGTTAGCTGCAAAGCATCAGACCGGAAGGCTGTACAGAGAATCATTAAAACAGCCCAGAGGATCACTGGGGACTCATTTTCCTCTGGACAACATTTACTGGGAGCGCTGTCTGAATGATGTGGAGAAGATCCTTTTCATCCAGCAGCCCAGTATCTTCAACCCACTGCTATCAAGGAGAAACAACACAATCAGGAGGGAGGCTGTGAATCTGATGAACAGTATCATCCCAAATATAGTTATTGACTTTTTTTATGCGATTTTTATGGTCTGTGTACTCTGTGTTTTTGGGCTTGGGTCGTGGTCTGAAGAGACGCTCTTTCGTCGGGTTGTACAATCAGATGATAATAAATTTGAACGCGAACTTGGTTAAGCATGTCTTGCTGCTTGCCTCGCAATTTTATTTATTGCTGGCAAGTTTTCTACAACGGAGCAACAAATGTCAGATAATTGGAATCGAAGGACGACTAGAGGACCAGCGGTGTCTAATTATTGGCATGGAGCATTTGCTCTATTGCCCAAGTTCATCGATTGGTTTAAATAGGCACACAAACACAAAGGGTTTGATTTTTTTTAAAAAATACCCCAACCCCTTGCATCGCTGGTAAGATTCGTTGTTCGTGGGGAACAGGGTGGCAACAACGACCTCAGAGTCACAGGACACAAATTACATACAGTTCGGATTCGCAGTGTTTTGCGGGAGGTTTCTGCGTTCGTTCATCCATTCAGAGCCAAGGAACACAACAGCACAGCAAACAGGCCATTCGGCCCGTCCAGACTGTGCCGAACCATCAGTCCGCGTGTCCCACTGACCTGCACGCGTTCCCCAACCCTCCAGACCCCTCCCATCCATGTATCTATCCAATGTATTCTTAAACCTGGAGAGTGAGCCCGCATTTACCTCGTCAGATGGCAGCTCGCTCCACACCCCGATTCTCCAATTCCGTGGACTGACCACTGCTGTGGTAGCCACGTCCATATCCTGACCTCCCTGTCCAATGATCACGAAGGGCCCATATATTTACGGCAGCGGGAGGCTGGAACCCGGAGCTGGGCAAGACCTCGCACGCAATGAGCGAATTATAAAGCATATTTTGCCTTTTCTCTCCGCATATGTACACCAAAACGATGTCACCAGGCTGATGAGGTGGAGAATAGATTAAAGGCGAGGAAGGTCATCAACATGCAAGGACAATGCGAGCGAGTATTTTCATCTCGGGTCTATTAACAACTGAGAATAGCCTCTCACCTTCCCCCGTCCCCATTGGTTTGAAAGGACGTTGGATAAAGAACACCTTGATTTCGCTTCGCCGACTCTGCGACGCCCCCCGCTAAATTACCCAAGATAACAGAGCAACCTGTATCAAGAACAATCTCCCAACGACGTCGTGAAGAAGGGAAGGATTCAAAGAACAACGTTCAAAGTAAATAACACCTCTCGGAGAATCCTTGTACTATTTGTATCCGTGAACTTAAAGGAATCGAGAAAATCCAGAAGTAATTCTGGCCTTTCATTTTAAGGTCAGCTTTCGTTACAGAAGTTCACAGGGAATGTTGTTTACACGTGTCACTCACCAGGGAATAATATTTCGAAGGGAAAATCTTTTGCGAAGAAAGATTCGATACGACAGGAAGGTCTCAAATAATTCTCCCCTCCCCCGCAGCTCCAAAAAATGTCAACCTCATTTCAATGAACAATCGAAACCTGACTGCAACATTCAGAACGCTTTCCATCAATAAATGAGTTCAAATCTAGTCGTTCCGCACACCGCTTACAAGAGCAAACTATCGTCTCGTTCAACCCTTTCACTTTTCTATAGTTTTGCGCTGCGGCCACTATTAGCCACGCTATTAGAAGGGGCAAGTCTTGAACACTGGTATCTTAACACGGGGCAGGTGGAACTCGACTCGGACGAAGTCTCCTGGTTCTCATCCGCCAACACTGGGTTGCACGTTAGGAACTGTCAAACAATCGCGGGCTCTCCCTCTCTCTGCAATCCGTTCAACGCATAAAGGAAACGAAAAGCATTTGTTTTTCTTGTCATCCAAAAAAGGACGATTAAAAGGGTGGGGGGGGTTCAACGATTTGGAAGTCTTCCTTGCTGTGCGCTAAACAGCTCACTGGTCTTTGCAGAGTTATACTCACACTGTGAAGTGGTAGATAAAACATTTCCAACCGGTGGGCCGTTCTAGGAAGTTATAAGTTCTGCCTTGGATGTTGACCTTGGATAAGATGGGCTTTCGGGCGCTGTACATCGACATCTGAGTCGGGAGAGTGATGTCTTTCGGGGGAACGTGGGGGTCGATTATCACCTCGTCGGCGCCTCGGCTCTCCGCAGTCTTGTCCGCCTTGCATTCGAGGCTGTTACTCCTCCGTGGGCTCGTGTCCTCGGACATCTCCAGCATGGTCGGTCGGTAGACCGCGCCGCTCGTCTGGGAACAAGTGCTATTCCTTCGAGGCTTGGCTTCGGAGGACATCGGTGAGCGAGGGTCGCTCTCGTCGGCAGCTGGAGTCAAGACCGAGCACAGCTAAGGAAAGGAGACAGAAGGGGAGGACAATGAAGAGAGAGCGTGGGAGATTCAAACGATGAGCACGAAGTAGCCCGGACCACCAACTCCGACCAAGCCAAAAAGGAGCCGACTTCTCGAATGAGATTTAAGATACCTGGCCTTTGCCTTTACAGGGCGGGGAGATTGCACAGAGGAGCCAGAAATTTCAGACAAGGACACGAATGTTCGGGATCTTGAGAGACCACAGACCTAGAACAGAGAGGGAAGACAGCGGGCGGTGAGGACAATTGCGTAAGGACCGCTCTCTAATCGACAGGTGTTTGTGCGGAGGGAGGGGAGGGGTGTGTGTGTGAGAGAGAGAGAGGGTGGGGGAGAGTAGGATGGGCAGGACCAAGGAACAATCACAGAACTTGCGCAGAGTTAACGTGGTCAGTCAGCACCGGAGAACTCCTGAAATGCCAAGAGCGAGCGGCCAGAGACGAAGCGCGTCGTTTGTTTTTTTTTGGACTCGATCAAGAAACATCTATAGGTTGTACCAACTATTCTTAAATAACTTGTCCATCACTGTATTCCCTTCAATCGGTAGCTAATTCATTGCAAATCAAAGCAAAATTGCTGAAGGAACTCAGCGGGTCATCCAGGGGGAGGAGGTCTTTTTTTTCCCCCAGTCGGAAACATTGATTTTGCTTCAAGGGAAGGGTTTGACAAATCTATATTTCCGAGATTAACAAGGAAGGCGATTTTAATGATTTTTCGAATGCTTACATTTGCCGAATGCATTAAATATCCTCATCAAAGTTTGCACCGGGGCGCTTCATGTCGTGTTTGAAAGGGTGGCGAACGTGTCGCCTATGACACGGCTCGCTCGGTGACGCTTCCAGCCGCGCTCCAAAGCAGCATTGAGGGAACGTGACAGCTCCGAAGCGGATGCACTTGTCGGGTCAGAAGGCTGACAGACTCGGGCCAATTCCACCCCCCCCCCCCCCCCACCCCCGCCTCCTCCTCCTCCCAAGATCGTGTTTGAAAGATTTCTTTTTAAAAGCGGAGGTTCCCTTCCTCCCTCCCGAACTGGCTCCTGCCCGGAGCCTGCATTGTCAGCTGGACCTGGACGCGTCTTCAAGGCGTAAGGGAAACTGCCATCGCCTCCTCCACCTCGGCGGGGAGGAGGGAGGAAAGAAGACCTTTCATACCATTAAGTTACACTCACCCGAGAAAAGCAGGCGGTGACTTGGGTGCTGTGGCCGGTCTGGTTTCTGCACCCCCCCCCCCCCAAAAAAAAGGGGGTCTACTTGTCTGAAAGTAAGAACAGCACTTTGTGGCCTTTCTTCATGTCTCCGGAGAGCGCCAGAAGGAGCCGAACCGGTCAGCGACAAGTTACTGGGAAACCATCGACTTTGCCGGGCCGGCCTTCGTACTCCGTGAACTGCAAGTAACCCGAAAACAACCGCGTTACGAGAGCGTCTCTTTTACATGGGACCTGCGAGTGTCCCGGGGCGTGGTGGATTGCTCGCAATTCAAGCACCAAGTGCCTTGCCCCCTTTTGCTCACCTGAATCCAAGGGTGGAGACTGAGGAAATGCTTTGCAATGTTATCGGGGCATTCCGAGCGCCAGCAACTCACAGCTGTTAACTACACGTGTTTAAAACAAAAATCTCCATTTCAAATGGAGACCCCGAAGTATCTCGGCTGATGGGCCTCACCAGATCCACCCCACCCCCCCCCCCCCGCTTCCTGATTTCCCCCCAGGATCATCGACTTCTTTCTTGCAGTTGCTTCCTTCCACTTTACTAACAGCTTCAAGTTAAAGATTTCAGAACGGCCGCAATTTCCCTGCGATGATGTGATTCCTCGTGTGGCCGAGAGTCCTGTTTCTTTGCGGTTTTATTTAAAAAGAAACTCTTGCTCTCTGAGGCGATCTTGGTCTGGTCGCTCAGGAGAGTCGAGTTCTCATTTATTTATTGTCAGAGGACAACCCGGAGATTCTGCTCTCCCTGCGGGCCAGGCAGAATTTGGGGGCGGTGTCGCGGTAGCCTTTCCGGCGGCGGCGATCGGGACCGGGGTTTGAATCCCGCGCTGTCTGCGAGTACGTTCTCCCCCGTGTCCGCGTGGGGCTTCCCCGGGGGGCTCCGGATTCCTCCCACCGTCCAAAGCCTAGGTGGTGGAAGGTTAATTGGGTCTAAAGTGGTCTGTTACAGTGTCCACTTCTAGGTAGTGTTAACTGCACTCAAGAAAAAAAAAGATACATATACAAGAGAAATGGAAACAAACACTGCAATGCAGAAAAACCCAGATTCAGTTTTTTTTTAAATGATGTGCAAAGTAAATGAGTCTCTGAGTCTTGTTGAGGAGTCTGATGGAGGGCAACTGATCCTGAACCTGGTGGATGTGTGTCTTGTGACACCTATACTTCTTTCGTGATGGCAGTGGCTAGAATAGAGCATGTCCTGCGTGGTGTGGATCCTTGAAGATTGCTGCTGCTCTCTGAAGGCAACATTCCACACAGATTGTCCTGATGGTGTGGAGAACCTGTGATGTACTGGGCTGTGTTCACTACCTTTTGCAGGCTTTCTGATCAGAGGTATTGGCGTCCTCATACCAGGCCGTGATGCAGCCGGTCAACACTGTCTCGAGGTTTACGATCTCGTACCAAATCTCCACAAACTCCTAAGGAAGTGGAGGGTGATGATGTGCTTTATACAGGATGACATTACTATGTTGGGTCCAGGATAGATCCTCCAAGACAGTGATTTACAGGAATTTAAATTTGCTCACCCTATTGTATAAAGAAAGGTGATGAGTCAGCTTACAGGAGGGAGATTGAAAATTTGGCTGAATGGTGCACCAACAACAACCTTGCACTCAATCTCACCAAAATCAAGGAACTGATTGTTAACTTCAGGAAGGGAAAGCTAGATTATTGGGGGATCAGAGGTGGAGAGGGTGAGCAAGTTTAAGTTCTTGGGAGTCACTACATCAGAGGATCTTTCTTGAACCCAACGCACTAATGGCGTCATGAAGAAAGCAAGTCAGCACCTCTACCTCCCCAGGAATTTACAGAGGTTTGGTATAACACCTGAAACCCTGGCAAATTTCTACAGATGTGTGGTGGAATGTGTGCTGACTGATTGCATCCTTGTCTGGTATGGGGATACCATTATCCCTGAGCGTAAAGCCCTCAAAAAGGTAGTGAACACAGCCCAGGTCATCACAGGCAAAATCTTCCCCACTATTGAGAACACCTAAAGGGAATATTGCCATCGGAGAGCAGCAACAATCATCAAGGATCCACAACCCCCAGCACACACTGTGTTCTCACTGGTGCCATCAGGAAAGAGGTGTAGGTGTCACAAGACTCGCACCACCAGGTTCAGGAATAGCTGCTACCCCTCCACCATCAGACTCCTCAACAACAAACTCCATCAGGGACTCCTTTAAGGATTCTTGTGCACTTTAATGATTTTAAATAAAAGCCTCTCTGTATTACACAATTAGTTTGTTTACCTTCATTATCTGTATGCTTCTTTATTCATTTACATGTGTATGTTGTGTACAGTTTTATTTTCACTACCAATAAATGGTAATTCAACCTCGCCCACAGGAAAAGAATAAATCTGAAACCTCTCCACCTGGATGGTACACTTGTGGTTTTCCCTTCCTAAAGTCTGCAATCAGCACCTTGGCTCTGGTGACATTGAATGAGGGGTCTTTCTTTGGCTTGGCTTCGCGGATGAAGATTTATGGAGGGGTATGTCCACGTCTGCTGCAGGCTCGTTGGTGACTGACAAGTCCGATGCGGGACAGGCAGGCACGGTTGCAGTGGTTGCAAGGGAAAATTGGTTGGTTGGGGTTGGGTGTTGGGTTTTTCCTCCTTTGTCTTTTGACAGTGAGGTGGGCTCTGCGGTCTTCTTCAAAGGAGGTTGCAGCCCGCCAAACTGTGAGGCACCAAGATGCACGGTTGGAGGCGATATCAGCCCACTGGCGGTGGTCAATGTGGCAGGCACCAAGAGATTTCTTTAAGCAGTCCTTGTACCTCTTCTTTGCTGCACCTCTGTCTCGGTGGCCAGTGGAGAGCTCGCCATATAACACGATCTTGGGAAGGCGATGGTCCTCCATTGTGGAGACGTGACCCACCCAGCGCAGTTGGGTCTTCAATAGCGTGGATTCGATGCTTGCGGACTCTGCCAGCTCGAGTACTTCGATGTTGGTGATGAAGTCATTGTTGAGAATGTTGAGAATGGAGCGGAGACAGCGCTGATGGAAGGGGTAGTTGTTAGAAAACTAATCAATTAAGTTTTCAATCTTCCTCCCTTTTTCCTCACACTAAACCACCCAAGACTCTCGTTTGTACAAAACAATCTATGTTTATTTATTTTTGTAGATATAGTACTTGTCCTGCATTTGTATCATTTGTCTGTATGTGTGTTATGTCTGGTTGTATATTTGAATGTTTTTGCACCGAGAACTGGTTAATTCTCTTTCATCAGGTTGTACTTGCACAATCACATGACAATAAACTTGATTTATACAGCCCATTTCGGTGGTATCGTCAGTAAATTTGTAAATGGTGTTGTACTGAGTCTTGCAGTCGTAGGTGGCAGCCCTTATGTCATCCTCGGGTACTGACAGTAGAGGATCATCAAGGGACATGGGGGTGTGCAGTGGTTCTTCTTTGTTCAGTGGTCAAATCGGTTCTGGATGGTGCAATGGAGGATTAAAACCATGTACTCAGATGCTTTTTGCTTATGTGGAACTGACGACACTGGGTCCACACGCAGGTCACCTTACTTTCAGAACTAGCAGATGTAATTAAACTCAGCCATGGGGACTTATCTGAAGATACACTTTGAAATGGAATTCCACCGTGAGGCCCAGGGAAAGCAGTTGTCAAATGCAACACTCTGAAATTGACGAATTGGTCACAACCTGTCTTGCTCGAGAAGTTTTAATAAGTCTTTGTATCTACGAGATAAACCAGGAAATTATAACATCCTGGTTCCATAATAATTAATCTTCTAAATTGTAGAATGTAATGTTCAGTTTTGATTTTGACTGACAAATATTAGAAGGAGTAGGCGCATGATTAATTGTTTTTGGGGTATATAAGCCTGTGGTCCTGCTGCTGAAGTTTAGACTCTCCGAGGGGTGGGAACACCCCTTGTCAAGAAGGAAGAACAGCCAGAGTCCGAGCAACGTCCCGGTCGGGGGAGGTGGAGAAGCTGCTACCAGCGCCCTGACAACCTACTACAAGTGTGCAGTTGTTGCCTCGCTTCGGCAGTTGGGACCAGTCCAAGCGTTGATAAGTATAGTTGGGAAGGGCTTGCATACTGTAGTGTGAAATCAGCTTTTGAATTAGTAATAAACATTTGTATAAACTGAACTGCTCTCGGTGTGTGTGTCTATTTTCTTTCGGTAGCTCAAACACTGTGACCAATCTAAAATGAACAAAATGAGAGGTATAAGTTTACCCAAGACAATTGGCGCTGCGAGCAGGGTTGGTCTCAAGATGTTTCGCCGAAAGAAAGAGGTGAGCCCTGAGCAGTTCTTGATTCCTGGATGGACTTCCAAAGACGATGGGTTTGGCATGCTGGCCAATACCCTGTCTTTGTTGGGACCACCCATTAGTTGGGATGAGAAGTTAGACTCATCAAGTGCACCTCTGGGAGAGCGGGTTGCCACTCTCCTTCGAGAAAGTAAATTTCCTGATAAAAAGGGAATGCTGACGAATGGTTTTTGGTTGCTGGCCACAGCATTACGCCACTCCGTTCAGCGTGAAGCAGAATTAATTCAAAGAGAAGTAGAATCTCAGTGCAAAAGAAAGCAATTAGAGGAGGAGCTAGAAGTCCTGCGACAATGCTGTTCCATGATGAGCGAGATTGTTCGTACCAGTCAGGACAGAGCCAAAGAATGGGAAGATAAGCATGTCCAAATGATTTGCCGTAATATTAAACTCCGGCAGCAGCTCTGTGCAGATAAGGAAAGGCATGGAGTAGAACCCGATCCATATCGTATTCATGCCATGATAAGGAATGGTGACGATCCTGATGTAATTGAGGATTGGGATGGGAATATCTGGAATGACAATGGTAATAATGCAGATACTCCTCAGCATGTGTCTAATATACTACCCTCTCCATCTGCTGTCATGCCCGCCCTATAAGGCAGCAGATTTCCCAAACAGACAGAAGGGGGGATGATGTAAGGGTAGAGATGGAAGGGATAGATACCCCGGTTTCCCATGTGGACCCAGGGGAAAATACCCAAACCCCTGCTTATGCTCTATGGCCTACTCCCTCTGTTGGATGGCCTCCACCTCCTCCCCTAGACTGGGTGGAGGACCCTGTGAGCCAAAGTGGGAACAGGGGTCGGAAGGAGTCAATGATCCGTGATTTCTCTGTAAAAGAGCTGGCTGCCATTGGAGATCGATTTAGGCAAAAAGCAGGGGAACATCATCCCCAGCTGCTGAGTCCTCCTGGCCCAGCTGTGCTTTCTGCTCCCACTCCTGCTCCAGTTACTCATGATGAGGTAAAACAATGGGTTAAACAGGCTCTTAAAGATAACAATAGCATGTGGTCCTGGAAGCCCCCGAACCCTTCTGAAGCCTCAAGGTGTGGGCAGGATTCCCGTGTCTACTCCATCGAGACACGGCGCACACACGGGGATCCGCGGCCCTACATACCGTTAACAATCCACTGGGGTGGGGGTAATGATCGCCAATACTTGGCTTTGGTCGACACCGGTGCAGAGCACTCGGTGATTCCTGGTAATCCCGACCTCTGGACTGAACCGGCCTTTCAAATAGAGGGGTTGGGAGGAGCGGTCACCCTGGAAAAGGAAATAAAAGTCTGTGCCATGGTGGGTGATAGCCCTTCCCCTGTCTGGTTACATGCCCTGGTGGCTGCTACTGACGAGTGTATCCTGGGTATTAATATATTGGCCGGTATGGCCCTTATACTAGCCAAGGGGGATTTGAATTTGGAATTCGAACTATTACAAAAAAACTAGTAGTGGGTCAGGTTAAGTGGGATCCTGTGATGGTGCCAGCCCCCATGAAACCAGTGTGCATTCCACAATATCGTCTCCCTGGGGGGCAGGAAGAGATTTCTGCCACCATCGATGCTCTGCAAGAAGAAGGGGTAGTGAGGCCCGCAACGTCGCCCTTTAATAGCCCTGTTTGGCCGGTCCAGAAGCCAGATGGCTCCTGGAGAATGACAGTTGATTATCGTTTTTTGAACAAACATACCCCACCACTTGCTTCAGCAGTTCCGGACATTGTCACCCTTATTGAAAACATTGCTACTGGGAACTCAGGAACATGGTATGCTGTCATTGATCTCGCTAACGCCTTCTTCAGTATTCTTATAGCTGAGGATTCACAGGATAAGTTCGCCTTTACCTGGAAGGGGCGCCAGTATACCTTCACCCACCTTCCAGTATCGCCTTCCCTCTCAATTCACCATTATATTGATGATGTGGCCTCCTGGAGCCTCTGGCAGAAACAAGAGGGTCGCCGAGTCCCACTGGGATTCTGGTCACGTACCATGCCCGAGGCTGCCACTCGTTATTCTGTTTTTGAACAACAGTTACTAGCCTGTTACTGGGCCCTGCTAGAGACTGAAAGAATGACAGGTGATGCAGATGTTCAATTGCGACCTGCACTTCCTATAATGAATTGGGTCCTGGCTAATAATGCTAATCTAAAGATCGGGCGGGCTCAGCAGTCTTCTATTGTTAAATGGAAGTGGTATATTCAGAGTCGTGCGACCAGAGGGCCTGAAGGGGTGGGCCGCGTACACGAACAGGTGGCTTACCATCCCAGGTCAGGAACTCACTTATCGGAGGAGGGGGATGGTGGCTCCAGTCAGTATGCTGAGTTGAAGGCAGTCACTTTACCACTAGATCCCCATGATCACCCTCTTCGCCTGTTTACTGATTCCTGGGGTTTGGCTAATGGACTTGTGGTATGGATGCCTGATTTGCAAAAGAACAACTGGATGATACATGACCGCCCAGTATGGGGCAAAGAGTTGTGGCAGCTGTTGTGGGATGCTTCCCACCATCGTGAGATAACCGTTTATCACGTTGATGCCCATACCAATATGGCGACTAACATGGCTCAACATAATGCAGTAGCAGATCAGCTTGCCACTATCAGCTGTGCTGATACCGTCCCCCTGGCTCGATGGGCACATGAACAGAGTGGTCATTTGGGGGAGAAGGGATCAGCTATGTGGTCCCGTACACATGCTTTATCTGTCCATCAGGATGATGTCCGCATGGTCGTACGTACATGCCCAGAATGTCAGCTTGTGAAGTTCCATACCATTCCACCTGGTCCACGTGGCCGAATAAAACGGGGTGCTCACTCAGCTGCGGTCTGGCAAATTGATTACATAGGCCCCATGCTAGACTGTATGGGTAAATATTACATCCTAGTAATGGTTGACACCTTTTCGGGCCTGGTTTTTACTTTTCCCACCAAGACGGCTGACCAAGCTAGCACTATCCAAGGACTAAACCATTTGATTTATCGTTATGATGTTCCAGAGGAGATTCACTCTGATAATGGCTCACACTTCTCCGGGAAAGCAATCTGTGATTGGGCAAATGACAACGGTATTTTATGGGTCCACCATATTCCTTATTACCCGCAGGCTGCCGGGTTAGTTGAACAAATGAACGGCTTACTGAAGGAACAAATTCATTTGTTAACATCACTGGGGACCCAGAAGGGATGGTGCCATGTGCTGCAGCAGGCAGTCGACAATTTGAATCATCGCCCTTTAAAAGGAGGTATACCTTTCCACCGACTTCTTCACGCTCCTGAATTACAGCCTATTCCAGAGGAATAACAGTCATTGCCCCCCATCCCCGAACTAGAGAATGTTGGACAAAAGGTATGGGTGGCACCACCAGGTAGTGGCCCTCCTGTAAAAGGGGAAATAGTGACACCTGCCCAGGGTAACACTCGGTGGGTAGCTATTGAGGGACAGGATGATTTAGTCTGTTTAAACACTGAACGCTTATGGTATCGTGAGTGACATGTGTCAGGCTTCTTTGTTCCAGGTTCTCCATTTTACACTCCTGGTGATCTGGCTTAACAGCTGCTTTGATGCCAGCAATTGGATTTGTAATGTCGAGGACGTTCCAAGGGAGTTCCCCGTGGGAAACACGGTCCGATGCATTACACCAAGGAAGTCCTCGGTCACCAGCCTCAAGTGCAGCTTATATAAATATGTTATTGTTCAGCATGTTTCAAAATCTGTTCGTGAGCTCCAGTATCTGGGTATTGTGGCCAACAAGGATAATTTGAGCCTTGGTTGGAATCCTTTCTCATGGCTAACTGCTACATTTGGGGTAGTGGGCCACACTATCCTCCGTTGGTTGCTCGCGTCATTGCTTATCTTTGTAATTGTTGTTTTGATTTCTCTTTTTTCGCTCCCTCTGTACTCAAATACTGGTTAGGCCTCGCAAATGACAGATTGTGACCAAGGGGTGGAATGTAATGGAGGATTAAAACCATGTACTCAGATGCTTTTTGCTTATGTGGAACTGACGACACTGGGTCCACACGCAGGTCACCTTACTTTCAGAACTAGCAGATGTAATTAAACTCAGCCATGGGGACTTATCTGAAGATACACTTTGAAATGGAATTCCACCGTGAGGCCCAGGGAAAGCAGTTGTCAAATGCAACACTCTGAAATTGACGAATTGGTCACAACCTGTCTTGCTCGAGAAGTTTTAATAAGTCTTTGTATCTACGAGATAAACCAGGAAATTATAACATCCTGGTTCCATAATAATTAATCTTTTAAATTGTAGAATGTAATGTTCAGTTTTGATTTTGACTGACAAATATTAGAAGGAGTAGGCGCATGATTAATTGTTTTTGGGGTATATAAGCCTGTGGTCCTGCTGCTGAAGTTTAGACTCTCCGAGGGGTGGGAACACCCCTTGTCAAGAAGGAAGAACAGCCAGAGTCCGAGCAACGTCCCGGTCGGGGGAGGTGGAGAAGCTGCTACCAGCGCCCTGACAACCTACTACAAGTGTGCAGTTGTTGCCTCGCTTCGGCAGTTGGGACCAGTCCAAGCGTTGATAAGTATAGTTGGGAAGGGCTTGCATATTGTAGTGTGAAATCAGCTTTTGAATTAGTAATAAACATTTGTATAAACTGAACTGCTCTCGGTGTGTGTGTCTATTTTCTTTCGGTAGCTCAAACACTGTGACCAATCTAAAATGAACAAAATGAGAGGTATAAGTTTACCCAAGACAGATGGTCCATTATAACTTATCAATTATACTCAACTCTGGAGAAACCAAAGAAGTCCAAATATGTTTTCTCTGACCCATGTTTTAGATGTCACAAGGATGGCATTTAATTCATCTGGAAGTGAAGTTTGGTGTCTCCTATTGCACCATTCTGTGTTATTTGGAACTCATTTGATATCGGTTAATGTTACTATTATTTATTTTATAAAACACATTTTAAGAAATGCTATACATTTGAGTAGTAAAATACTATTATCTTAATGTTGTGATGGTTCACTTTGCTATTCGGGCACCATCTCCTGACTGCCCTGCAGCATATATAAAATGGGGGGGAAATGTCTGCTGTCAGTCTAACATATGAAAGATGTCCCATGGTCCTGCTCGGTGGTCAGAAGTAAAGGCCTGTGGCCCCCTACTTCATCATTTAATGGTTGGTTGTGGCTGATTTGATCTTGGCCAGTGATAGGATTCATCTGAATTGGGGGTGTAGGGAATTTAAAGCATGATTTTCAAACTTTTTCTTTCCACTCACATACAACCTTAAGTAATCGCTATGCCATAGGTGCTGTGATTAGTAAGGGATTACTTAAGATAGTATGTGAGTGAAAAGGGAAGGTTAAGAATCACTGCTCTAGTCCTAATTGTTATGGAAATATTTTGCTTGAGAAAAATTGTCGTTGGCCCATTTCCTTTGGAGTTAGGAAACTGTGCACATAATGAGTCAATTAGATATGATTACAACAGTGGTTTTCAAACTTTTTCTTTCCACCCACATACCACGTTAAGCAATCCCTTACTAATCACAGAGCACCTATGGCATAGGGAATATTTAAAGTGGTATGTGGGTGGAAAGAAAAAGGTGGAGAACCACTGCTGTAGATCAATTGAAAGAATTACTGAAAGAGTACCAAAGATATCTTTCCAAAACTAGACAGGGCCAAAACTCATGGGTCAATGAAGCCACTTGTGAACCACACCTGTCTCAGATTGGATTAAAATTAGGAAAAATATGGGCAAACTTGTCCTTAGACATATGAACCCTGTGTACTACCTTAAATTGAATAAGGGAGTGTCGAGCATACACTGATGAGGTTTTAGCAAGTTTAAGAATCTTTTACTACATCTCTGGAGAAAAAGATTGTTGAAGCTCCTGCTCCCATGCCCTTTTGAATTTATCAGTCAAGACTGGTCACAATTTTAATAACATATAATTGCTATTAAACCCTTATGGGAGGGGTTCAAACAAAAAATAGCATCAACCATATCTGACTGATATAGCAGGGGTAAATTATATAATACAGCATTCAAAAAATGTCTAATTTGAAAATATTTAAACAAATGCTAATTAGGCAAAAAGTTGCTCAAAGGACATAAGATCATCTTCCATAAACAAATCCCAAAAACCCTTACCCTAACCCTAAAGAATACCCTTCCAAAAAAAAAGCTTGGTAATTCACAGATCAATGAAAAAAAAAATTAAATAAAACCAGAGTAATATTTTTTAAACCCAAGAACCTTTGGAATTGAAACCATATCTGTAATGTGTGCTTGGTAAGTGCGAAAGCAAGGGAAGCTCCCATTAGAGAAACTATCAGAAATTTCTCGACCAATTTCAATTCCAGATTTAACCATGACAGACATTCAAGTTTGTCAGAATAAAAGATCCTGAATATCTAATATTAATTGATCCATAGTAAAATCTGAGGTTAGGTAGAGCCAAGCCCCCATCCTTTTAAAACTTCTGTAATTGTGCTTTATTTAACCTTGCATTTTTATTCTGTCAAATATAGGAAGATATATTGGAATCAATAATATCAAAATATGATTTCAGAATAAAAACTGGAATGGCTTGAAATAAATACAAAAAATGTTGGTAAAATCATCATCTTGATTGCATTAATACAAAATGAAAGAAATTTAGCTTGTATAAATCTTTAATTTTTTTAGGAATTTTAGCAGCTAGATAGATAAAATAATCCTTAACAATCTTAAATGGTATATGCTCATAAATAAGTACCTGAATATTCAGGGGAAGTAATTCATTCTTGTGAAGATTTAATTTGTAGCCAGAAAAAAACTGAATTGCAACACCAAAGACAACATAGAAGGGATAGGTTTCTTTGGGTCTGAAACATATAACAAGTCATCAGCATATGAAGATACTTTATGAATACTATCCCCCTAGTAACCCCCTCCCCCCACCAATATCATTAGAATCTGGAAATACAATGTCTAAGGGTTCCAAAGCTAAATCAAATAATAAGGGCTAAGAGGACAGCCTTGCCTAGTTCCACACAGGAGTCTCAACAGGGAAGACATTTGATTCTTGGCAACAACATACACAGAAGGAGCGTGATAGATCTCTTTAATCCAAGAAATAAAACCAGGGCCAAAATTAAATTTCTCTAAAACCTCAAGCAGATAAGACCATTCCACCCTGTCAAATGCCTTTTCAGCATCAATGAAATGACATATTCCAGAATCTTAGTGAGGGAGAATACATTATATTAATTAATCTGTGACTATTTGAATATGAAAAATGATTTTTTTAATGAATCCAGTCTGATCATTAGAAATAATACTGGGAAGAACATGATACTAACTATAATTTTAGGAAAAAAATTGAATGAGATTTAATAATGATATTGGTCTATAAGAAGCACAATCAGTAAAGTGTTTATTCTTTTTAAGAATTAAAGAAATTGATGCTTCATAAATTCTGAGGAAGGGTTCCCAAAGAAGAGGAGTCCGTAAACTCCTTATTTAACCAAGGAACGAGTAGGTTAGCAAATGATTTGAAAAACTCAACCATGTACTCATCTAGATCAGGTGCCTTACCTGACTGAAGAGAAGTAATAACTTAGAGATAGATTCCACTAATGATACACAATCATTATGAGATAGTTTAGGAAAGTTCAGTCAACCCAGGAAATTATCCATTAAACTTGAATTATCTGGAAAGTCAGATTTGTATAAATTGGAATGAAAATCATGGAACACCTTATTTATTTCATCATGATCAGTAACCAAGCTCCCATCTCACTTAGAAATCTTTGTAATCTGTCTTTTCATTATAGCAGCTTTCAATTGACTTGCCAATAGCTTACCAGATTTCTCCCCATGTTTGTAAAATTGGCTTTTGGATTTAAATCGGGAAAGTTGAAAGCAAATCATGTTGCATTTGGAGTTCCACTCTCTTATAAAGGTCAGAATTAGGAGCTACCTGAGTATAATCTAACAATTTATTTACTCTTATCAACCAACAACATCTTTCCTCATTTGTTCACTTTCTCAGTCCCGTTGAATATGAAATAATTTGACATGAAGATAGACCTTAAAAGTATTCCATAATATCAAGCTGGACATTCCTTCAGTAGAATTCATTTCAAAAAAGCTATCTGCTCTTTAAATAAAGTTAACAAACTTCTCATCCTGTAACAAAGTAGAATTAAACTGCCACTGCCTGGAACCGAAAGCTACAGCAGTCAATTTAATTGAAAGCTTCAGTGGCACATGATCAGATATTACGGTTGCTCCATAATCACAAGCAGTAATGGATGGTGCTTGCTGAATATCAATAAGGAGATAGTCTGTCCTAGAATATTTATGAACATGAGAGAAAAATGAAAAATCTTTATCATCTGGATGCAACAACCTCCAAATATCCAGAAGCCCTGGGTCCAACAAAAAATAATTAATAATAGTAGTCGATTTATTTGGGAATATCCGATGGGAGGCTGATCTATCAATCAAAGCATTGAGACAGCAGTTAAAGTCTTCCCCCATAAGCAACATATACTCATTCAAATTTAGCAGTGATGAAAACACACATTAAAAAAAAATGCTGGGTCGTCAAAGGTAGGAGCATAAATGTTGACCAGCACAACCTTCTTTTACATAAGAAACCAGTTATAATTAGAAATCTACCATTGGAGTCTGCAACAGTATTAATATGCCTAAACAGAGTAAAAGAATCAATAAAAATTTAAACTCCTTAATTTTAGGTTGGGATGAGAAATGAAATGGTTGGCCCTTCCAAATTTAAAAAAAACACTGACTATCCTCCCCTCATATATGAAAAAAAATGCATCTCCTGAGCAAATATAATGTTAGCCGGAAGCCTTTTAAACACATTTTTTTTAAAAACTTTTTGTGCTCAAATGGATTATTTAGGTCATTCCAATTCTATGATACTAGATTAAAAACCTTGTCATCCATCATGTTTAAATACAGCGCAAGTCTATGACAGAACAATGTATATTGAGCAAGAGAAAGTCACATCAGAAGGGAGGTAGAGAGGCCATGGAGAAAACAAGGCAATGTAGCAGGTAAACTGAAGGTTGAAATTCCAAGGCAGTTCAGAAAGAAAAACCTAATCTACATATTCCCACCCCCCCCCCAACAAGACCCAAAAACTATCCAATAGTAGGATAGCAAGCTATCTAGCATCCCAACCCCCATTGCCTCTAGCTGGCTAAGATCCAAAAAACCAAAATGATACATCGGTTCCCAATATAATGTAGTCAAAACAAGCAGGAATTAACCAACAAAGTTACAAACCAAGATGATCTGTGTGAAAACCACAAGGTCGAACAAACCAGTTAACATATATCATTCATTTTAACTTGAAAAGTAACATAAAGCTGAAAACAGCAGGATATTTTAGATCTCCTCAAGAGAAGCACAAAAAAGATTTATTATGATAGTCTTAGCTGTAGCAAAAAAATGTATTATGTCAACCTGGAAATTAGAAGATAGCCTGAGAATACAGCAATCATACATAGCAATGAATAAATGTATTCCATTGGAAAAAATAACATATAATTTAAGAAATAACATCAGAGTATTCGAACAAATTTGGGAACCGTACCTGGAAGACGAAATGAACTGACCCAGTATGTAAAAGTGGATGACACAAATTTCTTGTTTATTTTCATTGTGTGATGACATTGTTTAATGGGTTTAATCTATCCTATATGTTGAATGTTGAGTGGGTGGGGAGGGGGGGTGAAGGAGGGAGGGAAGGGAGGGGGGAAAAGGGGAGAAAATGACACTGTGTATATTCAAGAGGGAAATGTTTGTGTGTATTTTGGTCAGTATGGTTCATAGTGTGAAAAGTAAAAAAGAGAAGAACATCAACTAAAAAAGATATTTAAAAAAAGTTACAGAGCGACCAAGAGAAAATGCTTTAAATCAAATTAACCAGTCCACATCTTCCAAACATAACAGGGTGTTCCTCACAGGACACTAATAAATCCATCAAAGATAAAGCAACCACAGTTAAATTAAACTATTCATAGCAATTGTGAAGTAGAAGGCTGCTGATCCAAGAATTTCCATGAGTCAACCACCAATCGAAACCACTTACGAGGACCATCTTTCGGCGTAATTCTCAAGTGAGTAGGAAACAGTAAAGAGGATTGGGACTCCCTTTTACACAGCTTGGTTGTCACTGCTTTATACTGTGCTCTCTCAGTAAGAATTGCAGGGCAGAGATCCTCCATAATGTAGAATTCAAATTCCTTGTATTTAAGCTTCTTCTGTTGTTGTGCTTCATGAATTATAATTTCCTTGGTCTGAAAGTAATGCAGACACCGAATCACTGGTTGAGGCTTTAACTCTGGGGAAGGTTTCATTCTTAAAGCCCGATGCGCTCTGTCCAAGATAGGAGGCTTCTGTAGCGCAACTCTCCCAAATACCTCGAACAAAAAATTCAAAAAGAATTTACTTAGGTCACCAGATTCTGTATCTTCAGGCAAACCAATAATGCATAGATTCTGTCTGTGACTGCAACTTTCCAAATCAGACACTTTCCTTGAAAACTTGTCAAGTTGCTGTGTAGTGGAAATTAAAGTCTGCCCAAAGAATCTAACCCTCGATCATGCTTGACTGCACTCTGCACCAGCGTAGAGATCTGTTCATTATAAGTCTCTAAGTTCAAATTCAGGACAGCCAGTTTACTTTCAAAACCTCTAAGCGTCAATTCTACACTTAACAATCTTTCATCCAGTTTAGAATACATTTTCTCGAGGAGTTCGGTAATTATTTCCACTGTTGATGGAGTTTCTTTAGGATCTTCCTCAAGATTTCCATCTTTCTTTCCATTTTTCCTGTTTTAAGCTTCCTGAAGTTTCCCCCCCCCCCCCCCCCCCCACCCACTTCTAAGAGATGCCATTGCAAATAAAACAAAAAACTGTTACAGAGAGAGCCAGTCTAATGAAAAAAAAAGTAACTTCGGTGGCTGTTAGAAAAAGGGAAAAATCTAAAAAAAGGTTGGAGCCATGCCTTCAGCGTCTTACTCCATCTAGTGGCAGCAAGAGACTGCATTTATCTTTCATCATTGTCCCTTTGGGTTCCACTTTGCATACTTTCATCGAATGACAAGCTTACACAGGAGGGCTGGAGGTGCTTGCAAGGCAGGTGGGTGGGTTTGGGAGACAGTGTCCACCTTCGACCATGCACCTGACAAAAGGCCCAGGCCTGCAATGTCAGTTAGCCTTCTCAATTTCATCCTACTGATCTTGCGTAACCTGCTGAGTTTCTCCAGCATGTTTGCATTACACTTGACCCCAGCGTCTTCAGAAACCGCCGGTGTGTGCTTACCTCTTTCTTTAGTCGGGTGAAATGAGAATGGATGAAGGTTTGCCAATCAGTTGAGGGGTCAGAGATTGACATTCCCATCCACTATCTTTGGCATATTAAAGAGATACAACTGCAAAGTAAGACAAATTGGATCATGCTTATCCCTTCCAGTGAATCCAATTCATTTCAATTGTAAAGACACAACAAGTGAAGACTTAAAGAAAATTGTTGAGTGACTCCTAATATTTCGAGGTTAATGCTTAAAATAAAATTCTAAAATGTGACTTGACTATTCAGTGTTCCCAATATTTGCTGGCTAAAGTTTGTGCAGGGTGCTTCAAACCCCGAGATGTGTTACAATCAAATAATAGTTGCAAACATATAGTTCCAGAGATAAAGAGCACTTAGATCATTTTGTCCCACATGATTTAGAGACCTCGTCAGATTGTTTTTCTCAAAAATCCCTAAATTTAATACATATACTTTAAAATAAATGTAGCACTGTAGCAGTGGCTACCCTGCTAAACTGAAGGATCGCACAACCAGACGGGTTGAGTTCAGTGAGCAAAAACTGATTTATTGCAGGCTGCCTGGCTGGTCTTATACTCCCAGCCCGGACCTGGCTGGTCTTATACTCCCAGCTCGGACCTGGCTGAGAACCACACTGGGGGGGCCGCGATGTCACCGAGGCATCACGTGGATCCCCAAGCGCGGGCTTCTGAGCCCGGTGCCGAGGTCAGGAGGAAACCCCCCAACGGCACAATTTTGGCCGGCTGCTCCGCCGCGTGCGTGACAAGCGGGGCCGGTTCACCTGCTTAATGGCGTACTGCCACAGCTCCCCCCAGAACCAGCGCCAATGTCCTTTTTTGTCGGGCAGTCTCGCTTCTTGGGTTGGGCCACAACTTCTGGTTCGGTTGGGTCGAGATAGGCTGGCTTTAACCTGTCACCGTAAACATTTCCCTCTTACCACCGATGTACAATGTGAAAGTGGATCCTGAATGCTGGATGACTTTGTATGGCCCCTTTTTATGGTCTTTGTCGAAGTGCTATGAACGGGCCCCGTCTGACAAAAACGTACTCCGCAGAGTACAGCTCACTGGGGACGTACGAGGCCTGTGTGCCGTGTCTGGGTGGCGGTGGGGGTGTGAAGGAGTCCAACTGAGCCCGGAGGCAGGGAAGTAGACCATGTGGTGACTGCTGGGGGTTGTGAGGTGCGTCGATGAACTCACCGGGTAGGGCTGATGACACCTGTAGGTCTTCTTTGGGTGTTGAGCGGATGCCCAGGAGCACCCAAGGCAGCTCATCCACCCAGTCGGGGCTGGTGAGATGGGCCAACTTAAGTTGGCAGTGCAATCGTTCGATTAGCCCATTAGCCTGTGGATGATAGGCCGCGTGTGATGTAGCTCGATCCCCAGCCTGTTGGCAAGCTGTGCCTAGAGCACAGAGGTGAACTGAATGCCCCAATCACTAGTGAGGTGGTTTGGGATGCCAAACCAGGCAATCCAACCATTCAAAAGCGCTCGGGAGCAGGAGTCCATGGAGGCATCTGGCATCGGGATCACCTCAGGCCAACGAGTGGTGCGGTCTACCACTGTGAAAAGGTAATGAGTGGTGAGGCCCAAGGACTGTCGGAGTGTCAAATGATCCCCAATTCCTGCAGATGTGAGAACTCTTGCTTCGCCATCTGGAGCTTGTCCGGCGGGAGACGGCGTTCCTTGGCGTGGACCGGCGGGCCTTGGGTGGGGATGTAATGAAACACCCCGTGGCATGGTGAGGCTGTGGAGAACTGAGGCATGGGTAGGGATGGGAACTCGTCCAAGATACGCTGAAACTCATCCTTGGGCGTGATGACCGTGGCCATCTGCGGCTGCTCTGTGTGGGAGGCGTTGAGGCGAATGGATTGGAAGGTACGGGCATCTACCAGACGCCTACCTCAAATGTCGATCAGGAGTCCATGGCCGAGGAGGAAATTGACATGCAGGATGGCAGTTGGAAGGGACGAAACGGTGATCCTCCACGAGAAGTTCCGCTGGTCTATCTGGAAGTGGACGGTCTTGTCTCCATACATCCGATCTCCTTCGAATTGGCTGCACGGAGGGGAGGTCCTCGAGGCCGGTTCTTGGACTCTAAGGCTGTGGCCGGGATGACGCTGATCTGGGCCCCAGTGTCGACGAGGAAGCATCAGCCGCTGACTGAATCCCACAGGTAGAGGAGACTGTGTTCTTGGCCAGACGCCGCAGCCATTAACAGCGGCCGGCCTGCTCATTGCCCTGGAACGAGCAGGGCTGACAACACTTCCAAGCTTTGGCTCCCGAGAGCTGGTGGAAGAAGCAGAGGCCTGAAATGGATGACTTGCTTCTGGCTATGCTCTTTGAGGCCCCTGCAGGGGCTGGGTGTTCCACCCAGCACTAGAGGAAAGCTTGGCGTGGTCATGCCCGTGACTCGTAACCTGCTGGACTGCTAAGCCCTCCAGGAATCGTTCAAGCCATAGCTCCTTAGCATTTTGAGCGACCTTCCTAGGGTTGACAAAGCTTTCCTGCGACAGTAACGGCCGAATGTCATCAGGCAGATGGTCGAGGAAGATGCGCTTGAAGAGTGGGCAGTTGGTGTGATCACCCATGAGTGCGAGCATCTCTTCCATTTACTCGATTGGGGTTCTGTACCCTAAGGTGTCGAGGTGCAGCATCTGAGCAGCACGCTGACACCTGGAGAGGCCGAGGGAGCCGGTGAGCACCCACTTGATGGTCCCATACTTATTTTCCGTGGGTGGGTGCTGAACGAGGTGCAGCATTCGTTTAGCGGTGGCCTGGTCCAGGGTGGTGACCACATGGTAAAACTTGGTCGAATCCGATGAAATCTGGCGGAGGTGAAACTGAGCCTCTGCGTGGCTGACCCAGGTCTCTGGCTCCTGAACCCAGAAGTCAGGAAGTTTTTTTGTTTTTTTTTTAAATTTTTTTATTTTTCACACCATAAATCACATTAGCCATGATATACACTATTTCTTTTTCACACATATACAGTGACTTTTTCTCCCCCCCCCTTTCCTCCCAAACCACCCCCCCACCCCCCCTCTCATCCATTTTAGGTATACAATCTAGGTTGCATTAAGCCAGTCAGACAATGTTGTCATTCAACAAAATTACACCAGAAATTCTACTGAGTCCATTCTTTTCTTTCCTTCTCCTTCCATCAACTTAGGTAATGTTTGTCCCCGGTAGGTTTTCGCTATTGTATTTAATGTAAGGCTCCTAAACTTGTTCGAATATTTCAATATTCTTTTTTAACCTATATGTTATTTTTTCTAATGGAATACATTTATTCATTTAAATTTAGTAGTTTCTTCCTTTTAATTTGGTTATGTATTCCATTAATATTTAAAGACATATAGTTCAGCGTAGCCCTTTTATATTTTGTTTATCTTCTCTTTCCGTTTTTCCATCATTACCTTTCCTCCTTTTCCATTTCTGTTTTCTTATTTTCAACTCTTTATAAGACAACATTCCTACAACATCCAACATTTTCCTTATTCTCCTATTTCTATCTTATTTATCCCCAATCTCCCCTTCACCTCCTGAGTTGTCCTTTATCCCTTGTCGGACAACCACATCTCCCCTCTCCATTTGGATTTGCGAATCCACTCGCAAGCGTCAACTGATTTTGCAGTGACCGCTATTTCCCCCCACCCCGCCTCCCCCAGAAAAGATTTCACTTTTCATATGTCACAAAGGTCACTCTTTTAATTCCCTCCTTATTCTCTCTATTCCATTACCTTCCCTTATTAATTCTTGTCTATACTATCTATATTTTCCTCTAAGTACAGATACATTCATGTATGCTCATTGTCTCTATTCACTCTTATACCTCTTTACCCGCATACACATCAATCGTGATCATTTTTACTCTCATTACCCGTCTTCATCCCTCAGTCTATTTTTGTCTTTACCCACATACATATCAATCGTGATCATTTTAACTCTCATTACCCGTCTTCCTCCCTCAGTCTATTTTTGTAATTGTTCTGCAAATTTTCGTGCTTCTTCTGGATCCGAGAATAGTCTGTTTTGTTGTCCTGGAATAAATATTTTCAATACCGCTGGATGCTTTAGTATAAATTTATACCCTTTCTTCCATAAAATCGCCTTTGCTGTATTGAACTCTTTTCTCTTCTTTAGGAGTTCAAAACTTATATCTGGATAAATGAAGATTTTTTGCCCTTTATACTCCAGTGGTTTGTTGCCCTCTCTTACTTTTTCCATTGTCTTCTCCAGTACCCTTTCTCTTGTAGTATATCTTAGGAATTTTACTACAATAGATCTTGGTTTTTGTTGTGGTTGTGGTTTAGAGGCCAATACTCTATGTGCCCTTTCTATTTCCATTTCTTGCTGTAGTTCCTAGGGTCTTAGGGATCCACTCTTTTATAAACTCCCTCATATTCTTGCCTTCTTCATCTTCCTTAAGGCCCACTATCTTTATGTTATTTCTTCTGTTATGGTTTTCCATTGTATCTATTTTTTGAGCTAGTAGTTCTTGTGTCTCTTTAGTTTTTTTATTAGATTTCTCCAATTTCTTTTTTAAGTCTTCTACCTCCATTTCTGCTGCTACTGCCCGCTCTTCCATCTTGTCCATTTTCTTTCCCATTTCTGTTAAGGTCATCTCCATTTTATTTATTTTCTCTTCTGTGTTGTTTATTCTTTTTCTTAAATCCTTAAATTCCTGTGTTTGCCATTCTTTAAATGACTCCATGTATCCTTTAATAAGAGCAAGTATATCCTTTACCTTGCCTTTCTTTTCTTCTTCTATTTCCCTGTACTCTTCCTCTTCCTCTTCTTCTTCCTCTGGGTTGACCATCTGTTGTTTCTTTGTTGCCCTTTCCTCCTCTTCTTTCTTGTTTCTATTGTCTTCTGTGTTCTCTTCTTGCTGCAGGTGTTCTGCAGCTGTCGTTGCCGGCTGTGGAGATCGACTCCCCAGCTGGTCCCCCCTCCCGTCGGTGTGTTTTTTTTCATTCGCATCGCGCATGCGTGAAGTATCGCGCATGCGCGGTTGCGCACTTTTACTCGGCTCTGCGAGCCATTTTTGTAGTCCATTATTTACTGACCTGAGGGAGCGGGTTTCTCTCTCCGCAGCGGGCCTCTTCGGACAGGTAAGGCCTTCACCTTTTTCCTCCTTTGTCTTCTCTTCCTCTCTTCTTACCGTTGCTTTCGATTTTTCTTTTTTTGTCGCCATCTTCTTTCCACCTTTATACTCACTTTTCTGTAACTTTTATTTCTGTGCCTTTGTGTTTTCTTTTGTTTTTCCCGACTTTTCTGGAGAGGGCTGGAGTTCACCGTCCGGCCACTACTCCATCACGTGACTCCTCCTCGAAGTCAGGAAGCTTGATGGCTGTAGCGTTGATCAAAGTGTCGTTCATGTTGGGTTCAAAGACATTTGAACCTGTCAGAGTCACCAATTGTAGTGGCGGCTACACTGCTAACTGAAGGATCGCACAACCAGACGGGTTGAGTTCAGTGAGCAAAAACTGATTTATTGCAGGCTGCCTGGCTGTTCTTATACTCCCAGCCTGGACCTGGCTGAGAACCGCGCTGGGGGCGTCACGTGGGTCCCCAAGCGCGGGCTTCTGAGCCCGGTGCCGAAGTCGGGAGGAAACCCCCAAAGGCGCCATTTTGGCCGGCTGTCCCACTGCGTGCGTGATAAGCGGGGCTGGTTCACCTGCCTAATGGCGTACCGCCACAGCAGCATTATTGACCTAGCCATTAGATTAACATCTATTAACTATTCCTAATTGCAGTTGACAAAGGATGGGGAGTTCCCTTTTAATACAAAACATGCCACAGTATCATTAGATTAGTGGGGGTGGGGAGGGGGGAATCCAGAGCAGCAGGCCAGTAAACAGAGGAGTTGAGGGGGTAGTAAATGTTATGGCATTTACATTTACTAGTACCAGCATGTTCCAGTAAGGAGGAAGGACAGGGGTGGCAAAGTAAGAAAACTTTGAATGATGAGGAAAAAAAATAAAGTGAGAAGGGACGGGTAAATAAATGCAATGTAACTGAAGGCTGAGGTGTGTTTATTTTAATGGAAGGAGGATGAGGGGGATGAACCCAGAGCCCACATCAGTGCATGAAATTAAGATGTTGTGCCATTGTGGAGACTTGACTGTAAGAGGGACAGAATTGGCGACTCAATGTGCAGGGGTTTTAATGTTATAAATGAAAAAGAGAGAATGTTATAGGTTGCATTACTATTCAGGGTGAGTGTCAGAGCTGCACTCAGTGAGGGCTCATCCAATGAAGGCAATGGGAGTAAAGATTAAAAATAAGCAAGGTGCAATCACAGTGATAAGTTTATTCTATGGGCCAAAACACACTGAAATGTTGGAGGAACTCAGCTGGTCTTTTCAGCATCCATATAAAGCAAAGATATACCGTATTGCCAACGTTTTGGGCCTGAGCCCCTCTTCAAGGAATAAGCAGAATGAGTCAAAAACAGGAAATTTCAGAAAATCTCAGAATTCAGACAGTGCTGGGTGGGGGAGGAATGCAGACCAACAGAAGGTGCTAATTGGATATAATAAGGGGAGAGGCAAGGATGATCATGTCTGTGCAAAAGGACAAGGAAAAGGGAGAGAGCGAGAGCTGGGGAAAGACGACAGGAGAAGTAAGGGTTGAGTGGGGGGTGGGGGGCATTAATGAAAGCCAGAGAAATCCATATTAATCCAGTTGGAGGGTGCCCAGTAGGAAGATGAGATGTTGTTCGTCCAATTTGCAAGTGCATGAGATCATGGACAGACATATCTATGGAGCTTCCAATAGTCACTGTAAGGGTGGAGGAACATATATGTATTTGGATTACGGAAAGATGTGAAGGCAACAAAGTTGATTTGGACTTCCTTGGAGCCAAAGGTGGGTAAAATTTCTAAGGTGCATCCAGGAGGATTACTTGAAGCAGCATATAAATAGTCCAACCAGGAAAGGGGTCATACTAGACTTTCTATTGGGTAAAGAGCCTGAAAGGTTATCAGAGTTTGAGGAGGATAGCATTTTGAGGAATAATGATCGAGATTCCTTATGTTTTAAGTTAGGCATGAGTAAGGATAAGCCTGGAGTTATGGGAAAATGCTAAGTTGAGAGAGGGCAAAGTATGACAATTATCACATAGGAGACATAATTGGGAGCTGCTGTGCGTTTTTTTGGAAGCAGCTGATCATAGTCCAGTACCATCATGTTCCACTAAGGAGGAAGGCCAAGGACGGCAAAGTAAGAGAACTGTTGAATGATAGGAATGGTCCTGAATTTAGTGAAAAAAAGGAAAGTGAGATTGAGGAAGCTAAATACAACATAGCACTGAGGGACATAAATATTGTCGGACACAGGTCAAGCAGAGCATCAGAAAGGGGCATAAAATACTATTGGGAAGCATTTCATACTAACATTAAAAATAAAATGTTTGTTTTTTTTTGGAACCACTCAAGGCCAACATTTATGCTTGGAGTAGGGACTATAGAATACTATAGCACAGAAACAGGCTCTTTAGTCCTTCCAGTGCCGAACAATTATTCTGTCTCATCTTAATGGCCTGTCTCCAGATCAGTGCCCTCCATTCCCTTCCCATCCATGTACCCGGATCATACCCCTCCCATCCATGTACTCGGACCAGCCTTCCATACTCCTCCAATCCATGAACTTGGACCCTAGTCCTTTATACCCCTCCCATCCATGTACCCAGACCAGCCCTCCATACCCCTTACATCCATGAACCCAGACCATATCCCTCCATTCTCCTCCCAGTCATTTACCCAGACCAGCCTTCCATACCCCTCCCATTTATGTACCTGGACCATAGGCCTCTATTCCCCTCCAATCCATGAACTCAGACCATAGTCCTCTATACCACTCCCATCCATGAACCTGGACCATATCTCTTCATACCCCTCCCATCTATTTACCCAGACCAGCCCTCCTTTTTTTTTGGAAAACTTTATTTAAAGACTTTACTCAAAATACAGTTAAACATAACAAAGAAAAGTGAAGAACAATTTTTTATATAAAAAACCCCACCCACCCTCCCACCCCTTCAGCCAGCTCCCTAAAGGGGAGCCAAATATAAAAACAATACAGTTAATATAAAGAATATTTCAAAGTGTTTCCAAATTCTTATACTCCAAATAAGGACACCACATTTTAACAAAAAATGAATAATTATCATGCAAATTACATGTAATTTTTTCCATAATAATACGTTCTCAATTCATTATGCCAGCATGTTATATTAATCTCCACATTATCTTTCCAAGTATAACTACACATTTTCGAGCTACAGACAGCACTAGATGTACAAATGCAATTTGAAATTTGAAACCATATATCCCAACAAAAAAAATCGATGGGTCTAATGGCAATTTAATCTTAAATAATTTTTCCATAACCAATCTAATTCCTTCACAAAACGGTTGTACTTTAACACAAGACCAGACAGCATGTCAAAAAGTTCCAATACATAATCCACATCTTAAAACAAGAATCCAAATTACTAAACCCATATTTTTTTCAATTTCTCTGGAGTCAAATATAACTGATGCAAAAAATTATAATTAACCATTCCATATCGTACATTTGTCACTTTAGTTACACTATCATGACACATAGCCTCCCAATTATCTTAGGGAAAAATATAGGTTAAATCACTTTCCCATTTAAGTCTAGATTTCTCCCAATCCGGTTTATCCATCGCATCTTGTAACAATTGGTACATATCCAAAATATAACCTTTCTTAGGTACAGAAGAAATCAAAGACTCAAATTTTGTCAACATGGGTAAATTCATCTCTTTACCATAATTATCTTTTATTAAAGCTCTAAGTTGATAATACACAAATAAAGAGTTTACAGATATATCAAATTTCTCCCTCAGTCGGTAAAAGGAGAAAAACTGGCCTTCTTCAAAACAGTCCTGAAGTATCTTAATACCCTTAGAATTCCATCTCTTTAAATGATTACTGAACATTGAAAAAGGAATAAGCTGATTATGATATAACGGGGTTTGGATTGATAATTTACCCTTTGATCCTAAAACCATATTTCATTTAACCCATATCCTTAACAAATGTTTTAGTACCGACATATTACATTCCCGCAATAAATTCCCATTCCACTTAAATATAAACTGGTGTATCTCAACTTCAGGTATACAAGTCATTTCCACCTTTGCCCAATTCGGAGGTTGGTCCACATCCATCAATCTACTAACAAATTTCAACTGAGCTGCTTCATAATAATTTTGAAAATAAGGTAATTGTAATCCACGTAATGCATATTTCCATGTAAGTTTATGCAAAGCTACTCGTGCTAACTTTCCCTTTCATAAAAATTCCTGCACTGCTCTATTCAAATCCTGAAAAAAACCTTTTGAAAGTAAACATGGTATTGACTGAAACAAATACTGAACTCGAGGAAAAATATTCATTTTAATGCAATTTACTTGACCAATTAATGTTAACAGCAGATCTTTCCATTTAATTAAATCAATTTTAATCCTTTTTAATAAAGGTACATAATTTAATTTATATAAAGATTGATAATCTGCATTTACTACTACCCCTAAATACTTAATTCTCTCTGACCACTTTAATTTTTATCATACTTTTATATTCTGAATAATCTTCATCCCCAACTGGCACTATTTCACCCTTATCCCAATTTACTTTATATCCAGACAACTCCCCAAATTTTAACAAACAATCTTGTAAATATTTCAAAGATTGTTCTGGTTCTGTCAAATATACCAACACACATCTGCAAACAAATTAATCTTATATTCATCTTCCACAATTTTCATTCCTTTAATCTTATCATTCTCTTTTATTGTCTGAGCTAACGGTTCGATAGCCAATGCAAATAAGGCTGGTGACAATGGACAACCTTGTCGAGTTAATCGCATTAATTTAAATGGTAAAGAAATTTGGCCATTTGTCACCACCCTAGCAACTAGGTTTGTATATAAAGCCTTAACCCAACCAATTAAATAAGGGCCAAAGTTAAACTTCTCTAACACCTTAAATTAAAAATTCCACTCAATCCTATCAAAGGCTTTTTCCACATCCAGCACAACCACCATAAGGTGGTTTGGTTGCTGTCTCAATGCACTGACCAGTGTTATCAATCTGAGGGTATTATCAGACGCATTTCTATTTTTAATAAAACCTGTTTGATCTATATGTATCAACTGAGGTAAATATTTGGCAAGTTTATTCGCTAACACCTTCGCTATAATTTTATAATCTACATTTAATAAAGAAATAGGCCTATATGAAGACATTTTCAATGGGTCCCTGTCTATTTTAGGAATCAAAGTAATTATAGCACTCGAACAAGATTCTGGTAACAACTGCTCCTCAGTTACTTGCAGCAATAGATCTCCAAATACAGAAGATAAATCTTCGTAAAATACTTTATAGAATTCAACTGAGAATCCATCATCTCCTGGTGACTTTCCATTCGGCATCTCCTGTAAGCTTCTTTAATCTCAAAATCCGTGAATGAAGCTTCCAATTCTTTAACCTCCTTCTCCCCTAAAACAGGTATATTTAATTCATATAAATAAGATTCAATAGGACCAGCATCCTGCTTTCCCTCAGAAGTATATAATTTCTGGTAACATGAATAAAACTGGTAATTAATTTCCTGAGTTTAAAAGTAACTGTTGAGTTTTTTTTCACAGCATTAATAGTTTGGGATGTCTGTTCTGTTTTTAACTGCCATGCTAGTACCTTATGAGCTCTCTCACCCAATTCATAATAAAGTTGCTTATAAATTAAATGCTCATACTGATAAGTTTGTAATGTATTATAATGTAACTTCAACTTCGTTAAAGCAGCTTTTTTTATCTTCTGTAACATCTTTCTGAAATTCCTTTTCCAACTCAGTAATTTGTTTCAAATAATTTTCCCTCATAAATATGCTTTCAAAGCATCCCACAATACAAAATTACCGCATACTGAATTGACATTCTCAGCCAAAAACAAAGTAATCTGCTCCTTAACAAAAGTTATAAACTCTGGTTTCTTCAGTAACATTGTGTTGAACCTCCATCTGTAAGACGATTGCACCACTTCTGGACTTACACAGGAGAAAAATAACATGGAATGGTCTATTCAATACTCTATCCTGTAAATGCGCCGAAATCAAGAAAAAGTCTATTCTAGAAAATGAATCATGTCTAGATGAATGAAAAGAAAAGTCTTTCTCTGTAGGGTTTACTCTCCTCCAAACATCAACCAAATTCAAATCTTTCATCAACGCTCCTATTTGTATCGCCACCTTTGATTTCCTTATACTTTTCGGAGATCTATCCAATAAAGGATCCAAAACACAGTTAAAATTTCCCCCAACCAAAATATTATTATTGGCCTGATTAAGCAATAAAAAAGCCTCCGACATAAACCGTTCACCATCTACATGAGGTGCATAAATATTAACAAAGTCCATGATTCAGCAAAAATTTTACAGTTAACCATCAAAACCCTCAAACGATTCCAATTCAAACAGTAATTTCTTATTAATTAAAATCACTACACCCCTCGCCTTAGAATTAAAAGATGAAGAAAACACATGACCAACCCACTCTCTCTTCAATTTCAAATGTTCTTTTTCGGTCAAGTGTGTTTCTTGCAAAAAAGCAATATCAACTTTTATTCTTTTTATATAGGCCAAAACACGTTTGCACTGGACATTAAAAGTTGCAAAATTCAAATTAGACATTTCTTAATCTAATAATATATTTGACTACTATAAAATAATGCTCCCCTTCTAATTCCCTTAATATTCTAATCCCCCCTATATAAAAACTCCAAAAAAAAGAAAAAAAACAACAATCCCAAAACAAACTACTAAAAAGTAGTAGTCTCCTAAAAATCTGGGTGTGGTAAAACCCACGAGTGACAGGTGACTAAAGGTCTCAGTGTCATCCACCACCCCCACCCCCAGTCAGACTTTCACAAAGTACTTAAACAAAAACAGTTAACCCAGTGATTCCAGTCCCAGTGATTGTTCCGGGTCCTCAATATCAAAAAGACTTTGCGTCAATTCAACTTTTTTCCCATTCTTTCCATGTTTTCCATTCTTCCCATTTCCATTGCCATTTACCCTCCTCTTAGGTGACAATGGTGGCGATCGTCCATTTCCTCATAAATCTGGCAATGCATTAGCAAAGATTAATGCATCATGGTCATTTTCAAAGAATTGAGATCGAAAGTTCCCATAAAAAAACTTTCAATACTGCTGGATAACGAAAGGCAAATTTATATCCCTTTCACCACAATACTTCTTTAGCTGAATTAAATTCTAGGCGCCTTCTAATAATTTCTTGACTCAAATCTGCATAAAAAAACCACCCTGTTATTTTGAACCATCATTGGAGCCTCGTTTTGCCGTGCTTTCTGCACCGCCATTCGCAATATCATTTCTCTATCCTGATATTTCAAACAGCGAATCAGAATTGCTCATGGTGATTGGCCTGGAAATGGTTTCTTCCTTAATGCTCTGTGTGCCCGATCTAACTCCAGACCAACACCTCAGGAATCCATTTCTTAAAAAACTTTACCAGATCAGAACCTTCTATATCTTCTGGAAGACTTACTATTTTTACATTATTTCTTCAACTTTGATTTTCTAATAAATCAATCTTCTTCAATAATTCCTTCTTCTGAATCCCCCAATTCGCAAAAGAATCCTCCACTTATTCCATTTTTTCTCTATTACACTCCATTTGATTCTTACATTCAAAAAAAGCTTCTTCAATCTTTTTAAAATTATCTTGTCTGGGTACATGGATGAAAATCCACTGATTTTATACATCTACTAAAATCACTTTTATCTACAGTAATATACAGTAATATCCATTAACAATGGCGTGAAGCAAGGCTGTGTTCTCGCACCAACCCTCTTTTCAATCTTCTTCAGCATGATGCTGAACCAAGCCATGAAAGACCTCAACAATGAAGACGCTGTTTACATCCGGTTCCGCACGGATGGCAGTCTCTTCAATCTGAGGCGCCTGCAAGCTCACACCAAGACACAAGAGAAACTTGTCTGTGAACTACTCTTTGCAGACGATGCCGCTTTAGTTGCCCATTCAGAGCCAGCTCTTCAGCGCTTGGCGTCCTGTTTTGCGGAAACTGCCAAAATGTTTGGCCTGGAAGTCAGCCTGAAGAAAACTGAGGTCCTCCATCAGCCAGCTCCCCACCATGACTACCAGCCCCCCCCACATCTCCATCGGGCACACAAAACTCAAAACGGTCAACCAGTTTACCTATCTCGGCTGCACCATTTCATCGGATGCAAGGATCGACATCGAGATAGACAACAGACTCGCCAAGGCAAATAGCGCCTTTGGAAGACTACACAAAAGAGTCTGGAAAAACAACCAACTGAAAAACCTCACAAAGATAAGCGTATACAGAGCCGTTGTCATCCCCACACTCCTGTTCGGCTCCGAATCATGGGTCCTCTACCGGCATCACCTACGGCTCCTAGAACGCTTCCACCAGCGTTGTCTCCGCTCCATCCTCAACATTCATTGGAGCGCCTTCATCCCTAACGTCGAAGTACTCGTGATGGCAGAGGTCGACAGCATCGAGTCCACGCTGCTGAAGATCCAACTGCGCTGGGTGGGTCACGTCTCCAAAATGGAGGACCATCGCCTTCCCAAGATTGTGTTATATGGCGAGCTCTCCACTGGCCACCGTGACAGAGGTGCACCAAAGAAAAGGTACAAGGACTGCCTAAAGAAATCTCTTGGTGCCTGCCACATTGACCACCACCAGTGGGCTGATATCGCCTCAAACCGTGCATCTTGGCGCCTCACAGTTCGGCGGCAGCAACCTCCTTTGAAGAAGACCGCAGAGCCCACCTCACTGACAAAAGACAAAGGAGGAAAAACCCAACACCCAACCCCAACCAACCAATTTTCCCCTGCAACCGCTGCAACCGTGTCTGCCTGTCCCGCATCGGACTTGATAGCCACAAACGAGCCTGCAGCTGACGTGGACATTTACCCCCTCCATAAATCTTCATCCGCGAAGCCAAGCCAAAGAAGAAGATCTTGCTTCATAAAAGTCATTTCTTCACACATAGTATTCATTTTGGTTTTCACTTCCATAAATCCTTGAGTCATCTGAACAGACATCTGCATTGACATTTTTTCCATTTGATGAGCAATTCCTTCCAAGATTGTAAACCAAGAATCCAGTCCAGGTTTCATCACCTCCCTTTGAGGCCTAACTTTTCTAATGCCAGTCCCCAAATTTTCCTGTGTAAATTCCAATAAAGTTGAGATCTCTTCCTCTTCCGGTGCGGCTGCGAGTTTGGACACCCGACGACAGCGTGCCGACCTCGTCAGCCCACATTCGCTCGGGCTCCCCCACAGCCCACACCTTATCCAATAATTCACGGACCCAGGATGCCCGGCAGAATCACCGACCACGCAGGTGCGTCTTCTGATGCTACACTGCGCGCCCCCGGACCACCAGGCAATGTTGCAGGTTTGTGGGTCTGTCCTGACTCGGCCGATCCGCCCGCGCGCCCAGACTCAAGGGTGAGCGAGTCAGAACCAGCCGAGCTTGTCATTGAACTGGCACCATCTTGCGGATGCATAATCAGCGCTGGCGTAATACTTAACCGAGCAGGAGTCCTCTGAGGCTTGGGGGCTCCAGTCGATGACTCTGTGGCTTCAACTTGATAGGTAGGCCTTAATTCTTCAGCATTTTTGTAAGGTAGTTTCTTTTGCAATTGAGGTTTTGATTTTTTCATGTTTGCAGCCATTTCAATCCTTCACTATTCCAAAATCTGTAGATACTATTTTTAACCACTTTTACATGTTTTAAAGTCTGGTATTTAGAAGTCTAACTGGGGGAAGGTGGAACCACACGTCTGCCCTCTACGCCATCTTGCCACGCCCCCTCCTCCATACCCCTTCCATCCATGTACCCAGACCAGCCCTCCATTCCCCTCCCATTCATGTACCTAGACCAGGCCTCCTCCATACCCCTCCCATTTATGTACCTGTCCAAAATGTTTTCAAATGCTAAAATTGACCATTCACCACTTTAGCTGGTAGTTGTTCCTTTCTCTCACCACTCTCTGTATGAAGGAGGATTAGGTACCAAATGAGCACTGTGCAATGGTATTCACCAAGGAGAACTGCATGTAGTGAGAGCAGTGTGAAAAATGCTAACTGAGCCAGTGTATTTTAAGATCAAGGAAAAGGTGGTGCTGAGTCTCCTGAAGATCATTAAGGCGGATAGGTCCCCATGGCCTGATGGGATACTCCCAGGTTATTGAAAGAGGCAAGAGAGTGCTGAGGACTTGGGGATCTTCGTATTCCCACCAGTGGCAGGGCAAGACTGGAGAGTAGCGAATATTGTTACTCTGTTCATTAAAAGAAATAGGAACAATCTATAACAGCCGTTTTCAAACTTTTTTTTCCCACTCACAACCACCTTGTAATTGCTATGCCATAAGTGCTATGTGATTAGTAAAGGATTGAAAGAAAAAGTTTGAAAAACCACTGTTTCAATCGTACCTAATTGAGTCGTTACGTGGACTGTTTCATAACTCTAAATGAAATGGACCAATGACAACTTTTCTCAAGCAAAATATTTAAGTAACAATTGGGTCTATAGCAGTGATTCTCAACCTTCCCTTCCCACTTACATACCACCTTAAGCAATCCCTTACTAATCACAGAGCACCACATAGGTGGCATGTGAGTGGAAACAAAATGTTTGAAAACCACTGATCTATAAAATTATATTCAAAGGAAAGCCCTCAAACTTTGTTGCTATACTAGGCATAATGTGTCAAATAAACCTATTGTAAACTTATCTAAAAGATTCCAGGAAACTCATGAAATTCATGAAATAAAGCAGGGGCCCCCAAACCTTTTCAACCTGTTCATGGAGTCCTTGTTCCCTCATCTACCCCCAGACATCAAAGTGTTCCTTGTATGACAGTGGGGTGTGTCCAGGGTGGATGGGATGGCAGCACTGACATGGGTGGGGGGGTTGACGGCACTAGCTGTCCACCATTCCTGGTCCTCCCGTTTGCTCTCAACTTATTAGATGGCCGAAGCTAAATACAACATGGCGGCCACCAAGACCAGCTCCCATGAGAGGATGACCCCCAATGCCAACTCTCGCAAGAGGTTGGCCATCCCTATCATAGGTGTGATTTTCCGTAGATACATCCCTGCTTTCGACCCCAAAAGTTCAACTGATGCCCTTTCAACCCCAAGGCAATTATCACCCCCTTGAATAATCTCATCGGCCCCCAGGGTCCAATATCGACCACTTTGCAGACACTTGAAATAGAGGGATACATATAATGTGCAAGCAGCAGTGTTTCAGTTTGGCAAAAAAAAAAGAGCTGCTGGAAGAACTTAATTGTTTCACAAAATTTGGTAGACACCGTGGTTCGAATAAAAAATACACAAAATGCCGGAGAAGCTCAGCAGGTCAAACAGTGTCCAATGATGAAGGACTTAAGCCCAAAACGACAGTTACATATCTTTATCAATGCGGATACTGGTTGACCTGCTGAGCTTCTCCAACATTGTGTGTGTGTGTGTGTGTTTTTTAAATGCTGGAAGAGCTTAGTCAAGCAGCATCCATGGGTGAAAATGGTTTCTCAAAGGTTGGAATCCTTTATCAAGACTCAAGCGAGAAAGGGAGATATCAACTCAAGGATTAGAAAAACCTGGGGATGAACTAAGAGGTGATAGGGTATTGGACAGAAGGTGGAGGAGCCAAAGAGACAGAGGAAAGGACCACTTAGAGGGGGAAGGTTAGAGAGAAAAGTAAGAATAGGGGTTGTTTAAGATACGGAAACAGTGGAATAGAGTTCGGATTTACCTTAAATTAGAACAATAGAGATTCTTGCCATTGGGTTTAAGGCTGTCCAGGAGGGCAGCATGGTTAACATAGTGGTTAATGCAATGCTGTTACAGTACCAGTGATCAGGACCAGGTTTCAAATCCTGCGTTGTCTGTAAGGAGGTTAAATGTTCTCCCATGTCTGCATGGTCTTTTCCCGGGGCTCCGGTTTCCTCCCACCCTTCAAAATGTACCAGGTCCATTGGGTGTACTTGATCGGCAAGGGCCTGTTACCATGTTGCATGTCTAAATTAAAAGAAAATGTAATGTGTTGTTCCTCAAGTTTATTTTTGGCCAGACTTCGAGAATGATGGGCCCAAGGACAGACAATTCTGCATGAGAATTGTGAAGGGATTTAAAGTGGTTATCTACTGGGAGTTTGGACCAACAGAAAGAGTGCAGATATTTGGAAGGTGGTCACAAAATCTACATCTGGTCTTAATGGAGGCAATGCGGAGTACACCAAATGCAGCATATTATGTTGGAGGTCTTGCAGCTCTGTTACTGTGCTCTAATGTTTTATTGTTCTATATTCATTGTATACAATATATCTTTTTATTGCTTACCTCAATTTACCCTGATTACAATCTAGTAGGGAAAGATCTAAAGAATGACAAAACACTAATTCAAATATCCTAAATACAAATAAAACCACAAGTTATCTGTTAAATCTACCAGAGTTGCCAACTACAAACTGAATGTTCTCATCAGCTGCAATGCCATCCGTGAGTCACCAAATCAACAGAAACACATCATAAACAGCTCACTCAAAATTATCAAGTATTCAATCAGAGTTAAGCTAAGCCCAAGGCACCAAATTTATAAAAGCTGAAGTAAAAAAACTGCTCTGGATTGCTAAAGCAAATCTTTGAATTTGTTAAAAGCATTTTAAAGAGACAAACTCTATCGGGTGGGGTTATCATTAATCTCATGACAATAAGCAGATCACATTGTTCTGAGCAATTAGCGTCCCTCAACCTTACACAACTTTAAATAGGGCTTTGCTGTACATAGAGAAGACACACCTCTAGGAATATAAACCAGCTGCTCAAATTTCTGTCCGGAGCCCAAATGTGGACTATTTTTGAGGCAGTAGGTTCCAGATGAACCAGAAGGCCCTTTGATGGAGAAAAAGGGAAGGTAAAGGGAGATTCTCCACCTTTACATCGCTGCACTTATGTACGTAAAAGGCCTGAAGGCGGATGGACTGCTCATGTATGCTCCAGATTCTATCTGCCCAGGGGGCACACTCAGAGGTGGAGTGAAGTCTCTCCATAAAATGAAAGCGGCTACAAAGGGTAGGGATGATGACATCGCGATGACAACATCAGCCCGCGACCCAGGAGCATGAATTTAAAAAACTCATATGGTTAATAGAGACTATTACGTTGCGCAAGAGATCTGCCTGAGTCCTTAAACTGATTGCACAGATCTCCACTTGCGCTCTTACCTGCTTTTCAGCCGTAATTTTTGAGTATAGGCCACTTTCCGTTCTTGGTGCATATGTTTGAGGTCATGCTGGCGGGTGGCATTACTGCACCACTCACCCCACCTCCTTCAGCTCTTGAAAACAGTTCCCGACTCAGCTCTGCATAAAAGGACCGCGTGATCCACCTTATAGGTCGTCACCATAAAAGGTAAAATCAACTTTTTTTTAACTTGAGCTGGCTATAATGTGGGGTTTCACCATGCAAAGGCTTATTGACAATTCTTTATCTCCCACTGATGCTGATTGACCTGCAGAGTTCCTCCTGCAGATTGTGTTTAGTTTTAGCATCTGCAGTCTCCTAAGTGCCTTCTGTCCTCTGGAATCACTCCTTATAATGGAAACACTCAGTCCCATGCAACACCTTTGTGAATCTCCTCTATACCCTCTTTAGCACTACCACAGATTTCCTATACTATGGAGTCATGAACTGCATATCTACTCCAGCTGAAGTCTGACCATTTTTTATAAAGTGTGAGGAGAACCTCCCTGCCCCATCTGATGAGATAATTGTAATAGAAATCTACAGATATTTCATGTGATCCAAGAGAGCTAGGGTTAGACTGATAATGAAAACTGAGCCTCCATCACCACCTTCCACCATGGCCCCAGTGGCCTATGGAACGAGCCTCAAAAATGTGTCTTCACCTCAACTTCAGAGGCCGTCAGGACCAAGCCTCCAATACAGGACTCCACCTCGGCCTCAGCGACCCTCAGGATTGAGTCTCCATTGTGAACTCCTACCATGGCTCTGCTGGCTTATTGGACTAAGTCTCTGACATGGACTCTCATTCTGTCCCCAGTGGCCCACAAAACCGAGCATATGCCATGAATTTGATGTTTATTTCATTGTAATAAAGAAACATGTTCTTTTGTATTAATTATACTTATTAATAACACGATCTCGTGAGGCATCCATTTTCCATCTAACCCCAAGGTGGAACATTTGTCTCTGATGCCCTCTAGAGGTCAGGAGGATCACTAACTTGAATTATCACATCCCCTTTCCTTAATAATGTTCAATCTAGCACATTACTTAGTAATAGAGTATTCATTTCAATTAAAAGTTAAACACATACATCAATACAAAAATCAGTAAATTGAGTGGCAGAGACTCGTGGGCCAAAATGGCCTTTTACCATGCTGTATGTCTAAATTTCAAAAAATGTAAATCAACAACACAAACTTTTTAAGTGTGCAGTTCTTTTTCTTTTATAGATTCAGCCTGTCGGGTGCTTTGATAACATGTTTGGATCTTCTCAACGCAGGTGCATATGTCAGCTCTGCTGGTCCATTACTGTCTAGCATTGGTGGTGTTTCCTGTGTTGTGGTACGATTGGATCATCTGCATTTGTCTGTTCTTGCAGCACCACTTGCATTTTCAGCAGACTCTTTCGATTCCTCCTTGGTATTTGACCATTCTCTGTGCCAACAGTGTAGGACCTTGGATTTACTTCCTGCAGAACAGTGGCTTTCTTGTCCCAGGTGTTGGAATCTCCAAGGCTCACTGTATCACCTTGTGCCAGTGACCCTAAGCTTCTTGCTGAGTTGTCATAGTTTGCTTTTTGTCTCCTTTGTAGATGGCTTTGTGTCCATTAGACATCTCTGTTTTTGTTTGGATTTGCAGAGTGAGAAAGTGTGGTGCATTGTCTATGGTGCATCAGGAGCTTAGTGGGCGACATTCTACGTTCAAGTGGTGAAGCTCCATAACTCAACAGAGCTGGATATGGATCTGAGCCACTGTCTTGTGCTTTCTTGCGCAGGTGTTTATCTATGTGAATCTTTTTCTGCTTTACTGTTTGACTGTCGAAAATTATATTCTGGAATTGTCTACAACTGTAGCATAGTCCATTGTCACTGTAGATAATTTGAGGAATTCCATGTCTTGCAAAGATCGATTTCATATATTTGATCATGCAGGCAGCAGACCTGTTAGGAAGCAATGCAATCTCATGATAGTTCAATAGATAGTCAATAACCAACAGGTAATTCTTTCCATCCAGGTGGAACATATCAGACCCAACTTTCTGCCATGGTTCCTCTGTTAATTCAATTATGATCATGGGCTCCTTTGGCTGCTTTGCTTGATGTTTCAGACATATCTCACAGCTTGAGACCATTCTGTCAAATGTCAGCATTTATCCCTGGCCAATAAACAGCAGTTCTGGCGCTCCTTTTGCATTTTTCAATTCCAAGGTGGCCCTCAAGCAACTTTTTCAGCATATCTTTTCGCAGTGATTGTGGAATGATAATTCTGCTCTAACTGAGTAGAAGCCTATTGACAACACTCAACTCTGCTCTGATGTTGAGGATTTGCTGACATTCACCTCTGTGTCATCCTTCATTCATATTCTTGATGATCTTCTGTAGAACGATGTCTTTTTCTGTTTCCGCTGTAATCTACTTGGATTTCAAGTCAGAAACGGGAAGAGACTCAGTGATCAGGTTTACTTGGAGATGCTTCACTCGTGCTTCACTCTTTGTGATTGTCCTGGACAATGCATCAGACAGCACAATATGTCATCAAATCAAAGTCATAACTTTGTAGCTTCATCATCAGTCTTTGGTTTCGAGGAGAAATCTCACTGCGATTTTTCTTGATTATGGCTATTAATGGCTTGTGGTCTATCTCTTCCAAGAATGTTGGTCGACCATACAAAGAGCTGTGAAATTTCTCGAGTCCATAGACACTTTCTCTATCTGTGCATGTTGACATTCAGATGTGGTCATCGTCCCTAATACATACGCAATTGCCCTCCAATTTTATTCCACAGCTTGAAGTAGTACAGCACCTATTCCATCTTTTGAAGCATCTGTAGATATCTTGGCCTTCTGGATGGGTCAAAGAATGTCAAAGGCACCAGTTCTGTAATTAGAATGGTTGTCAGTCATTCTCATTCTTCCTTATGGTTGGCCGTCCACTTGAATTAACATTTGTCATGTAACTTCCTCAGGTACAATATTTTGTAAAACAGGTTTGGAATGAATTTACAAATAAAATTGACCATTCCCCACACTCTCAATATGCTCTTTTTGTTAATGGGTCTGGGCATGTCTAGAATTGTTTTCAACTTGCCTTTTTCTGGCTCCATATCAGCCTCCAACATACCTGCTGCTTTGCCACTTTTCAGTTGTTCAATTGCCTTATATGTCTCATCCCAGGTGAGGACCTCATCCAGCTCTAGCCTTAGGGGCTGTTGAGGGAGCAGGAGCAGGGCGGAATCTTGGACTGAGCGGTTGGCACTGAAAAGAGATTGGAAGTGTTCTGACCATCGGTTGAGGATGGAGATCTTGTCGCTGAGGAGGACTTTACCGTCTGAGCTGCGCAGCGGGCTTTGGACTTGGGGTGAGGCGCCTGCAAGCTCACACCAAGACACAAGAGAAACTTGTCCGTGAACTACTCTTTGCAGATGATGCCGCTTTAGTTGCCCATTCAGAGCCAGCTCTTCAGCGCTTGACGTCCTGTTTTGCGGAAACTGCCAAAATGTTTGGCCTGGAAGTCAGCCTGAAGAAAACTGAGGTCCTCCATCAGCCAGCTCCCCACCATGACTATCAGCCCCCCCACATCTCCATCAGGCACACAAAACTCAAAACGGTCAACCAGTTTACCTATCTCAGCTGCACCATTTCCTCAGATGCAAGGATCGACAACGAGATAGACAACAGACTCGCCAAGGCAAATAGCGCCTTTGGAAGACTACACAAAAGAGTCTGGAAAAACAACCAACTGAGAAACCTCACAAAGATAATTGTATACAGAGCCGTTGTCATACCCACACTCCTGTTTGGCTCCGAATCATGGGTCCTCTACCGGCATCACCTACGGCTCCTAGAACGCTTCCACCAGCGTTGTCTCCGCTCCATCCTCAACATTCATTGGAGCGACTTCATCCCTAACATCAAAGTACTCGAGATGGCAGAGGCCGACAGCATCGAGTCCACGCTGCTGAAGATCCAGCTGCGCTGGGTGGGTCACGTCTCCAGAATGGAGGACCATCGCCTTCCCAAGATCGTGTTATATGGCGAGCTCTCCACTGGCCACCGTGACAGAGGTGCACCAAAGAAAAGGTACAAGGACTGCCTAAAGAAATCTCTTGGTGCCTGCCACATTGACCACCGCCAGTGGGCTGATATCGCCTCAAACCGTGCATCTTGGCGCCTCACAGTTCGGCGGGCAGCAACCTCCTTTGAAGAAGACTGCAGAGCCCACCTCACTGACAAAAGACAAAGGAGGAAAAACCCAACACCCAACCCCAACCCACCAATTTTCCGCTGCAACCGTGTCTGCCTGTCTCGCATCGGACTTGTCAGCCACAAACGAGCCTGCAGCTGACGTGGACATTTACCCCCTCCGTAAATCTTCGTCCGCGAAGCCAAGCCAAAGAAAAAGAAAATCAGCCTCCAACAGCTATCTCCCTAGAAACATGATTTTCCTCACACCTGACTGATATTTTGCTCTGTTTAATACATACTTTTGGATGTGTTGTAGCACTTTGATGATCCTCTTGTTGCATTGCTCCTTTGTGTATCCCCATAAAATTATGTCACTCATGTATACGTGTACCCCATTTATTCCTTCTACAATGTGCTCCATTGTCCTGTGGAACACTTCAGGAGCTGAGGAAATTTCAAAAGGCATCCTCAGACAGGTGTATCGAATGTACAATACTTTGTGCTACGTTCATGCTGTTTTAATTGGCAGAAGCTCTGGGATGCATCCAATTTGGTGAAAAACTTTGCAATGGCCATCTCTTTTGTAACATAATTTCTGGTTGGAATCTGATAATGTGCCCTCTTTATATTGGTATTCAAGTCTTTTGGGTCCATGTACACGTGTAGGTCACCATTTTTATTTTTGACACATACCATTTAATTCACCCATACTCCACTTTCTTTATGACCCTTAGTGCCATCATTCAGTCGAGTTCCTACTTGAGCTTTTCTTTTGGTGGTGCTAGAACCCACCATGGGGCACACTACTGGCTGTGCATTTCTTCTTTAACCCCTTGAAGGTGTCTGGAAATCTATGTTGTTCTGTGCATTGGTGCTGTTAATCTGATTCACCCTTTTGACTAGGCCTACTTTTTCACATGCTTTGTCACCAAGCAGTGAGTCATGTCCATCTGGAACTACTGCAAACATGAGGTGGTGCTCTTTATGTTTAACTTTCACGTTGAGTTTAAATGTGCCTTTCATCTCAATGTGCTGTCCATTATAGGCCTTGAGCCGAACAGAATTTGGATGGATGTATTGCTTTATCTTCACTGCTCTGATGTCGCGCTCACAGATCAAATTGGACTTTGCCCCTGTGTCTAGCTCAGTGGTTCTTAACTTTTTCCTTTCCACTTACATACCCTATGCCATTGGTGCTCTGAGATTAGTAAGGGATTGCTTAAGGTGGTATGTGAGTGGGAAGGTTGAAAATCACTGCTATAGACCCAATTATTACTGAAATATTTTGCTTGAGAAAACTTGGCCCATTTCCTTTGGAGTTATAAAACCATGCACATAACAAGTCAATTAGGTACGATTAAAACAGTGGTTTTCAAACTTTTTCTTTCCGCCCTCATACCACCTTAAGCAATCCCTTACTAATCACAAAGCACTGATGGCATAGGGAATACTTAAAATGGTATGTGAGTGGAAAGAAAAAGGTTGAGAACCACTGATCTACAACCTCTTGTGCCATGTCTAATCTGACAGAAGTTCAGCAAGCAGATTCATGGGCATAAGGGGATGCAAAGACACACGCTGCATCTAGCATCCAGGATATCACGAGCAGAGTCTGGTCAGATTGCAGGATATGTCCGTTTGCATTGAAGACCCAAATTGTCTTATCCAATTAAGTCCTTTTGTCTGTTGGTCTGTTCTCTTCCTCATTCCATTCTTCCCTTTTCACCTGCCTGCTTCTTACTCATTCCTTGAGGAAAGATTCAGGCCCAAAACATTCATCATATATCTTTACCTCATATGCTAAAGTACCTGCTGACTTTAGTGTTTCACTTGCACTGATACAGAACCAGATATATTTATCAACAGTCTTCAAGATGGAATAGAAGTCTGTAGCATAAGAACAATGCCTTTGACCCTTCTAGTTTTTGGCAAACTATTATTTTGCCTAGTCCCACTGACCTGAAACCAAACCATATCCCTCTTACCCTCCCATTCTGTCCAAATGTTTCTTAAATGTAAAAATTGAGTCTGCATTTACCATTTAAGATGGGAACTCGTTCCAAGCTCCTATCACTCATTTTACTTTGAAGAATGAATGTTCTCATCCACAGAATGTTTGGAATAGACATCGCCAATCTTTTTATCAGTTATGCACCCCCCACCCCACCCCGGGACTCTGCTCAAAGTTTCCCTTTGAAGCAGTCAAGCTTTGGTTTCTCCTGTACTTCTCCCCTCCACCAGAGCCACCAGCCCTACAACTGCAGTGCCTACACATGTCCGTTGTCCAACATGTGCTAGGCCACTCCGTGCCTGAATTGGCTTGACCAGTCATTTTCGGACACATTGCATACAATCTTAAAGTGACTAATGGTGGATGAACAAATAACTTCTCTCCCACTGACTACATTAAAAAAAAACAAATAAAAATATATTTATGCTACATGACTAGCAGTCATGTGAAAAGAAAACAAGGCCTTGACATAAATGTACTGTTCCCCCAGGTGGGCTATTGAGAATGGTTGGTTTGAACATAAAATTCATTAAAAGAGGACTGATATAAATCAATTTAAGGGAAGGTCAGAGGCACAAAGAAGGGAAGAAGGGTGGAAAGGGTTATGCTGATGAAGTCAAGTGATAAAATATAGGAGGAAGCCCAAGTAGAATATACTAATCTGAATTGATTGGGCAGAAGGTTGAATTATGTCAAAGACAGAACAGTTCAGCACAGGAACAGGCTCTTCGGCTCACAATGCCTGAGCCAAGCAGGATACTCAAATTAAACTAAAACTCTGTTACTTGCTCATGATCCATATCCCTCTATACCCTGCATATTTATGTACCTATCTAGAACCTTCTTTTACACTACTATGGTATCAGCTTTCACCACTGCTCCTGGCAGTCTTTCCCATTGGATTGAACTGTTTATTATCAGGTGCAGGTAGGGTGGCCATTGCAAAGGAGGACATGGTCATAGGTTACCATATACTACCACACACACACACACACACACACACACACACACACACACACACACACACACACACACACACACACACACACACACACACACTATGTGCATTTGTTGATTTTGCAATATAATTTAAATTAAACAGTATTGCAAAACCAAAAAATGCAATGCAAACACACTGTTTGTATGTATGTGCGTGCATAAATCTATCTATCTAGAGATATATATGGTAACCTATGACCATGTCCTCCTTTGGAATGACCACCCTATAATGCAGGGTATGTGTCACCCCTCTACATTTTATCTCTGAGATCTACACGAGTACACTCTGCAGAGGAGAACCACTAGAGAAAATAGACACAAAATATTTGTTAAAAATTGTTAAGAACTTAGATGAATCATAGAGCTTAACATCCATCATGTGGTTCTAATTTCCAATCTTGCAAATGACAAAACCTGTTATGCCACAACAGGTTAATCGTTGCTCATTTGTTACACTTTCATTTTCAAAATTATGACTGACATCATGAGAAATAGAAATTCTACCAGCTTTTAAAATTAGACAAGGACCTTACATCACAGAACTGTTTATATCTGGTAGTTCCAGGTATCAAAAACTTTAAATCGAACATAAGTTATCAAAATAATAAGCTCGGATTTGAGGCTGGATTTTTATTTTTTTAATTATGTTTTGAAAGCAATGGTGGGCTTTCTTCTTGAACAATGCCTATGTTCATTCTTGACATTCTTTCTATTCTTTATTGATACAATTGTGTGTCTGCTCAGCTACTTTAAAGGAATATCAAGCTTCACTCACATTGGTGTGGGGCTGGATTCAATTTAGGCAAAATGATTTTGGTGACAGTGGATTATCTTCCTTATGAAATCAAAACATTCAAATAACTCTCCAAAGACTCCCTCTGGATTCAAGGTTCAAGCATTTATTTTGCCTGTTGCAAAGGCACTCAAAGAGATGCCAAGAGCTTAGCTTGGTGCCCGCAACAGCACAAGAAAGAGAAGAAAAAGAGATTACCAATCACCTCCAGCAATCCCACAACTCTTAAACAAATTTAGATTAGTAATCTAATGCTACTTTTCAGAAATGTTATTTTATTTTATTTCTACATGAAAATAAACAAAACTGGAATACAATGTAAGATCATCCACCTTGGAAGGAAATCAGAGCATTATTTAAATAACATTGTGCAAGAGACTCAAGGTGGTAGTACACGAATTGCAAAAGAGTTAATTTGTAGATCCTGCTGGTAAGTAATTGCAGTATCTGCAATCTCCACATGTGTCTCCACATTACTACAAAGCATGCTGACTTTGAAGGAGTTGTCCTCTTCTCTTTGACAGTAGTTCTGTGTGTCCCTCTCTCATTGTTTCCACTCTGTGGATTCTCTGATGTGACTTGACCTGCTGAGTCTCTACGGCAGAGTACTGTTAACATAGGAGCAGGACGTTTAGCGCAGTGGTTAACGCCAGTGCCAGTGATCAGGAACAGGGTTCGAATCCCACGCCTGTCTGTAAGGAGTTTATACATTCTCCCCGTATGGGTTTTCCTCAGGGTCTCTGATTTCCTCTCACTATTTAAAAACATATTGGGGGTTGGAGGTCAATTCGGTGTAATTGAGTAGCATGGGCACATGGGCCGAAAGGACCTATTACACGTGCTGTATGTCTAATTTTTTTTTAAATTTAAATTTTAGTATCCTGTCTTTAGCTTCAGATGTTGATTCAGGCAGAGATGTGGTTCGATCAGCCACCAGCAGTTCTCCATATAATGAGACAAAAGTGCAAATGATTCAGTTAAAAAAAAAGCCACAAATAAATTGCTCAATTATTTCTTTACAGTCCCAGGTTTAAACTGCGGGATTTAAAATTCATTGCATTTTGATTGTTAAACACACTGCATTCTGGGTTTCTGACAGCAGGGAGCTGCTCTCATCCAGTTCAATGTACCAGGAATGAATACATTAGAGCAGAGTGAGCCTCCTGTTCACCCGACACAGACCCAAAAGCAAGAGTTGAGCCAGTGTTAGCTGCAGGTCAGTGGTTACACAGCCCTTTGCATCAAATCCTACTCCAGAGACTAGGGGACAGAATCTAAGTTAACACCCAAAAACATGCGACAGTGTTGAAACTGCCATCTTGTATTTAGATGTTAAATCTACTTCCTTTATGATGGGAGATTTCATGGTGCTGTTTTGAAGGGCAGAGGTTTCTATCCAGTGATCTGGCCAAATCAATAATTTAGGATCATGAAAATTAATTGCTGCTTGTGAGATTCTATGTGCGGCAAATTAATAGATATTGTTACTATTACAGTGAGCCCCATAGCAAAGTGACCTCATCAGTTGCAAATTCTCACAAAATTATTCCAAGTTTATTCTATGTTTGCCCCTAAGCGACCAAAAATCCTTGTGTTCTGCAGCCAGAATCGCAACTGCACAGAAGTGAAATTCAGTTCTCAAGTGCTCCACCACGTCAAGGGGAGTTGACTTTATCGTAATCAGTGTTTCTGCACTTTGGTCAGATTATTTTTTTTCCATGGAAAATTCATGGACATTTCTCTGAACACATAAGCCTGATTAAATGACATAAAAGAGACGAGTGTAAGCTCTCTATCTGGAGTGACAACACCTCTTATTTGTGACTGATGATTCTTCACTGTCAACATACCAATATTGTGCCTGTTGCTTCTTTCAGGACTGTTGCACATTTCTGCTATCATTAAGTGTCCCGCTGTGAAAGGTGACAACAGAATATTGTTTTGGAGATGTGTTATCCATGGTCTTATTTTCTCAATTAATTCTGGCTGACTAGCACTGGATAAACTTTCACATCATTTGTCAATTAATATTGGGTTATGGTGAAATTCCGAATGACCAATATCAACCAAAATTAAAGGATTCCGTTGACTAGCATTCATTAATACGGATGGAAAGCATGCAATTCTTCTGTAAATTCTTGCAGAGTTTTGAGGGTTGCATGGAGGACTACGCAAAGAAGCATTTTTAAAATTGTATTTTTTTTCTCTAAAGCACTGATTTGGTGATAAAGTCATAAAAATGCCAATTCTCCTTTGGTCTACTTTGCCTCTTTCTCCCCAATCCTGAATCCCTTTGTCTTATTTCTTCCCACTCTCCCTTGGTTACATTCAAAGTAATCAAAGATTCAAAAGGTGCATGGTTGGCATAGCGGTTAGCACATTGCCTTTACAGTGCCAGCAACTGGGGGCTCCGGTTTCCAAAACGTACGGGGGTGTGGGCTAATTGGGTGTTAAGTGGGCGGTACAGGCTCATGGGCTGAAATGGCCTGTTACCGTGCTGTATGTCTAAATTTAAAATTTAATTAAACATTTAAAATTTAATTTTAAAAATTATGATTTAATTTTTAAAAATTAAATTTTAAATTAAAAAAAATTAAAAGATTCAATCAGCCATAATGCCAGGCTTGACATTGCCTTTAACTGCATGTATCACAATCTTATCTATTGACGTTGTTATTTTTGCTTCTGACTCCAAAGTAACCTGATAGGTTTGCAAATGATAGGGGACGTGAAAGTGACCTGTTATTAGAGACCAACATTGCCAGAAATGTGACCCTGGGATATGGAATTGGGGCTTTCGAGTTGACCTATTCCCACTTTAAACAGCAACAATTGGAGGAAAAATGAAATATATATTCAAGATACAAAAGCTTGCATTTAAATGGTAGCTGTTACAACCTCAGTATCATCTAATGTTTCACAGTTTTTCAAGCTTAACTGCGAGAGAGTTTTTACAGAGCAAAATGCCACAAACACAAACTATTTCGATGACATTGGCCAAGGGAGATGTTGATCAGAATATGGGCTGAACTTATCTTGTTCTTCAGATAATACAAAATTTTTAGGCAATTGGTTAAAATCTCAACCAACAGGTAACCTCAGGTTTATTTCTGACTTCCAACAATGCACATTCTATCCAACATAATGGGCATCTGCATGGATGTTAGTGGCATGCAATTCATGTCTTGACGTTATGTGGAAATGAACCTAGAATTGAACACTGGGGTAGGCATTAAGCAGAAGATTGAGATCAACTATAGAATGAGTTCAAGGACACTGACTGCCTTTTGGACAATCTGCCATCACAGCTTACATCCACCTTGGCTTGGCTTCTCCTTCTTCTATTGACCAACCTGCATGTCAAACCACAATCAGCCCTGGCTGGACCTTCTCTCTTACTAAGCAGCTCCACTTCCATCTTGCACTTCATTCCCCGACTTCCCACCTATTTTTCTTTCCATGGTATTTCTCTCGAAACACAAGTTTTCATTAAAGGACAGTAATATGATGATATAGCCACCAGACGAAATAATTTCTGCAAACAAATGGACAAGGCTTTGGGGCTCATGTGCAATTAAGTTTTGGCAGATAGGGAAAGTGCTGTTTGTCCTCTGCACGATGTTATTTTATGTATTATAAAAATGTGACCCAACCCCGAGAGAAATTCAACACTTTCCCTAGTTATCCACACCCAGAAGGCATGCTTGTTATCTGACATCTTCTGGTTTAGAGGTGAGAGCCCTGCTATTGAGACAGGAAATGATTCAGGGCAGAAAAGAGAATGAAACTTCAACTTTGAAGCCATCAAAGTTAAGATCTGGTACATCAGAAATTGTCCACCTCATGGAAATACAGGTTAAAGTGGTTCACACACCTTAATCATGCATATCCCTGCAACAGTGACATTTGTCTCATTTAAGGCATAAAGAGTCATGCACATTGGATCAGGGGCATAGCCAGTTTCTAATGTTATGGCGAGCGAGCACATAAAAAAGGCTCCATGACACATACCAGATGGTCTATTGGTTGAATGGCAGGCCACAATGATTTTTTGGGGTTTGGTGGTAGCCCACCAGCGCATCACCGGAGACTGAGCAGTGAGCACACAGTTCAAAAGGCACCACTTTTTAAGAATGTGCTCAGGGGGAGTGACATCTCCCCTGTACTCCAACCCCCCCTCACCTCCAGTGGTTAAGCCACTGCAATGGATCATGCATTGTGAAGGAAGCCAGTTGATCTATAGTTTAAAGAGAAGGGATGCAGGTGAGAGGATCAGGACATGTCTGGCATTCATCAGTGTTGTGTATTGAATGGTCGGTGTAGCCTTAAGACTATGTCTAACATATGATGTATTTTTTCTAATAGTTTATCATTCTCTGCCTTCAATAAAGAATGCCCTTTTCCTACGTTATTTGCTTTAGTAAACAGGAATATAAAAGAGAGTGTAGGTGGAGGTAAACGATGGAGTTAAGGGCATTTGTTGGTCAGATCAAGAGTCAAGTGCAGAATCAGGGGCTGGCAATAAAATGCACAGAATTGTTTGTTGTCATATGTACCAAGATACACGTGAAACACTTTGTTTTGCATCCTACCTAATCAAGTCAATCCATACTTAAGTGTAGCAAATAGAGCAATAACAAAACAAAAGCATTGGGTGTAATGTTACAGCAAGTCAAAGAAAGTGATGATTCTTTGGTTGAGAGTAGGTATGTGGGGCAGAATCGATGGACCGTGCAATCTGAAATCCTTGGGACATTAACAATGAGGTGAGGTGGGAGGTGAAATTTGATCAGACCATACACTAATAAACCCAGTTACTCTAAAGTCAACATGAAAGAAATTACAGGTAGACCCCGATTTACAATAGGGTTTGTTTGGTTCTGGCACGCGTATTGTAAGTTGAAATTATTGCAACTTGAAATCGGGCGGAAAAATGTAAGATTTGCTGGGAAAAAAAGCAAGACTTACCAAAAAGATGTGATTTAGCCAAAAAATGTGAGATTTTGCCAGAAAAAAAATTGCCGAAAAAACGAGATTTGCTGAAAAAACGTGAGATTATGCCAAACTGAAACGTGAGATTTACCGAAAAAAACCCATGAGATTTCGCTGAGAAAAACGCAAGATCAGAACCATCGTAACTTTGAAATATCATATATTGGGACATCATAAGTAGGGCTCCATCGGTAGATACCTGCAACTTTTTGATATGACTAGTTAAAGTGAACTCTTTGACAAACAAATGAAGCAGGCCACGATCCTCTTTTGAAGATGACATCATTTGCATGAAAAATTTTAAGCAATTGGACTCAAATGATGCATCTATCCTGTGTCCTAAACAAAATGCAAAAGGTTTTCCATGGCTCTGTGGAAAGACCTGGAGGAAATCTTGATGAAATGATCTGTGCTTTGTCAGCAACAATTGTGAGCAGGCTAAAAGTCATTTATGGGACGTTGCTGAATGTAATTTCTAATCACTAGGAACATAATTGATGGGGCTGTTGAACATATCTTTGTGTGACCCATGAATGAGCCTTAACCACAATAAAAACACACCACATGTCAACTGTCCGTGCCTTTACACAAAAAAAACAATTAAACATAATTGCCCTAAACTGGATTGCTAATACAAATGGTAATTAATTGTCAGAGTTTGCATAGTGGCAGAATATCCATTTCAATTTCCTTACATGGAGAGGCCAAACTTCTACAAAGTATTCCAGATGGAGTTTCATAACTGTCACATTTGTGGCCCGAAATGTGAAGTTAATAAAACATTAAACACAAGTTTTATCAGGTAAACTTCTCAGTGGCTTTTATTCTCCCGTTTCCTTTGTTCTCCTGCTTGTGCTCTTATCTCTCTCTCATACCACGTGACTTCCGGTACATCTCATACATATTCATTATCATGACATCCCTCCTTTAATCAGAAATAAACTTTACCTTCACTTACCAATATCCCTCGGAAACATACAAACATCGTAACTAATGGTAATACTATAACTCAACTACATAAAATTTACTTCCTACAGCACTCATACATGCCCTTGATGATATAAGATTAAAATACTGTCCCAAAGTTCTTATTAAACTATGGCACAAAGTCTTCGTATCGTTTGGGCGCTTTCCGGTTTCGTTTCGGCCTGCCTGCGATATTGTCGTCGTTTCTCGGTTGTTCACTCTTGGCATCGGAAATACTGCTCGTCACGGCTTCGGGTGTTTCTGGCGCTCTAGTCACTTCATCAGGAGTGCTGGTAACTGCCTCTGGAACATCATCAGGTCTCTCAGTTTCAGCATCTCGTATTGGCCTTACAACCTCTTGGCTCGATGTATCTCTGGACTGGAACCTTTTTACACCTGATACATTTCTCTTATACAGGACTCCAGTCGGAGACTTGACTGTCACCATCCTGCCACTTCTGGATACGACAGTATAGGGTTGATGGTAATAAGGTGTGTCTAGCTTACCACCAGTTTCATGCCTCACTAGAACATTATCTCCTGGCATGATGTCTGAGTACTTGGCTCCACGTTTCGAATCTGTGTACAGCTTTGCTGCACCTTTCTTTTCAGCATCGTGGTCCCTCATCTCCTGGTCGTCTCGGATTTCCTTTATTTCTGGCATTTTTGTGCGGATTTTTCTCCCAAAAAATGCTTCTGCAGGACTTTTTCCAGTGGTTGCATGAGGCGTTGCTCGATAGACAGCCACATAAGATAGCAATGCTTCTCGCCAATTTTGTCCTTCTGCATGTGCAATCCTCAATCGTTTGTCAATGGACTGATTTTGTCTCTCTACTTCTCCGTTGGCTTGCGGCCATTTCGGAGTTACTTTATGATGGTGGATACCTGTGGTCCTCATGTATTCCGCAAATGTCTCTGAAATGAATTGTGGACCATTGTCAGAGTATAATGTAACAGGTAATCCATATCTTGCGAATATCTCTGCTAACGCTTGTATTGTTTTTTCAGTGGTTGTGGACTTCAGCACCACGTACTCATAGTATCTGCTGTAGTAATCTATCACTACCATAATTGATTCACCCGTTGGTAAAGGTCCAAGAAAATCAACAGCTACGTCGATCCATGGTCCTGTCGGAAGTTGCGTACTCCAGATCGGTTCTGGCGGATTACTCCTACTTGTGATTTGACATCCGTGACAAGTTTTAACAAATTTCTCTGCGTCTTTATCACAACTTGGCCACCATACCTTGGTTCTGAGGTTTTGCTTGGTACCAACAATACCAAGGTGTCCTTCATGCGCTAAGGATACGATCTTCGGTCTCAATCTTTGCGGTATCACCAATCTGCAACCTCTTAATACACACTGTCCGATGCAACAAAGTTCGTCTCTAATGGGAATGTAAGCCTTGTGAGTACACTGGTCCCATTGTCCACTCTGTATGCATTCTCTTACTTCCATGAGTTCTGGATCACATTCGGATTCTCTCTCGACTTCCTTCGTAGTCACAGCTTTCGGTGTCGCCTGAATAGCTACGAAGCTCTCTGTTTCTGTTCCCAATTCTGACTTGGATTGTGGACCTCCAACCTTCACCAATCTGGACAGTGGATCTGCAATGTTTCCTTTCCCTGCAATGTGGATTACTTTATATTTGTAGGGTTGTAGTCTGAGTACCCATCTCTCTATTCTGGCACATAGTTTGGATCTAGGTGCATAGATCACCTCTAATGGCTTATGATCTGTGATGAGTTCAAATTCAATGCCGTATAAATATGCATGGAACCTCTCACAGGCCCATACAAGTCCGAGTGCTTCTTTCTCTGTCTGAGAGTATCTTCTTTCCACATCTGATAACGATCTGCTGGCATAGGCAATGATTCTTGGTCCTCCATCATGCATCTGGACCAACACGGCTCCTAAACCAACTGGGCTGGCATCCGCTATGACTTTGGTTGATGCCGCCGGATCGTAATATCCAAGAGTTTTTGCATCTGTCAGGCTTTGCTTCAGCTTTCTTCTGCTCAGATCCAAAATGAAATGGTACACCTTTCCTGGTTAGTTTCCTTAGTGGTTCTGCCACTGTAGCGAGATTAGGAATGAACTTTGCACAAAAATTGACCAATCCCAGGAAACTCCTCACCTCTGTTGCGTTCTGAGGTGCACGTGCCTCTGCAATAGCTTTCACCTTGGCCTCTGCAGGGTTTAGTCCTTTCCGTGTAAGTCTGTGTCCCATGAAGTCCATTTCTGACACACCTTACCATTCACGGTAAGGCCTGCCTCCTGTAGTCTAGATAGCACACGCCTCAACTGTTTGTCATGCTCTTCCTTCGTTGGTGCATGGACTATGATGTCGTCAGAAATGTTGGCAACTCCAGGAATGCCTTGAATCACTCGATGGATTTCACATTGGTAGATCTCCGAAGCTGCATTAATTCCAAATGATAGTCTCTTGTAACGATACAATCCACAGTGAGTCACAAATGTTGTCAAATCTCGGGAACCTGGATCCAGCTCTAATTGATGATAGCCCCACTTCAGATCAATTTTTGAGAATATCTTGCTGGTAGTTAGTTCTTGAAGTATTTCCTCCACTGTTGGTATAGGGTGTCGTTCTCTAATTATAGCTTCATTGGCCATTCTCATGTCAACACATAGTCTTATGTCACCCTTTGGTTTGGGCACAATTAGTACGGGATTGACCCATTGTGTCGAATGTTCCACCGGTTCAATAATGTCTTGTTCGATCAATTCTTTTATTTTGGCTTCGACTTTCCCACGAAGTTCAAACGGAGTTCGGCGCATTGGTTGTGCCTTGGGTTTGACCGTTTCATCTACCGCTAGCTTCAATTGTCGACCTTTCAGCTTTCCTACTCCTTGGAAGACTGCAGGGAATTCTTGCTTCATATCCTCGTATGACTGAATTGAATTGACACAAGCTCCAATATGAAGTATTGCCAGGTCTTGCGCTGTGCTTCTACTCAGCAATGGTTCTCCCCTCTCTTCTATGACCATAAACTCTGCTTCGGTGTACTTATCTCCAGCTTCAACAGTTGCAGTAAAACATCCAATGTTCTGCAATGGCTTGGTTGCTGTGTATGGATACAGTTTCTTGGAACACTTCTTTGAGGTACAGATAATCTTTTTCCTTTTCAACTTCTCCCATAAATGTCGATCAATCACATTACTGTCACTGCCTGAGTCTACAATGACCTGAACTGTCACTCCACCAATGATCACTGGGACCTTCTCATGACGTACTTCATTCAACGTAAATTGGTAACAACTCTGTCCCTCCTGGGTATCATCATCGTCACCGTCTATCTGGCGAATGGTATCTTTCCTTTTCCCCAGGCTTACTTTCCTTTCCCCCAGGCTTTGCCTTTGGAAGTTGTACTCTTCCTCTTCTGGTCTGCATTGGACTTGCTTTTGCACTTCTTTGCAAAATGGTCCTTACCTCCACACTTTCTGCAAACTTTGCCTTTGGCCGGGCAATATGGGTCTTTTCCAAAGTGACCTCGGTTTCCACATCGATAACACTCCACGTCCTGTGTCAACGAATATCTTGGCTGATTATGGCGATGTGAGAGCCTCTTAATTTGCTGGCTTGAGTTGTCTTTCAGGGTCATGGTATGAAATTGCCCTTCAACAGCCTCTAATGCAGCAGCAATGGTTAAAGCATCGGTAAGTTCCAACTCACTCCCTCTTTCCAGTAGATGTCTTCTGAGTTTATCTGATCTGCAGTGCTGTACGACTTGATCCAATAATTGGTTGTCCAAATCAGCTGGCATGTAATTGCATCCAACAGCTAGCTGGCGTAGTCTTGTCATGTACTGAGCAATTGTCTGGCCATCTTCTTGTCTCGTTCTCCGAAACAAATGGCGTTGAAATGTAGCATTCGGTGTCACTACTTAGTGTGCATTTAATGCATCTACCGCTTTCTGGTACTCATCCTTTCTTCCAGTATTCAAAAGTGTTTTAAATGTTTCCCGAACTGCGGGTCCAGCAGTGAAAAGAAGTAACGCCCTCCTCTGCACTTTTTGTTCAACTGTACCGGTATCTAGAAATAGGCCACGACTGTCGGCGTAGGATTCAAATTCTTCCAGCCATGCCTTCCACTTCACACTTACAGTGCTTGCATCATCCGTTGGGTCAAAATGAGCAATTCCACTATGTGTTAGAAAGTCACCGTCTGCACCAGCCATGAGGAAATATTCAAGCCCCTAAAGTACTGAGTCACAGAGAAAATTCTTATCACCTTGAAGTTGTCTGTAATCCTCTGTAATCTTGTTTAGTCTTTAATTTTCTTCAAGCTTCTTTCATCCTCGTCGCCAATGTCACATTTGTGGCCCAAAATATGAAGTTAATAAAACATTAAACACAAGTTTATCAGGTAAACTTCTTAGTGTCTTTTTATTTTCCCGTTTTCCTTTGTTCTCCTGCTTGTGTTCTTATCTCTCTCTCATACCACATGACTTCCGGTACATCTCATATATATTCATTATCATGACAATAACCATCAAATATATTGCAGGTAAAACTCAGCAGGTCAAGCAACATCTTTTCAATCCTTCACCATTTCACCAAAATAACACGCTTTTACTTTTTTCTACCAAGTTTAGTCCTTTTTGATGACCATAACAAATGCCTTCACACATTATTTCCAATCTGTTCTTTTATCTCCTCGAAAAGGTTTAGCTGAATGATTTCTGATTTTTTTTTGGCACAGACAAGAAATGGAACTTAGGAATGAGAAAAACCCATTCTCACAGTGGGTTATTTATTTGGTAAGAGCAAAAAATCTCACAATCATTCATTTCTAAATATTTTCTGACTGCATATCCCACACCAACCCAATGCAAACTAATTCCTACGACTGCTTTGAATGTAAAAGAAAACAATGTTTCTTCTTCATTCCAGGCATCACGTTACACAGACCAATATTTCATGGTGAATTTGCTTCAACTGTAACTGGATGAACAAAGATCATTTTTTTCCCTTTTAGTTGGATGAAACGAATGGGTATTAAGATTTTAAGCAATAAGTTACTTTTCAGGAATTAAACACATTGCTGCTTCTGTCAGACAACACCATTATCAAATGCTCACCTGTTCAAGCAAAATTCTTTGCATCGTGCCCAATGACACATCTTAAACTCAATTTCATGGGCCCGCTCAATGCATAAAAATCAGCTGCATATTCTTGTTTAGAAGAAAATAAGGATTTGTACAAGTGTTTCCAGTCCCTTTAACAATGCTTCTATATATATCTATATATATCTATATATAGATATATATATATAGATATATATATCTATATATATCTATATATAGATATATATATATGGATATATATCAAACCAATTTAAATTAAGCAGATCAACTAGGCAGGGATGTCCAATATCTCCCTCACTGTTCGCATTAGCTATAGAACTACTGGCATAACTGATGAGAACAGAAAATAAGAGGCATAAAAATAAAAGGGAAGGAATATAAAATCAGTCTATTTGCAGATGACGTCATAGTATACTTCTTTCTTTGGCTTGGCTTCGCGGACGAAGATTTATGGAGGGGAAATGTCCACGTCAGCTGCAGGCTCGTTTGTGGCTGACAAGTCCGATGCGGGACAGGCAGACACGGTTGCAGCGGTTGCAAGGGAAAATTGGTTGGTTGGGGTTGGGTGTTGGGTTTTTCCTCCTTTGTCTTTTGTCAGTGAGGTGGGCTCTGCGGTCTTCTTCAAAGGAGGTTGCTGCCCACCGAACTGTGAGACGCCAAGATGCACGGTTTGAGGCGATATCAGCCCACTGGCGATGGTCAATGTGGCAGGCACCAAGAGATTTCTTTAGGCAGTCCTTGTACCTCTTTTTTAGTGCACCTCTGTCTCGGTGGCCAGTGGAGAGCTTGCCATATAACACGATCTTGGGAAGGCGATGGTCCTCCATTCTGGAGACGTGACCTACCCAGCGCAGTTTGATCTTCAGCAGCGTGGATTCGATGCTGTCGGCCTCTGTCATCTCGAGTACTTCGATGTTGGAGATGAAGGAATATGGTGAAGTATCGGGGTACAAGATCTACACAAATAAAAGTGAAGCAATGCCAATGAATAATGCGGATTTCACAAAGTTTAAGAAAGAATCACCATTTAGATGGCAAACACAAGCAATTAGATACCTAGGTATACAACTAGATAATAATCTAGGCCATCTATACACTAAATTATCAGCCACTAATGAAGAAATTACAAGACGACTTTGAACATTGGAAAGACTTACCACTAACACTGATAGGAAGGGTAAATTGTATTAAAATGAGTATCTTCCCAAGGATACAATACCTATTTCAATAATTACCAATTCACCTAACAGAGAAATTCTTCAAGGAGCTAAAGAAAATAATAAGGAAATTCTTATGGAAAGGGGGGAAACTGAGGATAGCGCTAGATAAATTAACAGAATGGTACAAACAAGAGACCTTACAGCTACCAAACTTTAAGAATTATTATAGAGCAGCACAATTAAGATACCTATCAGGGAAAAACCAGATTAGAGCTAGATAAAACAGGGGAGAAGGTACCTGAACATATACTATATAAGTGGGATGAAAAGCTGGTGCAACATAGGAATTCACCAATATTGCACCATCTGCTCAACATTTGGAAGAAGATTCACGTAGAAAGGAAAAAACAAATGATCAACTACCAAAACTAATATTGATGCAAAATCAACTAATCCCTTTCACAATAGATAACCTTTCCTTTAGAGAATGGGAAAGAAAAGGGATCAAAAGAATAGAAAATTGTTTTTCGGGAAATAAATTATTATCTTTTGAACAAATGAAGTACAAATATGATATAACTCACGGTACAATACCACCAACTGAAAACCTACTTGAAGGACAAATTGGGAAGCAGGCTGAGGTTACCAGAATGAAGCAATTTTGAATATGTGATTGCAGACACAATGATAATTAAAAGATTTATAACAAACATGTACATCAAACTGCAAGGGAAAGAGAACGAGGAAACAAGCTGTAAACCCAAACAAAAATGGGAACAAGATCTAAACATAAAGAATGAAACATGTGAAAAGTTATGCTCCAGAACTATGAGAAATACAATAAACACGAGGTTATGCATGATACAATATAATTGGTTACACAGGCTATACACCACGCCCCAAAAGTTAAATAAATGGGACCCAAAAGTATCAGACAGATGTTTTCACTGTAAGAAGGAAACGGGAACAACAGTACATGCAATTTGGGCATGTGAGAAAGTGGAAAAGTTTTGGGAAGATCTAAACCAGGTATTAAATAAAATCACAAAAAGCAACATACCAAAAAATCCAGAGATCTTTCTTCTAAGTAATATAAGTAAAGAACTTGGACTCGATTTGGATGGAGCACAAAAAAGATTTATTATGATAGCCTTAGCTGTAGCAAAAAAATGTATTATGTCAACCTGGAAATTAGAAGATAGCCTGAGAATACAGCAATGGTACATAGAAATGAATAAATGTATTCCATTGGAAAAAATAACATATAATTTAAGAAATAACATCACAGTATTCGAACAAATTTGGGAACTGTACATGGAACACAGCAGAGAAATCCTACCGCGGACCTCCACCGCCTAAAATGACAGAAGGAGAAGAAGACGAAATGAACTGACCACGTATGTAAAAGTAGAAGACACAATTTTCTTGTTTATTTTCATTGTGTGACGACGTTGTTTAATGGGTTTAATGTATCATATATGTTGAACGTTGAGGGAGTGGGGAGGGGGGGGGTGAAGGAAGGAGGGAAGGGAGGGGGGAAAAAGGGGAGAAAATGACTGTGTATATTCAAGAGGGAAATGTTTGTGTGTATTTTGGACAGTGTGGTTCATAGTGTGAAAAATAAAAAAATTATTAAAAAAACAATGCTTCTAAATGCTGTACAGCCAATTAAAAACATTGAAATAAATTTCTTTGTATGTCTATTGCGAATCAGCATTTCCACATCACCACATTTTGGTAATAACATTGTTGGACCCAATTTATTCTCTTATATTGGTCATCCTTTGGTTCGAATAAGACACATTGTGCAGTTCATCTGTGGACACCAAGGTGACTTTGCAGTCCCAGTCTGGAAGCGCAGAGTCTAGCACAATGGGGGCATGGGAAGTCCATTTTTGTAATAACTGTGGCTGCTGCTCTGTGACGTTATTCACGGTTTTCCATCAGTTTTTGGGAGCACCTGTCTTCATAGCACAGGGTTCACCAATGGTATCTGTCAGCAGCCACAGCTTCTAGTTTGCTTAGCTGGATGCCACAGTAGCATAGGATTTCCTTCACAGCATCTTCATAACACTTGCATGGACAACATTGAGGTCTTCCTCCAATTTCCAGTTCACTATAGAGCAGCTGCTGTGGCATACGGTGGTTGTCTATTCTGATGACACGTCCTGCCTACCGCATCTGGGCTCTGATGATCAGGGACTCCATGCTCATGGTCTTTGCATGACCCAAGACCTCCAGGTTGGAGACGCGGTCTTGCCAATGGATGCCAAGGATGGAATGGAGGGTGCACAATTTCTCCATTTGTTTGATGTGACGTTGGTGCAGAATCCAGGTCTCACATCCATATAGGAGAAAAGGGATGACTACAGTTCTGTCGAGTTTCAGTTTTGTGGAGATTCAGACTTTATGTTAATTGAGCACTCTGGTACGCAGCCTCTCCAGAGTCTGGCTGGCCTTGCTGATCCTGGAGTCAATTTCTTTGTCCAAAGACCCATCACCCAAGTACCTGAAGTTGTTTACATTTGTCAGCTGGGTGTTGTCAACAATGACTTTTGATTCTAAGGTGCTGGTGTTTGGCACAGACTGATAGAGTATTTCAGTCTTGTTCAGGTTGATGGTCAGGCCAAAGAGCGTAGCAGCGTCTGGGAATTTGTTCAACATTAAGTCTAGATCACTAACTTTGTGCGCCAAGAGAACACAGTCATCAGCAAAAAGTGTTTCTTGAATGACTGTGTAGAGGCACTTGGTCCATGCGTTAAGCAGCAAAGGTCAAAGAGAGAGTCATCCAGTACACTCGGTACCCAATGTACACTCCCTCCTCCAGACCTTGGACAGCATGTGACAACATGCAAGTGAAGAACAGATTGAACAAGACTGGGGCTCGTACACAACCCTGCTTCCCCCCATTAGAAATGGCAAATACAACTGATGTGTCACCACTGCAGAGGACCTGTCCTATCATCTGTCATGGAGCAGCTGAAACATTTTTACAAATTCCCTTGAACATCCGTAATGTCTCAGGATGATCCACAGAGCCCCCCTGTTTTCAGTGTCAAATGTCAGGTCAATGAAGTCAAAGGAAAGAGACTTGTTCTGCTCGATGCACTTCTCCTGAACTTGTCTCAGGGCAAATATCATGTCCACTCTACTCTGTTCTGGCCAAAAGCAGCATTGCGGCTCCGGGAAATTCCTTTCTGAGACAGTGACAAGTCTGTTCAGTAGGATGCAGGTAAAAATCTCTTAGATAAGCCCTTAATTGATAATAACAAAAGTGTATAATTTTGTATCCCATATTTATTTTTTAATCGTTCAAATGACATTAAATTTCTTCCTTCATATCAATCTTCTATATATCTAAATCCTTTCTCAGACCAAATGTTTAAAAATGGAATAAGTTTATTTTGTATCAAAGGTATTTTAGGTAGGACAAACCCCACCCCAAACCACCCCATTCCAATTTTGTTGTTTACCTTATTCCAGATATTAATTAAATGTTTCACCAAAGGTGCTTCTCTCTCCCAGATTTTAATTTAGATTCCCATTTATATATAAAGTCTTTTGATATTCTCTCTCTCTCCTATTTTATCAATTTCTATTTTAATCCATGTTGGCTTTTCTCCCTCATTAAAAAATAAAGTAAGTGTAGCGGGAGCGACAGCAAAGAAATTCGGAGCCACCACTTTGGATGTTTTCAATGACTGTTTTTTTCAAATCCCGCGCGCGCCCCTTTAAGGGCAGCATGAGCAGCGATGTCATAACATCTGCCTGAGGCGCGCACTGGGTTGGAACCATGGGGTATGGAGGACTCCTGACGGTGCCCTCTTCTCCTGGCTGCCCCGCCACGCGGCAGTACAAAAGAGGCCGGTTCGCCACGAGAGAGTGCGCCGCCACACAACCCCCCACTAGGTCACGCATCCCGCCACTTGGGCGGATGGCCTTGGCGCTTGGGCTTAGCCATTTGAACCGGTTGCGAGAGGTCCAAGTGTGCTGCCTTTAGGCAGTCTACTGCGAACAGTTCATTTTTGCTCCCAATATCTAAAGTAAAAGTCTTGACGGACTGCTGGAGGACTTTGAACAGGCCCTTGTAAGGGTGCTGCAAAGGTGCAGTGTTCAGTGTGCGCTGAACAAAATCGAATTCTGCCAAGTCTATCTCTTTGGGAAGGCAGGCTGGTTGGGCACTGTGATGCGTAGGAGGCGGGGGGGGTGGGGGGCTAGCAAGGTGAGCCAATAGGTTCGAGTGCTTGGTCGTAGAGTCGGATTCCGGGCCGAAGAGCTCACCAGGCAATGAAAGTGGCGCGCCGTTCACCAGCTCTGCAGATGACACCTGTAGATCCTCCGTGGGTGCTGTTCTGATGCCGAGGAGGACCCAGGGTAGTTCGCCTGCCCAGCCGGGACCTGTCAGGCGAGCCATGAGGGCTGACTTCAGGTGGCAGTGAAATCTCTCCTCCAGACCATTTGCTTGTGGGTGATAAGCTGTGGTGTGGTGGAGTTTAACCCCCAGTAGGTTCACCAATTGAGTCCAGAAGGCGGAGATGATCTGGGCACCCCTGTTGCTGGTGATGTGCACTGGAACTCCAAACCTGGCGATCCAGTGGGCGACCAAGCTCCTGGCGCATGTCTCGGTGGAAGCCTCCTTGATGGGAATGGCTTCCGGCCATCTTGTGGACCGGTCGACCACCGTAAGCAGGTAGCGCGCCTCCCTGGACACCAGCAGGGGGCCCACGATATCAACATATATGTATTGGACTGCTGGTGAAACTGCTGAATCTGGGCCTGTGGATGCTGGTGAACCTTGGAGGCCTGGCACTGAGTGCAGCTCATTGCCATCTCAGCTACCTCCTTCTTGAGCCCATGCCACACGAACCACTCCGCCACCATTTGCACCGATGCCTTCACCGAGAGGTGTGCTAGATCGTGGACCACGTTGAAGGCCCGCAATCGCCACTGCAGCAGGACTATCGGGCGTGGTGAACTGATGGAGACATCACAGAGCAGTGTGTCCGGGCTGTTCGGCAACCAAATGTCCTGGAGGCGGAGCCCTAAAATGGCGGTACGGAGGGCTTGTGTCTCCGCATCTTCCCTCTGAGCCCACACCAGTTGGGTGTAATTGAGGCTGGGGGCGAGGGTGTTGATTGCCGTTCGGGAAAGTGCGTCCGCCACAACATTGTTTCTACCTGTCCTCTGCCGGATGTCGGTGGTGAACTCTGACACATAGGAGAGATGGCGTTGCTGGCAGGCTGACCACAGATCCTTGGCCATCGCGAGGGCCTGTATGAGAGGCTTGTGGTCAGTGAATGCAGTGAATGGTCTGCCCTCCAGGAAGTACCGGAAGTGCCAGATGGCTAGGTATAGCACCAGGAACTCCTGGTCGAAGGCACTGAACTTGAGCTCCGGCGGTCGAAGGTGCCTGCTAAAGAAGGCCAGCAGGCACCACTGTCCATCGAGCCACTGCTCGAGTACACTCCAACGGCCATGGCTGAGGCGTCTACTGAGAGCACGGTGTGTGCCTCCGGGCGCGGGTGAACTAATAAGGTGGCACTGGCCAGTGCATGTTTTGTGGCTGCAAAAGCGCCCTCTGTCTCTTCAGACCAAACCAGGACTTTGTCTTTAGCAGCGATCAATGAGAAAAGTGGCCACATGATGTGGGCAGCGCCGGGGATGAAACGATCATAAAAGTTCACCATACCTACGAATTCTTGCAGGTTCTTGAGGGTGGTGGGTTTGGGGAACTGCCGTAATGCTGCGACTTTTTCTGGCACTGGGGCGGCTCCTGCTGCCGAGATAGTGTGTCCCAGGAACTGCAGTGTCTGCTTGCCGAATTGGCATTTGTCCACGTTGACTATAAGGCCGAATTCCGCCAGGTGGGAAAACGGTGTGGAAATGTTCCTGAGGCAAAACTGCGCCTCCACCTGCCCGAACCACGTACATGGGCGATGGGTCCAGAAGGGGGGCAGTTTCACAGCGGCAGCATTGATCTCGGCTGGATCCGTGTTGCGCTCGTCGGGGTCACCAATGTAGCAGGAGCTACAGCAAAGAAACTCACAGCCACCACCTTGGATGTTCTCAACGATTGTTTTATTCAAATCCCACACACGCCCCTTTAAGGGCAGTGTGAGCTCGGCCACCGCATGAACGGTGACATCATAACACTGCCTGAGGCACAAGCTGGGCTGGAACCATCGGGTAAGGAGGACCCCCAGCGATGCCCTCTTCTCCTGGCTGCCCCACCACACAGCAGAACAAGTGGGGACGTTCCTTCAAGAGAGAGTGCGCCGCTACACAAAAAAACCTCTTTTGAGTTGCCTTATAATGATTATTAAAATTTGGTAACTGTAAACCTCCTAACTCAAACTTCCATGTCAGTTTATCTAAAGAAACTCTCAACATCTTACCCCTCCAAAGAAAGTTTCCTAAATATTTATTTAATTCTTGAAAAAAACTTGTGGTATCGTTATTAGTAATGTTTGAAATAAGTATTGTACTCTAGGAAATATATTAATTTTAACACAATTGATCCTACCGATAATGTTATTGGGAGTTTGAATCCTCTCCAATTTTCTTCAGTAAAGGAAAATAATTCAATTTATATAAATTATTTAATTTATTATCTACCCTTATTCCTAATTATTTTATTCAATTCATTGGCTATTTAAATAGATATCTTGTTGGCACTGAGTGTAATAACCTATAGTAAGGGCATAATTTCACTTTTATCCCAATGTACTTGGTAACCTGATACTTTCCCCTATTCCTCCAGTTTTAAGTATAATTTACGTAATTAACCTGTTGGTCCTGTCCAAGTAAATCAAAAGATCGTCAGCAAATAAATTAATTTTACCTTCCTCTTGCTTAATTTTAAATCCTTTCATATCAGATCAGATCGAATCAATTCTACAAGTGGTTCTATCACAATAATGAGAACTAAGCAAAGATATTATGAGTTAGGTGAAAGGGCCCATAAGATCCTTGCTTGGAGGTTGAAAACAGAACAAGTTTCAAGAATGATGAATGCAATTAAAGTCAAATGCATCTACCTATAAACATCAAGAAATCAATGAAGCTTTTAAGCAATTTTATTCTAAGTTATATAAATCAGAGTTGCAGAGAGACAATAGGTAAAATAGAAGACTTTTTGTCACAAATAAGGCTACCAAGGTTAACTTTACAAGAGCAAGCAGAGCTAGATGCTCCTTTTATCTCAATGGAAGTGAGGGAAGCATTGAACCCATTACAAAGTAATAAATATCTAGGAGAAGAGGGTTTCCTGCCTGAATTTTATAAAGAATTTGAAGATTTGCTGATTTCTCCTTTTATGGAAATATTAGATCAGGTGGCAGTAACACACACTCTCCCAGAATATTTTTTCTCTGTGATAATAAAGTAATACCATCTCCCATCACCATTCTTCTTCTTTGTAACTCTAGGAGATGCAGCTGCAGTCATTATATACCTTTCTCGCTATCCAGGGACCCAAGTATTCTTCTAGTTGAAGCAACAGTTTACTATATTTGGTGCTGAATTCATTACTAACAATTGGGCTTCCTCTACAGATGAAATATCTTCATTCAATTGGCAGTTACGTGTCACTTACATTGTCCCTCTCATGCCCACTCTGTCCATCTATCTGTGGTCTCCTGCATTGTTATAAATAATAAGTTTGTGAAAGGACATCTCATCTATTATCTGGTTACATTGCAGCTTATATTCTCAATTTCAAATTTAATATTTTTACATAATTTGCTTTCTTTAACAACCAGACAGTTATGCTGCTAGTTAGTTATCTTGAGATTTGTCCATTTGTGATCTCATGCCTGCTACTGTGGGATAGTGAGCTGTGAGGTTGAATTGAGTTAGTACACAATGCGACAAACAAAGCTACCTGTGCTTTTGGACTTCTTAAGTCACATAGAGCAGAAACAGACCCTCTGGACTACCATGTACATGCACATCATCAATTCACCATCTCCATGTCATTTTTCTGGTCAAGTAATCTGTTAAAAAAAGAGAGATCTTGGACCATTGTGGTTTGTCATCTTTATCAATGATCTGGGTGATAATGTGGTCAATTGGATCAGTAAGTTTGCAGATGACACTAAGATTGGAGGTGTTGAGGACACCAAGGAAGGTTTTCAAAATTTGCAGAGGAACTTGCATGAGCTGGAAAAATGAACTGAAAAATCGCAGATGGAACTTAACTAGTGTGTGCTATTGCATTTTGGCAAGACAAACCAAGAAAGGACATAGACGGTAAATGGTAGGGCACTGAGGCATGTGGTAGTACAGAGGGACCTGAAAGTACAGATACATAGTTCCCTGAAAGTGGCATCACAGGAAGATCGGATTGTGAAGAGATCTTTTGGTATGTTGGCCTTCATAAATCAAAATATTGAGTATAGGATTTGGAATGTTATTGTAAAGGTGTTTAAGACATTGGTGAGGCCAAATGTGGAGTATTGTGTACAGTTTTGATCACCTAAATACAGGAAAGATATCAATAAGATAGAAAGAGTGAAGAGAAGATTTACTATGATGCTCCCCGGACTTCAGGAACTGAGTTACTGGGAAAGGTTAAACAGGTTAGGACTTTATTTTACCCTGAAGTGAAGAAGAATGAGGGGAGATTTAAAATTATGAGGGGTATAGACAGAGTAAATGTAGATACGCTTTTTCCACTGAGGGTAGGTGAGACGCAAACCAGAGGACATAGGTTAAGGGTGAAAGGGGAAAAGTTTAGGGGGAACATGAGGGGGAACTTCTTCACACAGAGAGTGTTGAATGAGCTGCCAGATGAAGTGGTGAATGCAGGCTCAATTTTAACATAAGAAGAATTTGGACATGTACATGGATGGGAGGGGTTTGGAGGGCTATAGACTGCAAACAGGTCAGTAGGACCAGGCAGAAGAATAGTTCAGCACAGACTAGAAAGGCCAAAGGGTCTGTTTCTATGCTATAATGTTGTATGGTTCTATGGAGGAAATATTTAACACTCTATATTCCAGGCACTATAACAGATAATCTAAAATAGACATAAAGACAGTATTATTTCTCATTGGTCAAAAGGGGAGAGAATTGTGGCAAACAAATACATATGGAAAATGCTTTACAAAGCTATTGCAGCCCACCTAGATGTGAATTAGTTGTCCACTTTCCAGATTACTTACAACAAGAGGTAGGGAAAATTCTTTGATACATTCTTAATTCTCCTTAAACCATGTCAGCCACCTTTCCAAAAGCTATTTCTTGTAAATAATTATGGTTTTGTAAAGTCAGATTAATTTATCAGTGATCAAATCATCTGTGGCATCCAGGAATCCAGTTTGAGTGACTAACCATTATTTAAGATAAGTAAACTCCAGAAATGTACATCCAGTTATCTGAAGCCTCAAAGTTATTCAAACCGAGGCCAGAAATGTTGGATGATGAAAATTATGTTCTTATTGGATTTTCATGAATTAATGGTATTGCTAAGCCTGCAGCAAGAACACATTTAGCTCAAATTAAATAACATTAAATGGATTAGACAGTTGTTTGACAAAGGTAGTATTCTGACCTTCATGTAAACATTAGGTGGTATCCAAGGGTGGCTTATGCCCAGAGGTGTCCTATTAAATTTCCAAAATGAAGTATAAAGAGTGGAACTACTTATTATTATATTTTACTGTGGATCAAAACTATTTTTAATTGTGTTAAATTGAAGACAATAGAATACGCCAACTGAATTCCTATTGGATGTAAATATGCCCTGTTTTGATTAGTTTCCCGGCTCTTCAAGAAATAGTTTATTATACTTCTGCTTCCAGGTTCAGTTTTTTGGACCATTTTCCAGAACCTACAATGTCCCTCCATTGCAGTTAACCTAAATTATTCTTTGCAATGAGTCAACAACTTGACAGAAACCTCTCATGAGTATATTCCACTGACTTACTGAATACTTCCTTTCAGGAACTAGTAGAGGAGCTACATACTTGAGCTGCAGTTTAGAAAGTAAATGTCAAGCAAATAGATTAAGCAGTAAAAGGATAAATGAATGGAAGCACCAACTAACATCACTGTTAGAGCTGCAATATGAGTAACTCACTCCAAAAGGGAGATGAATGACATCAAGCAGTTACCTCTACTGCAATGAACAAAGCATCCATGCTTTAATTGAGTTTCTCTAATAATTTTAGATGGCCTCTTTAATTTTTCGAAGGATGAAGAGCAAAATATTTTACACTCAAAAATGACAGGAAGGGAAGAGGCTGAGAGACCACACACCACTTTGCATTGATGGGACAGAGGAAGCGAGGGTTAGTAACAGGTTCCTGGGACTCCACATATCAGAGGACCACTCCAAGAGTCAGCACCTCAAAGCATCTGTGATGAAGGTACACTCACATCTCTACTTTCTAAGAAATCTGAGGAGATTTGACATATCGTCAAATAATCTATCAAAAGTCTGTAGGTGCACCATGGAAAATATATTGAATGGTTACAATGGCCTGGTTTGGAAATTCAAGTGCCCAGGAATGCCAGGTCAGTCATGGGCTCTGACCTCCTATTCATTGAAGACATCCATGGAAAGTGCTGCCTTAAGGCAGCCAACATCATAAAAATCCTCCATCATCCTGTCACAACTTCTTCTTGCTGCTACCTTTGGGAAGAAGGTACAGAACCTGAAATCCAGCATTTTCAGGTTAAAGAACAATTTTTTGTGGAGGAGTCACGTGGTGGAGTAGTGGCTGGTCGGGAAAAATAGGAAAAAAGTTTGGAAAATGCAAAGCATAACAAAAATAAAATAAAAGAAATAGAAGATAAAGATACAGAGAATAGAAAGAAGATGGCTTCCAAGAAGGAGAAAGTAAAAACAACTGGAAAAAAAGTAGAAAAGTCGCTGGAGAAGAAAGAAGAAGGCCTTACCTGCACAAAGGAACAGGTCGCTGTGGTGGCGAGGAGCGCCCGACCCTCAAGGTCAGTGCCTGCCCTGCGGAGTCGTGATCCACCAGCCGGTGCACTACAAAAATGGCTCTCGGAACCAAACAAAAGTGCGCAATCAATGGAGAAAAAGGACACCGGTGGGAGGTGGGCTCAGCAGAGGAGCGGGCTGTCACAGAGTGAACAGCTGAGGGACGCCCGACACCAGGGCGTTCAGCTGGAGGATGAGGAAGGCAGTAGAAGAGGGAGCGATGAAGCAGGCGTGGGAGATAGACGGAGGGATGACCAACAAGAAGACCAACATCAGGAAGCACAACAGACGAGCAGCCCAGGAGGGGAGGACCAGCAACAAGAAGCCTAGCAAGAAGAGATGCAAGCAGCTCATCAGGAAAAACAGAAGAGACACAGACACAAAGAAGAGAAGAAGACACAAACACAGATACAGACACAGAAGAGGAAGAAGAAGACCAAGTTCTTGACAGAGAAATAGAAGGTGATGGACAAAGAGAAATAAAAGGTAAAACTGATGAACAGAATATAGATAAAGTCTTTTTTGAAGAACAAATGAGGTCAGTAAAAGAATGGTTATCATTAGAATTTAATGCAATTAAAAGGAAAATGAAAAGAACAGAAGATAAAATGCAAAGGTTAGGATGGCTAGTGACAGAAATAGGGAAAAGAGTAGAGAGTGTGGAAGAGTGGTAAATAGCTGTAGAAATGGAAGTAAATGTCTTAAGAGAAAAATTGGAAGAAAGTGGCAAAAAAATTTAAGAGACACAAAAGTTGTTAACTCAGAAAATTGATAGTAGGTGAAATAACATAAAAATAGTGGGCCTGAAGGAGGGTGAAGAAGGCACAGACATGAAGGAATTTATAAAAGGATGGACCCTGAAGGTCCTGGGAATGGTAGAAATGCAGGAAGAAATGGAAATAGAAAGGGCTAATAGAGCATCAGCTCCGAAACCATAGACACATCAAAAACCAATATCCATCTTGGTAAAATTTTTAAGATACACGACAAGAGAAAATATACTGGACCGGGCAAGGAATAAAGTTGGAGAAGATAATAAGCCATTGGAATACAAGGGTCAAAAAATATTTATTTACCCAGACATATGTTTTGAACTCTTAAAGAGGAGGAAGGAGTTTAATACAGCAAAATCGATTTTATGGAAAAAAGGTTACAAATTCATATTAAGACATCCAGCCGTGCTTAAAATATTTATACCCAGGGAGCAAAACAGACTATTTTCGGATCCAGAGAAAGCGCAAAAATTCACAGAATGTTTGCAGGACAGGAGAAGAGATGAAGAGATGTAACAAGAATGAACGGTGATAAAGTATATATAAAGATGTAAAAACAATGTATATGTAAAGAACTAAAGAGGGAAAAGAGAAGGGAAGGAAGGGAGTAAGGGGGAGAAAAAAGAGAGAGAGCTTTGTTATATGTGATTAAAAAGTGTTTTCTGGAGAGGGCTGGGTAGAAGGGGAATAACCATCACTGCAAAATCAGTTGATGCTTCCAACAAGATCGCAATCCAAATGAAAAGGGGAGTTGTGGTAGCCCGGCAAGGGATATGGGGCAACACGGAGAGGGGGGGAACTTTTGGGGTTAAGGTATTAGTGGATGTGGGAACTGCGGGGGTACTTTATGTCTTAAATGTGTTATCGTACATTAAGTGTAATAAGAGAAAACTAAGAGATGGAAATGGGAAAAGGGGATGGAGTTGGCGAAGAGGTGGAAAAGAGGTGTATAAGATGGCCATGTTGAACTATATGACTATAAACATTAATGGAATATATAACCAAATTAAAAGAAAGAAGCTACTAAATTTATTGAAGAAGGAAAAAATAGATATAGCATTTGTGCAGGAAATACATCTAACTGAAGCGGACGTAACAAACTAAAGAGAGACTGGGTAGGACACGTAACGGCAGCATCCTATAATTCAAAAGCTAGAGGTGTAGCCATACTAGTTAACAAAAATGTACCAATTGAAATAGAGGATAAAATAATAGATCCAGCAGGGAAGTATGCAATGATAAAGTGTCAGATATACTCAGAATTTTGGAATTTGCTCAATGTATAATGGACCGTATTCAAATTAAATGAAGACGCTGTTTACATCCGGTACCGCACGGATGGCAGTCTCTTCAATCTGAGGCGCCTGCAAGCTCACACCAAGACACAAGAGCAACTTGTCCGTGAACTACTCTTTGCAGACGATGCTGCTTTAGTTGCCCATTCAGAGCCAGCTCTTCAGCGCTTGACGTCCTGTTTTGCGGAAACTGCCAAAATGTTTGGCCTGGAAGTCAGCCTGAAGAAAACTGAAGTCCTCTATCAGCCACCTCCCCACCATGACTACCAGCCCCCCCACATCTCCATCGGGCACACAAAACTCAAAACGGTCAACCAGTTTACCTATCTCGGCTGCACCATTTCATCGGATGCAAGGATCGACAACGAGATAGACAACAGATTCGCCAAGGGAAATAGCGCCTTTGGAAGACTACACAAAAGAGTCTGGAAAAACAACCAACTGAAAAACCTCACAAAGATTAGCGTATACAGAGCTGTTGTCATACCCATACTCCTGTTCGGCTCTGAATCATGGGTCCTCTACCGGCATCACCTACGGCTCCTAGAATGCTTCCACCAGCATTGCCTCCACTCCATCCTCAACATTCATTGGAGCAACTTCATCCCTAACATAAGTACTCGAGATGGCAGAGGCCGACAGCATCGAATCCACGCTGCTGAAGATCCAACTGCGCTGGGTAGGTCACATCTCCAGAATGGAGGACCATCGCCTTCCCAAGATCGTGTTATATGGCGAGCTCTCCACTGGCCACTGTGACAGAGGTGCACCAAAGAAGAGGTATAAGGACTGCCTAAAGAAATCTCTTGGTGCCTGCCACATTGACCACCGCCAGTGGGCTGATATCGCCTCAAACCGTGCATCTTGGCGCTTCACGGTTTGGCGGGCAGAAACTTCCTTTGAAGAAGACCGCAGAGCCCACCTCACTGACAAAAGACAAAGGAGGAAAAACCCAACACCCAACCCCAACCAACCAATTTTCCTTTGCAACCGCTGAAACCGTGTCTGCCTGTCCCGCAACGGACTTGTCAGCCACAAACGAGCCTGCAGCTGACGTGGACATTACCCCTCCATAAATCTTCGTCCGCGAAGCCAAGCCAAAGAAAGAAGATAGTTGGTTACACAGGCTATATATTACTCCTCAAAAATTAAAAAAATTTGACTCCACATTATCGGATAGATGTTTTAACTGTAAGAAAGAAATGGGAACAACACTACATGCAACTTGGGCACGTACGAAAGTAAATATGTTTTGAGAAGAATTAACTCAGATACTAAATACAATTACAAAAATTAACATACCAAAAAAAACAGAGATCTTTCTTTTAAGTAAGTAGAGAATTAGGCCTCAAATTGGATAAAGTGCAAAAAAAAATCATTATGATAGCCTTAGCGATAGCAAAAAAATGTATAATGTCAACTTGGAAAATGGAAGAGAGCATGAGTATACAGCAATGGTACATGTCAATGAATAAATGTATTCCATTAGAAAAAAATAACATATAATTTAAAAAATAAAGTCACAATATTTGAACAAATTTGGGAACCTTACATGGAACACATCAGAGCTTGCCTATGACCTCCATCCCCTAAAATGAGAATGAAAATGATAAGAAGACAAAACGACTAGATTCACTGTGTAATAAATAGATGACGCATTTTTCTTGTTTATTTTCCTTTGTGTGAAGATATTGTTTTATGGTTTTATTGTATTGTATATGTTGAATATTTATGGGTTTTGGAGTGGGGTGGGTAGAGGGGAGGGAGGGAAAGGGGAAAAAAAGGGAGAAAAGACCTCTGTGTAAATTTAATGAGAAATGTTTGTACATATTTTAGTTGATATGGTTCATAGAGTGAAAAATAAAAAATTATTCTAAAAAAAGAAGAGTTTTTTTGCAACAGCCATCAGGTTCTTGATTCACCTCTTACTATCCTAATCATAAATACTTCAGCACTGCAAAAAAAAACCTGTCTGTACTGTGTAAACATCATTTTGCACTAACTAACTGTATTTATTATCCATCAATCTTTGACAATTATTATCTCTTTCTGTTCTGGGTAATTTATTCTACACTATTGTAGATGTTCTTTTTATAGAAGCAAGTAAGAAATGTATTCAAGTTAAATTATGTTGTAGCTGCGTGCTACTCGAAAGAAAGACACACACAGGAGTGCAGTCAGGTTAAGCTCTGTGCTTTATTGGGGGCTCAGGCCCGACTTTTATACCTCTTGCGTTCCAGCCGTTTCCCCCTTTTTACTGACGCAATGACCCGCATAACAAAAGCGGGTTTCCCGGGCGCGGGTACCCTCTTGCAAAACAATCCCCTCTTCTCCTGCGTTGTCCCTGTCTGTTGGCAGTGCCGCGGGACCAGTGCCATTTTGGTAAGCTGCCCTTGCTGATCGTCCACCGGTTCACTTGGTAGGTCCAGTGCCGCTGTGCAGTCAGCTGGCTTTTAGGTGCTCTCGCTGCCCAGAACACCGGTCTGAACACTGCGGTGGCAGGCCACCGCAATGTAACCATTAAATCTCTGGGATTCCACATGATAAAACAAATGGAGCCATTTTTCTGAAGAAACTGCTTTCAACATACAACATATACACAAGTGCAAAACGAAGAAAATAGAAGAAGAAGCAAAAGGTGCAAGTTGGTTCATGGACTAACCACAGGAATGTCGCTGCTTAGTGTCGGACTCTCAGAGCATGTTTCTTATAGCATTCAGTTAAATCTCTCACTTGACATTTCTTCTCAGGTATTTGAACAATCCAGTTAAAAACCTTTCAGGGTGAAAGCAGGAACAACTAACTGTCAGCAAGTGATTTTGTTTTCAATATTAGCAAGTAATAATCAAACAGCCTCAAAGCATATCACTTTGGAATTTTGTTTCTTAAGAGTCTTGTCTTCCACTGGTAGTTCTGCGGAATTCTCTAGGCTCAGCTACTTTTGCCTTTGGTGGAATGTAAAAGGAATCTTACTGCTACGTATTCTGCATCCCAGAGCAGATATTCTCTTCTGAACACTGACACAGGAAGAGATTACCAGGTGGGCATAGGACAAGATTCGAGCATTTCTCAAAGCCTCCTTGAAAAATTTTAACAATCCTATTGAGTTAAAACACAATACTGGAGAAATGTAGCAGGTGAAACAGCGTACTTTACATAGCAAAGATACACAACCAACCTTTCAGGCTTGATCCCTTCATCAAGGTATGATCTGATGAGCTCATCAACTTTATTCACTTTGCTGCTAGCATTCACCCCGATATCAAATTTACTTTGTCCAATTCTGGCGACACTCCCTCTCTTGATCTCTCTCTCCATCTTGGGAGACAAACTTTCTACAGATTTCTTTTTGCAAACCTATCAACTCCATCAATGTCACTTCTTCACACCCAGACCCCTGTAAAGATTCTATTCCTTTTTATTAATTCCTCTGTTGTATGTCTTCCAGTCTAGATCATCCGAGATGTCCTCCTTCATCAAAAAACATGGCTTTTCCTCTTTCACCATCAATTCAGCCCTTCCCTGCATCTTCTAAATTCCCCGTACATCTGCCCCAGCCCCCTCTGCCTGCAGATGTGACAAATTCAGGATTCCTTTGTCTCCACCTCCCACCCCAAAAGCCTCCACATCCAATATATTATCCTCTGCCATATCCATCAACTTCAACATGATCCCACACCAAACATAACTTGCCTGTCCACCTTCCGTAGGGACTGCTCCCTCCTGTGACTCCCTTATCCATGTATCCTTTCCCACTAATTGCCCCCTTGGCTCCTGCCCCTGTGACCACAAGAAGTGTTGTGCTTGCATCCACACCTCCTTCCTCACCACCATTCAGGTCCTTCCCAGTGAAGCAACACTTCGTTTGTGAATCTGCGGGAGTCATCTACTGCAATTGGTGCTCCTGTTGTGGCCATCTCTACATCAGAAACTGGTTGCAGACTGGGAAATCGCTTCGCTGAGCACTTTCGCTCTGTTTGCATCAATGACATGGACCTCCCAGTGGCCATCCATTTCAATTCTGTGCCCTACTCCTGCAGCGACATGTCTGACCATGAATTAATGTACCTCCAAACCAATGCCACCCAGAGGAGCAATATTCTGTCTGGGCACTCTCCAACGAGATGGCATTAACATGAGATGTTAATGTGAGATCACACCCCATTCTCCTCCTCCCATTCTCCACCCACTTCCCTCTCTGTTCACAGAGCCACTCCCCCTCCCACTAATTCACTGTTGTGTCTTCCTCCCTTATCCGCCCATTACATCTTGCCTGTGTGCTCCCCCCCACCCCCTGCCCTCACCCCCACCATTTTATTTTGGTGTCTGCCTACATTTTGCTCATAGCTTGAGGAAGGGCTTAAGGCCGAAACGTTGGTCATGTATCTTTATCTTTGCTATACAATTTACACCGCTTGACCTGCTAAGTTCCTCCAGCATTGTGTTTTTACTTCAATCACGGTGTCTGCAGACTTTCATGTTTTACTCCTCGCTCAACAATTCTTCTGAGTCCTGAGAATTCTTGCCCATGATTGCTTCAAGTGGAGAAGAGGCACTCAGGATGGCATCAATAACATCGGGTGTACAGAAGCTTTGTACTTCACAAACTACGGCCCCCATATACACTCCTGGCTTAATATATAGGGGAGTCAGCAGTTCCCAAATTAGTTTTAACACCCACTGCAGAAACCTCACAGCTAGTTACGAGGAACTGCCTAACAGTAGGCCTCTTTATAGTGGGAAAAAGTGAATGTAAATGCAGATATTCTCCATCTTTACATCGCTTCACTTACCTTCATAAAAGCTCCGAGGGTGGATTCATCAGCCGAATTCTGATCTGTCTGGGGGGGGGGGGTGGGAGAGGTGGGGTACACTCAGAGGTGGAGCAACTCGCTCCACCTCCTTCATAAAATGAATACCGCTGAAAGCAGCGATAACACTGTCAGCCCATGACCCAGGCGCCACCACCCAGGGCTCACATGGTGATTGATGCTGGGCATGGCTCGGGGTACCTCAGCTCGGGGCGCTGCTGATTATGGAGGGGCCAAGGGCCATCGCATGTGTCCCACCACGGAGCCCAGCCTTAGTTCCAGGGTTGGTCATGTTTTATTAAAAAACCTAAAAGAACATTAAATACCACAAATGGCTGAAAATAAGATCAATTACAAAAGTGAAATGAATACTAATATCAAGTAAAATACTTAAAGAACTTGCTAATTGTGATTTAAAAATGCTGTTATCCAAGAATAAATGATACACTGGAGAGTTGATCTATTTTCCCTCATATTTGGAATCACTTGTTTCTGAACAATTTGTCAGCCTTAATTTAACAGGATTTTGCCATGAAAGCTTCCAGCATTATTTTGGTGTGATTCTGTGTCACAAGGAGTTTCAAGTTGTTCTTCTCCCAGGGATATGCCAGCTCCTTCTTATACCTGGAAATGTCCTCTTCCTGTTCCCCCTCTGCCCCCCACTGAGACCAAGAAGCAGGAGGGCAGCGAGGAGCCGGAGAGAGCAGGAATGGACCTGCAAAGTGATGGGGAGTGGAGGAAGTCTAGCCCGAAAAGTGTGGAGACCCAACAGGGGCAAGGAGCTGCTTGGGCCAGAGGGTGAAGAAGCCCAGGTGCTGAGCTTCTGTGCCTGGGAGGAAGGAAGAGGAAAGAAGTGAGCTGGCGCAGAGGAGAAGGTGGTGCCAGAGGGAGAGAAGCCAAGGGGATGCCAGGGAGCCCAAGAAGCAGCAAGAGCCAGGCCAGAGGGAGGATGAGGTGATGGGAAGCCCCCCCAGCAGCCAAGCTGGTATAGAGGTATCAGATAATGGGAACCAGCCCACTGGGACCCAGGGACCAGATGATGGGAAGCAGCCAAAGGGCAGCTGAGCCAGGCCAGAAGGAGGCAGACAAGAGCATGGCGGAGCCTGGCGGGGTGAGCCTCGGGCTGCTGAGGACTGTTCATGGAGAAGCAGAGCCGGGGATTCTAATGGACGGAGGAGGGGAGCAAAGAGACAGGCTTGGCATGCCAGAGGGGCAGTGCTGGGCAGAAGACCTGGAAGAAGGATCCTCAGTATTTACAACGAGGACCTCTTTTTGTTTTAATGTGGGATCAATGGCCATCTTAGTTACCCATAATCTTCCATGCAGCAGGAACTGCTGTGCAATTCCCCTGGCACTGACAGAGCAGTTCCAGCTGCGTGGAGGGGTGGGTGGGGTGGAGATTATGGATAACAAAGACAGCCATTGCTTCTGCATTGAGCCACTGCCACAGTGAGGTGCTGGAACAGCCCGATGAAGTGCCAGAGTGGCCTGGTGGAAGTAAGTAAATTTTAACAGGGGTAGGGGCACAATTATCGTGCTTGCCATAGGCCACTTTCCCTTCTCGGCGCATATGGTTCATGTCACAGTGCCGGGCGGCACCACTGCACCACTCGCCCCACCTCCTTCAGCTCTGGAAGCCAGCTCCCGACTGAGCTCTGCATAAAGGTACCACAGAATGCGCCTTGTAGGTCATCACCATAAAAGGTAAAATTGCCTTTTATAAAAAAAACTTGAGCTGGCTATAATGTGGGGTTTCACCATAAAACAAGGCTAGTAAGAGCTTCCTTTCAGAAGTACAATTGGTTACACAGGTTATATATCACGCCCCAAAAGTTAAAAAAATGGGATCCAACATTATCAGATAGATGTTTTCGCTGTAAGAAGGAAACGGGAACAACAGTACATGCAATTTGGGCATGTGAGAAAGTGGAAAAGTTTTGGGAAGATCTAAATCAGATATTAAATAAAATCACAAAAAATAACATACCAAAAAATCCAGAGATCATTCTTCTAAGTAATATAAGAAATAAAGAATTAGGCCTCAAACTGGATGAAGTGCAAAAAAGATTTACTATGAGAGCCTTAGCTGTAGCAAAAAAATTATAATGTCAACTTGGAAATCAGAAGAGAGCTTGAGAGTGCAGCAAGGGTACATAGAAATGAATAAATATATTCCTTTGGAAAAATTAACATAATTTAAAAAATAAAGTCACATTATTTAAACAAATTTGGGAACCGTACATGGAACACAACAGAGAGGGTCTACCGCAGACCTCCACCCCCTAAAATGACAGAATGAGAAGAAGACTAAATGAACTGACCCAGTGTGTAAAAGTAGATGACACAATTTTCTTGTTTATTTTCATTGTGTGATGACATTGTTTAATGGGTTTATTGTATTGTATATGTTGAACATTTAATGGGTTGGGAGGGGGGTGGGAAGGAGGGAGGGAAGGGAGGGGGAAAAAAGGGGAGAAAATGACACTGTGTATATTTAAGAGGGAAATGTTTGTATGTATTTTGATTGATATGGTTCACAGTGTGAAAAATTTTTAAAAATTTAAAAAAAGGTTCATTTTGACATCATGGTGAGAATCCAAACTTCCATACATAGAAGCAATGTGATATGAGTTTATTACTTAGTGGCATCATTCACCATGGGATTGGTGTCAATGGGTTCTTGATGATTGACACTGATATGCTGGGCCTGAGTCTTGCTGGAGTGAAGGATTCAATGACTATAATAATCAAGCAAAGCTAATTAACTGCACACTTATTCAAGCTGAATTGTCTACAATCAATATGCAAATTGTGTTAATGAAACACTAAGACAGTGACTGATAAACTGTATACATCAAAATGGATTTTGAGTTTTTAAAATCACACCCACAAAAGATTATAGACCCGTAGAGAGATCAGGCAATTTGGCTCAGTAAGTCTGTGCCTACCATCAACTGGTCACTTATATTAATTTGACATGAATATTTTTAACCTTTTCTCCACAATTCCAGAAATGCTTCTCAGATTCCATAACTTAACCACACACAAAAAGCAATTAACAGTGCCTGACTTGCCATGCGATAGTTAATTAAATAAAACAATTCAGCTGGAGTTGGCCTAACAGATTCATCAGTGTGAGCATTTCACCTGGCTGGATCCCACTGCCTTTTGTACTTCTTACCTTTCCTTATCCCCTCACATCTCTCCCTGTGCTCCCCCTATTTACTACCCCTTTCTTCCCACCCCTAAGTCCTTTGACCCTCTCATCTCCACCCATCACCCGTGACCCTCCTAATCCTCTGTCTCCTCCTTCTGACACCCCTATCTCACCATATCCCCAAATCTCTACATCCTCCTGATCCTTTTGATCCCACCAACCCTCACTCTAAACTCCTGTCTGGTCTTTACTATCCCCTCTGACCTCCCCCTCTCAGAGATAAACCACTCTATCCTCAGTAGAGGCCTCACCTTTGTCCCCCTTACCCACACCTCAATAGGTTCTGTGCACACCATGATGCCAAACCCTTCTTCCATTGTCTCCCTACTTCCTTCACCAGGATTCTCCACTCACTTCTGAAGATCCTTTTCTCCTGACTTAAAACTTCTTACTTATTTTGGACTTTTACCTGCTCAAGATTTTTATATTTCGATCTGCCGCCGAGACATCAACCATCTGAACTTCACCACTTCCCTCACATATTCAAATCTCACTCCCTTGGATCGTTCAGCTCTCCACTCCCTCTGAACCAATCACAAACTCACTAGCTGACATTCAAGGTTCCTTTTATTATCATGTAAAAATGTCACATACTGATGTACTTCAACTTCGACCTGCCATTTGGCAAGCGAGAGGTGGCATGAGCATTGCCCAGCACCCCTAACAATAAGAGAAAGAGAAGCCAAATAGAGTCCAGTCCCTTCAGAGACACAGTGTTCATAAATTTGCCTCCAGCATTCCCACAGCCTCTGCAGCTACACAGATTCCTGTTCAAATCATCGCCAACCCAAGCTCCAGATCCAAACCTCCAATATGATCAGGAAGCCTTCAGTGCCCGTGCCCCTTTGGGAGCCATTCTTGCCCTCAGCACCCTCTCAAATCCCGGTTCCTATGCCTGGTTCACGTGAGCCAGTATCCTGCAGCCTGTTTGAGCCTTTTGTCCGTAAGTCGAAAACAGCCCACAGCCACTGAGCCCATTGCTGGTCAGCTGCCAATGGTCACCATCCTGTAGGCTCATTTCCTATGCTTCTCCTCCTCAATGGGGGAGTGTTCTCCCCATCTCTGGTGCACTGCAGCAATATAGCACTGCTCAAGCGGAGTCTGCAACCCCTGATGGTACACTGCTCAGCACAGGTGATGCCATCTTGGGCACAGATCTCTGTTGTTTCAGGATGTTTTTTTTAAAAAAAAACACCATTGGCTCCTCTATCAGGCCATTAGAAAAACCTGCTGACAAGGGTGGTCTGACCTTGCTGAGTCCAGACAAGAGTTCGTAGATACCTTCTTTTACTTACACTTGACTAGGACTGAACCAAAAAACATCGACCCAGTGTCATGTGCACCATCCCTCACCTCAGCACTTCTGGTCATCTCTCTCCCATGGCCTCTAACCTCATTGTTTCCCAACTTCGCACTGCTCGGTTCAACCTCCTACCCAAAATCCACAAAGCCAATTTACCCAGTAAACCGATTGTTTCTGCATGCTCCTGCCCTACTGAACTGGTATTCATTTACCTAGACTCTATTTTGTCCCCTCTGGTCATCTCCCTACATGTGTACATCTGTGATACCTCACATGCCCTCCATCATTTCAAGAACTTCCAGTTCCCTGAAGTCCACTGCTTCATTTTTACTATGGACGTCCAATCTCAAAGCCTTTTGTTTCTTTCTCAGTAAAAGACCCAATCAGTCCCCTTCCTCCATCTAGTGGAACTTCTTCTCAGCCTCAATAATGTTTCCATTGACTCATCCCATTTTCTCCAAGTCAAAGGGGCAAGCCATGAGTACCCACATGTCTGACTTTTTGTTGGCTATGTGGAGCAATCCATGTTACAAGCCTTCACACAAAGAATTATGGGAGTGTGGAATAAGCTACCAGCTGAAGTAGTGAATGAGGGTTCAATTTTAACATTTAAGAAGAATTTGGAGAGTTACATGGATGGGAGAGGTATGTTTCTTTATTTGTTTACATGTGTATGTTGAGTATATATTTTTTGCACTACCAATAAATAAGTGGTAATTCTGCCTCACCCGCAGGTAAAAGAATCCAGGGATGTGTACTCTGGCCATAAATATGAACTTTGAACAGAAGGGCTCAGAAGAAGAATGCAAATGACAACCAAGTGAAGCTTCAAAGGTGACTTTTGCTGTGAAGAGTTTCTGGGGGTGATTTAAACCTTCACCATAATTGTTGGCCTTCTGCAACATCATGGAGGGCAGGGTCCATTCCAGCATTACAATTACAGGAAGCTTAGTCAGCAAGTGTAATCAAATCTTCGGAAGCATCCATCACCTTCACAAATGTTCAAAATGACACAGCATTGGTTACAAATAAAATTTAAAATGTACATTTTTAAAAATTCCATATTAATGATTAACAGTCAAAGATAAGCACTGAAAATACTTCAGTCCAATCAAATTAAAAAATAACTTTTCTATCTACATTCAACCTCTGTCACAGCCTGGAAAAGCTCACTGGGGGACATTCAGTCTATGAGCTTAGAGGTCAATAGAGACTGTCCACCTGTGCCCTGATGCTCTAACACACAAGCTTAAGAACAGGTCTACCAGGTGAGGATCTGCCCTCCATGTCCTGATGCAGATGACAAGGAGCGGATCCAACACATGGGAGTCTGTGAGCATGCATTAAGCTTGTATTTCGGATCAGATATTGTGACGACAGTGACAGTGAATTATCATTCACTGCCATTAAACAATAAAACTGACAGTATCTTCGGATGAATGATGGGTAATCAAGAAAAGCAAATTAAGCATTTCAATGATACAAACAGATATTTCAAGTACAGGAGGAGAGAGGGTTGTCACATTTGCATTTCCTTGTAGGTTTTAAAGGTTAAGCAAGTCTCAATGTAATATTCCAAATGCTGTGGAGCCGCTAAATCATTGGAATTTACTACCCCCGAGATTCAGATGCTTAGTTTGTTCAAAACAATTGACTGGATAGTAATTCAATCAGGATGGTGGGGAGATTGCAGGAAAATGGCTCTGAGTTAAACTTATCTTGATGCGTAGCAGAGCAGGATTAAGGAGGCATGTGGCCTATTTCTGCTCTTACTTCAATTTTTATTCAATCACAGTGAAAATAAGTTGTTGGAGCATCTTAGGCAATAAAGTGCTCAGTCATTCCAGATTCATAGTCACAGGAAAAGGCCCTTCAGCCCATTAGATCCACATTGACTATCACACATTAATTTCATGAATCCTACACAAATACAATATTATTCCCCTTATGTTCCATGAACACTCCACCTCCCCAGATTCTACTACTGTATTTAACTGCACATCAGGGGCAATGTATAATGGTTTATTAAATTACTAAACAGAACATCTTTGAAATGTGGCAAAAAAAAACAGAATATTGGGGAGATATTCACAATGCCACAGGGAAAACATGCAAATTCCGTGCAGGAAACACCAAAGGTGAGGATTGAACCTTGGAATAAGGAGGCAATTACCCTAATTGCTGAACCATTGTTAACCTTGTAAAATGATCTCAGTAAAATATACATTGATTGACCGACTGATCAGGATTTACTAAGCTAACAAAGCTAGCTATTTATAAAGTGCAACTCAAAGGTAGGGGTGAAGGGCTTTGGGATTATTGAAAAGGGCATCCCAGTTCATTGGCTGTGCAGTGTCCTGGGATAGCAAGCCCTTTGTGTCATTTCCACTGGGCCACCTTTAACTGGGACACTAATTGCTTTTCCACTGAACACAACTCATCCCCGGAGATTGGAGGTTTCTACCTTCAACTAGAAATGTGTGACTTCTGCTGTCCCTTTTCCACTGGTTTTATCAGCACGCTGGCATCAGCAAACACGGGGGATATGAGTAGAGGTAGAGGTGGTTAATCCCCAGTGTGAAATGACCTCATTTGACGCCAGCGTTCGGACAGTGTTCCGTTTCCACTGGGCCCTGTACCAGTAAATTTCCAGTTAATTCCTGGGACAGGTACTGGTGGAAGAGGGGCTTATAACAACTTAGACTCCAGCAAGGTCAATGAATTTCACATATGCAATGCAGATGTATATGTTCATATCATCTTACAGTTGTATATCAAAATATATACAACTACTATTGAAAGGATTTTTTTCACTCTTACTTAATTTGGAAAATAATTTTGAAAGTATCTCCCAGAAATGGAACAGCTCTCAGCAAAACTTTTTCTCCTGATGAAATAAGTAGGAGGCTATTTATCATGAAAAAAAAAAAAAATATGTATTCTGTGAGATGATTGATAAAACATTTTTATTGTTTCTAAAATTACTGTATCACACATTTTCAGGAACTATCCCAAAGAAAATGTTAAAACTGGATTGACCTAACTCCTCCACCAGAGATGGGCCATGATTTGAGGAAGGTTAATGGTGAAAGTAATCATGGTTTACACTTCTCTCAAAATAATATAATTTTTTTCTCTGTGTAAAATGGAGGGTAGGTCTTAGGCCCAAAAGAATACAGATACAGTTAGCCCTCTCTGATCTTCACCCTTTCTCCACAGATGCTGCATGACCCTTTGAAAGTTCTCCAAGAGTTTGTTTTTTGCCTCTGTGAGTTGGCTGCTCTTCAAGGTCAGGATGACGGTGCAGTGAACTGGAATTCACTGTCTATGTATTGTTGAGATGACCAGCTCCTCCCTTGGCTCCACCCTCACCTACCCCAATATAAGCCCAGCCTTCCCTCAGATTCACCTATGTCTACCAGCCATTGATTGTAAGCTATTAAAAGTGTGTTTATACTCCTCACTTGTCTCTGAGTACAATCAGTCGTGTTACAATTTTAATAGCTCAACTATGAAGCAGGATGGAAACTCTGCTGAAGCCAGCAATGCTCCAGCTTGACCCTCTGTCCCCTGAGTCCCTAGAGGAATTTGCCTACTGGCTGGAGTGCTTCCAGTCCTACTGATGGCCATGCAAGTCATCTTCAACTCAATAGTCTCTGGAGATCGGCCCCAAAGGGTATGCTGTCATCAGAGACTGTGCTACATAAGAGTCAGCCATAGAGTCTGCTCAATGAGGCCCCAGATCGATGTATTGGCAAGGCACTGACTCTCAATGTCGGCGTCTGGGTGAGTCACTGGATGACTATGTTCTTAAACTGTGGACTCTGACCAGAAAATGCCACTACGAAGTGGCCACGGCCTGGGTGAGAGAGGAGGAACAAATCCGGGACACCCTCATGGCAGGAATGAGGTCAAGGTACATGAGGCAGCGACTGCTAGAGTTGGGGAAGAAAGGTTTGGTCAGCACCCTGGAGCTGGTGAAAGCACTTGAGCAGGCCCAACTGGGAGTTGACGATCTCCCGGGCAAAAGCGGTGCCATTTCAGAGGACCAGGTCATTGGGACACCGGTGACCTCCGCAGCCCCAGAGCCGTGGTGATATGTATATGCTACTGTGTATGATTCACTGATGACTCACTCCCTAGTAACTCCTCCCCTTGTGACCTCCCCATAAAGGTCGACCTCCCTCACCCTATCCATTCATTCGAGCACAATGAATCGGGCCAGCTACAATCTAAAGTGTATTAAAGCCGTTAATTTTCCCACACGGGGTGGGCAAACTGCTGCAATCTGACAGGTTAGGCATCAATCCACAGGTGTCAGGAACTGTTGAGCTGATGGAGCAGTGGATTTCTTGATTCTCGAACTTTCTGGAAGATGCAGTGGACCTGGTAGACTCGGATGAGAAGAAACTCAAGGTCTTGCAAGCAAGAGTGGGCCACCAAGCATATCAGGCAATCAGAAACTGCACAACCTACCCAAAGGCCATGGCTGAAATCCACAACCTCTACCAACCCTGGATGAACAAAGTGTACTCAAGATACTTTCTGGCCTCAAGGAAACAGCAACATGTTGAGTCAAAGGACGAGTTCCTTCGGCCATGTATGACCTGGGGCGAGACTGCTGGAGCACTGTTTCAATTCCTGTACCTGCAGCCCAGTGTTGATACAGATACCTGCATGTCTGGGGTGAGGTCAGACCACATCGGTCAGCATCTGCTGGAGGAGGACAAGCTGCCTTTGAAGAGAGCTTTCAAACTTGCTAGGACTCTCAATTCTACCCAATGCAATGCCGAGATGATTGCTGTCGGGAAGATCGAGCCTTCCATCTGCGGGCTGCGACTGCTGCCATTTTGGGATCCGGCATCACAGTGAGCCTTCAAACAAGTAGGCGACAACCCCACCGCCACCACCGCCATCAGACACCCGAAGGGCCACTTCTGCAGCCAGCTAAAGCACCCATAACGACTCTGCCCAGCAAAAGAAGCTGCTTGTTCGGAATGTGGGTAGAAAGGACATTACCAGCGCATCTATAAGTCCTAACCCGAGTGAGCAAGCAGCGCTGCACGCACCCCAGGGGTGGGCCATCATTCCTGACGTCACTTCAAGCCCCAAACAGCTCAACCGTGTGTGGAACCCAGGAATTGCCATCTTATTTGATGTCTCTTCCGCCTTCCTGAATGATGTCACGTCCAGCTTCTTCCTCCTCCTGGATGACGTCACTTCTGCCTTCTTCCCCCTCCTCACCCGGCACAGCCACCAAGGCAGCCCTCACTTAATTGCCCACTCGATGATGGAGATTGAGGTAAATGGGAGAAGAATTAACTGCCTGTTTGACAGTGGGAGCACAGAGAGCTTCATCCATCTGGACACTGCCCACAAACCCTCTCTCTCTGTCAGACCTCAATGGTCGCAAAGGACCAATCCACTGAGATCCACGGGTACTGTGTAGCTCTGCTAATGGTGATGATCATTTCCATTTACTTGTGATGCATGCTGATCCTCCTGGGGCTCGACTTCCAAAGCCAGTTCAGGAGCGTGACGATGGCTTTCAGAGGACCACAACAGCCCATAACGGTATACAACCCCCAACTCATGGCCCCACACCCACTCCCCACCAGCAGCCAGCTCCCACCTGCAGCCTCTCCACCCACCGCATCCCCTCTCCGTCATTATTTGAGAACCTGGCCCTGGACTGCAAGCCCATTTTGACAAATAGCAAGCACTATAGCGCTGAGGACAGGGAATTTATAAAGTCTGAGGTGCAGTGACTCCCGGACGATGGGGTCATAGCCGACAGTTCTAGCCCATGGAGATCCCAAGTCATGGTAGTCATCAACCGATTCACACAACTGGACTCTTACCTGCTCCGCTGGATCGCCAACATGGTCAATAAGGTCGCCCAGTCCAGGGTGTTCACAGCTACTGACCTGAAGTCAGCATACCACAAATTTCCCCTTCGCCCAGGAGTGCATCAATATACTGCATTTAAAGCAGATGGCAGGCTCTACCACTTCTTCCAGGTACCCTTCATTAAAGGTACCCTTTAATGGCATCTCCATGTTCCAGAGGGAGATGGATCGAATGGTAAACAGGCACAAACTGATAGCCATTTTCCCTTACCTAGTGTAGAGCTCGTCAAAAGAACCAAAGACTTGTTGATCCAAACCAAGGCTTTTATTAGCAAAAAACAGGAGCTCTTCACAGGTGGCCGACCAGTCCGGAATGATCCGACCTGGCTAGGGACACAACCCTTTAAAGCCTAGACAGTAGGCGTGGATTAGCTCTCAGCCAATCGCTGTAAGCACAGTCTAGATACTGTAACTATATACACTATATACATTGGTGATAGATCTGTACTATCACATTCACCCCTTCTTGGAGAACTGACCCTGGAAAAAAAAAACAAAAAAAACGAGGGAGAGAATGAAAGGAAGGGGTAGGTTAAGGACTGTAGCGGTCATGGGGTCTGACCATCCGGCGTGACCGCCGTGGTGCCGGGATTGGGGTCGCTGGAGTGGTGTCGTCAGCGGGCTCATCGGGTGCGACCGCTCCTTCGCTCAATTCCCCAGTCGTGTTGTCAGCAGGGTGGGCCAGGTCGTTGGGGTGCTGTTGGTCCTTCTGTTGCGGCATGGGGCCTGGGGAAGAAAGAGTTGGGGAAGGTTGGGTTGGGGGGTTTGCTGGGTTTACCGCGTCCTGAGATAGGTCCCGCACCGAAACAGTGTCGTCCTGCCCGTCTGGGAACTCAACGTAGGCGTAATGTAGGTTCGCGTGGAGTAGAGTCACTCGGTCGACCAAGGGGTCGTTCTTTGAGTGCCGGACGTGGCGTCGCAAAAGGACGGGGCCAAGGACGGTGAGTCATGCCGGTACACTGGTTCCTGATTCGGATTTCCTCGGGAAAAGGAACATCCTTTCATGGGGGGTGGCATTTGTTGCGGTACATAAGAGGGAGCGGATGGAGTGTAAGGCACTAGTGAGAACCTCCTGCCAGTGAGAGGTGGGTTGACCTTTAGACCGGAGAGCCAGTGTAACCGCTCTCCATATGGTGGCATTCTCCCTCTCGACCTGGCCGTTACCAAGTAGGTTATAGTTCGTGGTCCTGCTTGAAGTGATACCACACTCCAGAAGGTACTGTTGCTGCTCTGCGCTCATGAATGAGGACCCCCTATCACTGTGGATGGAATTGGGGTACCCGAAAATGGCGAAAATACTGTGAAGGGCCTGTATCACTGAGGTGGCAGTGGTGTCTGGGCAGGGCACAGCGAACGGGAAGCAGAAGTACTCGTCGATGGCCGTAAGGATGTAGTTATTACGGTTGGTCGACGGTAGGGGCCCCTTAAAGTCTACGCTAAGACGCTCGAAGGGGCGGGTGGCTTTGATAACGTGGGAGTTATCCGGACGGAAGAAGTGGGGCTTGCATTCAGTGCACACCGAACAGGCTCGGGTCATGGAGCGGATCTCCTCAACTGTGTAGGGTAGGTTGCGCGCTTTCACAAAGTGGGCAAACCTCGTGACCCCTGGATGACAGAGTGCCTCATGGAGTTTCTGTAGTCTGTCCATCTGTATGCTGGCACACGTCCCACTGGAGAGCACGTCAGGCAGGTCATTGAGCTTACCAGGCCTGTACAGGATGTCATAGTTAAAGGTGGAGAGTTCGATTCTCCATCTGGCGATTTTGTCATTTTTTATCTTACCACGCTGGGTGTTGCTGAACATGAAGGAGACCACGTGTTGATCAGTCAACAGTGTAAAGTGCCTCCCAGCGAAGTAATGTCTCCAACGACGCACCGCTTCAACTATAGCCTGGGCCGCCTTCTCGATCGAGGAGTGTCTACTCTCTGGACCCTGGAGGGTTCTGGAGAAGAAGGCTACAGGCCGACCGGCCTGGTTCAAGGTGGCCGCCAGGGCGAAGTCGGATGTATCGCTCTCGACTTGAAACGGGACAGACTCATTGATCGCGTGCAGCGTCGCAGCGACTATGTCGGATTTGATTCGATCGAAAGCTGCTCTGGCTTCGGTCGAGAGGGGAAAGGAGGTGGTCTTGATAAGAGGACACGCCTTGTCAGCGTAGTGCGGAACCCATTGGGCGTAATACGAGAAAAGGCCCAGGCAGCGTTTGAGCGCTTTTTGGGTATGGGGGGGGGGGCAAGTCCATTAGGGGACGCATGCGGTCAGGATCTGGCATGTCTATCCCATTCTCCACCACGCAACCTAGAATAGCGAGTCGTGTGGTCCAGAAGACACACTTGTCCAAATTGTAAGTCAGGTTCAGCTGACGGGCAGTTTGAAGAAATTTGTCTTGGTTGGCGTCGTGGTCCTGCGTGTCATGGCCGCAGATGGTGATATTGTCCAGATACGGGAAGGTAGCGGTTAGCCCGTTCTGGTCCACCATCCGGTCCATTTCCCGCTGGAAGACCGCGACACCATTCGTGACCCCGAATGGTACCCTGATAAATTGATATAGCCGCCCATTCGCTTCAAAGGCCGTGAATGGTCAGTCCTCGCAGCGGATCGGGAGCTGGTGGTAGGCCGAACGTAGGTCAATTGTGGAGAATATGCGGTATTGGGCGATCTGGTTCACCACATCCGTGATGCATGGCAGGGTGTACGCATCCAGGAGCGTGAAGCGGTTAATGGTCTGGCTATAGTCGACCACCATCCATAGTTTTTCCGCGTTCTTGACAACCACCACCTGGGCTCTCCAGGGGCTTGAACTGGGTTCGATGATGCCCTCATCCAGCAATCTACGCACCTCAATGTTTTCGTAACTATATTGCTGACTTTTGGTGGCCACAGGCTTCCAGCCAGGGGTGAGGTTTGCGAAGAGTGCTGGTGGGGCAATCCGGAGTGTGGAAAGGCCGCAGGATTGGCCCCGGGGCACGGGGGCGGGTTGCTCGGGTGCTTTGGGGGTGGGACGATGGCAGACCGAGAGGGGGGCATGGGTTCCCCCAAAGTGTAGGGACACCGTTCGGAACTGACACTGAAAGTCTAATCCCAGCAACACTGGGGCGCACAATTGGGGAAGGACGAATAATTTGAAGTGGGTGACTGTTACGCCCTGTACTTCTAGCGTGGCGATGCAATACCCCTTTATCCCGGTTGAGTGCGACCTCGTCGCTAATGAGATCCTCTGGGTAGTTGGGATAATGTCAAGTCCCCAACGGAGGGCCAGATCTGGCTGGATAAAACTGTCAGTTGACCCAGAGTCAAATAGGCAATTGGTGTAGTGTCCATGCACTTTAATCAGTTCCATTGCTCTGGTGAGGGGATGAGAGCATTGCTGGTTTAGTGTTATTGAAGCAGTTGACAGGGGAGTTCCGCGTGATGACGTCACGCAAAGGGATGACGTCATAGACGTAGTCAACGCTGGAGGAGCAGGTTGGAGGAACTTCCGGAAGTGCTGTTGTGGCGGCGTCGGCGGATGAAAGGTAACTAGTGGGGTTTGAATGGGATAGTGGCGATTGGGCTTTACACGAGGCACTGTGTTTGCCGGCGGCCATTTTAGACCTACAGACTGCAGCAAAGTGGTCCTTTTTAAGGCACTTCTGGCACCTGGCTTTTCTTGCTGGGCACTGGAACCTGCTGTGCTTGTCCCTCCCGCAGAAATAACATTTTGGGTTCGCACGGGGCAGTGTAGCAGCAGCCGACAGGCCGTCAGTATCTCGGGGGGTGGTAGGGTAGAAGGGCACTCTACTCACATCAAAACGTGGGGTCCAGTCCCTAGAGAACTCGGTGGACTTTAAGGCTGCATCCTCCATTGTGATTGCAATCTGGGCCATGTCCTCTAGTTTTTCTACCCCTTTCTCGAGCAAGCGCAGCCTCACTTTGTTCGATCGGAGCCCGGCCACATAGGCGTCCCGGACGAGATCGTTTGTGATCTCGGCAGCAGTTTTGTCCATACAGTTACAGTCCTTGCCCAACGCCTTTAATACTTGTAAATATGCCCTGCTGGACTCGCCGGGCTGTTGCTTCCTCGACGCAAGCACGAGCCGGGCATGAACTCTGTTCATCGGTTGATTATACAGTTCTTTCAGTACCTTTATGGCTGCGGTGTAAGTGGTCTCATCCTGGATGTTCCCGTAGACTCTCAAGGACACCATAGACAGCAATGCTGTTAGACGCTGATTATCCTCCTCCACCTCAATGAATCTCAGGAAGTTTTCAAAGTTCAGCAGCCAGAACTTAAAGGCTTTGAAGGCTGTAGCTGACTGTGGGTTGATATCAAGTTTTTCTGGCCGAGTAAACGCTCGATCCCTTTCAAAAAAAAATTCTTTTTGCTAAAGACTTGCTGATCCAAACCAAGGCTTTTATTAGCAAAAGACAGGAGCTCTTCACAGGTGGCCGACCAGTCCGGAATGATCCGACCTGGCTGGGGACACAACCCTTTAAGGCCTAGACAGTAGGCGTGGCTTAGCTCTCAGCCAATTGCTGCAAGCACAGACTAGATACTGTAACTATATACACTATATACATTGGTGATAGATCTGTACTATCACACCTAGACAATGTCACTATCTGCAGCCATGACCAATAGGACCACAACACGAACCTTGTCAAATTCCCCCACACTGCTAAGTCCTTCAATTTGACTTAAAATAAGGATAAGTGTGTGTTTTACACTACCTGCCTGGCCCTCCTTGGATGCATCATGACACGTATTATCATTGTTCCCAACCCCGACCGCATGCATCCCCTCATGGAGCTCCTGATCCCACACAACCTCAAGGCGCTAAAAAGATGCCTGAGGTTCTTTTCCTACTACACTCAATGGGTGCTTAATTATGGCAATAAAGCCTACCCCCTGGTAAGATCCACAACCTTCCCCTTATTGGCAGAAGCCCGGGCTGCATGAACCCAAATCAAAGGAGACATCATGAAAGCCATAAATCATGTTATAGATGAATCCATCCCATTCCAGGTGGAAAGCAATGCCTCCAACTTCACGCTGGCCTCCACTCTCAAGCAAGCGGGCAGGCCAGTGACATATTTTTCCCGCACCTTCCATGGCCCGGAGACACGGCACTTCTCCATCATGAAGGAGGCACAGATTATCGTTGAGGCAGTACGCCACTGGCGTCATTACCTGGCTGGGAAAAGATTTACCCTGCTGGCAGACCAACGAGCCATGGCCTTTATGTTTAACACCAAACTGTGGGGTAAAATCAAGAACAATAAAATCCTTAGCTGGAGAATCGAGCTCTCCACCTATAACTATGATATCCTATACTGGCCAGGCAAGTTTAATGACCCCCACCCAGATACCCTAACCCAGGAGATGTGCGCCAGCACGCATCTCAGCCGCCTCCAGTCCCTCCACAATGACTTCTGTCTCCCCGGAGTCATGAGACTGTTCCGCTTCATAAAAGCTTGGAACCTCCCGTACTCCATCGAGGATGTCAGGTCTCTGGCCTGACACTGTCGGGTCTGCGCGGAATGTAAACTGCAATTCTTCTGGCCCGACAAGGCACACCTCATCAAGGCCACGTGCCGCTTCGAATGACTCAATGTTGATTTCAAGGGGCCTCTGCCCTCATCTAACAAGAATGTCTATTTCCTCAATGTTATCAACGAGTTCTCCAGATTCCCCTTTTCCATCCCCTCTCCCGACATGACCTCAGCCACTGTCATGAGGGCGCTCCGCAGCATACTCTTTGGGTACCCAAACTATATCCACAGTGATCAGAGTCCTCTTTCATGAGCGACAAGCTGCGGCATTACCTGTTGGCTGGAGGCATAGCCATGAGTAGAACAACAAGCTACAACCCCAGGGGGAACGGCCAGGTAGAGAGAAAACACTACTGTTTGGAAGGCAGTCCTCCTGGCCCTTGTCAAAAGGCCTTGTAGTGTCCCACTGGCAGGAAGTCCTGCTGGAAGTACTCCATGCCACCTGATCCCTCCTCTGCATCACTACCATCATGACCCTCCATGAACGCAAGTTTTCCTTCCCTAGGGACCCAGCGACTGGAACCACACTGTCTCCCTGACTCTCATCTCAAGGACCTGTCCTGCTGCGGAAACAAGCAAGGGGCCATAAGACCAACCCGTTGGTCAAAGAGGTGCAGCTCCTGCGTGCCAATCCTCAATATGCCTAAGTGCTGTATCCCAACGGCCAAGAGGACACAGTCCCTGTCTGGGACCTGGTGTGTGCTGGGGACCCCTAACCACTCCCCACCCCAGCCAACCCACATCCCACCTACATCCACATCACCCCTTCAAGGACTCGGTGCACATTAACGACACATCCCAGGCACCCCTACCACACACCCCGAAACCCCTTCCAGCTGCTCTGACCACTATGACTGCTCCTACATACAACCAAACCCCATCACCTACAGAGACAGCTTCAAGACACATGACCAGCAATGGAGCCAACCAATTCACCACCGGTGGAGCTGCGCAGGTCACAGAGGCAGAGGAGACCACCCAACGGGCTGGGTCTCTAGGATTTTAACCCGGTGGTGTTTTGTTTTAAAGAGGGGGTGAATGTGGTGATATGGATATAATGCTGTGTACAAGTGGCCGGCCTACGTACTGATGACTCGCTCCCTAATAACTCCTCTCCTTGTGACATGGCCATAAAGGTCAACCTCCCTCCTCCATCCATTCATTCGAGCACATGGAGGTGGGCCAGCTACAATCAAAAGTGTTTTAAAGCCTATCGTTTCTCACTCTCAGTCTTTGGAGTCATTGATAGAGTGTATCACTGGCCTTCTAGATGGGCAGCAGTGGAGACTTCTCGGCAGTCTTAGGCTCACCCCAACTCTCACAGGACCCTCCATGTACTCATCGACTGACTCACCAGGCACTTGTCTATGACTGCCCAGGAGGAATCTGGCATAGATGATGTTCATCGGGGTCTGATACTGTTTCTGGAGGAACTCCATGGCAGCCGAGTAAGTAGTGCAGTCTCTTATCATCTGGAAGACCTGATGGCCGACCTGAGCGAAGAGTAGACTTTGTTTGTCTTCCTAACTCTGCATCTTGTTGCATCTCATGAAAGCGTTGAGGCAGAGCAGCCATTGAGCAAATTTGACTGAGGCCTCCGGATCTTTAGGGTCGGTGTCCAGTTTATCCACCCGTATCGCCTTGTCCATTGCTCAAACACTTAAGGTGATTAAATTGTAGCGCAATCAATCAACAACATTAGACAGAGAGTTGTGATTAATTGACTTTAATCACCTTAAACATCAACACATCTCATATGTTGTTGGCTCAATTCCAAGGCAAGTACTGAGGGAGGCATAACAGCCTTTATGGGGATTTCCAGGAGGAAGGAGTCACAGGTTCAGGGGCTGGGCCAGCTCAGACAATACATGCAAAACAAACAATACAGTGGTTGCACCATAGAGCATATACCAACAGATTGGTGGACTGTCCTCTAACAATATAATGAATGATAGGGCATCACCCAAGAGGGGCAATGAGTTCACTGAGCATGTGCCTGCTCTGTTTTCAGAGATACAACTATAAGAGGTCACTGGTCAGAGGAGATGACTGAAGAACTCTGTGCTCACTGTACTGCCTGTTAAACAAGCTCAGTTCTCTCCAGTACTTGGTTAGGATACCAACCACCAGGCTAATTCAGTACGTTAACTCCCTGAGAAAGGAAATAATCTGGCTGTCACACAGAATTGTGAGTTAATGAAAATTTTGGTCAAAAGTGAACTAAGAACAGGATGCTCTTACCACAGTCATAATTTTCTTGAACATGTTCCTGACTTCTCACAGATCAAGATAAGACATTTATCTCTAACCAGTTCTTCTTCCAAATGCTGCCAAATGAACTTGCATGTAAAACACAAATCTTTCTTTTAAAATAACCCAGGTGCAGGAAGTTCCTGCTATTAAATTCCAACCTTCCAGTGTGGGTTTAGAACATTGTGTCAGCCGCTGTGCCCAGGTCTGGTTTATAGGGCTGAATGAAATCTATTAAGCATCCAGAATACATCCTGTCATGCTGCCCAATCTGTCAGAGTGAGAGAACACCCTTAGTTCTTAATTGAAATTGATATAAATTGGCAGCTAAAACACTGAGAAAATTGATGTCAGTTTAGCCTCCACATTCATTAAATGCTCGTCTTTGAACAATGGCATCAAATAGTAATGTGTCATCATATGCAGACTGTATTTCCCAGTATCAAATATTAACATTCACGCCAGGAAAAGGTTCAAATTTCAAAGTTCAGATTTATTGTCAGAGTATATACCTGATATTGCATACAACCCTGAGATTCTTTTTCCTGTGGGCCAGGCAGAATTTCTACTTATCGGTAGTGCAAAAAAAAACTGTACACAGAAAAGAAATGTATACAAAAGAGAGAAATATAAACAAAGAAATAAATGTAAACAAACTGAATGTGCAAATCAGAAATAAATATTCAGCCATTAAATAATGTGCAAAGTAAGAATCCTTAAATAAGTCTCTGATTGAGCTTGTTGTTTGTGAATCTAATGGTGGAGGGTGAGCAACTGGTGGTGGTATAAAACTTGTGGCACCTCTTTCCTAATGGCAGCAGCGCGAATATGCCTTGGGAGTCGAGAATCCTTGATGATTGCTGCTGCTCTCCAATGGCTACGTTCTGTGTAGATTTTCTCAATGTTGGGGAGAGTTTTGTTTTTGATGTAATGAGCTGTGTCCACTGCCTTTTGCTCTGAGGTATTGGTGCCCAGCTCTCCAGCGCATGATGTTCTGTTTTGTGGAAACTGCCAAAATGTTTGGCCTGGAAGTCAGCCTGAAGAAAACTGAGGTCCTCCATCAGCCAGCTCCCCACCATGACTACCAGCACCCCCCACATCTCCATCGGGCACACAGAACTCAAAACAGTCAACCAGTTTACCTACCTCAGCCGCACCATTTCATCTGATGCAAGGATCGACAAAGAGATTGACAACAGATTCGCCAAGGCAAATAGCGCCTTTGGAAGACTACACAAAAGAGTCTGGAAAAACAACTACCTGAAGAAACACACAAAGATCAGCATGTATAGAGCTGATGTCATACCCATGCTCCTGTTCGGCTCCGAATCATGGGTCCTCTACCGGCATCACCTACGGCTCCTAGAACGCTTCCATCAGCGCTGTCTCCGCTCCATCCTCAACATTCATTGGAGTGACTTCATCACCAACATCAAAGTATTCGAGCTGGCAGAGGCCGCAAGCATCGAATCCACGCTGCTGAAGACCCAACAACTGCGCTGGGTGGGTCACGTCTCCAGAATGGAGGACCATCGCCTTCCCAAGATCATGTTATATGGCGAGCTCTCCACTGGCCACCGAGACAGAGGTGCACCAAAGAAGAGGTACAAGGACTGTTTAAAGAAATCTCTTGCTGCCTGCCACATTGACCACCGCCAGTGGGCTGATATCGCCTCCAACCGTGCATCTTGGTGCCTCACAGTTCGGCGGGCAGCAACCTCAGAGACCGCAGAGCCCACCTCACTGACAAAAGACAAAGGAGGAAAAACCCAACACCCAACCTCAACCCACCAATTTTCCCTTGCAACCGCTGCAACCGTGCCTGCCTGTCCTGCATCGGACTTGTCAGTCACCAACGGGCCTGCAGCAGACGTGGACATACCCCTCCATAAATCTTCGTCCGCGAACCCAAGCCAAAGAAGATTGGTGCCCCCCCTACCAGGTCAATTCAGCTAGTCAGCACACTTTTCACCTTTAGAAGTTTGCCAAGATTTTCCATGCCATACCATTCTTCAGTGCGAGGCTCATGACACGAAAATAGAGAGTACTGGTTGCCAATGACAACTACAGCAGATGTTGTGGCTAAAAAAGGACCCCACACTGAACTTTACAGTATGAGTTATTCAAATTATGTGCACAGTCTTCGCAGTTGAAGTAACATTTGAGGCTCAGAGAATAAATGGAATTATTTTTTGTTTTCCCAGTTTATGAACCCTTCAGTTCCTCAATCCGTCATTTCTTGAAGTCTCCAATTATATTCTGACAAAGCTCATTCCATAGTGTCTATTTTTGTGTGTAACTAAATTCCATAATTTAATGATATCTGACATCCATAAACTGCAAAAGTTAGTCTATATGTGGCTGAATGGACAGTGTTCAGTTCACAGTGTTCTTACTTTGTTCTACCTTGTTCTAGTCCTGTAAGTTTCTCAGCCGGTGTTTCCAAGAGTTTTCAATTTTCATTCTGAGACAACTTAATTTCCCTGTGTACGTTGGTGGAATGGTGTGCGTGAGTAGATGTGGGATTGGGAGGGAGGGGGGGGTTGTGTGGTGGAATATGGTAATGCAGGTGGGAGATGTCACTGGACTGCTCAGGCTGGCCTGCCTCTGACCTGGTAAATCCGCCCCATAGTTTCCCAATAAAGGCTGTTTAGCCCTAGTCTCCTCCCTCAATGCCAGTCTTGGATCTAGGACAGAAGCGTGTAGTTATATGCTGGAGGTTTCAGGACATTAAAGCCTTTGGCCATGTGCTTCATGTCTGTTTGTGATCATTAATCAAGCTACATTTTAATGTCCTGATTATTTTGCCATGGACAAGGCGATACGAGTGGAGAAGCTAGAGACCGATCCCAAGGAACCAGAGGAATCTTTGATACGTGGCTACACTGTATGAAGACCTTCATGAGGTGCCATGAGATCTCACCTAATGATGATGTATGATCTGCTTTTTGCATCAATGGGCCACCAAGCCTACCAAATGATACAGGACTGTGAGAACTACGACGACGCGATGGCTCTCCTGCAACAGCAATATGGGACCCCCATGAACTCGATGTATGTTCGGTATTTACTGGGCACCTGATGCCAGGGCCCTGGGGAATCTGTCAATTATTTTGTGAAGGCCATGAGAGAGCTGGAATGATCCTGCGGACACTGCCTACCAAGAAGGCCTCATCCGTGATGGGTTAGTGGCCAGTTTCCATTCAAACCACATCCTTGAGCAATTCCTGGACAAGGGCAACCAGGAAGTCACACAGCTGGCTCGATCATTAGAAGCAGGCCAAAAGTACACCAAGGTCTACTCAGCAAACCACATGGCCACCAGATGGGGTGCACAGATGCTGCCATCTTGGGACTCAGGAACCCTGGCTGTTGTTGCAGCTACTAAGCAGACGAAATGGGCCAAACTCAACACCCGAGAAAATATTGCCCAGCCTGTAGCGCAAGCTGTTCAAACTGCCAGAGGAAGGGGCACTGTGCTACGCTATGCTGCTTCCGCTTTGCCATCTTGGCTCAATCCTCTTCTGGCATCAGTTTCAGTGGCCAAGAACCAAACGGTGAGAACGGGAGACCGATGACATGGATAAGTCAAGTTTGGCTTCCCTTCCGAATCCTTCCACATGCGATCCATGGGGGTGGCCATCTTTGAGATACCCTGGGCAGCCATCTTGGAGACAGCCATCCCAACGCTACAGCAGCATCGACTCTGACAATGAATTGACATTGGCCTCCATCGTGCTGGATCAGAACAGGCCACACAAACTGGCGTGTTCGATGATGGACATCAAGGTAAATGGCCACATCACGGGATGGTATTTGACACGGGGAGTACTGAGAGCTTTATACACCCAGCCACAGTCCACCACTGTGGCTGGATAGTGTTCCCTGCCAAGCGACCAAGTCCCACTCCACGGAGATCTGCGGGTGCTGCTCCATGACCCTAACAGTTAAGGGCACAAAGTATAAAAACTTCAAACTGCTATTAATGCCCCGTCAGTCATACTGGGGCTAATTTTCACTGCCTTGAAAGGAGCAGCAACATTCTGAAGTACCAATCCCACCTCAGCCACATTCTCTCATCTCTCCTCTAGCGGGGAGAAGATTCAAGAGTATGAAATCACACAGCATCAGATTCAAAGAAAGTTTCTTCTCCACAGCCTTCAAGCTCCTGAAAAACCCTCACAAAATGATCTCACACTGCCCTTGCTGTGTGCAAGTGTGAACTGATCTTTCATTGGTAACACCATAGTAATGTGCTCTTGATCTACTTTGCATTGCTCGATGATTGTTAGAGCTGACTTGCTCAACTGCTCATGAAAGGAACCCTTTTACTGTACCAGATGTATGTGACAATAAATATAAAAGTAAACAACTGAACTGTGTCATTCAATTGAAAAAGAGTGCAATAGAACAATGAAAGCCAGCCAAATGGTTGGATTTCCAGGCAGGTAACTTTCTTAAAGAATGGAGATAATAGCCTGAAGGTACAGCTTCTACACGAGACAGAATCAACTCTGGAAAAACCAGATACCTAGAGAAAATGGTAGAGCTATCCAAAATCCAGTGAAAAATACTGGGCTAACAAGTGTTCCGTTGATGCTGGAAAACAGCAGCAACCCACAAAGTGCCGAAGGAACTCGGCGGGTCGGGCAGAATCTATGAAAAGCCAATGTCTGCCTTCTTCCACCACCATCAACTCTGTCCTCAACCACCTCTCCTCCATGTCCCACTCATCTGCCTTAGTCCCCTCATTCTCATCTACCACCCCACCAGCTTCCACATCCAACACATTATCTGCCAGAATTTCTGTCACTTCCACCAGACACATTTCTCCTTCTCCTCCCATCTCAGCCTTCTGCGGGGACTGCTCCCTCCTGCAGTCATCCCTCCCCACCTATTCTCCCCCCACCCCCAGCACCATCACCAGTGCCCACAGGAGATGCAACACCTATGCCCACACCTCCTCCCACACCACAGTCTGGGCCATAAACAGGCCTTTCAAGTGAAGCAACACTTCACTTGTATATCCATAGGACTGGTTTACTGCATCTGGTGCTCCCTTTGTGGCCTTCTTTTTACATCAGAGAGACCAGTTGCAGATTGGGAGATTGCTTCACTGAGTAACTCCTCTCTATCTGCAACCACAACAACCTCCCAGTAGCCAACCATTACAATTCTGAGTCATACCCCCAGACTCACATATCTATCCATGGCCCTTTATTCTATCCCACCCTGACCACACGCAGATTGGAGAAACAACACCTTATTGTCTGAGTACTCTCCAGCCAGATGGCATTAATATTGATTTCTCTGCTTTCTGCTGAACTTGCTCGCCTTTTCTTTCCCTTCCTGCTTTCCTGTCTTTCCAGTTCTCCCCTGCCTTACCCACCCAGCCATCCCTCCTCCCCCTCATTGCTGCTGTCCCCTCCCACCCCTCATCCACCTATCGTTACCTACCTTTGCCACCCACCCTCCCCCTTCCCCTTATGCTTGGATGCCTGTCAATATTCTCTCCTACCTTGATGAAGGGTTCAAGCCTGAAACATCGGTTATGTATTTCTACATAAAGGACCCTACGTGAACTGCTGAGCTTCTACAACATTTTGTGTTTTTTACTTCAACCACAGTGTCTACAGATTTTTGTGATTTACTGGTCAAGGATGAATGAGGAGACTGTTCAAGATGAATGAGGAGACTGTGTGTGAATTTGAACTTTGAAACCTGTGGAACTTGAAGAAGGATCCAAGCAAAGGAATCCTTCCTTCTCATTATCCCAGAAAGAACATGGGAAAATTATCAGGTTTCATTTTTCAATTTCATCTCTGCTGAGAGTTAATGTTAAGAAACATTTGGAGAGATTAAGTGTTAAAAAAACGCACGTCGCTTCACATGCTCAAAGAACAGCCTGCCAAATAATGGCATATCTTCAATGCTGATCACAGATAATGGATTATAGTTCACAGCAGAGAACTTTAAGAGTTCCCATGCATGGATAGTTCAATCATCAGACAAGATCATCTTACTTATGGAACTGAAGGGCAGACAATGCTGTAAAAGTGGCCAAGAAACTTGATGCACTGAAGAGGACTATATCATCACAGTCAGACCCCTTTTTGAGGATGTCTGCAATCCAGAGTCCAAGGGATGATGAATAGAAATGTGCAGAGACTTATAAGTAGGCGAACCAGAGTTCTATCACACCACTGGAACCAGAAGTGCAGGAAGACAACTGGCGCACTATCACAAAAGACTGGCAACTGCTACGAGTGAAAAGGATAAAGCCCACATCAAAGGAACATCAAACATTGCTGTAAAATCAAAAAAATTACATATGATGAAACTTGAAATAAAAACAGAAAATGCTAGGCAAACTTGGGAAAGTCAAGCGACATCTGAAGAAAAAGAAATACTGAATTTTTCTCCTTTCATCAGAAGTGGGAAAGAGAGTTTTCAGTAGCGGAGAAGAGTAGGGAGGAATGGATCCAGAAAAGCGAATTCCTTCTGATGGGGCGAGATCAAATGAGTGAACTTAGTGCAAACAGTAGTTACCATCAGATTTATGCTTCTCAGTGAATGTATGGGTTGCTTCTAGAAAGTCTGTGGGAGATGCCCAACAGGCCAAATATAAAGATATAAAAAGGAAAATGGAAGCAAAACAATGACAGTTAGAAAGTTGGAGAATTTTCTTGAAGACTACAATGTGCCGACGTGAAAGGTATGGTGCTCCTTGAGCTTATGCTGAGCCTTGTTATTTCAGAAAGGGAGGTCAGGGTGGCAATGGGATGGAGAAGTAAAGTGGCAGGCAACAAGAACCAGGCAGCAAGGTGGTAGACTGAAGGCAGGTGCTCTGCAAAATGATCAAGCTCTCTGTACTCAAGTTTCTGTCATGTAGAGGAGCCCACACTGTAAATACTGTACACAATGTTGGTCATTGATACATTGGAAGACATGAAAGTATTGAATGTAATTCAGAGAAGAATCAGAAGACAAGTACCTGTAAAGGCTGGGTTATGTTATGAGAGATGGTTATACAGCCTGGGGTTGTAGCTGCTGGAATTTAAAAGAGAAAGGACTTGATTAAATTATATTAATTTAATTTTTAACTTAATTTCAATTTAGACACACAGCACGGTAACAGGCCATTTTGGACCACAAGTCCGTGCTGCCCAATTTAACCTTTTGAATGGTGGGAGGAAACCGGAGCCCCTGGGGAAAACCCATGTTGACACGGGGAGAACGTACAAACTCCTCACAGACAGTGCGGGTTTCAAACTCATGTCCAGTCCTGATCGCAGGTGCTGTAAAGGCTACTCCAACCACACTGCCCATGGTTAAATCCAAAGGAGTCTTCATAAGGTGGATATGGAGAGGTTGCTTCATCGTGTGAAATTGCTCCATGTCTACCATAAATGAGTGTCCTCTTATTTAATCCTCTGGAGAATAATTGGTACTTCTAGGGACATGTTGTTCTTGATTTACTGTCAAAGGAATCTAATGGATGGTTGAGCATGCAGTTTGCATGCAGTCTCTTAACAGACCAAATGCTACATGCATGGAACTGTAGAACTTAGGAGCAAGCCATTCAGCACTTTGTGTGCTCCAGTGTTTTCTGACCTTGTATATTCTTTTCATTTTCAAATACACTTCTATTTTCCTTTCCTGGTCACAGTCAAATCTGCTTTCACCATCCTTCATGCTGTGCACTGAGGTGAATAGAACTGACCTCACCTTCCTCACGTGGCCCCTCCTCATTTGATCCTTCCTATATTCCCTTACTTTTTGCCTCTTCTCTCCATTGCCCACCCATATTTCTCTTCTCCACTGCTTCCTCCCCCACTGAATTCACTGACACATGTTGGGAAATGATGCAGTAAGTTCCAGAACTGGAATGACTGTTCCATTCGACTGGAGCCAGAGTGATGAGTGCTAGAATGATGTTCAACTTCAGAAGGCATGTCTGCAAAGCCTGGTCCTCTTCTCAATATAACATCCATACATTCTTGGGTGCTTCATCAGCATTAGACAGGATGATTTTAAACTTTAACTTGATGTCACCAATCTCATTTGTTGCATCCATATCACTTCCTTGACTAATACAGGTAACTTAAGAAACAAAATATTGCAGATAGAGAAAATCTGAAAATATGAAGGATTGCCCTTTTCTCATGACACTTTTTGATAATTTTGCTTTGATTGTCAAGGTAATCAAAATAGTTTAGCCATGTAAGGCCATAAGACATAGGAGCAGAAACAGGCTATTCAGTCCATCAAGTCCATCCCACCATTAAACCATGAGCTGATCCATTTTCCCACTTTGACCCACTTCCTGGCTTTCTCTCCATAACCTTTCATGCCCTGGCTAAACAAGTATCTATCAATCTCTGCTTTAAATATACCCATAGTGGCCTCCATAGTGGCCTGTGGCAACAAATTCCACTGAATTACCACCCTCTGTCTGAAAAAAAAATCCTACGCATCTCCTTTCTAATTGGATGCCCTTTAATGCTGAAGTTGTCCCCTCTTGTCCTAGACTCTCCAATCATAGGAAACAACCTTTCTACATCTGCTCTGTCCATGCCTTTTAACATTCAAAATGTTTCAATGAAATCCCCCCTAAATTCCAACGAATTCAGGCCAAGAATTGTCAAACACTCCTCATATGATAGCCCTTTCATTCCTGAAATCATCCTAGTAAACCTCCTTTGAAGCCTCTCTTGAAAAGAACTGGTGAATGGAAATCACTGATCTGCTCTCTAAAGTGCCAAACATAGCTGTTTAGATACATGACCCTGGGTTCTCTGGTCCATACAAGATCTTATGATTGAACAGCCATTAATTACAGATCTTCATTTTCTCATGTATAAAATTAATACTAAGCAGGAATCTATACCAAAGTTAGACAAGAACTATGTGAATGATTGATGCTTCATATGCTGCTAATCCAGGAGTTGTGGGTTTTCTCAGGGGACAGATCTGGAGTTCATTCAATCCCCAGTATATTTCTTGGTTTTGATGCAGCTTCTGACTTCAGGGACTGCTTAGCACAGAACCAAAGGTTCTTACCCAGGATACAAAACGGGAGCTACACCAATTATTGCAGGTGCAATTGTGCAGACAGATATCAAAAGCTTATTCCCAGCTTTCAATTCCATTTGTATCTTTTATTTTGAATACTTTATTTAAAATTTTTAAACCACAATACATTTGAGTAAGATAAATCATATAAAAGACACATGTTCCCTCCAAACCCCACTTCTCACCCTACAACCCCTCCCCCACACCTCCCCCTCCCTACTAACCTAAACCCCAAAGAAAGAAGGAGATTCAAACCATCAATAACATAACTAAATGGCATGGTCCATAAAGTTCAAAATTTTAAACCTATATAGTCCAAATAAGGGCTCCAGACATTCCAATAAAAAAGATAATTATCACGTAGATTATACACTATTTTTTTCCAATGGAATACATGATTTCAATTCCATATGCCATCTTTGCAAACTCAAATCAATCTCATTTTTCAAAATAATCACCATTTTCTCGCTACAGCTTAAAAACACAATTTGGTACCTAGTTAATCTCAGTTTCACACTCAACATTTTAATTTACCTAATAAAAATATAATTGGATCCATCAGCAATTTAATCTTAAAAACTTTCTCCCAATTGTATCTGCACATTTTCTTGATTGAGTGATAAAAGGAGTGGATGGAAGGTCAAAGCAAAAGCCTTAGAACTTCTAAAGGAGGTTTCAAAAGGGAAAAAAAAATGCTATTTTCTAGCTGTCAGAAACTCAATCCATTACAAAGAAAAAGGGAAAGGCCACTCATGGAATGTTCTGCTACCGTTGCATCTGAAGTGATTTTGACTTACTGGAATCAACACTGATAAATGCTCAAATGCTCTCCATTCTTAGTCCTGTCAATAGTAGTAGAACAGCTCTATCACCTTATCGGACGTGACCATATGGAAAATATCACTGAAGCCAGGCTAATGACAATCATGGTACTTGTTCAAAGGATGGTTCAGTGATGAGAAGAATACTTCTTGTGGTTTATTTTTGTATTCTTAAAGGGTGCAAGTATTTTAGAAATTTATCTTGCCAAAGTACAGTTAGACACACTGATATTCATGACATGAACTTGGCACTCGTTCACATTTAGTGAGTGACTTTTAGAAAGAACACCATGTAGGATTTATCCTTTTAGGTTTTTTTCTTTTTTCAAGCATCTTTGGCAGCCAACTTACAAATTTCTACAAAGTATTTCAAGGCCTTGCAATGATTATAAACAAGAGTGACATATTTGGAGAGACCATGGCCCTCACCCCCTCACGAAGCGACAACTCTCAATCTGATGCTGCCATCGCAGAGAGCCAATTGCAGTGAAGACATCTTGGATTGACATTTTATTCATTCATGTCCACATTAATGAAAAGGAAAACACAGATCTAGAAGTGTTCAGGTACATTATAACCCATGCAGTACTCTTTTCAAAGTTACCGTTGCAAAGTAGAAATTGTATTGAGTACCAGGCTTTCCCTGAGAAACAAACACTGGTTTCTATAGCGTAATCATGAGATCACATACTGGATGATCTTACAATTTAAATATATTAATATGGGACACCAAAAAGATACAACAAATGCCCTCAGATCCCTTTGGCCTAAGGAAGGGGAGTGAGGGTGAAGGAGGATAACACCTTGCTCAGGACTCCTGCTTGCAACACAATGATCCTGATTGGAAAATAAGCAGCATGAATGTTGGGGCAGGACCACAAATAGGTCAGCTATAGTTGCCTCTATCACTGAATGGTTATCACCCTACGTGATACATAAGGTGATAACTGATTGGGACTCATCAATGAGCAGAAGAAAACTATGTGAATGGCCTTGATTTTTTTTTTGGATACATTCTGCTACTTGCACCAAATTTCACTCCTTCATTGCATTCCTTAATGAAAATCTTTTTCCTGCTAACATAAAAGAAGTCAGTGAACCGTAGTCAATAACTCACGAGAATTGAGTCAAACGAATAACGTAGGCTTTTATTAGCAAGGACCCAGCAGTGCTAGCCATCCACAAGGCTAGTCCCAAACTGAACAAAGAGCAAAAATCAGGACACTTATATACAGGCTAGCCTACAGCGCCAGTCTTCTTAAGAGTGAGCAACAGGCAACTACAAGCGGCTACTTCTACATACAAGCAAGCAATACCGAGGATCACCGTGTACTTTCTAAAGCAGTAAGGATGGGAAGTCGGTATCAGGACTTTCAGTGTGTTTGCAATGTTACCCCTCATAATTATTTTACAGACCACGTCTAATAATCAGATACAATGGTTATGTGGTGGTTCAGTTACTCTAGTATAATTCATTCCAATCCCACTCTAGAAAGCAGTTTTATAGCAACCAAAGACCCCTCTCATGTCCTTCCAGGAGTTGACACAACAGTTCTTAACTCTGTCTCAATTACCTGTGATTACAGGCCCATCAAAGGAGAGGGCTCATAAATATCTTTTGGAAGGGGCTGACAAATCACTTACTTCAGGAGGCAAATAAGGGATGGGCAATAAATGCTGGCCTTGGCAGTCATGTCTAAATACTATGAGAATTTTCTTTTGTTTCAATGCATGTAATATTCAATTTTGGTTAGGCAACCTTTTCCTGCCTGAGGGAGAACAGATATTGCGTACATAATAAAACAATAGACCCCATTGTGTGTACATAATTCTTAAAATAATCACTCCAGGTATCCAGAAGCCATTAGCTTCATAGAAGCATAGCCTGACTTTGTAGCTGAAAGGTCATGTTATGAAAATTCAGGGCATCTTGCCTCAAATTATTTAATAAAGTAAATAGACAATGCCATGTAAAGAAAATATGAGCATAATATTCATGGACAGTCCTCATTCTAATTGTCATTGTTTTATCTCTGTAGTAGTGTTATTGTGGCTCTTTGAAGTCCATCCTTGGAGCATTGCTTCAGGACTGATTCAAAGCAATGTTTTAGGTCCAATCACTTTGAGCTACTTGATCAAATATCTTCTTTTCATCGTACTGATAGAAATGAGGATATTTTGCTGGTGATTGAAAAAAATGTTTAATTCCTCCTTAGCAAATGAAGCAGCCCTAGGGGCAGGGACAGGCCAACAGCATTCAGGCACTGAAAATTGACATGGAACAATCAACTCCAACATGAGAGAATATGCCCAATGATCAAATGCAGCCCCAATCATCCTTGGGTTCATCCCTAACCAGAAATTCAACCAGACCAGTCTCAAAACAGGTGAAAGACTGGGTATCCTGCAGTTCCTGAAACTATAGTCTTTCCATCAACTACAGCCAACATGGAGAGGATGAAGGAATATTCTCCACTTTTAAATCACTAGTAATTTTCATGTCAGTAACAGCTAATACTGATGAAGCCATCGATGTGGAAGGCTTACTTGTGGCGGATCTGAGGTATTATTATACCTCATCTTTAATGATGCTCATTTTCAACTTATTAATGTAGTGTGAATTGTGGAGGGTCCTGTGGCGTCTGCGTTTGGAAATTGGTCGGAATGTGGATTGCAGAGGGACATGTAACTTCTTCAGCTGGAACTTAGTCGTAATCACCTCATCTGCCAGTCAAGGGTTAGATCTGGCCACCTGTGAGGCTGATGCATGATTGGTCCTTGCAGCTGATGTGCGATTGGTCCTCCAGTTGCCAATCAATGATGAGCTCTGCCCACAGGAGAGGCTGACGTGAGACTGGTCCTCGCAAGTCATGTGGACGGGCCCTGCATTGAAAAAGCAGCATGTGGAGTTTCTCTCCCTCACTCTGTTCCTGCATGGAGACCATCACTGAACCCCGGACAGCATGCCACAGGTAGCTTGGGAAGGCCAACTGTGATGGGCCCATCCTGGATCCCAACCCTTGGGCATTGCTGGAGACCAGGTTCACTTGGCATACTTGTTAGCTGTAATTAATTTACTATTTATTAGTGATTGCTAGAGATAGAGAAGGCTGGTGGGTATTGTGTGCTTAACCCTTGCATTCCCAATCCAAAGCTGAGAATGTTTAGCAGCAATTTATTTGCTTCCAATAAGTAGTTATTTGTGTATCATTCTGGGTTAGTCTGTGTGAATATGTGAATTGCCTGTGTGTAAATAGAGACCACTGCTGGTGTGAGTAGAAGTGTCAGAATTCGTTAAGTGGTGATTCATCACAATTTTTTCTTTGGCTTGGCTTCGCGGACGAAGATTTATGGAGGGGGGTAAATGTCCACGTCAGCTGCAGGCTCGTTTGTGGCTGACAAGTCCGATGAGGGACAGGCAGGCACGGTTGCAGCGGTTGCAAGGGAAAATTGGTTGGTTGGGGTTGGGTGTTGGGTTTTTCTTCCTTTGCCTTTTGTCAGTGAGGTGGGCTCTGCGGTCTTCTTCAAAGGAGGTTGCTGCCCGCCGAACTGTGAGGTGCCAAGATGCACGGTTTGAGGCGATATCAGCCCACTGGCGGTGGTCAATGTGGCAGGAACCAAGAGATTTCTTTAGGCAGTCCTTGTACCTTTTCTTTGGTGCACCTCTGTCACGGTGGCCAGTGGAGAGCTCGCCATATAACACGATCTTGGAAAGGCGATGGTCCTCCATTCTGGAAATGTGACCCACCCAGCGCAGCTGGATCTTCAGCAGCGTGGACTCGATGCTGTCGACCTCTGCCATCTCGAGTACTTCGACGTTAGGGATGAAAGCGCTCCAAATGAATGTTGAGGATGGAGCGGAGACAACGCTGGTGGAAGCGTTCGAGGAGCCGTAGGTGATGCCGGTAGAGGACCCATGATTCGGAGCCGAACAGGAGTGTGGGTATGGCAACGGCTCTGTATACGCTTATCTTTGTGAGGTTTTTCAGTTGGTTGTTTTTCCAGACTCTTTTGTGTAGTCTTCCAAAGGCGCTATTTGCATTGGCGAGTCTGTTGTCTATCTCGTTGTCGATCCTTGCATCTGATGAAATGGTGCAGCCGAGATAGGTAAACTGGTTGACCGTTTTGAGTTTTGTGTGCCCGATGGAGATGTGGGGGGGCTGGTAGTCATGGTGGGGAGCTGGCTGATGGAGGACCTCAGTTTTCTTCACAATACGAGAGCAGGAAATACAAGCCTCAAGCCTTCTTCACTTTTCAATAGGATCATGCCTGACCTACACTGATAATTCCATCTCCCATCTCCACATTTTTACTGAATTCCAAAATGTTGTCTTTCCTATACAATATCTCAAAGCATTCACAATCCCCAGAGCAGAGAATTTCCCTGATTGAAGAAATTAGTCTGAATCTCAGTCCTTATCCTAAGAAGATCTCCCTTGATAATGACTCTCTGTGTGGTGATTGGGGGAGGGGGTGAGAAATCCTCACAACATCCACTGCTTATCTTTCTGAATTCTACATGTTTTAATGAAATTGTCTCTCATTACTTCATAGACCTACTCAACACTCATTCATAGGACAACTTCTTATGCTAGTGATTAGACAAAATGATATGAGAGGTATTAAACCTTCTTTGGCTGTGATCATCTGATGAACAGAATCACCTTTGTCTCCAAATCACCGTGCAGCTCACAGACCACATTGGCTACAATGTCAGTGGGTCAACGTTCTGTAATTGCATACCATACCATGAATATCTTCTGCAAACTAATCATAGCTTATCTCTCAGCCATCAATCACTTTGCCAGCAGTGGTCACACACAGAATGAATTTTAAAAGAGAATTTCAAACAACTCCTTAGGTGCTGACTGTCAAGTGAACATCCTTAGTTGTTCCACTGCCCAGAAAACATTCTCAAGTTGAACCAATCAAGATTCAAGAGAAGACAGGATGGGCGAGACCTCATGTATTACTGAATGCTTTTTACAATGAAATGTCCAATGCCATGCAAAGAGGGCGGATGGTTGGTGTAGCAGTTAGCATAACGCCTGTACAGTGCCAGTGATCGGGACCAAGTTTCAAATCTCATGCTGTCTGTAAGGAATTTGTCCTCATGTCTGCATGAATTTTCCCCAGGGTCTCTGATTTCCTCCCACCATTTGAAACCTACCGTGGGTGTAGATTAATGGGGTGTAAATTGGGTGACACGGACTTGTGGGCCTAAATGACCTATTACTGTGTTGTATGTCTAAATTAATATTATTTTTTTAAAAAAGGAGAGAAAGAAGCATTCTGAGGGCAGAGGAAAGTCAGAGAGAAAAGAACACGAGTAGATAAAGAGATGGAAACAGTGGAACCAGATAGAGATGGGGCTTGCGTAAAATTGGAAATATTGATGTTCATGCCATTTGGTTTATGTCTGTGGTGAAGGATTATGATGTGTTGTTTCTCAAGTTTATGTTTGGCATCACCCTCAAAATGGATGAGGCCAAGGACAAATCAGTATATTGTTGTAATGGTTGGCTATAAGAAACTCACTCCCAATGGGGACTCCTTCTTTCTGTCTTTTCACCTCTCCTACCTTCTATCCAATACCCTGTTAAATTTAGGCTCCTCCCCATTTCTTGCCCCCTTCATATACAAAATATTGCCCCCTTTTTACTTTAGTCTCAATGAATGGTGTTGATCTGAAATATTGACTATTTCTATCCATGGATGCTGCCTGACCCACTGAGTTCTTCCAGCACCTCATTGTTTGCTCAAGATTCTGTTTTTGTGTTTTAATTTTCCTATCCATTTCTTGCATCAATCCCCTGTTCTCCTCACTGGTCAACTCCCACCAGATTTTAATTTAGAGATACAGCAGGGTAGCAGGCCCATATGGTCTACTAGCTAATTATACCTGTGTGACCAATTAACCTACTAACCCAGTACATCTTTGGAACATGGGAGGAAACCAGAGCACCCGGAGGAAACCCATTCATTCATGGGGAGAACATATAGAAACAGAGAGCGCTGGATTAGAACCCATCACTGGCACTATATAGATTTGCGCTAAACGCTATGCTAACCACACCTACAGCTTCAGGGTAATTTATAATGTTGACCAACTTGCACATCTTTTAGGATGTGGGATTAAACTAGAACAGCCAGAGGAAATGCTTGTCATCACAGGGGGAATGTGAAAACTTCACCACAGTCAGCATCAAGGTCAGGACTGGAGGCACCAAATATACAAGATGTGTAACTGTGCTGCCTTAAAGTTCTATTTATACACACAAGTGTTATCAATCGGTTGTCATGGACAGGCAACGTTCTTTATATATGGTGTCTCATTATTGCATATGACCAGCCAGGTATAATGGGAATTGTCCAATTTAGCTTTGTAAAGTGGGACCTCACAGACTAGATGTCTTTCCATTTGAAAAGGATGGCTCTTTTAGCCAACAATGTGGAGAAGGCCACAACCACAGGTACAGAAAAACTCCCTATATCATGGCCAATAACCCCAAAAAGAGCAATTAATGTGTTGGGTTGTCGGTCCAGCTGGAGTTTAGTTGAAAAGACATTAAAAATTTCTTTGCAATAGTTTTCTAAGGATGAAAAAGATCAAAACATATGTGTTGATGTAGCAATTTCAGATTTGCATCTATCAAAACTAAAGTTAATATTAGAAAAAATACTAGCCAATTTATCTTTGGATATGTGAACACGATGCACCACTTTGAATTGGATTAATGAATGTTGGGCACATATAGAAGAGGTATTTACCAATTTAAAAATATTGTCCCATAGATCCTCAGAAAAGGGTCTTGCAAGTTCTAGTTCCCAAGTCTTTTTTAATCTTATCACGAAGTACTGGATGGTAATTTTAATAATCTATCATACAGAATTCAAATGAACCCTTTCTGAGAAGGATTCAATTGAAAAATAGTATCAACTAAATCTGGTGGACATACAGATGGTCCAGTAACATGGTATTTAAGAAATTTCTAATCTGCAAATAAATGAAAAAATGAGAATTTGGTAAGTCAAGCAAGAAATTCAACCACACTCCCCGCAAAAATGAAGAGCATCAACATACGTAGTAGGTTAATTGGGCAGCATGGGATCGTGGGCTGGCAGAGCCTGTTACCATGCAGTATGTCTAAATTTTTTAATAATACATTTGTACATGAACTCTCTCAGCCTTACAATTCACCATCTGAGAGGGATTATGGAGAAATTCAGCCACCTTCAGAAATGTGTTACCCTTTCACATTCTTGCATGATGCCATGCAAACCACAGCCCTAAGCACTAGGGAAACAATCTCAGTGTCACCACACTAACAATTTTCACATTCTCCCTTGTTCCAACCTCTCCTCTGACAAACTTTCTGCTGAACAAGTAAGAAGCTGTTCAATCTACTAAACCAGAATCTAAACCAGAATCTAAACCACCCAGTCCTCAGTCATACAAGCCACGTTGCAAGTTATTTTTGCTATAGTTACTGAAGTGTGTTTTCGATACAAGAATATCCACTGATTATCAACAACTGTGAGATATACAGCCTCTGATTTAATCTGAGCATAGGTGTAAATTCTTTCTTCTTGACAGACCGTGAATTAATGGTTAATTTTCCTCTCTTCTCAGTTGTCACTGTTTGCCCCAAGAAGAAAATGGGCAATCATGTTAAAATTAAAATAGTACCTTGTGGAAACCAAACTAATAGTTCTGTATTCTGCTTACCAGCAATGTGACCCCATCTTCCAATGTGTTTTTAATGTCTGCATTCAATGTTCAGGGTGCCTTGTCCAAAATTCTGGATCTCACATGGTTGTCTAAGATTTCTAAGTTGCACGACTAAGAGTTCAGAAATCTCAAGGTCTAGAACCACTCTCTGGTCTGATTCTTCGTAATTTTAAGTTTTTAATTTAGACATACAGCGCGGTAACAGGCCATTTCATCCTACGAGTCCATGCTGCCCAATTTAAACTGCATTAATCTATTAATTTATGTTTTTGAATGGTGGAGAAAACCCACGCAGACACAGGGAGAACATACATTCTCCTTACAGGCAGGGAGGGATCCGAACCCCAGTCCAGTCCCGATCGCTGGTGCTGTAAAGGCATCGCACTAACCGCTACGCCAACCATGTCGCCCATAAGATTTGATGCATTTAAGATTTGAAACCAGAAGCCACACTGACGTGAGATTAGTTGAAGTACACTTTCTATGAAGTAATACAGTGGAGAATCACTTTATGGGATGACAGATTTATGTGATGAACATACCGTGGCCCTCTTGAGACTCAGGGCTCAGCATGGGACAAGGGTCTTCACATCCACCAAAATTTCCCATGGGACACATGGAAGACATGGTGAAAATAATTTTAATCATTGATTAATGAAGCGAAACTATATCACGTTAAAAACAGTGAGCAGCCTCATGGTGTTGAAAAATCAGGAGACGCATACTGGCTCAAATAAATTATTCTTACCCTGTTGAACAAATGCCAATCATGCTGGAACACAGTTAATCCTCTGAAAAAACAGAAACTTTGTCTGGATATATTGAAAAGATATCAGATTCCATTGGAGCAGTGATCAGTGATATAGATGAATTGAAAGTCACTTATTTGGAGTGAGTTCGTGACCTGAGCCATGCTGTGGGAGGTCCGGTATGGATCTTGTTGCCTTGCAACATTTGCAGTATCAGATTGAAGGTGATAATGGAAGCAATTTTGATAGTGTTCACGGAATGGAAGAAAATAAACAGAAGGAGTGAAGAAAATAGAAATAATCTTTTGGGTAATTAGGAAACAGCGTTTGTAATGTTATGCTAATCAGTCGACACATGCAGCTTCAGGCTTTGCTGTCAAGCATCCCTTTACTTGCCTCAATGATGGGTTGCATAATGCTAAATAAATCATTGGTTGTAATGTCATACACAGCAAACATCTCAAGTTGCAGGAACTAATTTAAATCACACTGTCACTTCTGTAACCTTAAGGAAAATTCCAAGCATGAATGCACTTTATAATTGTTAGAAAAATGAGGTAGTTCAGAATATAGCTTCATGTGGCAAAACAGGTGTAACTGGTAACATTGCATGGTATTGTTTTTTAAACACCTATCAAGATAGGTATCGTTATACGACAATTTCAGTAGCTAGTCCTACCCTTTTGATTTGTATGAGCTGTCCGGGAATTCACCTTCAGCCATAGAATTAAATGTTCCTTCAAACTTCCAGCAGCCATGACAGATCAATTAGATTTTAACAAAACAGGTACTCCTGATGAAAGATCTCAACCTGAAACATTGATTCCATTTTCCTTCACAGACGCTGCCTTACCTGCTGAATTCCTTCAGTGATTCGTGATTTTGCTCCAGATTCCACCATCTATATTATCTCTTTCCTTTTACTCATTTTAACCCTCAATTTGGATGCATTATAGTCAGATTACCTGAAAATGTGTTTGCTTAACCATTATGTTATAGAACTCCATTTGGGAAGTGTTATATGGCGAGCTCTCCACTGGCCACCGTGACAGAGGTGCACCAAAGAAAAGGTACAAGGACTGCCTAAAGAAATCTCTTGGTGCCTGCCACATTGACCACCACCAGTGGGCTGATAACGCCTCAAACCGTGCATCTTGGCGCCTCACAGTTTGGCGGGCAGCAACCTCCTTTGAAGAAGACCGCAGAGCCCACCTCACTGACAAAAGGCAAAGGAGGAAAAACCCAACACCCAACCCCAACCAACCAATTTTCCCCTGCAACCGCTGCAATCGTGTCTGCCTGTCCCGCATCGGACTTGTCAGCCACAAACGAGCCTGCAGCTGACGTGGACTTTTTACCCCCTCCATAAATCTTCGTCCGCGAAGCCAAGCCAAAGATGTTATAGAACTAATAACACAAGATGCAAATTCAAACTCACTATGTAGAACATGGAACATAGAACATTACAGCACAGTACAGACCTTTTGGCCCACCATATAAACACTCAAAAAACAAAACCTTCCCTACCTCACCCTCTATTTTTATTCCATCCATGTGCCTTTCTAAGAGTCTTTTAAATGTTCATATTGTACCAGTGTCCACACCACTGACATCTTTCATTAACTTTCCTCCCCTCACCTTGTACAAATGTCCTCTGGTGTTTGCTAGTCTCACCCCGGGAAAAAGGTGCTGGCTGTCCATCCTATCTATGCTTTTCATAATCTTGTAGACTTCTATTAAGTCACCTCTCATCCTTCTTCGCTCCAAAGAGAAAAGCCCACGCTCTGCTAACCTTGCCTCATTAGACACATTCTCCTTTCCAGACAACATCCTGGTAAATCTCCTCTTCACCCTCTCCATTGCTTCCTCATCTTTCTTGTAATGAGGTGAACAGAACTGAATACAATATTCCTAGTATGGCCTAACCAGAGTTTTATGGAGCTGCAATGTTATCTCATGTATCAGGGATATTTTACTCCAAATGATAAAATAACAACAATTTTTAAAAAATGATAGTACCCTATATTAGTCATGTAAAATTACCAAATTATTGGAAATGATTCACTGAAATGGAATCTGCAATCAATAAATGGCCTTTACATTTTTCCAGATGTACAGCAATGTGGTTAAATTTTAACTCCCTTTGATTCTGAAAAGCCTCTCAGTTGTTAAGATTTCAGCTCACAATAACCTTCACAAGGGCAGAGAACAAACGCTGATGCCAGTAATGCCCATATCTAATAAATGAGCCAGGGCTTGCACATTGCTCTAATTATGGACTCACTTTTGGGGGATTTCTTTTTGTGAATTTGTCCTTATCTAAATTACAAGGCCCTCAAAAATAGTAGTCCATGAATTAAAAATTTTTAAAAAGTTGGATGTTGGAAATCTAAGAGAAAAATAGAAAGTGCTGGATGGATTCACATATTGTGCCACAGGTTCTCACAGATGTGGCCTGATCTGTTGAGTGTATGCAGCATTTTCTATTTTTGTTAATGTCTGTGAATGTTTCTGGAAAGATGGCAGTGCTGCTGGAGCCATTATAATAGCAGCGCTGCCTCTGGTGCGCACTGGGGAGAGCAGAGACACAGCGCTCCTCCATAGCGTTCTACCACCCAGTCCAACTACCTATACAGGCTTTAAATGGCCTGTTAAAGGAACTAACGGTGGTTTATTGGCCCAAAATGGGCGACGCCATTGTTCGGTAGGGGCCTCGAAGGGTCGCAGCCTCCCAGGAAGCAGAGGACTATTGCGGGGCACCAGAAAATGGGGAGAACGATCCCATTTGAGAAGGAGCAGAGGAGATCACCCTACAACATGGCAACCATAGCGGTGGACCAGTAAGGGGCACTGCGGCTGAATTACATGTAGGCGCCAGGCTGTTTGTGACTCGGTCAAAGGACTTACACTAGGCTGCGGAATGATTGAACAAGACTGGCTGAAGAGGTACCAGGAATAAGAACTGGGATGCGAGAGGATACTGAAGGTGTCCCAATCATGTTAAAGGCTTGGCTCTTGAGATGGGTTGCCAATGGATTGAAGTGGGTGCAGCTGCAGAGGCCTCGGGAGCGTTGGAGGCAAATCCACAGACACTCAATGACTCGGGAAGGAACTTCCTTTTGCTTCTCTTTCTCTGATTGTAAGGGGAGGCAGATGGTGAATCTTCATCTACCTTATGCAGACTAAAGGTAATTTTGTGTAATATTACACCTGTTTTATTACATGACAATAAAATAATTTTTAAGGAATCTTGGATGACTCCCAATTTAATGAAAACTTAAAATCATTAAAATAAACAATTATAAAATGTAATCATTTTCAAAAGTTAACCCTTCATAGAACACTACAGCACAGTACAGGCCCTTCAGCCCTTGATGTTGTGCCGGCCCATATATTCCTTAAAAAAAGTACTGAACCTACCCTATCCTGTTCAAAACACTTTAATTAGAAAACTCAATTCATGTAAAACAAATGTTAATTACTTAACATTTTCTCTATTTTGTTAGTTTCAGCTGCTGTCACCATTCAATTGAATGATTCCATGTCCTTTGATTTATAGAGTCATACAGCATGGAAAAGGAACTTTGGGCCAACTTGTGCATGCCGACCAATATGTCTATCTACACAAAGCCTAATTTCCTGTGTTTGGTCCACATCCCTCAATCCATTCCTGTCTATTTTGCTGTCTTTTCAACATTTGTAATTGTGTCTGTTTTTATCAATTCTGGTTCTCAAAAGGTTCTCAACCTTTTTCTTTCCACTCACATACCACTTTAAGTAATCCCTATGCAATCAGTGCTCTGTGGTTAGTAAGGGATTGCTTAAGGTAGCATGTGAGTGGGAAGAGAAGGTTAAGAATGATTGCTCTAGACCTAATTGTTATTGAAATATTTTGCTTGAGAAAAATTGTCATTGGCCTATTTCCTTTGGAGTTATGAAACCATACACATAATGAGTCAATTAGGTATGATTCAGTGCTTTTCAAACTTTTTCTTTCCACCCACGTACCACCTTAATCAATCCCTTACTAATCACAGAGCACCGATGGCATAGGGAGTACTTAAAGAGGTATGTGAGTGGAAAGAGAAAGGTTGATCTACAACCTCTTGTGCCATGTCTAATCTGACACAAGTTCAGCAAGCAGATTCATGGGCATAAAGGGATGCAAAGACACACGCTGCATCTAGCATTCAGGTACACCCAGGCTATCATGAGCAGAGTCTGGTCAGTGATTGCAGGATATGTCCGTTTGCATTGGAGATCCAAATTGTCTGTAACTTAGTTGGTAAATGCCAATAGTTTCATGCAGACCTGGTCTCAAGTCTCAATACTGTAGCCACTCTGCACATAAGAGCAGAAGTGTATCATTTAGCCCTTTCAACTTGTTAATCTAAATATGAACCACGTTTACCTTCCCTTGGTCTGTGATCGTGACACCTTTACCCACAAAATTTTGAGCAATAAACTTTTGTGCTTATGAATATCTGAACTGGTGTCTCTTAATCACAAACGCAATTGGATATCGGGGAGATTGTTTTATTCCCCTTTAAGTTCAGGATGTTGTGATCTGTCGTGCAAACTGGATTAATTCCATAGAGCCATAGTTTGAGCATATTCATCATGGGTGGCACAGCTAGCTTAGCGGTTAACGCAACACTGTTACAGAGCTAGTGACCAGGGTTGGAATCCGGTGCTTTCTTTAAGGAGTTTTTACCCTCTCCCCATGTCTGCATGGCTTTCCTTCAGGAGCTCCGGTTTCCTCCCACCATTCAAAACATACTAAGGGTTGTAGATTAATTGGAGAATTAGGACAGCATGGGCTCATGGGCCAGAAGGGGCTGTTACTATGCTGTATGTCTAAATATAAAATTTACACATTCTTTCCCCATAAAATTCATTTCATCCTAAACATTTTTTTTTCATCCCTGTTCAGTCTCCTTTTCCTTTTTTGATTTTTCTTACGCTCTCCATCACTTCAATTTTCCTGTGTGCTGGCACTTGCTCGATAACTGCTCTATGGTTGAGGGGAAGCAAGGGCATTACCACCTTCTCTGCTTGGCTAAGCTTGTTCACACATGGAACAACTTCACCTTTGAACTCCATTCAGTTCCTCCAAATAAAGATATTGCGATGGAAACCATTAATTGTCTTTTACAATATCTATGAGACATTCTATGACCCAATCCCCTTCAGGCAATCCCTTCCTCATGCCTTCCTTCAGCAGATTTATGACTATATTGGTTCCATTTCACGTTGTCAATAATGTATGTGAAAGGTAAAGGTCATGGGTGAGGGTTGTTAGTAATTGGGTGTATTATGGGCAGGACTAGTTGTGACTGAAGCTTGTTGTAGGTGGGGCTCATTTCTGGTTGATCTTATTTTGGCTTCTGGGAAGGATTCCAATGGTTCCAGGAAGTAAGCATTGGAAAGATATCTAAAAGGTAAGTCACAATTAATTTCGAGGTCAATTGACTGCAAAACCCTTGTTCATTGTCTCAGTCAAGTGACTCGAAGTGGTCCAGGACACAAGCTTTTGTAGGTTGGGTGCCTGGGTTAGGACAATTATGTACATATGTGTGCATCTGTATGGGTGGATGGTCCTTCCGATATTTGGGACTCTTACCACATTAAAGGTGTCATATGACTGCAAGATTATTATGAAACACGTCATAAATATTACAAAATTATTGCATTGAACTGATTCACAGCACAAGATTCTGGCAGTATTTACCAAGGATCCTTGGAGTTGGTGGGCCTAGAAGTTTGATTGTATACCTCATTTATAGCTTGTGATGCTGCATTTGACAATATAGCCTTCTGAATGTTAAAGCTTTGGAGTTCAACATAGAACGTGAGTGGAAAAAAAATTATCAGCAATGACGTTCACAAGTTCTGTCTCATGACATAGGGGTATTTACAGTGTTTTTCCAGTCAATCAGAAACTTTTCCCCATGATAAGCCTTCTGTTACAGTTAACACTTGGTTCTGATAACACAATAAGTTTCCATCAACAGAAAGCAATGTCACCCCGTAGTTCCTTTGTGCCCCTCTCAGGTGCTAAATGGTATTGCAACTGAACAGTTCGAACTCAACACAAGGTTTGATTTTGATGCATGAAAACTTGCAACGAAGACGCATGATTAACATATCACCAGATTTACCAATTAAATAAACTACATGGCAGTGATAATTACACACTAGATGCAATTCTAGCTGTTTATTTAAATGCATTTCATGTCTGAAATGTCATGGACAGGAGTTTCTTCACCATAAAAGAGCAGAAAATAGAGTTTTTATACTAAGGCTGAGTTAGTTAGGATTGGCTGATGTCTCACTTTGTCTGGAGTGGGGGGAGGGAGTGTGGGGGGAGGATGGGGCGAGGAGGATGGAGCCAGAAATTGGCCACACGTGTTCTCTTGCTCTTGGATTCAACAGAATTTGAAGACCTCATCAAATCAGAAAAAAAAGTGAGCAGAGTGGAGCTTCCACATATTCTGCTACAAATACTAAACTAACCCTCTCTCAATCCTCCTTTAACTTTATAAGACTACCTAAATTGATTGTGGACTTCAGGTTGGGGAAACCAGGCAAATACAAATCAGTCCTCATCAAGGGGTCAGCAGTGGAGAGGGTAAGAAACTTCAAATTTTTAGGTGTCAACATATCTGAAGATCTATCCTGGGGCCTTCATGTTAATGCAATCATGAAGAAGGCTTGCCAGTGGCTATATTTCATTGGGAGTTTGAGGAGATTTGGTATCTCATGGAAAGCATTCTGATTGGTTGCATCACTGTCTGGTATGGAGGTCCCAATGGACAAGACAGGAAAAAGCTACAGAGAGTTGTGAACTCGGCCAGTGCCATCACGGGCATCAGCCTTCACTCCATTAAGGACACCTACAAGAGGTGATGTCTTAAGAAAACAGCCTCTATCATCAAGGACCGTCACCACCCAGGCCCAGGGCTGGATTAAGGCCAACTGATGCCCTAAGCACAGTCCAACAATAGTTTCCCCTCGACCCTTCCATCGTCTAACTGGCAATGAGTGCTGTATTTGAAGTAATAGATTAAAAATTCAGTTTTCTTCCAGGCCAGACCCCACAGCTATATTATATGTAATTTTTTTTTTCATTTATTGTGGGGGCTCCCTTTTTTGTGGAGCATTAGTTTAACTGCACCATGGTATATAGGGCACTGGAAAAAAAAACTGTAGTGCCCCCCCTCCACTTCCCTTGGTGCCCTAAGCATGTGCCTATTTTGCTAAATGGCTAATCCAGGCCTGCCCAGGACATGTCCTCTTCTCACTGCTACCATCGGGAAGGAGGTGCAGGAGCCTGAAGACCAACACCCAGTGTTACAAAAACAGCATCTACCTCTCTGCTATCAAATGTCTGAATGGACAATGAACCATAGACACTACCTCACTTTTTTCTCTTGTTTTTACAAATGTATTCGATTTTTTTTAAATAGTGTATTAACAGATAAGTAATTTATAGCAATTTTTGCATCTGTAATGCACAATAAAGCTTCCATAATACAAAATAATCAATGACACATGTTCATGACATTCAACCTGATGCTGAATCTGAAATTGCACTTGAATGTCTGTTGGTCATTTAAATAATTTCTCTCAAAAGTCTCTTCTTTCAGCCTTCTTACAAAAGACCAGGAGAACAGAGGTGCCCCTTCTGACATGAGTCAAGTAGCTTCTGCATAAGAGATGGGGAGAGCATATGCACAGCTATTAATGTGGGAAGATGATGGTCTGCACACCTGCTGATTAAAATTTCTCTCATATAGACACATTCAAGACAACTGAACCTCACAATTATAATGATGCCTTTGGCATTTTGCACTGCATTCAATGACTCATTCCAGAGGGTTGCAAAGTACCTCAATGGAAGATAAGTTGCTGTTCCTTTGATTTACATTGGGCCTCACTATGGGAGAGGAGGAGGCTAGAGGCTGCATACAAACATGTTGGAATGGGAGTGGGACTGAGAACTGAAGTGATATTTAACTGGTTACTGTGGAGAAGTAGATCAGAGGTCAATCCACAGGACCATAAGAGCAGCAGAGAGGATCACTGGAGTCTTCTTCCCACCACCCCACATCGACATGATCTACCGGGATCATCGTTTAAAATCATCGTGACCTCTACCACCCCACACACAGCATCTTTCAGTTGCTCCCGATGTCTCGACTGCAGACTCTTGCCTAGCTGCCGGCCATCCAGCCACCAGAACTCCCAACCCTCGACCTTGGACTCTCACCTGGGCACCAGCCATCCACTCATCTGAGCTGCTGACGCCCCGAATGTGGACTTACCAATCCCTCCCGGCTACTCACCCGCCCATCTAAACTCCCAAAACCTCAAACAACACAGGTAATTACTTCGGTCAAAATTAGTATGCGTGAAATAGTTGGTCTCCTAAATTTTACCTTAAAATTTGGACAACAACATTTGACAATTACACACATATGCACGGTATATGAATACTTGTCCTGTATGTGTATTGTTTGTCTGTATATGGGTTGCGTCTGGTTGTGTGACTGTATATTTTGCACCAAGGATTGGAGAACGCTGTTTCCTTGGGTTGTACTTGTGCAATCAGATGACAATAAACTTGACTGGGAGCTCTGGATGCAAAATCAGCACTAGTCCTCTGCACAGCAATCACCCAACCTGTGTTTGGTTTCTCTACTGCAGAGGTGACTTCCTTGTGAACACCGAGTATGGAGAATATGGTTGGATGAATTGCTGATTCACTTGGACCAATTGTTGGAGCCCCTGAATTATGGGAAAGGAAGAGGTGATTGGACAGCTGCACTTAGTGCTTCTCTCCTGATCGATTATAACATGTCTCCATGCAGTTTTTTCCCCCCTTCTCCACCCAACTCTGCTTTTATGACATTAAACGATCCACTCTTCCCCCATTCATGAGCTGAGATACCAACTGCTTCCTCTTTTCATAGAATGCTGCTCAACTAAACTGCATTCTTTGCTTGCTTTTGTCACCTGACCATGTACTCATTACCGTCTTGGTCAGAGATGTACTCGTAATGCTTCTGCTACCTTGATGCTTGGAATAATTTGCACACTAGCGGCAATTTAGTTTTCAATGAATCTACCAATCTGCATGTTGTGATACGGGAAGAAACTGGAGTACCTGGAGAAGGTGCAAACTCTACACTGCTTGGTCAGCATTGAACCAGGGATGCTGGAGCTATGAGGTAGCTGTTCTACTGGCCCCTGTGACTATGCTAACCATGGAACAAACTGAGAGGTATTACAAGAAAATTAAAAATAGTTTTCAAGTACGTGGACAAAGGTGAGCTGCAGGCACAAAAAGATCCATGCTAATATAATGTTGGGCAAAGAATTTGGTCTGTATTGAGTATTGAGCATTCCAGATTTCAAGTAAGGGAAGGGAGAAGAAAAAGAGGTTATGCATTTTAAGATTAAGATTCTTTTCTTGCAATAATACACAAAACCTGTCAACTTTTTCCTGCCATAAAGGCACATAACATGCTCCATTAGATTCCCCAGCATCCCCAAAAATAAGAGAAAGAGAAGCAAAAAAGTTCCTTCAGAAGCACCATGTCTATGGATTTGTCTCCAGTGCTCCTCCAGCTTATTCAGCAGCACAGCATGCTGTTTGATCCAATGGCAATCCCAACCTCGCAGATCTGAACCTCAGTACCCAAGGCCCTTCAGGACCCAGTCTTGCCATCAGCACCCGGTCCCAAAACCTAGTCCCCAGCAGCCTAATGCATCCTACAGAGGCCTGTGTGGATCCCTCAGCTTCTGGCGGCCTGTGTGGGTCCCTAATCCTCCAGAGGCCTGTGTGGTTCTTTCAGCCTCCTACAGCCTGTGTGGGTCCCTCACTCTCTGAGCCACTCGCTGGTCCGCTGCTGTAGTCACCTTCCCTGGAGGGTTGCCTCCCAGGCTTCTCATTCTCGTTATGGCTTTTCTCCCACTTAGGTGCTCTGCACTGGTCCACTGATCCCCCAGAGCCTGCTACCCACTCATTGTCCTCTGGCAGCCATGGGTGCCGCCATCCAGGGCAGGGACCTCTGTGGAGTCTGTACAGGCCATCGACAGGCAGTAGGATTCTGCAGAGAAGCACTGTATCTCCACTCTCCCAGGTCTGCACCAGCAGCAGTGCTGCCCTTACAGGTGCTCTAGCAGTGTGGTAAATTTAATTTGGGGTGATAATCAAGTAAAATGTTATAGCGCCGGAGAGAGAAGATGCCCTTGATGCATCAAGGATTGAACTTATCTGGTCAAAGTTATAGAAATAAAGGGCTCCATTACTTCACTGATCATTTTCAATTGGCCAGAGTGTGGCAAGAAGATGGCAGCCTCAAGGAAGAATTGTGCAGATTTATTCAAAAGGGTAGCTTGGGAAGGCAGTGGTGGAAAAGCCAGAGGAGGAAGTACTTCTGAAGCATCCCGAAGAGAAGAGAGGCTTTGCTGGATCTGATTCAGGGGAGCGAGGGAATGGGTGCTGGTACAGAAACTTGGGTGCAACCTGTCATCAGTAAAGAGGGCAGGACAAAGTAACTGAGGAAATATTTGCAAGTGAAAATTTACACAGAATGTGAAAGAAGAAAGGAAATTATACTGACTGTTTCAATGCATACAGAGCAAGCACACATTCTCTCCTTCTATGCCAAATTATTTCTGTGATCCTTTTCGGAGATTATAGTTTCTAGATACACCCTCCTTTGAGTTCTCTCCAGCATTTCACTGATGAGTTTTGGGATGTTCAGGAATCCCTGTTTCCTGAATTAAATTCATATTCACTGCCATTATTCCCTCAGTGCTGGTCAAGAAGCTACAAACTCTAGGCCTCTGTACTCCCCTCTGCAACTGGATCCTTAACTTTCTCATCAGGACACCATAGTCAGTATGAATCGGAAACAATGTCTCCTCCTCACTGACCATCAACACAGGCGTACCCCAAGGATGTGTGCTTAGTTCACTGCTCTACTCGTTATACACTTATGACTGTGTAGCCAGGCGCAATTCCAATGCCATCTACAAGTTTGCTGACGACACCACAGTTGTCGGCAGAATCACAAACGGCAATGAGGAAGCATACAGGAGGGATATAGATCAGCTCATTGACTACAACCTTGCGCTCAACGTCAGCAAAACCAAGGAGTTGATTATGGACTTCAGGAGGAAGTCAGGGGAACACGACCCAGTCCTCATCAAGGGCTCAGTAGTGCAGAGAGTCAAGAACTTCAAATTCCTGGGTGTCATCATCTCTGAGGATCTGTCCTGGAGCCTCCACATTGATGCAATCACAAAGAAGGCTCACCAAGACTCTCACAAACTTCTACAGGTGTACCATAGAGAGCATTCTGCCTGGTTGCATCACTGCCTGGTACGGAGCACCAGTCTCAGGACAAGAATAAGCTCCAGAGGGTTGTTAACTTGGCCTGCAACATCACAAGCACCAGATTTCACTCCATCAAAGGCATCTGCATGAGGTGGTGTCACAAAAAAGCAGACTGTCCTCAAAGTACTCCACCACCTAGGCCATGCCCTCTTCACTCTACTATCATTGGGGAAAAGGTACAGGAGCCTAAGATGAGCACTCAATGGCACAAGGACAGCTTCTTCCCTGCTTCCATCAGATTTCTGAATAATCAATCAACCATAAAGCACTGCCTTACTTTTTGTGCACTCTTATTGTTATTATTTTTTTATTTTTTTTATATAATGTTGTAAGATAGTTATAACATATATGTTTGCACATCGATGCTGCCACAAAACACCAAATTCCATAGGTTGTTCAAGACAATAAATCCTGATTCTGATCTGCTCTTAACCCTATTAATGAATGTGTAATATATTTCAATATATAAAAGTGCTGGAGAAACTCAACAAATCACACTGCACCTATAGGAAGCAAAGGAATGTAACCAACATTTCAGGCAATTTCAATAAAGGTATAAACAAAAAGCAGGCAGAATAACTTTATTTATTACTGTAATATTTTATATTTAATATTTAATGCTTAATTGTCAACCGAGCTCCAACAAACTGGATTTGTAATCCCCAAACCATGCACTTAAAGTTAAAACCAGATGTTGGTATATTCAGAATTTTCCACATATAATCCTTTCCTGACAAAATAAGTGCTTAAGAAACAGGGTCAGCATCCTTTTAGAGGGAGGCTTTAGCGTGCTAGTGGGGGGGGGGGGGGGGGTCGTTCAGTGGACCTACCTGTTGACAGGTGGTGGGTGTTAGCCGGGAACTCCTGTCAACGGAAGGGGGGGCCAGGACCTACATGTCGACAGGATGGGGGGGGTGGGGTGTTTGGTTCCTACCTGTCATTAGCACCATCCACCCAGTTAATATAGGACGTGAGGGCGAATCTTTTTAGTCACTAGATGTTACTGACTCTTGACGCACACTAGTGATGCAGCCAGGGCTGGGTGGAGAGTCGTTAACGTGCATCAACCTAGAAGCTGGTGATGCGGGAGGGAGAGATCTGATGGCCAGCGATAAGTGTGACCGTATGGGGGTCACAGCATCTCAATTGGGAGCAATAGCCATGGATTCCCCCACCCCCGCCCCTGGAACTGATCCTGTTAAGAAAAACTGGCGGCAATGCTGGAGCTTCTGTAACAGCAGCATTGCTGCTGGTGCAGACGAGGAAAAGTGGGGATCAGAGACACAGCTATACTTTACAGGGCCCTACCACATGGTTGTGAATGACAACAGCTCCATACAGGTTTTAAATAGCCTATTAAGGTGCCCAAGGGTGTTTTTCTTTAACCTCCTGCAACCACGGAAGTCTATGCCCAAGATGGCAGCACCTGTGCTCGGCAGCATACCAGGAGGAGTTCCAGACTCCAGGCAAGCAGCAAACTGGCGCAGGGCACCAGAAACAGGGTGAGCACCCCTGAGCTGGAGATGCCTGGGAGAAGACCCTACAGGAAAGTGATGATGACAGCAGAGCGGTGAGGGGCTCAGTGACTGAAGGCCTCCACAGTGGGTGTAGTTTGATAGCGACTTGCAGTTGAAGGACTCACACCAGGTTGTGGGCTACTGGGAACCAGGATTCAAGAGGGTGCTGAGGCCAAGAAGGATTCTTGAAGGGCCTCAAGCAAAGGAAGCCTCCTAATCGCATCAGGTTTGAATCTGGAACTCAAGTGGCCAATGGACTGAACAGAAGGCTGAGAGAGTGTTGGAGTTGAATCCATGAACACTCAGTGTTTCTCAAAGGACTCTCTTTTGCTTCTCTTTCCCTTATTATTGGAGACGCTGCAATGCTCATGGCAACTCTTTGCCTTTATGTCAGGCAAAAATTGAAGTATATCATGTATATTACATGATTTTTGTTGCTGTATGACAATTTTAGGCCATTTCAGGTGAACCCTCCACCTTGAGGCTGGTGACAGGAGAGGATTGAAAACTACAAACTCACCTTACAGTCAGCAGCCCTAAAAGGCTGCTCCAGTGTTCCATTCATATCCAGAAGCGCCTCGAAGCACCTTCCAGATCTGACGGAGACGGGGAGACTGGTGCCGCAGCACCACCGTCATAAATATGTGGCATAGCAATGGCTGTCGTCCCTACCCATAATCCCCCACGCAAGTGGAACGGCTCAATATTTTCCAGAACAGTTCCACCTGCGTGGGGGATTATGGGTAGGGAAGACCACCATTGCTCTGATGCGTTTTGAGCCGCAGAGAGTGGCCCCGAAGACTGAAGTGCCCAGTGAGGTGCCGAGCGGCAAGCCGAGCTGTCACAGCCTGCACCGGCCACCCCTGATGTCCCTGCTTGCCGCCCCTTACCCAAGGAGGGTTGGCATCGGTGCTTCCGAGGCTCTCTGGGTGCATTCAGGTAAGTAGGTATTTAGCCACAAGGTAGGATAATCTGTGGTTTTACATGGGGTGGGGTTTGGGCCATCTGAAAGCGCCTAATAAAAAGAATCTTTGAACCTTCCCTAAAGTGTGGAAAATGCATGTTCTCATCAAACGAGAATCATTGCCTTAAAAAAAAGGATCTCCCTGAGATTTTTTGGGAAGAGCAAATGTAAACATGCAATAGATGTTAAGAAGTCACAAGTCAGAGAGTAATGAAGTATTTTTAAACCCTGACTGCTTGTGTCTCTTAATGTATTGCTGCCAAACTTTCCAAGATAAAGTATTCACTGTTTCATGTAAACAGCTTTTTGCTTCAGAACATAAACAGTTCATATGACCCCTATAAATAGCACTACAGATACAGATTGTAACCTTCACAACCAATGTGGAAATTCCCCTGTGGAAGGGTGCTGAGTGCTGGGGGGGGGAATCCTTTGCATCAGGGAACTTCCCATGTTTTGCACTCAGGTTACTTAAATCCCAGCTGATTCCTGTAAATCCCTCACACCTGCCTCGCTGTGATGGGAGGTTTAGCTCACTAACATCATGAGGGGAAAGTAATGTGCAAAGCTCAGCCAATAAACATAATGATAATGATTCCCCAAGTGGACATTTCAACCACAGCTAACAACTGATGGCTTTTATTATGTAAATAAGCACTCAAAATCTCAATCTAAACAATCTTTAATTTTATCCGGAACTACTAGCCTTCGTATCAGTTAATTACTATTGGAGAGTGCCTGCTGCTGTCACTCTTGCCCCAGTACTTGGAGAGATTTCATTTTCCTTGCACCAAGTTCATCATATACAAGATGCAGTACAGGCATACAGTGAAGCACCCTCGACTTGCTCTGCATGAATACAGCTCAACAGTACTCTTCTTTGGTACAATCTTTGGGAATGGATAGATGGCATGCAGATGGATTCACTTGAGAAAATTATTTACAATGTAAGAGATAAATATATATTTTGTGAAATGTGGAGCCCATATTTACAAACTGTTGGTATTAAATTTTAGATGACTCTCAAACATTCTCTCTCCCACCGGTCTCTGTGAAATATAGTTTAAAAGTATTGGAAAGTGAAGTGCTCCCCTTGTGGTTTTCTTGTCCTTTTTCTTTTTTTTCAAGCTTGTAGAGGGTTTTTTTTAAATATATATAAAATACCACATGTATTTGGATTAAGTTTGAAATATTGTGATGTTTGTTAAGTGGTTTTAAAACTATAAAAAAGAAGCTTGGTACCATCCAGGATAAAACAGGCAACTCGACTGGCCCGATCATTTACTTCCCCTACAGTACTAACAATGCACTACAGTCTATACCATCTACTGCATTAGTATAACTTTTTCAGCAGCTCTATCCAAACCCATGATTTTTACAGTCTATAAGAGGGCCACCGTAACTGGGAAACACCAATGTTTGCAAGTTAGCTTCAAATTATGGTCTTACTAGTGTTAGGTAAAACCATCATGAGCTGGGAATGAAGAAGGAGTCACCCAGTGCTGGGCCGTAACAAGATGCAGTTGTGACCTTGTACTCTCAAGATAAGAGTGGTAATGACAAATTGATGTCCAGCAAGCTAGCAGAGAAGGATAGCAACAGTTTATTCATTGGACAATGTCATGGTATGATAATTTACTAAGTACATATCCTGAGGTATAAAAAAAAACACCACTTGCTGATAACGGCAGAATGCGCCTTCTCCAACTAACACTGTTAGTTGCAAGTGTTACAATCCGGTAATAAAGAACAAAGAACCTTGATTTCGACTCAGTCTGGTGTCTGACTCACTCATTCATGAACAAAGCAGACCTAACACTAGTCAAAATCATACTTCCCCACTTGACAAGACCCTTGTGCATTCTTCACCACGAAATCTATACTAATTCAAGAAGGCACTGGTCTGCATTTTTTCAAGGCCATTAATTGTTGATCATCCTATGTGAGAAATTAGAAGGATTCAAAACATTCCATCCAGTATTGATAAACGATACACTTTTTTAATGAGTAGTTTTATGGCTGCAAGGTAACAAAATGCATGGATTGGGGAATATTTGAAAAGAGTGAAAACTCTCAGTGTCAATGACTGTGATTAACACCATGTGCTTCTGATTCATGATTTGTGATTAGATTTTTCAACCAACTCCACAAACACAAAGGGGTAAGGAAATCAGATTTGCTATTCCCATAATTATCTTTGCTGTGTAATAAGAGGACAAGACCGAATTCAACTGCAACTTCAGCTATGGTCGCACAAACGTGGACCTAACAAGTTTGTGTGTAAATGAGAGCTCATTCATTGTGAACCATTATTTTCTTATGTTCATATCAAAGCAGAGCAGAAGGGAATTACTGAGATGATCAAATGTTGAAAGCAACTCATTTTAAATGAATTACATAGTGTGATTGCCCATTCAGAGCCAGCTCTTCAGCGCTTGACGTCCTGTTTTGCGGAAACTGCCAAAATGTTTGGCCTGGAAGTCAGCCTGAAGAAAACTGAGGTCCTCCATCAGCCAGCTCCCCACCATGACTACCAGCCCCCCCACATCTCCATCGGGCACACAAAACTCAAAACGGTCAACCAGTTTACCTATCTCGGCTGCACCATTTCATCAGATGCAAGAATCGACAACGAGATAGACAACAGACTCGCCAAGGCAAATAGCGCCTTTGGAAGACTACACAAAAGAGTCTGGAAAAACAACCAACTGAAAAACCTCACAAAGATAAGCGTATACAGAGCCGTTGTCATACCCACACTCCTGTTCGGCTCCGAATCATGGGTCCTCTACCGGCATCACCTACGGCTCCTCGAACGCTTCCACCAGCGTTGTCTCCGCTCCATCCTCAACATTCATTTGGAGCGCTTTCATCCCTAACGTCGAAGTACTCGAGATGGCAGAGGTCGACAGCATCGAGTCCACGCTGCTGAAGATCCAGCTGCGCTGGGTGGGTCACTTCTCCAGAATGGAGGACCATCGCCTTCCCAAGATCGTGTTATATGGCGAGCTCTCCATTGGCCACCGTGACAGAGGTGCACCAAAAAAAAGGTACAAGGACTGCCTAAAGAAATCTCTTGGTGCCTGCCACATTGACCACCGCCAGTGGGCTGATATCGCCTCAAACCGTGCATCTTGGCGCCTCACAGTTTGGCGGGCAGCAACCTCCTTTGAAGAAGACCGCAGAGCCCACCTCACTGACAAAAGGCAAAGGAGGAAAAACCCAACACCCAACCCCAACCAACCAATTTTCCCCTGCAACCGCTGCAACCGTGTCTGCCTGTCCCGCATCGGACTTGTCAGCCACAAACGAGCCTGCAGCTGACGTGGACATTTACCCCCTCCATAAATCTTCGTCCGCAAAGCCAAGCCAAAGAAGAATACACTTTGTAGGCTATCATTAACAAGATTTTTCAATGAATCACAATTATGTAGACTTTGTTGAAAAATTTTAAAAATAATAAATATTTCTCTAAGAAACAATATTTAGTTCCCCATTTATAACCTGCTCTATCTATTCCCCCATAGCTTCCCAAATTGGGGGAGTGTTTGAAGCCATATATAAAACAGCATGGGATACAATATTTAATGGATAATTTGGTGGAGTCATAACTGGAAACAAAGACCACTGATTGGGAAATACAAGTTTGAGTTCACAACAGCAGCTGGGGAATGTAGATCCAGATAGTTAAATGAATGTGGGGAAAATGCTTGTATGGAAATCATGAAATTACTGGATTATCAGAAAAAAAATGTTTGACCGATTTCTTTCAGGAAAGGATATTTGCCATCCTCCTTGGCCTGGTCTATTTGTGGTTCTGAACCCACTTCATTGTCGCTGACTTTTGAAATGGTCAAGCTATTCAGGGGCAATTCAGTGAACTATAAATGTTGGGCTTGCCTTTGACATCCACATCCTGTGAATAAATAAATGGAAATAAATAAATTCTCATCTGCCCATAACTATTCACTGTTATTATTGTACTGTTTTGTATTTCGCATAATGAGGAGCTTCAACTCTATCGACCTAAAACACAATGGCTTTTTAAACATCTTTTGAACAATACTCTTCTCTGAATATTTTACTTCATCAAAAACCTTACATGATTGAAATTTCATTTTTCTATGGCAGTTTCGATATTGAGGATAACAAAAAATCAATCCTCTAATCACAACTTTGAAGCTGGGGTGAGGATAAATCTAGGTCACATCTTAATCAGGGTTCGAGGTCATTCAGTCTGTTCATTTATTGGCAGAACAAAACTAATATTTGTTTTGTTGATGTGAAGAAATAATGGAGAATATCTTTTTTATTCAAAATGATTTTGCTTCTCTTGAACAATTAGTGGCTAAATTTAACTTTACCAAACATTCACTTTTGTTTAAAGATATTTACAGGTTAGACATTTCGGTCAATCTCAGATCCCTGAATTTATGCAAAATCCTGAGGCAAATATTTTTGACTTACTTTTTGATTTACAGCTTTCTCATAAAGGTTCATTATCTCTCATTTATAACAATTTGCTTGATTTAAGAATGGCCTCTGTAGTTAAGATCAAGAGAGACTGGGAACAGGATTTGAATCTTGTGATAGTACAGATTCTATCACCAATGTGGATATGTACATAGGTACAGATGGTAGTGTAGGATGAATGTGTTTGGCTGAGAGTGTAGCGCACCTACTGGCAGGTCTTAAAGGATTGTTCCTAGCCAGACCAGGTCATTCTGGACTGGTCGACCTACTTGTGATATGCTCCAGTCTTTTAGTTAATAAAAGCCTTGGTTTGGATCAACAAGTCTTTCGACGCACACTACAAATCTTTCATTCTCTGATGAGGTGTGGGACTCTCTTTGTGATCTCCTTTTGTGCACGACACTGTTTGTTGCAATTTAAAGTGGTCCATAGAGTACATATGTCTAAAGTTAAATTGTATCATTTTTACTCTGATATAAACCTTTTATTTGACAAATGTAAAATTACTGATGCTTCTTTGATTCACATGTTTTAGACTTGCCCTAGTTTAGAAAAATTTTGGAAAGATTTTTCAAACATTATCAGTGATTCTTATGGTTAAATTAGAACCTTGCTCTTTTCGGATCATTTCAAGATGATGATGTTTTACTGAAATCAAATTTTATCATTGATAGTCAGATGTACAGTTTTGATTAAATAGAGAATATCAAAAAAATGGGGATAAAATTGTTAACACTAATTTAATTTTAATAAACCATGTTGTCTTGAACTTGTTCTGATCTTTCTATTCTACAGGTGCCTTTGAAATGTTTCCTTTGGGTTTTTTTTTAAAAAAAGCATGAGTGCTTTTGTCCCTCCCTTTTGGATGTCAACATCTAGAATTCCCTTAAAGTTTTTTTTTAAAAATGTACTGGTGCTAAATCCTTCATTCTGTTATTATCTCGAGAAAATCCTGTGTATTTTTAGATTTCTACCTTTATTAGCTCAATGTTGTTCACTATCAGTGGTACTTCTCTATAACTATTGATATTTTCCAGTCCTAGTTCTTTTAGCAATCCCACGTCATTCTCTTTTTGAGAAAAATGTCCTCCGTACGTTATATATTTCTAATATCCTTCCAAAAATCCATTTTGTTTACATCATCATAGCAGTCATAAAGTTAGTCAGCATGGAAATAGGCCCTTCCATGCAAACCAAAGTGCCTACCTTAACTAGACTCTTTTGCCTGTATTGATCCATATCCCTCTAAACGTTTTGATCCATGTACTTGGCCAACAGCCATGAACCTGTCCAAATACAAATTTCATCCTCCAATATTTTACCAAATGAGATTTCACACTCAGTGGGGACAGAAACATGTCCCTTCAACCAAAATACCTTTATTGATCTACTATGGCATTTTACCTCTGCTGAAATTATATCACTTGTGCTTCCCCCCCCCCCACCCCCACCCCCCAGAGAGCTAATCCTTCAGTTTCATCACAAACATCTGTATTTAAGGATATCAGTTAAACTCTCCTCTCTGATATTCCTAATGATTCCATTAGAGTTATGAAGTTGTATTGTTTACGTGATACTCTACTAAATATTTGCTTATTACCTTGGTCCTTTCTCTTGTAGCTTTGTATTCTTGTTAACATACTGAAAAACTAAATGTCCTCATCTTCCATTTAAATACGTTGCCTTTTATCCACAAATTTCAAGCTGCAAGCCATTTGTTTATTCTCATACCACTAAGATGTTTGGTCCTTGTACTGGAAGGTGCAAATCCATATATTATAAATTAAATACTAATTATTGCAGTACAGGATTTGCACTGAATTTCTCTCTACAAATTATTAAGGATAGCTTAACATCTTTACATGTCCCTCAAAGTTCTTCGAGTTTTCTATCTGATGCTTTTTTCATAATATATTATGAAATGTGCAATCCTCTAATCTTAGAGATTACTAACTCCTTCGACATCATTCTTCGCAAAAGAAAGAACCCCACTTGTGACAAAAGTTATTATTGCTAAGTTGAAAACAGAAAATGATGGAAAAACTCAGCAAGTCAGGTGCAATATGTGAAAAGAGAAATGTTTGAGGTTTGCACTTCTTAACTATAACTGAGGAAAAAAAAGTAATTAGCTTTTAAACAGCCGGAAGTTGTGGGAGACCTGAGAAGAACAAGGAGAGTGAGTTGGACTGAAAGAGAACATATTAAGCTTCCAGGTCTGTATAATAGTAACATGGTTGCTCTTGCCTGGCAGGCTGGACTGATGAACGTAGGATAAGAAAAATTTTTAAAAATGGAAAATGTTGTAAAAGCTAAGCAGATCATCAGGTTCTTCAGGAGACTGCTAATATTTTGCATAAGATATCCTTTATCATTCTTGCTAAATATTATCCATATCCTGAAGGGTTCTGGGAATGAGGAACATGTCAATTTATTATTGCTATTGACTGTTGGATGCCTACAAATTGACAAATTAATAGATTAGAAAACAAATGTCTTCATTGTATGGAATTAAATCAAACCTGAGGCTAAGAACACAGCTGAATATAAGTATACAGAATTTTGAAAACACTGACTGCTAGCCGGAGGTAAAATATCTTTCAAAACTGAAATACTTGAAGGTAAAATATATGAATATGGGAAACAAGTTGGGATTGTTCCTCAAAAGTGCTAACTCTGTGACAATGGACTAGTCTCCTTCTGTATTGTTGTGTAAAAATCTACCTCTATATCAAGTTTCTTATGCCATTAACTTGAATTTGTAGACAATATCCCCCCAATTATGGAACTAAGAAATAGCTAATGTGGATTATGGTCAATTGGATGCCTTCAAAGGAGAAAGGAAGAAGAGCATTGGAATAAAAACTATTAAAAATTTGCTTGATTCCCTTAAAAATGATCACAAACTGCTTAGAGGAAGAATTGGTCAAATGTCTGACAAAGGTTTTTCACTGAAGTTTCATTATTGTCTAAGAAGGCATCATTTACAAAGTAGAATGGCTGAGAAGACACATTTGGCCACAATCTGGTTCAATCAAAAATATTTTGGAACTACCAATATGGTGCATCCAGAGTTTTCCCCTGAACATTAAAGGTTCTATTTATTGACATGTAATGATACATTAAAAAGGTAATATACATGACACACGTCAAATTTTGTCTGCCATAAAGCAAAAAGCACTGCTTATGCCTTGAGGAAGGTGTCATTTAATATGACTGCCTACACAAAAATTAAAGGTGTTGAACTGAAATCTGTTTTGTCCTATTTATTAAGCAACAGGTATCGAGAAGTACTGACTGATCTCAAAAGGTCACAATTTCAGGCAATGTACTCAAGATTGTGAAACAGGAGCAATGCTGGAAATCATTCCCAGTGGACTAATTTGATAATAAGAATCAAGAATGATACTGTATAGATTTCTCCAATATTTGCTAAGATTGAGCACTGAGATCCTCTTTGACTTCCTGCATTATTCCTCACTGGGCCATGCTGTATTCTATCTGCATCCTTGTGCTTGGGAGAAAGAAGGGAAAGGAAATGAACACATTAGATGCATGAAAATCTAAGGCTTTTATTGAACATTTCCACCCAGAGTTACATGAAAGAATTTCAATTTCTATTGCATCTTTCTCACTCAATGCAATATAAAGACATGCACTAGCTGTATCTAATAGACCACATTGCATTGAAGGTGTGTAAAGTTCAATATA